>NC_133333.1:179216648-179946648 GCF_042186555.1 Aquarana catesbeiana
ACGCTTTACGTAAGGTGGTAGAGGAATAGCCTCGTCGTAGGAGGCGGTCGCGCAATGCTTAGAGTATAAACTTACCTTACTCTATTACAGTTACTGCGGATATTACCCCTCTTGCACAGATTACTGGCTCCACCCTTGTGGAGCTTTCATTATTTACCATGAGCGCCTGGATCGTTTAAAACGTCCTTCAGCCACGATCTTCATCAGTGTATGCTCTCTTTTACTCCATTTTACTACCCTCGTTGACCACGTTGCAGGGGTAAGTTATGGCCCTTATACCTGTGTGCATGCTCCTTCCCTCTTTTTCTCTAGTCTTACCTATTCTCATCTGGATCTAGCTTTTGGCCTCTCTCACCACCCCACCCCAACTATTTCCTTCCCTCCCCCCTCCCCCCCTTTCCCCTTCCCCCCCCCTCTCATTTTTCCCCCCTTCTCTTTCTCCAATTCCCTCCCCCCTCTCCCCTCCCGCCCTTCCCCCTCTCCCTCCCCCCTTCCTCCTCCCTCTCCTCCCTCCCCCTTCCCCCTCCCCCCCTTTTTCTCTCTCCCTCCCCTCCCTCCTCCCTTCCCCCTCACCCCCATAAAACCCCCCCTGTCTTCCTCTTTCTTTCCTCCTTTCCACCCCCTCCCCCCGTTTTCCTCCCTCCCCTTCCCCCCCCCCCTTTCCCCCCCCCCTCTTTTTCCTTACTTTCTTCCTTCTTTCTCTTTGTTTCTTCCCTAACTACTCTATTCTAGTCCCTTTTCTCTGCACACTGGGTTCCAAACTTATAGCTACCTTATGGGTACCCCTACACCTACCACGTTCTACCTTGTTTTGTTGGTTTAGTGACCCACACACAAATCAACCATTTAAATATTTTACCCACCAGAGGCTGTTCTGTTTTTCCCCTGTGTTCGTCGCAGGGAGAACTGTATGGGGCCCCACATATCCACAGAGAAAACCTGAACGGGTGAGCCTGTCCTTTCTTATACGCAACTTGTATATTATTGTTTAATGTATTATTTAATGACCTCGCTGCCACATTACAAAAATGTTATGCAATTGTGAATCTCTGTATACTTATTATCTGTCCTTATGCTACATTATAGACTTTACTCTCCTGAGGAAGCGGTGAATACCGCGAAACCGGTCGAGAATCCAGTCACTGTTGCAATCTCTGTTATTATTGGATGCAATTCATGTGGTTGTATATATTGCTTTGTTCTGTATTACAACTGTATATGTTATTGTACTTTCGAGATTAATTTATCTTTTTTTAAAATGGCTTTCTATTAAAAACCTAGTTTTTATTCTACTATTTTTTCCTTCACCTTTTGTACCATATCTTACTACCTCCAGTACCGAAATAGTCCCCTTGGTTCCCCTATGTGTGGGGGGTTGGGATATTGGCCGACAGAAGCAGCGAACTGCGGCTTCCCCTACTCCCTACCTCCTTTTGTTGTAGATTATTGGGATGATGGTACCTTACACTTGGTAATTTAACTATTTAATGGTAGGCGCTTTGCCTTACTGTATACATAGGGTGGATAATACACCCACAACCTCCTTGGACCTCAGGGGTGAACAGCAACACCCTTTGACAGGTCGTTACTTTTCAGCGCCTGGATTTGTATATTTCTCTTTGATTTTGCTACTAACTGTATTCTTTAGTTTTTCCTTTTGTGTATTGTGTCAGCACAACATACTTTGGGGATTGCCGCCGGCAGCCTGGCACAATATGGATGTTCTAGGCACAGACTGGATGGGCTTTATGTCCAACCTGAAAACCACCTGTCTGAATGAACATAAAACTGATGATGATATTTCAACATTCTTTGCGCGAATGTTTAAACTCCTTAAACGTAAGTCCCATTTACATTGGCACATTGAATATTTTAAACACTATGTCAGTGAAAAAGGTCTGCCCCTTGGGCCTGAGGGGTCAGATCTTTCCTACTCTCAAGGACCCCTCAGTGAATTTAAAAAAACCTGGGAGGATATCCTAACTAAAAATAGTCTGGAACTAATCGGATTATTGATTACTCAATACACTCTTGATATGACCCTCCTTGACGGTGATATCGAGCGACTCAATTCTGAATATTCGCACTTGATCGATAATACTGTTTTTAAAACCAAGTGGAAAGATCTCAGAGAACGCTTGGAAGTTATGAATAAAGATATCATCGTCAAGAAACAGATTAAATTTGGAAAGGACAAAGCTGCTTTCACTGAGGGCTTGGCCTACCGTTGGCCTGGAAGAGGCCGAGGTAGACGAGGCGCCCCCCCTCGTACCAATAATAGAAACATTACCACTGACATTGAATCAGACTCATCACTGTCATCTTCGGTATCCTCTTTAAACACCACTCAACCCACTACTTCATCTGCACTTAATGCTTCACGGAAGAGACTTCGCTTTGGTGGCAACACCCCACCCACAAACCCCAAAAAGGATAAGAAAGGCCCTAGAGGCCCTAGACCTACTCAGGCACCCCCTACACAAACTTCACAGGATACCAATACCCCCATGGAAGGGGCAACTGGTCACTCCACACTGCACGGCACTATTCCTAAAATTTTAAATTCGGGCCTATTGACCAATAAATATACCAACGTTAATGAAGATTGCTATTTTTTTAGATCTAAAAAAACAACAGAGCAACCTAGATGCGTACGTTCTAAAACCCCCACTGTCCCAATAACATCTTCCCCCTCACATTACACCGATCACAATGTCATCAACCTCACCCCCTATACACTCAACAATGAGGAAATCTCGATACTTCAATTAGGATTGGGCTTTTGTCCCCTTGATGCGCTTAAGGTTACTGAAACAATCAAAGATCTTTATTTATTTGCACGTAATTTAACCTTTAGATTCATGTATGATAAAGACCGCATGAACCAGGGACTGGGAGCGCGAGCTCACGGAGCGCACCAAGGGTTTCTCGATGGAGGAATTCAGGGCGCTCCGTGATCTAATGCTTCTCTTTGACGAGGGGAAATACCGGAGACCCCATAGCTTCACAGGATAGCATGGATCGTGTTACCAGTTCCTCAAATGTCTCAGTAGCAGGGACAGATGCACCTACTTTTCCTGCACCTAAAAGGGCGACCCTCCGGTCGACCATAGACATATACCCTTACCGAAATCTTTCCGCCTACGATCTTGTAGGTTCCCAACCTCAAACACCTGTCCCGAGATTTGGGCTTTCCTGCGAGCCACAATTATTGACCTCAAGAAACAGAAATGGCCCGATTTCCCCTCAAACCTCGATCCTAGTCAAATCCGAGCCCTCCGGTCCCTACAGCAACGTTCTGATATTGTGATTAAACAATCAGACAAGGGTGGGAATATTGTCCTCATGACCAATCACCAATACCAATCCATGTGTCTCGCTATTTTGAACAACAAACACTGGTACAGACCCATTTCTCCCACTCACGTTTCGTCCTTTGCCCAGGAACTCCGGGCTCTTTGCACTGAGGCCTACTTTTCAGGCCTCATTGACAAAGACACCTTGGAGTTCCTGGTCCCCAAATTTCCCCGTACCCCCACCTTCTACTCCTTACCCAAGACTCATAAAGATTTGCATCGCCCTCCCGGAAGACCCATAGTGTCGGGGATAGGTTCCTTAACAGATAACGCAAGCAAATTTGTTGACGCTTTCCTAATGCCCCATGTTCGTAGCCTCCCGTCGTACATCAGGGATACCACCGACCTGCTACAACATCTTGAAGGTATCCAGATCCCTCCTGACGCCCTGCTCGTGGCTGTTGATATTGAGGCCCTTTACTCTAGTATCCCCCACGAGCAGGGCGTACGGACGGCTGGATCCTTCTTAGCTGAACAAGATACTACGACCTGGCCCCTGAATCAATTCATATTGACACTTCTGTATTTTATTTTAACCAAGAACTACTTCACTTTTGATGATCAGCTATTTTTGCAAATACAAGGTGTTGCAATGGGGACATCCTGTGCCCCAGCATATGCTAATTTATATTTAGGGGGCTGGGAGCGACAGATTTATGCTCACGACCAATACACGGAATTCCTAAACGACATCTTGGTATGGTTCCGCTTTATTGATGACCTATTCATGGTCTGGTCGGGCCCTAGGGAAAAACTTTTACAATTTTTACGTCAACTTGATAACAACGACCTAAACCTTAAATTTACTTTTAAAATCGAGACGGAACAAATCCCCTTCTTAGACCTATTAATCATTAAACAACCTGATGGTACCTTGGGAACGGACCTGTATAGAAAACCCACGGCAGGTAATACTCTATTATTTGCCACAAGTGCCCATCCTACTTCCTTGATACAGAGCATACCTTATGCCCAATATCTACGGCTACGCAGGAACTGCACACATGACTTTGACTTTAAACGCCAGGCCAAAGCATTGCGCGACCGCCTCCTACGACGAGGCTATTCCTCTACCACCTTACGTAAAGCGTATAACAAGTCCTTATCATGTTCACGAACCTCTCTCCTTTTTAAAGATAGGAAATCGTCTTCTCCCACAGAAACTGTAAGATTTATTACCACCTATTCTGCACACCATCATGTGTTGCGGAATATTCTAGCCAAACATTGGCATCTTTTGGCTGAACATCATACTTTAAATAAATACATTAGACACACACCGGAAGTGGTCTTCCGCAGAGCTCGATCGCTACGTGATCAACTCACTGCGAGCCACTACAACTCCACCAAACCTACGCGTAGTGGCCCCAATGGCACATTTCAATGTGGGGAGTGTCCCCGGTGCCCTTGGGTCCACGAAAGCAGAACAGTGACCCTACCTAACGGAGAAATCCTGGTCCCACGGACCTTCGCGAACTGTGCTACAAGGGGGGTTATCTACCTCATGAAGTGTGTATGCCAAGCCTTCTATGTGGGCAAAACTATGAGGGAACTTAGGCAGAGAATCGGTGACCACCTCTACGACTCAGAAAACGGCAAACTGACTACTATCGGCCGACACATCGGACTTTATCATAGATTCGACAATTCTGTGGCCAAGTTTCTGGTATTAGAGGTGGTGAAACCCAGTCCCAGAGGTGGCGATTGGGATCGCTCGATATTGCAGAGGGAGTCCCTCTGGATCGAGCGACTCAACGCCACCACCCCGCCTGGCCTAAACGAGTCAGTGTCTTATAGGGCATTTTTATGAGCTTTTGTTTACTCCCTTTCCCCTTGTCCCCTTTCCTTCCCCCCCTCCCTCCCCCCTTCCCCCCCCTCCTCTTCCCTTTCCCCTCCCTGTCCTTCCGCGCCCCCTCTTTTTCCCCCTCCCCCCCCCCCCCTTTGTTCCCTTCCCCCCCCCCGCTCTTCCCTCCCTCCCCTTCCTCTCCCTCGCCGTCCCCCCCCCTTCCCTTTCCTCCATTCTGGCACCCCCTGGGTCAAGTACCAATGTACTGATCATGTCTGCCTAAGTTTCATTCTCTAAGGTTATGGGTGGCTGACATTCCATACAACTTTACACAATAATTGTATATAACACTTGTTTTATTCTTTATTTCATTATGCTGCATTACTTTGTTCTACTATATTGCTGTTCAAGGTCAGGCTCCCTCCCCCGTTGTCAGACCCTGTTGGTGTGTCCCGCCCCGATTCTTCTCCTAGGCGACGGACACATGCTCGCCCTGGCAGCCTTTCGGCTGCTTGTGTCTCCTTGTTTGGGAACTAGATTCCCCGTGTCGGGAGCGCGCACTTGCGCAGTAGCACTCACAGTGCACCTGCGCAGTGCGGGCGAGCTGACCCGGTGACGTCAGGGACCGCCCTTGTTATGCCGTCCCTGACTTCCGGGTTGGGGTGCTTTTATAGCGGCCGTTACACGGCCGCTGTACGAGCCTACAGTCCTCTGGCGTCGCGCTCAACGAGGTAGCAGCATCTGGGTAAGTTTCACCTCCCCTTCCCCTCTCTTACCCCTTCCCGTCCCCCTCCTTTCCAATCCCTCCCTGGTGGTTGACCTCTCCCCGCTGTCTTCCCATCCATGCTGCGCTTGGTTACTATTGTCTCTTTACATACAGTGGCTACTTGCAGCGCCTGTGTATGTTCTCATACTGGCATTTCACTATCACTTCCTTGTGGGGGACCACAGATAACTTGTCACGTTTATACTCTTTGTACTTGCTACCTATACTTACTCCTATGTTTTGATATCTTCTACTGTAGCAAGCTATCGTTATTGTCCCCCTGTTTTGTGGGCACTTTTCTCCTTCCCCTCCCTCTAGTACCTTAGAGTATAAACTTACCTTACTCTATTACAGTTACTGCGGATATTACCCCTCTTGCACAGATTACTGGCTCCACCCTTGTGGAGCTTTCATTATTTACCCATGAGCGCCTGGATCGTTTAAACGTTCCTTCACCACGATCTTCATCAGTGTATGCTCCTCTTTTACTCCATTTTACTACCCTCGTTGACCACGTTGCAGGGGTAAGTTATGGCCCTTATTACCTGTGTGCATTCTCCTTCCCTCTTTTTCCTCCTAGTCTTACCTATTCTCATCTGGATCTAGCTTTTGGCCTCTCTCACCACCCCACCCCAACTATTTCCTTCCCTCCCCCCTCCCCCCCTTTCCCCTTCCCCCCCCTCTCATTTTTCCCCCCTTCTCTTTCTCCACTTCCCTCCCCCCCTCTCCCCTCCCGCCCTTCCCCTCTCCCTCCCCCCCTTCCTCCTCCCCTCTCCCTCCCTCCCCCTTCCCCCCTCCCCCCCCCTTTTTCTCTCTCCCCTCCCCCTCCCTCCTCCCTTCCCCCTCACCCCCATAAAACCCCCCCTGTCTTCCTCTTTCTTTCCTCCTTTCCCCCCCCCCTCCCCCCGTTTTCCTCGCTCCCCTTCCCCCCCCCCTTTCCCCCCCCCCTCTTTTTCCTTACTTTCTTCCTTCTTTCTTCTTTGTTTCTTCCCTAACTACTCTATTTCTAGTCCCTTTTCTCTGCACACTGGGTTCCAAACTTATAGCTACCTTATGGGTACCCCTACACCCTACCACGTTCTACCTTGTTTTGTGGTTTAGTGACCCACACACAAATCAACCATTTAAATATTTTACCCACCAGAGGCTGTTCTGTTTTTCCCCTGTGTTCGTCGCAGGGAGAACTGTATGGGGCCCCACATATCCACAGAGAAAACCTGAACGGGTGAGCCTGTCCTTTCTTATACGCAACTTGTATATTATTGTTTAATGTATTATTTAATGACCTCGCTGCCACCATTACAAAAATGTTATGCAATTGTGAATCTCTGTATACTTATTATCTGTCCTTATGCTACATTATAGACTTTACTCTCCTGAGGAAGCGGTGAATACCGCGAAACCGGTCGAGAATCCAAGTCACTGTTGCAATCTCTGTTATTATTGGATGCAATTCATGTGGTTGTATATATTGCTTTGTTCTGTATTACAACTGTATATGTTATTGTACTTTCGAGATTAATTTATCTTTTTTTAAAATGGCTTTCTATTAAAAACCTAGTTTTTATTCTACTATTTTTTCCTTCACCTTTTTGTACCAATATCTTACTACCTCCAGTACCGAAATAGTCCCCTTTGGTTCCCCTATGTGTGGGGGGTTGGGATATTGGCCGACAGAAGCAGCGAACTGCGGCTTCCCCTACTCCCTACCTCCTTTTGTTAAGTATAAACCACCTAGTGAATAAGAACATATGCTTAAACAACATTGTAATATGCTGAACAAAAAGGGGGGGTATATATGAAAAAATAAAGAAAAAAATGAATCACTAGGTATACAACATAATATGAAAATATAGGCTTAAACTCCAATAGAAACAAAAGGTTTTTTTTGGAAAAAATGAAAAATAAAAATAAATTATGATAATTACGAATTAATATCACAAAACAAAAAACAGCTAAAAAAACAGGGGGGCAGAAGAGGAGCAAAAAGCACCTCAATATCTATCCCACAAAAAGGAACAATATTAAAAACATAAACCTATGTATCAACATTAAATTATACAAAATAACAGCAATATGCTATATATATTATAGAATGAGATGGTAAACCCGAACAACATATCAGATTCGAGTATGGCCAAAATGTAACATAATGAAGTAAAATGAAATGAAACTGGATAAAGAGACCACTAAATATTATACTTCTTTACTGGCCAATCACGAACCCCAAGTTTGTGGAATTCGTACATGTGAATAAACAATGAAAGAACTCATGGATCACTAAATGGCTACAATATCATACATCTATGCCTGGGTGGGAAGATAAAACCAAGGTTCTATTGAATGGAGAAACAGCATCCACTGCCTAATTATAATAATGGATCGTCACGTCCCACTTGAAATTTAATCTGGAGTGAATGCGGGTCTGGAGCCGAAAGATCCAGAATACTTTCCTCCGGCATAGCTAAGACATCACCACCTCTCTTGGGGGCAAGTATTTTTTCAATAACCTGAACCTTCATGGCAGAGTTATCCCCAGCATGACACGCTCTAAAATGTTTAGCTACATGGGTAGTTTTATTTTTCTGTACACTATAGATGTGTTCATAGAAACAATCCCTTAATCATCTTGTAGTCCTGCCCACATTTTGTATGTGCCACAGGCTGCAAGTAATCTAGTAGACCACGTAGCTGGTGTTACAGTTAAAAAATGATTGCATCTCAAACGCTTTTTGAGTGGCTGAGGCTTGGAATGTAGCCTCAGCCACCCCCCAAAGATATTATTATTATTATTATTATAATACAGGATTTATATAGCGCCAACAGTTTACGCAGCGCTTTACAACATTAGGGCAGACAGTACAAGTACAATACAATTCAATACAGGAGGAATCAGAGGGCAGTAGCCTCAGCCACCCCCCAAAGATATGGACAGTCCAATGTTCCACATTTAAAATTCCCTTTGAAGTGCAGCCAGGTGAGTGACTGCACCTTCTTGTTGTGGCTAAAGAAACTGGGGGAGAATGACTGGCCCACAGTGGGCGCTCTACTGGGAACTATATTCACTCCATGTTTTAGAATGTCAGGCTTCATCCAAACCAAGAATAGGTAAATGTTTGTTGATCTTTTATCTGGGTGAACTCTGTGCTGAAGGTAGTAGAAAGGGTTAACTTGCTGATATGTAAATCCTCTTTCTTATTTTTCTGATTCAGCAATCACCGATTTCAGAAATTGGTCGAGCGAGACCTTACCGCACTGGCTCATCCAGCCACAGAGGGGTTGTTACCCTGGCGGGACAATCATTTCATTGTTTAGCCACATGTACGAATTCCACATACTTGGGGATCACGATTGGCCAGTAAATACGTTTATTATTTAGTGGTCTCTGTATCCAATTTCAGTTGATTTTACTTCATTATGTTACATTCTGGCCATACTCGAATCTCCTGATATGTTGTTCGGGTTTAACATCTCATTCTTTTACTATATGTAATGTATTGCTGTTATTTTGTATCATTTAATGTTGATACATATGTTTATTTTATTTATTTTGTTCCTTTTTTGTGGGACAGATATTGAGGTATTTTTTGTCCCCCTGTTTTTTTTAGTTTTTTTTTATTTTTTTGTTTTGTGATATTAGTTCATAATTTTCATAATTTTCATATTTTTTTTCATTTTTAATTTTTTCCAACAAAAACCCTTTATTTTTATTGAGGTTTAAGCATATAATTTCATATTATGTTGTGTACCTATTGATTCATTTTTTTCTTTATTTTTTTATATATACCTCCCTTTTTGTTCATACTACAATTTTGTTAAAACATATGTTATTTTTTACTAGGTGGTTTATACTTATGATGTGTATATTTTTGTTTGTCAAGATGTTTGGGAAGCTAATCACAACACCTGACACCTGTGTTAGGTGGGGGTGTTTCTTTTAACCACTTGACCACTGGGCACTTAAACCCCCTTAATAACCAGACCAATTTCAGCTTTTGGTGCTCTCACATTTTGAATGACAATTACTCAGTCATGCAACACTGTAATACTGTTGTAACACTGCAACACTTTGTCCTTTTTTCACACAAATAGAGCTTTCTTTTGGTGGTATTTAACCACTTGACCACTGGGCACTTAAACCCCCTTAATAACCAGACCAATTTTCAGCTTTTGGTGCTCTCACATTTTGAATGACAATTACTCAGTCATGCAACACTGTATCTATATGAATTTTTTGTCCTTTTTTTCACACAAATAGAGCTTTCTTTTGGTGGTATTTAATCACCGCTGGGTTCTTTATTTTTTGCGCTATAAAAGAAAAAAGACCGAAAAATCTGTAAAAAAATAAATTTTTCTTCGTTTCTGTTATAAAATTTTGAAAATTAGTAATTTTTCTTCATATATTTTGGCCAAAATTTATACCGCTACATATCTTTGGTAAAAATAACCCAAATTAGTGTATATTATTTGATCTTTGTGAAAGTTATAGCGTCCACAAGCTATGGTACCAATATCTGAAAATTGATCACACCTGAAGTACTGACGGCCTATCTCATTTCTTGAGACCCTAACATGCCAGAAAAGTACAAATACCCCCCAAATGACCCCTTTTTGGAAAGAAGACATTTCAAGGTATTTAGAAAGATGCATGATGAGTTTTTTGAAGTTGTCATTTTTTCCCACAATTCTTTGCAAAATCAAGTTTTTTTTTTTTTTCTTTTTTTTTTTTTCACAAAATTGTCATATTAGCAGGTTATTTCTCACATACAGCATATGCATACCACAAATTACACCCCAAAACACATTCTGCTATTACTCCCGAGTACGGTGATACCACATGTGTGAGACTTTTACACAGCGTGGCCACATACAGAGGCCCAACATGCAGGGGAGCACCTTCAGGCGTTCTGGAGCACCCAGGCCAATTCTGACATTTCTCTCCTACATGTAAAAATCATCATTTATTTGCTAGAAAATTACATAGAACCCCAAAACATTATATATGTTTTTTTAGCAAAGACCCTAGAGAATACAATAGCGGTCATTGCAACTTTTTATCTCGCACGATATTTGCGCAGCAATTTTTGGAACGCGTTTTTTTTGGAAAAAAAACTGTTTTTTGCTTTAAAAAAAAACAAAACAGTAAGGTTAGCCCAATGTTTTTGCATAATATGAAAGAGGAAGTTATGCCGAGTTAATAGATACCTAACATGTCACCTTTCAAAATTGCACACGCTTGTGGAATGGCGCCAAACTTCACCACTTAAAAATCCCCATAGGCGACGCTTTAAAATTTTTTACTGGTTACAAATTTTGAGTTACAGAGGAGGTCTAGGGCCAAAATTATTGCTCTCGCTCTACCGATCGCAGCGATACCTCACATGTGTGGTTTGAACACCGTTTTCATATGTGGGCGGGACTTACGTATGCGTTCGCTTCTGCATGCGAGCACACGGACAGGGGCGCTTTAAAAAAATTTTATTTTTTTTTATTGTTCATTTTACTTTATTTATTTTAGTTTGACACTTTTTTCCAAAAAAAAAAAATTTTTGATCACTTTTATTCCTATTACAAGGAATGTAAACATCCCTTGTAATAGGAATATGGCATGACAGGTCCTCTTTACAGTGAGATATGGGGTCAATAAGACCCCACATCTCACCTCTAGGCTGTTCCTGAAATAAAAAAAAAAAAAAAAAAAAAAAGATCCTGGCTTCGATCATAGCGGTGAGTCGGTAGAAGCACCGGAGGGCGGCGGGAGGGGGGGCGTCCCCTCTCGCCTCCCGTAAGAACGATCAAGCAGTGTAACAGCTGCTACGATCATTCTTATGGTGTAGGGAATCGCCGGCTGAAAAAGATGATATCTGAATGATGCCTGTAGCTGCACCCATCATTCAGATATCCCCGCACAAAGTCAAGGACGTCGTATGACGGAAGGCGGGAAGTGGTTAAAACGCTTTTTTTTTTTTTTTTTAACACAAAGTTGTCCATTTATACAATATTTCTAACACATAGCATGTATATACCAAAAATGACCCCCCAAAATAGATTCTCCTACTATTCCTGAGTACGGCGATACCACATGTGTGAGACTTCCACAGCCTGGCCACATACAGAGGCTGGGTACGGCTGAGCATGGCTGGGTATTGCAGAGTATCGCCGAGTATGACTGGGTATGGCAGAGTATGGCTGGGTATCACCGAGTATTGCAGAGTATGGCTGGGTATCACCGAGTATTGCAGAGTATGGCTGGGTATTGCAGAGTATGGCTGGGTATCACCAAGTATTGCAGAGTATGGCTGGGTATGGCAGAGTATGGCTGGGTATGGCAGAGTATGGCTGGGTATGGCAGAGTATTGCGGGTTATGGCAGAGTATTGCAGATTTTTGTGGGGTATTGCAGAGCATGGCTGGGTATGGCAGAGTATGGCTGGGTATCACTGAGTATTGCAGAGTATGGCTGGGTATTGCGGGATATTTCAGGGTATTGCAGGGTATGGCAGAGTATTGCGTGGTATTCCAGGGTATGGCAGAGTATTGCGGGGTATTGCAGGGTATGGCAGAGTATTGCGGGGTATTCCAGGGTATGGCAGAGTATTGCGGGGTATTGCAGGGTATGGCAGAGTATTGCGGGGTATGGCAGAGTATTGCGGGGTATGGCAGAGTATTGCGGGGTATGGCAAAGTATTGCGGGGTATGGCAGAGTATTGCGGGGTATGGCAGAGTATTGCGAGGTATTGCAGGGTATGGCAGAGTATTGCGGGGTATGGCAGAGTATTGCGGGGTATTGCAGGGTATGGCAGAGTATTGCGGGGTATGGCAGAGTATTGCGGGGTATTCCAGGGTATGGCAGAGTATTGCGGGGTATTCCAGGGTATGGCAGAGTATTGCGGGGTATTGCAGAGGGAATTGCAGAGTATTGCACAGCATTGCAGGGCATGCAGAGTAGTGGGGATGGCTGAGCATGGATGGATGGATGGCTGGATGTCTCTGTGCAGTGCTGTGGGCACTACAGATGCAGCCCACAACGCTGCAGCCATCCATCCATCCGCCTCTTCGGTCACTGTGTACCGATCGGTACACAGGAGGGGAGGAGAGGGGGAGGAGAGGAACCAGCGTCATCAGATGACGCCGGTTTGTTTACATGTGATCGCTCCGTCATTTGACGGAGCGATCACATGGTAAACGGCCGCGATCAGCGGCCATTTACCGGGATCTGTGATGCGCCGGGTCCTGTGGACCCGGCGATCACGGATGCTCTCGAGCGCGCGCCCTAGGGGGCGCGCGAGAGCAGAATTCTGGGAGGACGTCCCTGGACGTCCTCCCAGAGTTAAACAACCGCCCTGTAGCCGTCATTTGGCTATGGGCCGGTTGTTAAGTGGTTAATCACCGCTGGGTTCTTTATTTTTTGCGCTATAAAAGAAAACATAAAAGACCGAAAATCCTGTAAAAAAATGCATTTTTCTTTGTTTCTGTTATAAAATTTTGCAAATTTAGTAATTTTTCTTCATATATTTTGGCCAAAATTTATACCGCTACATATCTTTGGTAAAAGTAACCCAAATCGTTGTAAATGATTTGGTCTTTGTAAAAGTTAGAGTCCAAAAGCTATGGTGCCAATATCTGAAAATTGATCACACCTGAAGTACTGACGGCCTATCTAATTTCTTGAGACCCTAACATGCCAGAAAAATACAATTACCCCCTAAATGACCCCTTTTTGGAAAGAAGACATTCCAAGGTATTTAGAAAGATGCATTATGAGTTTTTTGAAGTTGTCATTTTTTCCCACAATTCTTTGCAATATCAAGATTTTTTTTTCTTTTTTTTTTTTCACAAAATTGTCATATTAGCAGGTTATTTCTCACACACAGCATTTGCATACCACAAATTACACCCCAAAACACATTCTGCTATTACTCCTGAGTACGGCCATACCACATGTGTGAGACTTTTACACAGCGTGGCCACATACAGAGGCCCAACATGCACGGAGCACCTTCAGGCGTTCTGGAGTGCCCAGGCCAATTCTGACATTTCTCTCCTACATGTAAAAATCATCATTTATTTGCTAGAAAATTACATAGAACTCCAAAACATTATATATGTTTTTTTAGAAAAGACCCTAGAGAATACAATGGCGGTCGTTGCAACTTTTTTATCTCGCACGGTATTTGCGCAGCAATTTTTCGACCGCGTTTTTTTTGTGCTTTAAAAAAAAAAAAAACAGTAAAGTTAGCCCAATGTTTTTGCATAATGTGAAAGATGAAGTTATGCCGAGTAAATAGATACCTAACATGTCACCCTTAAAAATTGTACACGCTTGTGGAATGGCGCCAAACTTCGCTACTTACTTAAAAATCCCCATAGGTGACGCTTTAACATTTTTTACTGGTTACATGTTTTGAGTTACAGAGGAGGTTTGGGCCAAAATTATTGCTCTCCCTCTACCGATCGCAGCGATACCTCACATGTGTAGTTTGAACACCATTTTCATATGTGGGCGGGACTTACGTATGTGTTCGCTTCTGCATGCGAGGACACGGGGAAAATTTTTTTTTTTTTTTTTTTTTATTGTTCATTTTACTTTATTTATTTTAGTTTGATGCTTTTGTCCAAAAAATAAATTTTTTGATCACTTCTATTCCTATCACAAGGAATGTAAACATCCTTGTAATAGGAATATAGCATGACAAGTCCTCTTTACAGTGAAATATGGGGTCAATAAGACCCCACATCTCACCTCTAGGCTGGGAAGCCTGAAATAAAAAAAAAAAAATCCTGGCTTCGATCGTAGTGGTGAATTGGTAGAAGCACCTGCGGGAGGGGGCCCCTCTCGCCTCCCGTAAGAACGATCAAGCAGTGGTACAGCCGCTATGATTGTACTTATGGTGTAGGGAATCGCCTGCTGAAAAAGCTGATATCTGATGTAGCTGCAGGCATCATTCAGATATCCCCGCACAAAGTCAAGGACGTCGTATGACGGCCGGCGGGAAGTGGTTAAAACGCATTTTTTTTTTAACACAAAGTTTTCCATTTATACAATATTTCTAACACATAGCATGTACATACCAAAAATGACACCCCAAAATAGATTCTCCTACTCCTCCTGAGTACGGCGATATCACATGTGTGAGACTTCCACAGCCTGGCCACATACAGAGGCTGAGCATGGCAGAGTATGGCTGGGTGTGGCTGGGTATGGCAAAGTATGGCTGGGTATCACCGAGTATTGCAGAATATGGCTGGGTATTGCAGAGTATGGCTGGGTGTTGCAGAGTATGGCTGGGTGTTGCAGAGTATGGCTGGGTGTTGCAGAGTATGGCTGGGTGTTGCAGAGTATGGCTGGGTGTTGCAGAGTATGGCTGGGTGTTGCAGAGTATGGCTGGGTATGGCTGGGTATGGCTGGGTATGGCAGAGTATGGCTGGGTATGGCAGAGTATGGCTGGGTATGGCAGGGTATTGCTGGGTATTGCAGAGTATTGCGGGGTATTGCAGAGTATTGCGGGGTATTGCAGAGTATTGCGGGGTATTGCAGAGTATTGCAGAGTATTGAGGGGTATTGCAGGGTATTGCAGAGTACTGCAGGGTATTGCGGGGTATTGCAGAGTATTGCGGGGTATTGCAGAGTATTGAGGGGTATTGAGGGGTATTGCGGGGTATTGCGGGGTATTGCAGAGTACTGCAGGGTATTGCAGAGTATTGCGGGGTATTGAGGGGTATTGCGGGGTATTGCAGGGTATTGAAGGGTATTGCAGGGTATTGCGGGGTATTGCAGAATATTGTGGGGTACTGCAGAGTACTGCAGGGTATTGCGGGGTATTGCAGAGTATTGCAGAGTATTGAGGGGTATTGCGGGGTATTGCGGGGTATTACAGAGTTTTGCGGGGTATTGCAGAGTATTGCAGGGTATTTCAGAGTATTGCACAGGGAATTGCAGAGTAGTGCAGGGTATTGCTGAGCATGGAGGGATGGCTGAGCATGGATGGATGGATGGATGTGACTGCACATGTCACAGAGCAGCTCTGTGGGCACTACACATCCAGCCCACAGTGCTGCTGCCATCCGATCCCTCCCCGGCGTCATGAGAGGAAGCGGCATCATGACATGACGCTGGTTTGTTTACATGTGATCGCTCCATCATTTGACAGAGCGATCACATGGTAAACGGCCGCGATCAGCGGCCGTTTACCGTGATGAGGACCCGGCGGTCAGGGATGTTCCCGTGGGCGCTGGAGCGGTTTTCTGGGATCACGTTATAGTACGTGTTCCCAGAGTTATCTAACCACCCTGCATCCGTCATTTGGCTATGGGCCGGTTGGTAACTGGTTAAAGGCTTGGTGATTTACTCTTACCTTAGGTTTTGAAGAAGCACAATGTCAGTGTGAAACGTATCACCTCCTTTATGTCTGTGTCCTGGTCCTGGTGGCAGTCCTGTGTCCTAGTGGCAGTCTTTACATGTTCAATAAACCTGTTGGATCAGCGAAGGTGGGCGGCCAATTTCTTCTTGTTTGCCATTGGGCAATCAACCCATATGCTGCCTCTTTTGTTTTTCTTATTGGGAGCGTTTTCATTTTTTATTGGGGTTAATTTGCTTTTTTTTTCTTTTTTTTTTTTAATTTTTTATTTTTTTTTTTTTTACTTGGACTTGGTTTTGTGTGTTAAAGGTTTTTCTGCTGCTATGTATATGCCCTGAGTTTCATCCTTTCAACTATGTTTTAGGTGTATACGTCATTTGCTACAATGTAGATCTATTGCACTGTGCCCTGGGTTGACCTGTTGGGCTAGTGGCTCCTAAGAAAGAATGGTTAATGCTGTTAGTCAGATTTTCCTGCTCTTTTCAGAATGGTTACTGCCCCCTACAGGTCATACCATATAAACGGGCTCATTAGTGCCCTAAAGAGGTCGGCGAGGGGAAGGATTGCCAAGATATAGCCGTTATGCTGTTGGGGCGTGCACTCTTTGGGGGAAGCACAGTCAGGGTTCCCACTGGGGTATGGAACCTATGGATTTACGAATGCTGCCAGTCATGGATTTCCTGCCTGTCATGGAATATTGCTACCTCATGTGGATTACTGTAAGTTATGGATTTGCTGCCAATTATAAACTCTTACATTGAAAAGGACTCTCTATATGGACTTGCTGCCTATTTCATGTCTACCTCATGGGGCACTTAATGAACTTTGTACAGCAAAGTGTGTGGAAGATGTCTTTGAGAACAGTTTATTTGTTACCTTTAACTACTTCCATAAAAAATCTTTATTCATCTAATCTGCCTGGTCTGAAGTCTCTAAAGGGGTGATTGTAAGGCATATTAAGGCTTGAATCACACCTATGCAGGTTGCAGTTTGCATATTCCAGGTGCATTTTGCGTTTTTCAATACACATTTTTGATCCATTGAAGTCTATGGGACCAAAAACCAGAAAAAAAAAGTCCCTGTCCCTTTCTATAAAATGCACAGATGTGAACTACAGTCAGGTCCATAAATATTGGGACATCGACACAATTCTTATCTTTTTGGCTCTATACAGCACCACAATGGATTTGAAATGAAAC
This sequence comes from Aquarana catesbeiana, assembly GCF_042186555.1. Classification (NCBI taxonomy): domain Eukaryota; kingdom Metazoa; phylum Chordata; class Amphibia; order Anura; family Ranidae; genus Aquarana; species Aquarana catesbeiana. The sequence continues at coordinate 179,234,113 of NC_133333.1, forward strand.
AAACAAGATGTGCTTTAACTGCAGACTTTCAGCTTTAATTTGAGGGTATTTACATCCAAATCAGGTGAACGGTGTAGGAATTACAACAGTTTGTATATATGCCTCCCACTTTTTAAGGGACCAAAAGTAATGGGGCAGATTAACATTCATCCATCAAACTTTCACTTTTTATTACTTGGTTGCAAATCCTTTGCAGTCAATTACAGCCTGAAGTCTGGAATGCATAGACATCACCAGACGCTGGGTTTCATCCCTGGTGATGCTCTGCCAGGCCTCTACTGCAACTGTCTTCAGTTCCCCCTTGTTCTTGGGGCATTTTCCCTTTAGTTTTGTATTCAGGAAGTGAAATGCATGCTCAATCGGATTCAGGTCAGGTGATTGACTTGGCCATTGCATAACATTCCACTTCTTTCCCTTAAAAATCTTTTTGGTTGCTTTTGCAGTATGCTTCGGGTCATTGTCCATCTGTACTGTGAAGCGGCATCCAAAGAGTTCTGAAGCATTTTGCTGAATATGAGCAGATAATATTGCCCGAAACACTTCAGAATTCATCCTGCTGCTTTTGTCAGCAGTCACATCATCAATAAATACAAGAGAACCAGTTCCATTGGCAGCCATACATGCCCACGCCACAACACTACCACCACCATGCTTCACTGATGAGGTGGTATGCTTTGGATCATGAGCAGTTCCTTTCCTTCTCCATACTCTTCTCTTCCCATCACTCTGGTACAAGTTGATCTTGGTCTCATCTGTCCATAGGATGTTGTTCCAGAACTGTGAAGGCTTTTTTAGATGTTGTTTGGCAAACTCTAATCTGGCCTTCCTGTTTTTGAGGCTCACCAATGGTTTACATCTTGTGGTGAACCCTCTGTATTCACTCTGGTGAAGTCTTCTCTTGATTTTTGACTTTGACACACATACACCTACCTCCTGGAGAGTGTTCTTGATCTGGCCAACTGTTGTGAAGGGTGTTTTCTTCACCAGGGAAAGAATTCTTCGGTCATCCACCACAGTTGTTTTCCATGGTCTTCCGGGTCTTTTGGTGTTGCTGAGCTCACCGGTGCGTTCTTTCTTTTTAAGGATGTTCCAAACAGTTGATTTGGCCACACCTAATGTTTTTGCTATCTCTCTGATGGGTTTGTTTTGTTTTTTCAGCCTAATGATGGCTTGCTTCACTGATAGTGACAGCTCTTTGGATCTCATATTGAGAGTTGACAGCAACAGATTCCAAATTCAAATAGCACACTTGAAATTAACTCTGGACCTTTTATCTGCTCCTTGTAAATGGGATAATGAGGGAATAACACACACCTAGCCATGGAACAGCTGAGCAGCCAATTGTCCCATTACTTTTGGTCCCTTAAAAAGTGGGAGGCACATATACAAACTGTTGTAATTCCTACACTGTTCACCTGATTTGGATGTAAATACCCTCAAATTAGAGCTGAACGTCTGCAGTTAAAGCACATTGTTTGTTCGTTTCATTTCAAATCCATTGTGGTGGTGTATAGAGCCAAAAAGATAAGAATTGTGTTGATGTCCCAATATTTATGGACCTGACTGTACATCCATAGGAAACCATGTTAAATGGACCGTAGTGTGTTTTTTCAAAACTGAAAATGCACTAAAAAATGCATAGGTGTGAACCAGGCCTAAAAGAATAGTATTTACTACAAGGTACTTGAAAGGTTAGAGAAGAAATGGTACAAGTGTCTAACGAGCAGAGAAGCTGTCCTAAAGAGGCTATGTTGCCATTGCTAATGACTACCATATGTATGTGTAAACAGTACAAAAAGCATGGCCATGGATTAAAAAGTGTTAAATGTTAAAGTGCTCTGTTCGCTTCTAGTACCACAGTAGGGGAGTAACGCCTTAATGCTGATTTAACATTACCGTGGCTCCTGCCTGTATTACAGGCATTGGTGAGTGCAGTGCCACAGTGTTCCTGCTAGGGCATCTTAAGCCCCGTCCACGTATGTCTCTAGTAAATTTCAGCCTAGCTTTGCTCATTACAATTGCCCTGTTTGCAGCCAACTTTACACTGCCATATTAGATGTTGGCTTTTATTGTAGTAAAACACCAGTCTGTGCTTTGTTTCGAGTACATTTTGAACCTAGCTGTCCTAATTAAAATTATCCTGCAGCTAGGCAAGTTTACACTGCAGTTTGTAGTGAAACCTAGCCTGCACTTTATTTTTGCTGTTGGCCAAATTTACACTACTGTCTCATCTGCAGTTTCTTTATTCCTAATTAAAACTTGATTTTGAAATTGGCCAGTGGCAGCATAGTGTTGTGTCAGGAAGAACAGGGACAGCCACAGTGAACTATTGTCCAATTTCTATCTGCTGGTCAAAGCAAGTCTATAACCATTTGATAAAACGTAATTTTTCACCCCTAAAACAACCCAAATTATGTACAGAAATATACCAGAAGCCTAGACATGGCCTCTACAGGGCAGCTGCCAGTACGTGTCAGTACCAAATGCAAAAAAAGCAACAATGGCAGCCACTCTGATCTGTTTGAAACTAGCAAAGGGTGCATTTGGGCAATGCAATATGCGAAACCGTACAAGGTGGATCCCCAGCATGCTTTCAAGCTAGCCAGCACAGAAAAAATGTATCTGTTTCAACTATTCTACTAACAACAGAGCTTTTACATATGGAACCACACTGCTGTGTCAAGCCACCTCTGATAAGTGTGGCCCCTAGCACTCATGGGACATATACAGTATAGCAATGCACAAACAGAGACCAGGCTCAACTTAAAGGTAAAGCAACAGACCAGATGTAGATATATCTAGAAATTACCTTTGCAAGGCATCTCAAGACTTCTAGTGTGTGTCTGGACACACTGGAATTCCTTTGATGATGTCTGGGCATACTTCTGCTCTGAGTATTGTTAAAAATACATACCATAGGATCTTAAAATGTAGTAGTAAACAAAAGTAATATAAAGGCATAGCTGACAGCATTCTTAAAAAATGTATAGGGATACTTTTTTTTGTCTGTAGGCGGAGTCTTGTTATAATTAGGGGGCATTCATATGTAGGTATGGTATAGCGGGGGGGGGGTGAAAAAAATGTGGCGGGAGAAAGGGGCCTGGTCTAAACTAACTAGTAGGCGTGGTTTAAAGGGGGTGTGGTTAGAGTCTGAGATGAAAGGGGGATGGAGAGAGAAGGAAAAGAGGGATGGAGGGAGAAAAGGGAGGGAGAGAGAAAGAAAGGGAAAAAGATAGGGAGAGAAGTAGAAGGAAAGAAAGGAGGGTGGATGGACAGCAGGCCCTTATCCTACACCACAATAGAAATATGTGTATTGCAGAAAGTTTAACAATCAGCACATAAAGGTAATCCAAACACCTGGTGTTAGCACTTCAATCATCACTGCACCATGGTTGTTATGGTGTCAGGATGATTGAAGCACATTATTTATTATATTACATTGTAATATAAAAAGAAATAGTTCAACTCACTGTAATGCAGAATCAGTGGGAGCCCTGAGAGTGTCACTTGCCACCATCGCCTGCCACCTGTCAAGGCTGGCTCAGCCCTTCCTTCTCTGAGCTGGCCACTCAGCTGTCAGCTAATTGCCAGCTCTCATCTCTCTCCACAGTTACCCAGCTGTTCCTGATCCTGCTCCTCTGACCTGCCTACTTAAAGCTGTCCAGCTCACTTCATCTCTGCCTTCGCCTTGGTCACATCACAAGAAATCATATCCTGCGTTCCTGTTTAAAGACTGGCTTTGCTGACATCCCTTCTGGCTCCTTATCCTGCTTGCTGTTGCTCTACTTGGATCCCTGACTTCTGGCCTGGCTGATTACCCGATCTGGTTACTGAACTCTGGCTTGGCTGACTACCCGATCCGGTTACTGGACTCTGGCTATGGTTTGACTATGCTTACTCTATTTACCTTTTTATTTTTATTAATAAACAAGTGTGATTTTACTGTACTTTACTGTACTCCTGTCTCGGTCTGGTTCATGGTTTCTGACAGTAGGCGAAGGCCATTCAGAAGATAGTCAATCCACTTGTTGGTAATATTTTTTTCAGATTGGATGAGCAAGATCACTGCATGGATCGGTTTGCCATGGCATTACAAACGCTCCTGAGTCTCACAGCTCACCTGGAATCCCCCTCTGTGGCTTCTCCAGCAGGCCGTCCCTACTGCTGCGCCAGTCTCTGTGCAGGCAGCTGCCTCTATAAGAGGTATGTCTGGTTCCGATCCGCTTCCCCAGCGATTTGGGGGCAATCCAGTTCAATGCAGAGGGTTTCTCAATCAGGTTGAGATATACTTCGAGATGCTGCCCCAGGCGTTTCCCATGGACAGAAGCAAAGTAGGTTTCGTGATATCTTTGCTTTCTGAGAGAGCCTTGGTCTGGGCTAACCCTCTATGGGAGACTCAAACACCTGTTGTCTTGAGTTACCCTGATTTTGTGGCCTCCTTTAAAAGGGTATTTGATGTTCCCGCATGCTCCGCTTCTGCTGCCAAGTGCCTCATGTCCATCAGAGTACGAGAACTGTTGCCAACTACGCCATTGAATTCCGTACTCTGGCAGCAGAGGTTGCTTGGAACATTGAGGCTCTCGTGGCTGCTTTTTCTCATGGTCTCTCGGATTCCATCATAGATGAGATAGCAGCCCGAGATATACCCACTGAGCTGGAGAGCTTGATCTCATTTGCCATCCTCATTGACTCCAGACTTTCTTTTAAGGATCGCTTGCGGAAGCCTCCTGTATGTTTGCCTCCGAGCTTTGCAGTCCCACCCGTGCCTCCCTCACCTCCCATGCCTCCTGGTACAGAGTCAGTCAGTGAGGATGAACCCATGCACTTGGGCTTCACGCGTCTCTCTGCGGATGAGAGAGCCTTTAGGAGCAGGGAGAGATTGTGCCTTTATTGTGGCCAGGCAGGTCACTTTTTGAAGTCTTGTCCTACCTGTCCTGGGAACACCCGAACCTTGAGGTCCTGTCATGGACAGACCTTAGGTGGCATTGTGTCGTCCCCTGTTATCCAGAAGGATAAGCCCCTGGTTTCGGTCACCCTTTCTTGGGCTAAGTCATCTATCGTGATACAGGCTCTAATCGACTCTGGGGCTGCAGGCCTGTTCATTGGTGCTGCCTTTGTATCAAAGCACTCGATTCCACTGCAGCTGCGTGACACTCCATTTGCCATTGAGGCTCTTGACAGGAGACCTCTACAGCCTGCCCATGTGACTCATGAGAGGGTTCCATTGTCCATGGCCGTAGGGGCGCTTCACCATGAGATAATCCCATTCCAAGTTATTTCCTCACCTAAGTTTCCGCTGGTTATTGGTTATCCTTGGTTACAGAGGCACAACCCCCCTTTTGATTGGCTCCGTGTTGAGGTTCTGTCCTGGTCACCACAATGCAGTGAGACATGCTTCCGGAAGGTAGTTCAGGTCCTGTGCACTTCTTCACTCTCCTCCCTGCCAGAGGAGTACCGTGATTTTAGCAATGTCTTTGACAAAGGTCAAGCCGGTAGTTTGCCTCCACACTGGCCATATGATTGCGCAATTGGCCTTCAACCTGGTAGCACAGCCCCTCGTGGTCGGGTTTACCCCTTGTCGGTCTTGGAGGATAAAGCCATGGAGGAGTATGTTGCAGACGCACTTTCTCGAGGTTTCATCCGCAAATCCTCATCTCCTGTTGGTGCCTGTTTCTTCTTTGTAAACAAAAAGAGCGGTGAACTGAGACCTTGTATTGATTATAGGGGTTTCAATAGTTTCACGATTAAGACTGCCTACTTCTAAGGAACTGGCTTACATTTTTGCTCGGGAGATCTTTTGCTTACATGGGCTACCCAAGGTGATTGTCTCGGACAGGGGCAGGCAGTTTGTCTCCCGGTTCAGACGAGCCTTTTGTGCACAGTTGGGAATTCAGCTTGTTTTTTCCTCTGCGTAGTCTAATGGGGCTGCAGAGCGAGCCAGTCAGTCCTTGGAGCAATTCCTACATTGCTATATTTCTGACCATCATAACAACTGGTCAGACCAATTACCATGGGCAGAGTTTACTCACAACAGTGCCTTGAATTCTGCCTCATGATTGTCTCCGTTTATGGCGAATTATGGTTTCCAACCTTCCATGTTGCCTGACTCGTTTGTTCCGCAGAGTATTCTTGCATTAGAGGTGCATCTCCGTTGTGTTTGTTCCACTTGGGCACAAGTCCAGGAGGCTTTGCGTCATGCTAATGATAGGTACAGACTCCATGCTGACCGTAGACGCCTGCCTGTGCCTTCCTACCAGGTTGGGGACAGGGTCTGGCTGTCATCTCGCAACCTCCGACTTCGTGTTCCCTCACTGAAGTTTGCACCTCAGTTTATTGGGCCTTTCCGTATCCTACGCAGGATTAACCCAGTGGCTTACGCGTTGGACCTTCCTCCTAGTATGCGCATCTCAAATGTGTTTCATGTCTTCTTATTGAAACCGTTGGTCTGCAACCGATTTACCACCTCGGTGCCACGTCCTCACCCTTTACAGGTTGAGAACCATGAGGAGTATGAGGTACAATCCATTGTTGACTCCCGTAGGTTCCATGGGTGCATACGGTACCTAGTGCATTGGAAGGGGTACGGTCCGGAGGAATGCTCCTGGGTCTCATCCTTGGACGTACATGCCCCTGCCCTCCTCTGAGATTTCCATAGATGGTTTCCCCTCAAGCCCAGTGGTCCTCGGAGGGGGAGGGGTCGTTGAGGAGGGGTACTGTCAGGTCTGGCTCAGCCCTTCCTTCTCTGAGCTGGCCGCTCAGCTGTCAGCTAATTGCCAGCTCTCATTTCTCTCCACAGTTACCCAGCTGTTCCTGATCCTGCTCCTCTGACCTGCCTACTTAAAGCTGTCCAGCTCACTTCATCTCTGCCTTCGCCTTGGTCACATCACAAGAAACCATCTCCTGTGTTCCTGTTTAAAGACTGGCTTTGCTGACATCCCTTCTGGCTCCTTATCCTGCTTGCTGTTGCTCTACTTGGATCCCTGACTTCTAGCCTGGCTGATTACCCAATCTGGTTACTGAACTCTGGCTTGGCTGATTACCCTATCTGATTACTGAACTCTAGCTTGGCTGACTACCCGATCCAGTTACTGGACTCTGGCTATGCTTTGACTATGCTTACTCTATTTACCTTTTTATTTTTAATAATAAACAAGTGTGATTTTACTGTACTTCTGTCTCGGTCTGGTTCATGGTTTCTGACACCACCAGATGCAGCCTATCACTTGCCACCGTCGCCTGCCTCCAGATGCAGCGTGTCACTTACCACATCGCCTGCCACCAGATTCAACGTGTCACATCACTTATCACACCAGATGAAACTTGTGTCACTTGTCACCACAGATGCAGCTTGTCACTTGTCGCCACAGATGCAGCACTCACTTGTCACCACAGATGCAACGCTCTCTTGTCACCAGAGATGCCAGAGAAAAAAACCCCAGAAAACAACACCTGGCAGTTTCAAGATGCACAATAAGGAGGCACTTGAAGAAAGATGGGCTGCATGGTCGAGTCGCCAGAAGAAAGTTATTACTACGCAAATGCCACAAAGTATTCCGCTTACAATAAGCCAAACGCACAGGGACAAGCCTCAAACCTTCTGGCACAAAGTCATTTGGAGTGATGAGACCAAAATTGAGCTTTTTGGCCACAACCATAAACACTACATTTGGAGAGGATTCAACAAGGCTGTCAGGAAAGGGTCCATTCGCTGGTAAGTTATATTATTTGGCATGCAGTACTGGGGTCCACCAGCAGGTGTCTCCTGGCAGTGTTGAACTGTCAGGAGAATATTTCCCTGCTGGTGTCCTGTCATCTTTTGGCTGCAGTACTGATGTCCACCAGCGGATGGATCCTGGCAGTAGGGGGCAGACAACACTCCCTGCGCTCAGGTGTAACTTGAAGCCAATTAGTCAGCCCTATAAATACCCGGCGAGCCCTCACTTGCTCGCCTTGGTATCTCTCTCTCTCTCCCTGCACTCTAACCTTGCTGCCCGTTGCTTTGACCTTGAGCCTGCATCTGCCTTGTCCTGACCTGACCTGATCTTATCCCATCCCTATCCTGAGCCTATCCCCTCTGTTCCTGGTTACCTTGGATCCCTGCCCTGTATCCCATCCATCCACCCTCTTCCTGTCCTGCTGGTTTGATCTCCCTGTGTATGACCTTGGCCTGGCTTTGTTTACGATTACGGTATCTCCATTTCCTTGTATATATTGTTGTTTGTAGTGGGTTTGTTGTATTGGTTTTGCACTGTTTATATTTCTTTTACTTGTCACTTATTTATTAAACACCATTATTTCACTTATATGTGTTTTGGGTTTCCTCTGTGCAGTCCACACAGTTTGGTCAATTAGATTCTCTGACAGTATACCAAGGCCATCCCTGACCAGACGTGGCTGCATTGAGGAAACCATCCTGGTTTATCGGGTCTGCTAATATGGATTTCGATGAAATCCTTTATTATTCTCTGCTAGCAGAAGAGGATGGTGAATATTGTCGCCAGATTTTAAAAGGGTGGACTAGTGACAGGCTGATGGAAACTATCCGATCAGCTCATTCCCTAGTGGATCAGGGGTATATGTCTTTTGAAGATGTTCAGCCCCTGATCCAGTTATGTGCAAAACCAGCCCTGTCATGCATTCCCGAGGGAAGTGATGATTTTTCACCCCCCTTCAATTATGGCCAAGTTGAATCCCTGGTTTGGTTGTTAGAGGATGATCCAGCCTATTTTATGGAACATTATTCCAACTGTTCACAGCAAGTGTTGTCTAATTGCATCCAGTCAGTGCAATCCTTGATTAGTCAGGCTGTGTGTGAATCAGCGTTTGTTCAACCTGTGCTGCAGGTATGGTCAGATCTCCTGTCTTTTGCTAAGCCACAATACTCCAGCCCTGCCATTAATCCTCTGTCTCCCCAAAAATGTATCTCCCCGTCGCCTATGGCAACCTCAGCTACAGCCCAGTTTATCAAACCCCCTACCAAATACTACTACCCAGTCTCCAAGTGTAGCACCTATCCCGCCTTCAATCCACCTGTCTCTTCTCCTCCACCTGTAACAGTCCCACAAAACCCCTCTCTAGCTACAGTTCCTTGGTCTTCCTTCGATCCAGCTACTTTCTTTTCTTTCAGCCCTGCACCTACATACAAGACTGCACGGGCTAAACCAAAAAAGAAACAAAAATTCTTTCCTACCCACACGATCCTGCCAGTAACCCAACTTGCTTCCACACCAACTAACCCACCTGATTCTGTCAAACCAGTGCCTGCTACCGAGCCTGATGCGCCAGTGTCTTCTACGCAACCTGTTGTGCCAATGCCTGTGCCTGCTGTCCAGTTTGATGTCCCTGCCTTCCAGTCTGGTGTGCCCACCTTCCAGTCTGATGCACCCGCTCTCCAGTCTAATGCACCTGCAATCCAGTCCGATATGCCTGCCTTCCAGCCGGATGTCTTGAAGCTTGCCTTCCAGCCTGAAGTCCCGGTGCCCGCTTTTCAGTCTGTGCCCCATCCCCAGTCTGATGTCTTCACGCCTGCCTCCCAGCCTGATGCCCCGAAGCTTGCTTTTCAGCCTGATGTCTTGGTCCCTGCCTTCCAGCTTGATGTCCCTGCCTTCCAACTTGATGTCCCTGCCTTCCAGTCTGGTGTGCCCACCTTCCAGTCTGGTGTGCCCACCTTCCAGTCTGGTGTGCCCACCTTCCAGTCTGACGCACCCGCTCTCCAGTCTAATGCACCTGCTATCCAGTCTGATATGCCTGCCTTCCAGTCGGAAGTCTTGAAGCTTGCCTTCCAGCCCGAAATCCCAGTGTCCATGTTCCAGTCTGACGCCCCAGCGACTATTGACCAGTCTGATGTACCTGCTGTTCTGCCCGATGTGCCAGCGCCTGTGTCTGCTGCCCAGTCTAAAGTTCCAGCACCCGCTGCCTGGTCTGATGTCTCGGTGCCGGCTTTCCAGTCCGCTTTCCAGCCTGATGTGCCAGTGTTTACGACTCAGCCAGTTGTGCCAATGCCTGTGTCCGCTGCCCAGTTTGAGGTCCCAGTGCCTGCTGCTCAGCCCAAAATCCCAGTGTCCATGTTCCAGTCTGACGCTCCAGCGACTACTGACCAGTCCGATGTACCTGTTCCGCCTGTTGTGCCAGTACCTGTTGTTCTGCCTGATGTGCCCACTGTTCAGCCTGATGAGCCTGCTTTCCGGTTTCATGTGTCCATCCTCCAGCCTGATATCCTGGTACCTGTCTTCCAGCCTGATGTCGTGATGTTGGTATCCCAGCCTGAGGTTTCGGTGCCCGTGTCTCCGCCTGAAGTTTCGGTGCCCGTGTTTCAGCCTGGAGTTTTGGTGCCCGTGTCTCAGCTTGCTGAATCGGTGCCCGTTACCCAGTCTGTTGAATCGGTGCCCGTTACCCGGTCCGCTGAACTGGTGCCCGTTACCCAGTCTGCTATACCGAAGTCCGTCACTTGGCCTGTCAAGCCAGTATCCGTTATCCGGCTTGCCAAACCAGTGCCCGGTGTCCAGCTCGCTGAGTCGGGGCCTGTTACCCAGCCCACTGGGCCAGGGTCCGTTACCCAGCTTGCTGAGCCGGTGCCTGTAATCTGGCCTGCCCTTACGGTGCTCGCTGTTCGGCCCAATGTTCCAGAGCCTGCTGCCCAGCTCGATGACCCGGAGCCTGCTGCCCAGCTCGATGACCCGGAGCCTGCTGCCCAGCTCGATGACCCGGAGCTTGCTGCCCAGCTCGATGACCCGGAGCTTGCTGCCCAGCTCGATGACCCGGAGCCTGCTGCCCAGCTCGATGACCCGGAGCCTGCTGCCCAGCTCGATGACCCGGAGCCTGCTGCCCAGCTCGATGACCCGGAGCCTGCTGCCCAGCTCGATGACCCGGAGCCTGCTGCCCAGCTCGATGACCCGGAGCCTGCTGCCCAGCTCGATGACCCGGAGCCTGCTGCCCAGCTCGATGACCCGGAGCCTGCTGCCCAGCTCGATGACCCGGAGCCTGCTGCCCAGCTCGATGACCCGGAGCCTGCTGCCCAGCTCGATGACCCGGAGCCTGCTGCCCAGCTCGATGACCCGGAGCCTGCTGCCCAGCTCGATGACCCGGAGCCTGCTGCCCAGCTCGATGACCCGGAGCCTGCTGCCCAGCTCGATGACCCGGAGCCTGCTGCCCAGCTCGATGACCCGGAGCCTGCTGCCCAGCTCGATGACCCGGAGCCTCCTGCCCAACTCGATGACCCGGAGCCTGCTGCCCAGCTCGGCTTGTTCCTGTCTGCTGCCCAGCTCGGCTTGTTCCTGTCTGCGGCCCAGCTCGAGTTGTTCCTGTCTGCGGCCCAGCTCAAGTTGTTCCTGTCTGCGGCCCAGCTCAAGTTGTTCCTGTCTGCTGCCCAGCTCAAGTTGTTCCTGTCTGCTGCCCAGCTCAAGTTGTTCCTGTCTGCTGCCCAGCTCAAGTTGTTCCTGTCTGCTGCCCAGCTCAAGTTGTTCCTGTCTGCTGCCCAGCTCAAGTTGTTCCTGTCTGCTGCCCAGCTCAAGTTGTTCCTGTCTGCTGCCCAGCTCAAGTTGTTCCTGTCTGCTGCCCAGCTCAAGTTGTTCCTGTCTGCTGCCCAGCTCAAGTTGTTCCTGTCTGCTGCCCAGCTCAAGTTGTTCCTGTCTGCTGCCCAGCTCAAGTTGTTCCTGTCTGCTGCCCAGCTCAAGTTGTTCCTGTCTGCTGCCCAGCTCAAGTTGTTCCTGTCTGCTGCCCAGCTCAAGTTGTCCCTGTCTGCTGCCCAGCTCAAGTTGTCCCTGTCTGCTGCCCAGCTCAAGTGTTTCCTGTCGTCTGCTGCCCAGCTCAAGTGTTTCCTGTCGTCTGCTGCCCAGCTCAAGTGTTTCCTGTCGTCTGCTGCCCAGCTCAAGTGTTTCCTGTCGTCTGCTGCCCAGCTCAAGTGTTTCCTGTCGTCTGCTGCCCAGCTCAAGTGTTTCCTGTCGTCTGCTGCCCAGCTCAAGTGTTTCCTGTCGTCTGCTGCCCAGCTCAAGTGTTTCCTGTCGTCTGCTGCCCAGCTCAAGTGTTTCCTGTCGTCTGCTGCCCAGCTCAAGTGTTTCCTGTCGTCTGCTGCCCAGCTCAAGTGGTTCCTGTCGTCTGCTGCCCAGCTCAAGTGGTTCCTGTCGTCTGCTGCCCAGCTCAAGTGGTTCCTGTCGTCTGCTGCCCAGCTCAAGTGGTTCCTGTCGTCTGCTGCCCAGCTCAAGTGGTTCCTGTCGTCTGCTGCCCAGCTCAAGTGGTTCCTGTCGTCTGCTGCCCAGCTCGAGTGGTTCCTGTCGTCTGCTGCCCAGCTTGAGTGGTTCCTGTCGTCTGCTGCCCAGCTTAATGACTCTGACATGCCAGCCGTCTGCCCAGATGTGCCTGATGACCAGCCTGACATACCTTCCTCCACCATTCTGCCTGATGCCATAGACCATGGACAATTAAGACCAGTTGGAGCGTCCGGAGGCCGCTCCTTTAGGGAGGGGTACTGTCAGGAAAGGGTCCATTCGCTGGTAAGTTATATTATTTGGCATGCAGTACTGGGGTCCACCAGCAGGTGTCTCCTGGCAGTGTTGAACTGTCAGGAGAATATTTCCCTGCTGGTGTCCTGTCATCTTTTGGCTGCAGTACTGATGTCCACCAGCGGATGGATCCTGGCAGTAGGGGGCAGACAACACTCCCTGCGCTCAGGTGTAACTTGAAGCCAATTAGTCAGCCCTATAAATACCCGGCGAGCCCTCACTTGCTCGCCTTGGTATCTCTCTCTCTCTCCCTGCACTCTAACCTTGCTGCCCGTTGCTTTGACCTTGAGCCTGCATCTGCCTTGTCCTGACCTGACCTGATCTTATCCCATCCCTATCCTGAGCCTATCCCCTCTGTTCCTGGTTACCTTGGATCCCTGCCCTGTATCCCATCCATCCACCCTCTTCCTGTCCTGCTGGTTTGATCTCCCTGTGTATGACCTTGGCCTGGCTTTGTTTACGATTACGGTATCTCCATTTCCTTGTATATATTGTTGTTTGTAGTGGGTTTGTTGTATTGGTTTTGCACTGTTTATATTTCTTTTACTTGTCACTTATTTATTAAACACCATTATTTCACTTATATGTGTTTTGGGTTTCCTCTGTGCAGTCCACACAGTTTGGTCAATTAGATTCTCTGACAAAGGCCTATGATGAAAGGTACACCATTCCTACTGTGAAACATGAAGGTGCATCGCTAATGCTGTGGGGATGTGTGAGCTACAAAGGCACAGGAAATTTGGTCAAAATTTATGGCAAGATGAATGCAGTATGTTATCAAAAAATACTGGAGAAACATTTGCATTCATCAGCCAGGAAGCTGAGCATGGGACGTACTTGGACATTCCAAAATGACAATGATCCAAAACACAAGGCCAAGTCAACCTGTCATTGGCTACAGCAGAATAAAGTGAAGGTTCTGGAGTGGCCATCTCAGTCCCCTGACCTCAATATCATTGAGCCACTCTGGGGAGATCTCAAACATGCAGTTCATGCAAGACAGCCCAAGAATTTACAGGAACTGGAGGCTTTTTGCCAAGAGGAATGGGCAGCTTTACCATCTGAGAAAATAAAGAGCCTCATCCACAAATACCACAAAAGACTTCAAGCTGTCATCGATGTTAAAGGGGGCAATACACGGTATTAGGAACTGGGGTATGTAAACTTTTGATTAGGCTCATTTGGGTAGATTCTGTTGTCATTGTTTTAAAAAGAGTAAACACAGTTGATTTATAATAAATGGCTTCAGCCAAATGCTAACCATGAGTGAAAGAAAAGTTTTTGTGTTATCATTCATATTCTCTGAAAAATGTCCAAGAAATCATAAATTCTGCCAGGGTATGTAAACTTATGAGCAGAACTGTGCGTGTGTGTATGTGTATGTATATATATATATATATATATATATATATATATACTGTATATATACACATACATATATACATATAGATAGATATAGAAGAGACCCTGTTGAAGAAGTAGCATTAACAAGGTCTTTGGCTGTGGGTATCACCACAGGAAATAGGATGTTAGTGAAGGGGACAACTATTTTAGACCCTTGTCCCGATCTGAATGCATCCCGTTAAAAGTCCTGAAATTTTGCTTTTGTCCCAGACATCCGAACTTTAACAGCGGCTCCGGCCACCACTTCCAGGTAAACAGCATTCAGAGTATCCTCCCCCTGCCTCAGTTTGTCCTCCTGGCCAATAGAAGACAATTTGTGTTCTATTGGCCAGGGAAGACGCATGCTCTGAGATCTGCCTCCATGATTTGCCAAGTATAGCAAGTGGGGGCATGGCTAGCTGAGTTACCACGCCAGCCTGCACAGACTCAGAGCACAGTTGTTGGAGCATGTGAGGGGTAGAGGGAGTTGCTGCTGCTGCTCCTTCTGCTAGCAGTGTGTGTAGGTGGGACAAGAAGAGTCGGCTGCCTGGTGTCACTGGGGAACCCGACCAAGGAGGAGAAAAGAAAAGAGGAGGACTTAGGTTCAGGGACAGCCTGCGGTGCGTGCCCAGGGAGCCAGAGAGCTGCGGATGTGACAGAGGACAGTCACAGGCCGCAGGCGCCGCATGGAGGCCCAACCAGGATTGAAGGACCCAAGCGATAAAGTGACCAAAATTCCTGCTCTCTCTTTTTTTTTTGGGGGGGAGGGGGTGTTTTCTGGGGGGTTTTTTTCCTCTGGCATCTCTGGTGAAAAGAGAGCGTTGCATCTGTGGTGACAAGTGAGCACTGCATCTGTGATGACAAGTGACAAGCTGTATCTGTGATGACAAGTGACAAGCTGCATCTGTGGTGACAAGTGACACAAGCTTCATCTGGTGTGACAAGTGACATGGGTTTGGTGGCTTACCAAACATCCTTCCAGAGCCTTTCAAAGAAAAACTAAAGTGGAGCATAAAATGATTTGCTAATTATTATTGCTATTACTGAAGTGTTTATTTCCAGATATACCACCAGTGCGCATTCAATGCCGCTACTGGATACTCCCAAGGTTTTTAGATACCTGGTTTACTGCTGTACTGTACAGACCTAAGCAAATCTAAGGCTTTGTTGTGCAAAGCTACTGCTGGGCTCTCTTATTAGTCAGTCTAACATTCAGTGCACACAACAAAGACTTAAATCTTACCTGTATTAACGTGTGCTATTTGCATTAATTCTTATTTTAAATATAATTATATGGGCAAAAAATATATAAACTTATTTAGCTACAAAATGTAAAATGAAACCCATTGAAGTCTCTCTAACTGGAGACTCAAAATGAAATGGATAAAAAAGGGGGGGGGGGGATGGGGAAATTGGGACTTTATATGATACACAACACTTGGGTAGAATGAATCAACCAATTAGATAATTAGAATATTTATTGTTAGCCATAATTGGGCATTGTATACAGGTAGCATTAATACTAATAAACCAACATGTACAATACAGAATTAAGAAGAACATGATTAGTAAATCGTGTAACAATCCAGGTAATATAGTAAACACTATTGCACATATTAGATAATGAACCATCAACATACCCAATATATGAAAAAACATTGTAAAAAGATATAAAATTGCATTAATGGTTATAAGATTGATTCAAACAATAAAACCCATAGTAAACACATGATTGCTGTGGCATAGCATCAAAAATACATGCTCGACGCGTTTCGTGGGTTGTTTCCATACATCAGGAGCAGCTATACGTTGGAGGTATCTATAATAAATTAGAAAATCTTTCATCAATGTTAATTGATCAAAGAATAGGAAGAGAGGGAGCACACAAACTATGGTCCTAGCATTCTTACCTATGGGTAACTAGTTTAATATATGGATAGTAATGATAATGATGATGTACCGGAGGTGCCTCCTAGTAGCTCCGGTACATCATCATTATCATTACTATCCATATTCTATACTAGTTACCCATAGGTAAGAATGCTAGGACCATAGTTCGTGTGAAAAGCGTCGAGCGTGTATTTTTGATGCTATGCCACAGCAATCATGTGTTTACTATGGGTTTAATTGTTTGAATCAATCTTATAACCATTAATGCAATTTTATATCTTTTTACGATGTTTTTTCATATATTGGGTATGTTGCTGGTTCATTATCTAATATGTGCAATAGTGTTTACTATATTACCTGGATTGTTATAGGATTTACTAATCATGTTCTTCTTAATTCTGTATTGTACATGTTGGTTTATTAGTATTAATGCTACCTGTATACAATGCCCAATTATGGCTAACAATAAATATTCTAATTATCTAATTGGTTGATTCATTCTACCCAAGTGTTGTGTATCATATAAAGTCCCAATTTCCCCATCCCCCCCCCCTTTTTTATCTCAATCAATAGGGATGGAGACCTGTGTACGGTTTGTCATGGCCTCATATAAAGTCCCAACATTCTTTTTCTTTTATCAAAATGAAATGGAGGCTCAAAATTAATTTCGTTTTTTGGATAGTGGGGGACGGCTTAGAAAATTTGTGTTTTTTTTAACTGGGCCCTGTTATGCCCTGTACACACGATCGGACATTGATTGGACATTGATCGGACATTCCGACAACAAAATCCATGGATTTTTTTTCCGACGGATGTTGGCTCAAACTTGTTTTGCATACACACGGTCGCACAAAGTTGTCGGAAAATCCGAACGTTCTGAATGCGGTGACGTAAAACACGTACGTCAGGACTATAAACGGGGCAGTAGCCAATAGCTTTTGTCTCTTAATTTATTCTGAGCACACTTTGTGTGTCGGAATTGTCCACACATGGTCGGAATTTACGCAAACGGATTTTGTTGTCGGAAAATTTTATAGCCTGCTCTCAAACTTTGTGTGTCGAAAATTCCGATAGAAAAAGTCAGATGGAGCCCACACACGGTCGGAATTTCCGACAACAAGCTCCGATCGTACATTTTCCGCCGAAAAGTCTGACCATGTGTACAGGGCTTAAGAGAGATTTCCTCTTATTTTCTTTCCCACTGACAACATTTTACTAAACAGAAAGCTAGGGGGAATTCTATGACCGCAGCACAGGCGGACATAAAAATCACAGTCAGCAGGACAAGGAATCAACAGGAAATTTCTTTAACACTGCTGCGGATAACAGTAAAAAAGGCAGGAGTTTTCTATCCTTCCCCACTCTAAAGCAAGCACAAACCAAAGCAATAAAATGTTTTTTTTAAATTCTCATTTGAACTTTAAATTTTCCCCATCCTAAGCTTAGAAAGGGGCATCAGATCTTAGGGCTGAAGACCAAATGTGACCCAGCTTTGACTCTTTCTAAATTGTATCGATGTGTGTAGCCTGTGCACCTTTGCTGTGTATTTGGAGATTTCAACCACTAGTTTGCAAATAATGGTGCCTTTCCATAATAGTTTGCATATTATAATAGCTCCGTGAACCCCTGTGCCAGCATAACACCATTGTCATATGTGGAACCAAGCTATTCTGGTACCAAGAGTCTAATACTCCAGAAGCCATCACAAAAGCATTTTTGCTTTAGTATCCTGTAAATAGACACATATGCCGGACTTGGGAGAGAGGCTTAATCGTCAAACAATGCATTGGCATGGTTCATGCTGTATCTCAAATTATACAGCTGCGTCCATTATTTTGTAAGAGACTCACAGCTGCTGTGGGAGGTTTAATAGAGAGCTTCCTTGTTTTTCAAAGAGAACACTCAAAATAGCTCAGGTCTATCAACTGGTAGATGACTCACTGTAGAGAAACACCTCCACTAATGACAAATTCACCTCATATACGAAATTGACAACCAGTATTTTAGGAGTATGTTGGATCTTCTGCAGGGAACAGCTGCCAGTAACTTTTGGTTCTGAAAATGTTTACTTTGTCTTTACAGTGCCTTTAAAAAGTATTCATACCCTTAGAGATTTTCCACGTTTTGTCATGTTGCAACCAAAAACATAAATTTATTTTATTGGGATTTTATGTGATAGACCAACACAAATTGGCACATAATTGTGACATGGAAGGAAAATGATAAATGGTTTTCCGATTTTTTTTTTTTTTTACAAACACTTACTGTCCTTTGTAGAACCACCTTTCACTGCAATTACAGCTGCAAGTCTTTTTGGGGATGTCTTTACCTGCTTTGCACGGAGAGCACTAGAGAGTGAAATTCATGCCACAGATTCTCAATTGAATCTGGGCCATTCTAACAAATTAATATGCTTTGATCTAAACCATTCCATTTGTAGCTTTGGCTGTATGTTTACGGTCGTTGTCCTGCTGGAAGGCTAACCTTCGCCCCAGTCTCAACTCTTTTGTAGACTCTAACAGGTTTTCTTCTATGATTGCCTTGTATTCGGCTCCATCCATCTTCCCATCAACTCTGACCAGCTTCCCTGTCCCTGCTGAAGAAAAGCATCCCCACAACATGATGCTGCTACTACCATGTTTCACGGTGGTGCGTTCAGGGTGATGTGCAGTGTTAATTCTCTGCCACACAGAGCGTTGTGCTTTTAAGCCCCACTTCACAGTCCTCAGCTACCCCACTTCTTAGCACCTTCTTCTATATGTTTGCTGAGTCCCCCACATGGCTTCTTGCAAACTGCAAATTGGATTTCTTATGGCTTTTTTTCAACAATGGCTTTCTTCTTGCCACTATTCCATAAAGGCCAGATTTGTGGAGTGCATGACTAATAGTTGTCCTATGGACAGATTCTCCTACCTGAGCTGTGGATCTCTGCAGCTCCTCCAGAGTTACCATGGACCTCTTGGCTGCTTCTTAAATAATGCTCTCCTTACCCGGCCTGTCGGTTTCGGTGGACGGCCATGTCTTGGTAGGTTTGCAGTTGTGCCTTACTCTTTCCGGTTTCTGAGGATTGACCAGTGCTCCGCAAGATGTTCAAAGCTTGGGTTATTTTTTTTTAACCTAACCCTGCCCTAACCCTGCCATCTGGTGTGTTCCTTGGCCTTCGTGATGCTGTTTGTTCACGAAAGTTCTTTAACAAACCTATGAGGGCTTCACAGAATAGCTGTATTTATACTGATGTAGCACCCTCTAGTTAGGTAGGTGCTAGAGTGAGGATTTTTCTAGCAGAGTAGGAAAATTTAGGCAGGCTGAGCTGGTGGTTAGGCCTGTTTGTTTTCATTCTGGGCTGGGACTGGCTCAGGGCAGGGCTGGGTGACTCACAGCGTCACTGTCCCCTCACTCTTCCTTCTAGAAGGTGCTCGAAAGAGAGGAGAGGAGAGGTGGATCTGCCTGGAGTATTTTTAGGAGCCTTGACCAATCCCCAGCTTTGATTGGCAGGGGGCAGGTCTCTTTAAATACCTAGGGTCAGCTCAGCTGGGGAGGAGTTGTCGAGTGGAAGAGCTGGTGTGAGAGAGTGTAGAGGCTGTCATGGCCCACGGGGAGCTCCCCAGTCAAGGGGGAGGGTGACCTTGAGCTGGGGCTTGTGTGCAACCAGGAGGAGAGACGAGATCCTGGAGGTGATGCACATTAAAGAGAGCAAGGAGAGGACAGCGGGAGAGAACACTGCTAAGAGATTCCAGGGAGGACAACTGGTCGCAGCCTGGAGTGCTGGTGAGTGAAGCACAGTTGGGAGGACTGGGGAGGCAAGCCTGAGAGAACTGGGAGAACCTGAAGAGAGCTATCTAGGATTGGTAGTTGAATAGAGGACAGTTAGCACCTGAACTATTTCTACAACACAGGGGCCCGCGGTCCCGGCCCACGAAAGGCAGTTCACTGAGGCCTGGCTGAATTAGCATCAGTAAAAAGTGGATTGCACTAACTTCTATGTATAATAACCACTCCTAAAACATAAAATGTGCAAATTGTGCAAAATAGAAAAAAATTATATATTAATCCTGTAATAAAGTGCTTTTCTATGCCAGCTATATTGATATCAAAAAATTAATCTTTCCCACATAATAATTGTGATTTAAAAGTATCTTAGTGGAATATCTTATGGTGTTACCAGTCACTGTTTAAAGTGCTAGTGTTAAAAAAATACTAAGAAATGAAAAATAAAAAAATATATATTTAAAAAGTATAGAAATGAAAAAATGTAAAATATAAATGAAAACTGAAATCGTACAATGTGCAATGTACATTTCACAATATGGTTTGCGTCATCAGGAAGCTGCTGTGTCTATGCCTGCCCCCCCTTTTTTACCCCCTTTAATTTTGTGATCCCTATCAGCCTGTCAAACGGTCGGAAACGGCCGTGACATGAAACCGGAAGTTCCTGATGACGCAAACCATATTGCGAACTGCGTAGAGGCTGCTGGGAACTTTCCTATCACTTCTGGCCATACGGGTGTGAGGCTTGGAACGCACACCACTGCGAGGAGACATTGGAACTGAGTGGGAGATAGACTGAGAATCCGCTCTCCACACACACTGCTGGATTAGCCTGGTGCCAGCTGAGGGGCACCTTAACATGTGAGTTTGACTATGTTTTTAATTTTTTTAATAAAATGAGAGTTACATACTACACCATGATGGCTACCTATATGTCTTTATGAGCACTAAACAGAGCAAGAGGCATTATTATACTGCCTGAACAGGCTGCTATTGGATCCATCATAAACGGAGTGGTTATCCTAAATGAACCAGAGGCGCATATTCTTACCATATCTGGTGAGTGGCCATTGCACTAGGTGGTGGTGAAGTCACGATAAGTGGTGAATTAGGAGCACTTTATATTGAAGAGGAACGTTATTACTGCACAGAAGTGATCACTCACTGAGGACATCCAGTGTACTGTGGTTTATACGTACATGCTGGGGACATTTTTTTGCACTGTGCAGCACACCTATATATTGTTATGTGAATTCTATGACCACTAAGTAATATTGGCACATTGTATGATTTCAGTTTTCATTTATATTTTACATTTTTAATTTCTATATTTTTTATATATATATTTTTTTATTTTTCATTTCTTAGTATTTTGTTAGCACTAGCACTTTAAACAGTGACTGGTAACACCATAAGATATTCCACTAAGATACTTTTAAATCAGGATTATTATGTGGGAAAGATTATTTTTTTTATATCAATATAGCTGGCATAGAAAAGCACTTTATTACAGGATTAATATATAATTTTTTTCTATTTTGCACAATTTGCACATTTTATGTTTTAGGAGTGGTTATTATACATAGAAGTTAGCGCAATGCACTTTTTACTACATTTGCATTCCACCATTTCTTAGGTGGGTTTATATGATTGCAGCAAACTAGATTGATGGGTTATTTAATCTGAGTTTTGCACTGGTAACACATCTTGTTGGACAATATACACATGAATTCACATCAGGCCTACCCATGCGGTGCTAGCTAGTCTGGAGGAGTAACAGTCTGCAGAAAGTGAAGTGCTGGAGGAGCAATGGTATGCAGCAAGTGAAGTCCTGGAGGAGTGAAGGATAAAGGGTCTTAGGCAAGAGTTTGTGCTGGAGACAAGACTGGAGTGTATACACTAGAGTGTATATAGAAGTCCCAAGCAAATTGCACTGAATGTTCCTGGGCATCCCATAATTTCCCCTTTCCCATCCAAGTTCAATTCACTCAATAAAAAAAATAAACAAAAACAAAGCTTATGGACTGTTCTAAGTCTCTCAGTGTCTGAGAGATGGATGTCGGACTGGGCAGGGTGACAGGTGAAACACTCGATTTAGCAACCCCTACGGGGGCATGGCTACACTGAGATTAATCACACAGGTAAGCTATATTTACTAATTAGGTGACTTTGAAGGCAATTGGTTCTACTAGATTTTAGTTAGGGGTATCAAAGTAAAGGGGGCTAAATACTAATGCACACCACACTGTTCAGATATTTTATTTGTAAAAAAATTTGAAAACCATTTATCATGTTCCTTCCACTTTACAATTATATGGCACTTTGTGTTGATCTATCACAGGGGACACGGCTGAACACGTGGTAAAGAGTCTGCATCAGAGACTCTTTACCTAGATTGGAGTTGTGGTGTGTCAGGGGCGCGCAGTGGCTTAATATCCTGAAGACATCATATGACATCCGGTCAGGATATTGAAACCACTTTGCCACCGTCATTTTTCTTTATGGTGGGCGGCAAGTGGTTAAACAATTGTGTTTTTTGGGTGGGCACTGATCGATTGAGTGAAAGCTTTCTAAAACTCCATAGAAAAGACTTCCCCATGGTAGACTGTATTTTTGCCCCATTCTTAAGCTTGGCAAAACATGGCAAGGTTTTTTATTTTTTTATTATTCTTTTCACATAAATGAGGTGGATGGAAAAATTGCCCTGCCTGAATTCTGTATTGCACCAATATATTGAATGGTTCATTGAGAAAATTTTTCCAACATGTCCTATAGATTGAAGTCAGTTAAATGGTTGACTTCTGTTGAGCAGGGGTCACCACACAATGATCAAAATTCAATCAATTACTGCTGAACCAGCCAAATTCCAATCGGTATATGGCCAGCTCAAGCTCAAATCAAACCTACAGTATTATATAAATTAAAGATGGGGCATGAAAAATCTGGCACCACATCCCAGGTATGAATCTTACACAACACAGAAGAATAGGAAGAGGGGACTTTAGAAGTGCCAAATATTACCTTAACCACTTCCCACCTTGCCTATTGTCAAATCACTGGTGGGCAGAACTTTCGTCATTCTGGGTGGACATCATATGAAATACTCCCAGAACGCACCTCGTGCGCAGCTGTGGAGACCATGGTGCGACGTGATCTGTCGCTGGCCACATAGGGGGTGGTGCTAGGTTGGTCTCAAATATATCTAGATAAATGGAAAATTGATCCTCTCCCAGGACTTTAAAGGGGACACCTACTCATGAGTAATAAGGAGTATAAGTAGTAAAAGTTTGTTGCAATTAATTTATCTATTTACTGGGGTATAGATCTGGATAGGTCTATAGTACATAGGGTAAATATACACAGGATACAGGATGCATGATACAAACACAAAAATATAGCAATACAGTATGCAGAGATCCACAATCATAGAACTCCAGTACATATGGAACACACATACGGGGAGCACCCGATGCGTTTATGTGATATACTCTTCCTCAGGGGTGTCTGATTGGAATCAGCAAGCAAAAAGATATGTCATATAGTATTGCTTGGGGGACATGTATTTTAGTACTGCATCCATTAGACTCTTTCAAAGGGAGGGGAGTGTAGAGGGGATATAACACCACTGAACTTCGGTATATAGCTCGTTCCTGGTCCACGTCTGGCAGGCCTTGTGTGCCCAGTCCCAGCGGAGTAACCAGGGGGGTATTCCCCAACAGAGGGCGTCAGAGAGCCACCATGGAGTGGAATGGTCCTAAAAAGAGCTCCAATCTGGATAAGGCCATTGGAGCTGTGCAGGCAATTCCTGTTCAATGTGCAGGGAGGGTCGGCCCAGGTGAGCATGTGCAGTGGTCCTGTGTGGCAGAATATGGCACCCCGGCTAGATGACACCCGGTGTCAGGAAGGTCCCTGGGGGGTGCCGGCCGGAGGGCTATCCAGGGGCACTAGGAGATAAGTGCCCAGCCAGGGGTCCAGGCCAGGAGAGGCTTGGAGAGTAAGGCCTGGGTCAGGTCCTGGTTCAGAGGCGGTATATTGGAGACCGGCGTTCAGAGACGAGGGACACCACAGCCAATGACTGAACAAATTACCAGTCCAGTGACAGCACCATTTGACAAATCATAGCAAGTCACATGACAATTGTAAACAATAAATGTCTTTGATGCCATTCACTGTGTACAATTGTGTAGCTAGCTGTGATTGGTCACAGTGATCACATGGCACAGATAGGGCAAATCGCAGCCCATCTGTACCATGTGATTAGCTATGGCCAATCACAGCTATAAACTAATTTCATTCATTCAGTAAAAATGGTTGCTTATACCAGTGAAATTCACATCGTGTGTAAAAAAAAAAAAAAAAAAAAAAATCATGATCACCTCCCCAGAGTACTACAAAGTTACTATGGTAACTCTGTATTGCTCTGGTCACAGTGTGTTTAAAAAAAAAAGGGAAAAAAAATGAAATAAAGAACAAAAAATTTTTTACATTTTAAAAATGTCCCTTTTTTTTATTTTACATACTGTCACCAGTCAGTGTCCCTGATCACCACCATACAAGTTATATGATGATGCTGTACTGCACTGATGACCATTTCTTTTTAATTTCTTCATTTTCCAAAAAATTGTGACAAAAAATGACAACTTAAAAAAACTCGCAAAGCCTCGTACTAAATACCTTGCACTGTCTACTTTCCAAAAAGGGGTCATTTGGGGGTATTTGTACTGTACTGTACTAGGCCATCAGTACATCAGGATTGATGGATTTTCAGATATACTGTGTATACCATAGTTTGTGGACTCTATAGCTTTCCTACAAACTAAATAATAAACACTGATTTAAGTTATTTTCACCAAAGAAACATAGCAGAATACAGTTTGGCCTAAATATATGAATAAATAATATTATTTGCAAAATTTTATAACAGAAACTAAGAAAAAGCGTTTTTTTTTTTTTAATCGAAATGTTCTGTATCTGTTTAGCAAAAAATAAAAAGCCCAGTGGTGATTAAATACCACCAAAAGAAAGCTCTAATTGTGTGAAAAAATTATAAAGATTTCATATGGGTACATTGTTGCATGACCACGCAATTGTCATTCAAAGCGCTATAGCGCTGAAAGCTGAAAATTGGCCTGGGCAGGAAGGGGGTGAAAGTGCCCTGTATAAAGGTGGTTAAGGAACCACATACAACTTTTATATAAAAACAGATTTTTATTTAATACAAAGTAATAAGATCATTCTATTAAAAACAAGAATGGCTCAAATTACCCCAATTATTCCACGACCTTGCTACAAAGACTGCACCTCCTAGGCGGTCATGAACAGAATGATAAACAATTAGTAATATTTAATGTGCTGTGTTAAAGGAGGTGAAATAGATACGTATTGTGGAGAGAAGCATCCAAAGGTTTCAACGCGTTTCACATAATGGGGATTGCTTCAGGGGAGCCTGATGCACTAGGGCATGAATAAGTAAACAACATAATACAGAACAATATTTTTTTATTTATTTCAGGTACTTACAGTATAGGGATGAGCCAAACACCCCCCGGTTCGGTTCGCACCAGAACCTGCGAACGGACCGAAAATTCGCACGAACGTTGGAACCCCATTGACGTCTATGGGACTCGAACGTTCGAAATCAAAAGTGCTCATTTTAAAGGCTAATTTGCATGGTATTGTCCTAAAAAGGGTTTGGGGACCCGGGTCCTACCCCAGGGGACTTGTATCGATGCAAAAAAAACTTTTAAAAACGGACGTTTTTTCGGGAGCAGTGATTTTAATGATGCTTAAAGTAAAAAAAAAAAAAAGTGAAATATTCCTTTAAATATCGTACCTGGGGTGTGTCTATAGTATGCCTGTAAAGTGGCGCGTGTTTCCCGTGTTTAGAACAGTCCCTGCACAAAATGTCATTTTTAAAGGAAAAAATCTCATTTAAAACTGCTTGCGGGTTTAATGTAATGTCGGGTCCTGGCAATATGGATGAAAATCAGTGAGACAAACGGCATGGGTACCCCCCAGACCATTACCAGGCCCTTTGGGTCTTGTATGGATATTAAGGGGAACCCCGCACCCAAATTAAAATAAGGAAAGGTGTGGGGCCACCAGGCCCTATATACTCTGAACAGCAGTATACAGGCGGTGCACACAAGACAGGGACTGTAGGTTTGTTAAGTAGAATCTGTTTGTAATTTTTAACGGGTACATGTTTAACATGTTTAGCTCCAGCCAAAAAATCTTTTTTAAGCTTTATGGAAAACATAGGGAAGGGTTATCACCCCTGTGACATTTGTTTTGCTGTCTTTCCTCCTCATCAGAAGATTTCACCTCACTTTTTGTCCCAATGACAAATGTTTTTTGAAAATTTGGGGTTTTTTGTGGAACAAGGATTGGAAAGCATCAGTGGAAAGGAGAAATGTTTTTCCCATATTAACTCTTACAGGAGAGAATTTCCCTTCCTAGGGGTAGATTTCATCTCACTTCCTGTTGTCTCCTTCCGTTTGCAAGTAGGAGTCGTTTGTAAGTTAGATGTTTGAAAGTAGGGGCCTGCCCTATATACTCAGCAGAAATTTGGGCCTTAGGTGTTGTTGTGGCCACAACACTGTAAGCCCTCACAGGGCCCTGCTGTGAAATATTAGATCAAGAATTGTAATTACATGCCCCTGTTGAACAAGGGCAGAAAAATTGGGCCTTTGGTGGTGGTGGTGGTGGTGCTGGTGCCACAACACTGTAAGTCCTCACTCGCTCTTGGTGGGTGCAGAAATGGGCCCTGCTGTGAAATATTAGATCAAGAATTGTAATTACATGCCCCTGTTGAACAGGGGCTGAAAAATTAGGCCTTAGGCACTGGTGCTGGTGCCACAACACTGCAACCCCTCACAGATACTCTAGTTGGAACGCAGAAATGAGCCCTGCTGCAAAGTATTGCATCAAAAATTGTAATAACACGCCCCTGTTAAACAGGGGCTGAAAAATTGGGCCTTAGGCACTGGTGGTGGCGCCCAGAACCAAAAATGTTCTTACAAGCTATCAGCGTGATGATTGAGGAGGAAGAGGATAATTATTCAGGGATAGTAACTCAGCATCAGCATAGGCAGTGTTTGAAGGGATCTGAGATTTCAAAAAAATTATTCTGTTACATCAGCATCAGGTGCTTGGTAGCTGGTGGTGATCCAAGACTGATTCATTTTTATGAAGGTCAGTCGATCGACCGAGTCGGTGGACAGACACACCCTGTGATCGGTTACAAAGCCTCCATCAGCACTGAATGTGCGTTCCGAAAGAACGCTGGATGCAGGACAGGCCAGTAGCTCAATTGCATACTGTGCAAGCTCTGGCCAGTGATCCATCCTCAAGACCCAGTAACCCAGAGGATTTTTGGTGGGAAAGGTGTCCAAGTCAGATCTTGCCCCTAGGTATTCCTGCACCATGTAAAACAGACGCTGGCGATGGTTGCTGGAACCGATCATACCATGGGGCTGCGGACCAAAAAATTGTCTGAACGCATCGGTCAGACGGCCACCTTCTCCACCGCTCCTTCTTTGACTGACCGAAGCCTCAGCAACACGTTGTCCAGAAACAGGAGTTTGTAACCTCCCAGTCTCTGGGAATGCGTTGCACAGACCTTTCTGCAAGGCCTCCCGAAGATGTTTCATCCTCTGCTCCCTCTGCGATGGCAAGATAAGGTCCGCAACCTTACCCTTGTAATGTGGATCAAGGAGGGTTGCCAGCCAGTATTGGTCCTTCTCCTTGATACCACAAATATGAGGATCCTTACGCAGGCTTTGCAGGATCAGGGAGGCCATGCAGCATAGGTTTGCTGAGGCATTCGGTCCGGAGTCCTCTGGGTCACTAAGGACGACATAGTCCGCAGCCACATCCTCCCAGCCACGTACAAGTCCATATGTTTCTTGGGACTGATCCCTTAAGGACTGCTGCTGATGCTGAGTGCCAGGCTCCACCTCCATACTGACACAATCTTCCTCCTCCTCCTCCTCTTCCTGTGTGATTGGCGGGCACGCAGGAACATTGTCTGGATAAAGGGGGCCTTGAGAGCTAAGGAAGTCCTCCTCTTCCTGCCTCTGTTCTGCCTCAAGTGCCCTGTCCATTATTCCACGCAGCGTGTGCTCCAACAGGTGGACAAGGGGGACAGTGTCACTGATGCATGCACTGTCACTGCTCACCATCCTCGTGGCCTCCTCAAATGGTGACAGGACAGTGCATGCATCCCTGATCATGGCCCACTGGCGTGGGGAAAAAAAAACAAGCTCCCCTGACCCTGTCCTGGTGCCATAGTCACACAGGTACTCATTGATGGCCCTCTGCTGCGTGTGCAGCCGCTGCAGCATGGCCAACGTTGAGTTCCACCTGGTGGGCATGTCACAGATTAGGCGGTTCTTGGGCAGGTTAAACTCCTTTTGGAGGTCCGTCAGCCGAGCACTGGCATTATATGACCGGCGGAAATGCACACAGACTTTCCTGGCCTGCCTCAGGACATCCTGTAAGCCTGGGTACCTGCCCAAGAACCGCTGCACCACCAAGTTAAGGACGTGAGCCAAACAGGGCACATGGGTCATTTGTCCCTGTCGGAGGGCAGAGAGGAGGTTGGTGCCATTGTCACAAACCACCATTCCTGCCTTAAGTTGGTGTGGCGTCAACCACCTCTGAACCTGCTCCTGCAGAGCTGACAGAACCTCTGCCCCAGTGTGGCTCCTGTCCCCCAAGCCACCAGCTCAAGCACCGCATGGCATCTTTTGGCCTGCGTACTTGCGTAGCCCCTTGAACGGCTATGGAGCACCGCTGGTTCCGAGGACAAAGCACAGGAAGAGGCCATGGAGGAAGAAGAAGAGGAGGGGGTGGAGGAGAGAGGTGTGTCACAATCATTAGCATTTTGGAGGCGTGGTGGCGGAACAACCTCCAACACTACTGCACCTTGTCCTGCATCCTTCCCAGCTGCCAGCAGAGTCACCCAATGCGCCGTGAAACTTAGGTAACATCCCTGTCCATGCCTGCTGGACCATGAGTCAGCGGTAATATGCACCTTACCACTGACCGCCCTGTCCAGCGAGGCATGGACATTGCCTTCCACATGCCGGTAGAGAGCCAGAATCGCCTTCAGTGAGAAAAAGTGGCGTTTGGGTACCTGTCACTGAGGAACCGCACATTCCACAAACTCACGGAAGGGGGCAGAGTCTACCAACTGAAAAGGCAGCAGTTGAAGTGCTAGCAATTTTTCCAAGCTAGCATTCAACCGCTGGGCATGTGGATGGCTGGGAGCAAACTTCTTTCGGCGGTGCAGCAGCTGGGGAAGGGAAATTTGCCTGGTACAATCTGACGTCGGTGTACCAAAAGCAGATTGCCCACAAGTACTTGGCTGTGACACACCTAATTCTACACCTTCATTCCTCTCAGTGCAGGTCTCAGAGAGGA
Source organism: Aquarana catesbeiana (assembly GCF_042186555.1). Lineage (NCBI taxonomy): Eukaryota > Metazoa > Chordata > Amphibia > Anura > Ranidae > Aquarana > Aquarana catesbeiana. Next base: position 179,263,077 of record NC_133333.1, read on the forward strand.
CTGAAGGTATAGTGGGGTTGGAGATCTCAGCTGATGAGGAGCAAGGAGAGGTCCTCTTTGTTCTTTGGTGTGGGTCTTTTAGATACGCTTGCCAACGAACTGCATGGCAGGTCAACATATGTCTGGTCAAGCATGTGGTACCCAAGCGGGAGATGTTTTGGCCACGCGAGATACGCTTGAGACATATGTTGCAAATAGCAGCGGTGCGATCTGATGCACTCGTCTCAAAAAAGGCCCACACCAAAGTACTTTTTGAATAACGCGCAGAGACTGCAGCGCCCTGCGCATGTGGAGCTTTGGGGTGTGAAGCAGTCAAGGTGCTGCCCTTAGGTTGGCCCCTGGAGGGCATCCTGCCTCGTTGGTGATGTGCCACCTCCTCCTCCTCCTCTCTCCTATCAGGCACCCATGTTGAGTCAGTGACCTCATCATCCCCTCCCTCCTCATCACTGGAGCAAACCTGGCAGTATGCTGCAGCAGGGGGAGCATGACTGCCAGATTGCTGTCCTTCTTGGGCACCACCTCTGTCCGTGCTCACGTTACTGCCTTCATCGAGCTCAGTATCATCATCAGAGCCTTCCGAACGCTGGGCAACCTTCTGGAGCATGTACCCAACACTGTGGTCAAACAGTTCAAGGGACTCCTCAGGAGGACATGGTGGGGCTAGGGAAGGAGCCACTGATGACATTGAGCCAAGGGAAGAGGCCGCTGCTTTGCCAGACAAAGTACCCTGGGCATGGGTGAGAGAGGATGAGGAGGATGAGGACGGCTTGGTCATCCACTCAACCAAGTCTTCTGCATGTTGCGGCTCAACACGGCCAGCTGCCGAAAAAAAGGCCAAGCATGTCCCACGGCCACGTGCTGATGAGGATGCACCGTCTCCACGACCGGCACTAGACACAGAGCCTGCTTGCCCTCTCTTATTGGCTTGTGACTGTCTGCCTCTCCTTCTTGGCCTTCCAGACATACTAATGGCCTGTAGCTGCACTAAGCTGGGATTTATATATATATATATATATATATATATGTACTGATACTGCAGCTAGCAAAATCAACTGCCTGCCTGTAGTATGAGAACACCACCAACCTTCTACAGGTAGCTTTAGCTGAACACTGTGCAGAGCTCGCAAAAAACTAACTTATAGCTTTTTTAGCTGCCTGTGGTAGTGATAGGATCAGGAAAACACCACCAACCTTCTACAGGTAGCTTTAGCTCGCAAAAAAATAACTTGTAGGTTTAGCTGGACACTGTGAGGAGGACGTACAGCACTAACTTGTAGTTTTAGCTGTACACTGTGAGCAGGACGCACCACACTAACTTGTAGGTTTAGCTGAACACTGTGAGGTAGACACACTGCACTAACTTGTAGTTTTAGCTGAACACTGTGAGGTGGACGCACCACACTAACTTGTAGTTTTAGCTGAACACTGTGAGCAGGATGCACAGCACTAACTTGTAGTTTTAGCTGCACACTGTGAGCAGGACGCACTGCACTAACTGTAAATAGTCTAGCTGCCTGACTGTGGTACTAATAGGATCAAAAGAACACCAGCAATTTTCTTCAGGTAGCTGTAAATACTGTAACAAGACAAGCCTGTCAGTAAGAAGATAACAGGAACGGATCTAGCTGAACACTGTGAGCAGGACGCACTGCACTAACTTGTAGCTTTAGATGAACACTGTGAAGAGGTCTCACTACACTAACTTGTAGGTTTAGCTGAACACTGTGAGCAGGACGCACAGCACTAACTTGTAGTTTTAGCTGTACACTGTGAGCAGGACGCACCACACTAACTTGTAGGTTTAGCTGAACACTGTGAGGTAGACACACTGCACTAACTTGTAGTTTTAGCTGAACACTGTGAGGTGGATGCACCACACTAACTTGTAGTTTTAGCTGAACACTGTGAGCAGGACGCACAGCACTAACTTGTAGTTTTAGCTGCACACTGTGAGCAGGACACACCGCACTAACTTGTAGGTTTAGCAGAACACTGTGAGGTGGACGCACCCCACTAACTTGTAGGTTTAGCTGAACACTGTGAGCAGGACGCACCCCACTAACTTGTAGTTTTAGCTGAACACTGTGAGCAGGACGCACTGCACTAACTGTAAATAGTCTAGCTGCCTGACTGTGGTACTAATAGGATCAAAAGAACACCAGCAATTTTCTTCAGGTAGCTGTAAATACTGTAACAAGACAAGCCTGTCAGTAAGAAGATAACAGGAACGGATCTAGCTGAACACTGTGAGCAGGACGCACTGCACTAACTTGTAGCTTTAGATGAACACTGTGCAGAGGTCTCACTACACTAACTTGTAGGTTTAGCTGAACACTGTGAGCAGGACGCACAGCACTAACTTGTAGTTTTAGCTGAACACTGTGAGCAGGACGCACCGCACTAACTTCTAGGTTTAGCTGAACACTGTGAGGTGGACGCACCGCACTAACTTGTAGTTTTAGCTGAACACTCTGAGCAGGACGCACCACACTAACTTGTAGGTTTAGCTGAACACTGTGAGGTGGACGCACCACACTAACTTGTAGGTTTAGCTGAACACTGTGAGCAGGACGCACCACACTAACTTGTAGGTTTAGCTGAACACTGTGAGCAGGACGCACTGCACTAACTGTAAATAGTCTAGCTGCCTGACTGTGGTACTAATAGGATCAAAAGAACACCAACAATTTTCTTCAGGTAGCTGTAAATACTGTAACAAGACAAGCCTGCCTGTCAGTAAGAAGATAACAGGAACGGATCTAGCTAAACTGAATACAGTGTATATATATATATATATATATATGCAACACAATACACTGTAAGTGCAGCTAACTGACTGACTGGTCTGCCTAATCTATCTAACTCAAATCAAATGACACTGTCTGTCTCTCTCTCTCTCTATCTATGAACGCCGGAACACACACTACACAGGGCCGCTGTGCAGGCAGCCTTATATAGTGTGGGGCGTGTGCTAAATCCCCTGAGCCATAATTGGCCAAAGCCTCCTTGGCTTTGGCCAATTACGGCTCTCTGTTCAGACGGCGCTGTGATTGGCCAAGCATGCGGGTCATAGTGCATGCTTGGCCAATCATCAGCCAGCAATGCACTGCGATGCCGCAGTGAATTATGGGCCATGGCGCGCCACACGAATTTGGCGCGAACGGCCCATATCGTTCGCAATTCGGCGAACGGGGCGAACAGACGATGTTCGAGTCGAACATGGGTTCGACTCGAACACGAAGCTCATCCCTATTACAGTATATAGCACCATCAATTTATGCAGCGCTTTACATATTTATTGAACATCCACATCAGTTCCTGCCCTCATGGAGCTTTCAAACTAAGGTCCCTAACTCACATTCATACACACATACTAGGGCCAATTTAGACAAAAGCCAATTAATCTACCAGCATTCCTTTGGAGTGTGATAGGAAACCCAGAGGAAACGCACGTAAGCACAGGGAGAACATCCAGGTAGTGTCATAATAATGCAAAAATTCAAAGTTTCAAAACCACACTCAATAACATTGATAATGTATTCACCAGCGACGTCCCGTCCATTAGGGACACCTGAGCGCTGCCCCCTTTCTCCAGGACACCCCCTATATGCAATGGATAGATTCATGCATAGCATGAATCTATTTACGGCCGCCGCGGCCACCCCCTATTCATGAGTCTGGCCCTTTTTAGGGCGCCAGGCACATGTATTCCAGCGGCCAGGGTTTTTTTTTTAAGCACCAGAGGCTCTAATAGGCTTCAAAATAGGGTGGGCTCGGGTCCCAGAGAATGTGACCGGAGCCCACCTGTCACAGATCAGCTGCAGAGCTGATCTGGGTCTCACCTTTACTGCTGTAGGCCGGCTGGCACCTTCCTGCTACTTCCTGTCCAGCCCCTCATGTGCCCTATTTAAATCCCTTTCAAACCAGCTACTGGTTGCTTGAGCAACATTTGTTTCGGAGCTCCCTTCGTGTAACCTGTCTTAAACCTGACCTCTCGTGAACTGATCTCTTGTGTACTGACTCGGCTTGTTCTGATTACATTGTCTGCAGCCCGTCCTGACCTTGGCTCACTATCCGACTCTTCTTTTGCTTCATCCATCCATCCTTGTCTGACAGTGTCTCCTGGTACTTCCCTAGTGAGTAGGGTGAACCCGGGGGTAGTGACCTGGGGTCAGCACGCAGCTAAGCCCAAACCCTCGTGAGGGGGTCCTTGGCAGAATACCGGCTGGCCCTTAGACTCCACACCCTGGGGGATCCCGTGTCACCTGCTCGCCTGTGGGCTCTCTGTAAGTAGTACCGTGACACCACCCATGTGTGTTACAACAGCGAATGAATATTTGCTGTTGTAACACTGATTCTCAATCCGGCCAACCAGAAGTGGGTGTGGGACCCGTTTTCCAATAGCCCGAAAAGAGAAGACCCCAACTGGCCGCTGGGGAGGAGGGAGCAAATTGATGCCGTCGCCGTGGCGACCTGTGGAGAGCAGGAGAACGGGAAGCCGCTGCCGCTAAGCAGGGCAAGCCGACGGCGATGGGGTAAGTGCCACCGATGGACCGATCGACCGGGGGGGTGGCATACTGTTTGCTGCCTCCCCAATGTATGTAGATGGCGCTGCATCCTGACCAGGAATGTCCCACAAACCCATAAGGGCTGTGAGGACAAAAAGGAAGGGGAAAAAAAGAAAATAGAGCAAACAGGCATAAGAGCCTGCAATGCTCGCCAGCCTGATGACAAATAAATACATTTTTCTTATTAATTCAGCACCCTATAGAAATCAAAGGGTTAAATTACATAATAAACTAACAGACTTACATTTAAGCCCTATTAGCTATATCAAACATGGAAGCCTGCGGCATGTCAACTCAGCTGCCTAAATTATTCTTTGATTTTGTTTTTTGTTTTTTATTTAAAAAACAAATTGTAATAAAACCACTCAATCCAATATAATAGAGGAGGTCTCTACCAATGCTCTATTTGTAAGTTAGGACTCCTCCATATTGCTGTACAGATCGACTAATCAAATAGAGGTTTTGCATTTTGCCAAAACTGGAAAATCAGACAAGTCATAATGGCCTGTTGGATGCCATGTATAACACCAAGGTAACTGCATACATTACATTACAACAGATATCTGAATAATGAAAAGCCTTTATTGATTTGTAACAGTGAGAGGTGGGAGAGGTTTTGTATCAATGTAGTTCGATGCATTGCTACATTATCACCCTATAAGATGCCTCCCTAGAGAGGACAGGGCCTCATCCCTGGAAAACAAGTGATTAAAACGCAATCTCCTTACACTAAAAACGACCAGAAATGTGCTATACTTCTTCTTTAATTACGCTGTCTATGCTCATTTATGATGCATTAAAGGCTAAAACACTGTATCATCCTATTTAGTATTCAGTCAATACATTGAACAGCCATGGAGAAAAAAAAAGGAAATGACAACAAGAATTATGTTAACTACCCTGTCAATTAGTAATCACTGTGCTTCTTGGATCGTACATTGAAAAAGTCACTCTCCCAGGCCAGGTCGTATATTCACTTAATGAAGTTGTATTGATGAACACGGCAGTTTTTTTTTTTTTTAAACTTTTATCTCTCCATTTCTCTGTATATATAAACCTTATCATTCTATTTCTACAGCTTCCTTTGTTACTGCATGACCTTCTAATTTGGACCTATGGGGATAGACATGCAATTGTTTTTTACACCCCTGCTATCCAAACTTCCTTTCCAAGCCTGATGGCCCTATGTTGTTATGCTTAAAGTGACCCTGTCACTATATTTATAAGACTCAATGGGGTTAAATTAGTAAAGGTTATTTACTTTGCAAGGGAAGTTGCACTTTGCATTGGAATTTTTACTAGAGCTTAGTGAACGTGGTGAAATTTCATGTCGCAAAGAATACCCAATCAAATGCTAGGAAAATTTTACAAAGTAAATTGTTGCTTGATTTGGGTGATGGAAGTCAGCATGCTCTTAACTCATTTACTAAGCTCTGGGGTAAATTCCCTTGCAAAGTGCAATATCCCTTGCAAAGCAAATAGCTTTTAGTAAATCAACCCCATTAAGTCTTATACTGTAAATATATAGTAGTGACACGCTCACTTTAAGCATAACAACATAGAACCATCAGACTTGGAAATGTAGTTTAAATGGCAAGGGTGTAAAACCAACTGTATCTCTATGAGCCCTGTAGATTCAGATTCAAAGTTTTTTACATGTGCAAGCAAAAAACAGAAATGCAGTTTCTCTTTTTTATCTCCTAGCATTTGGGTATTATTTGCAATGTGATATTTTGCCTTATTTACTAAGCTTTGGGGAAAATTCCCACGCAAAGTGCAATTTCCCTTGCAAAGTGAACAGCCTTTTAGTCTTTAGTAAATCAACTCCAATAAAAGGCAAATAATCTGAGTATTTAGCTTTCTAGCTGGTAGTAAGGGCAATCGTTCACTACAAGAGCTACAGTATAGGCTCTGCTGTTATCTAACATTTGTGTCAGATTGCATGTCCCCGGCTGGGTGCTGTGGTTCCTCCTACCACCCCTTATGTCACTACTGGGTCATGTATTGAATTAGTAGCTGGCAGGAGGAACCACAATGTGTGGGAGGGACACACCATCTGACCCACGAGAAGTGTCAGATAGCAGCGATGTCTTTAGCTCTTGGAATGAGCAATGATTTCCCTTGCAGATGACTGAAAAGGTAAATATTCAACCAATTTTTTTATAGGATGCTTCTCACTGATTGTTTTTAGGATAATGACAGAGTCACTTTAATCAGGACAAGAAGACTAATGCTATCAAACCTTGGAAATGGTCATTAGTCACCTGTTATCTTCTGGGTCATCATATAGTTTGGGCTCACAGTACACTTCTGCACAGAATGGCATTCACACATCACAATGTGAGCATTGTTCTATGCAGCAGGGGTGCTTCAAACCTTTAAAAAGTTACTACAGGGAGGGATACATACATCGCTGCAGGACATGGTAATGATGCAGAGGCCAGCAAGATGAACACTGCACACAGCAGAGGGCCAGGCACCCAGCATACACACACAAGTGTCAGATGCAGGGCCGTCTTTAATATTTATCGGGCAAATATTTTCTTGGGCCCCTCCATGCAATTTCACCCCCCCCCATAATTACACAGGACCCCCACCCTATACTACCCACATTATTACACAGGACCCCCCTCCCCATCATTACACAGGTTATTGTTGAGGGTGGAGAGGCCAGAGGGGGGTTATTGTTGAAAGGTGCAGAGGCGGGAGGGGGGTATTGTTAGGGGTGAGGAGGCGGGGGGTTATTTAGGGTGGAGAGGTGGGGAGGGGGGCTATTGTTGAGGGTGGGGATGGGGCTGTTTAGGGTGGGGATGGGGCTGTTGTTGAGGGTGGAGAGGTGGGGGGGGGTTATTGTTGAGGGTGGAGAGGTGGGAGGTGATTTGTTGAGGGCAGAGAGGTGATTTGTTGAGGGTGGAGAGTTGGGGGCTATTTGTTGAGGGTGGAGAGGTGGGGGGTGATTTGTTGAGGGCAGAGAGGTGATTTGTTGAGGGTGGACGGGCGGGGGCTATTTGTTGAGGGTGGACAGGTGGGGGCTATTTGTTGAGGGTGGAGAGGTGGGCGGGGTTATTGTTGAGGGTGGAAAAGTGGGGGCTATTGTTGAGTGAGGAGAGGTGGTGGGTTATTGGTGATGATTAGGAGGTGGGGGGTTATTTGAGAGTGGAGAAGATGTGGGGCAACAATGGCTAGGAAAGGCAGGAAGGGAGGAGGGGAAGGGGGATATTCAGGGTTTGGAAACCCCACAGCTACCAATCGCTGCCCCACACTACACCACCTAGCAGCCCTGCCATCCCCCCTTCAAGAAGTTCTGCAGCAGCTGGGACACTGAGGGAAAATTTCCAGAGGTGGGCGGGGGGGGAGCCTGGCTCGGGGCAGGACATGCTGTCACTGAGGGACACACACACTACTCGGCAAAAAAAAAAAAGAGACTCAAACTCAGCTAAGGGGGAGGGGCGGGGCGGGGCCAGTAGAGGGGACACTGCTGAGACAATTAACCCAGGCTCGGGCAGGATATAAAGTTACTAGGAGAAAACTTCATACATGATAGCCAAATCCACTTAACAGCACCGGATTGTGGGGCAGCTGCTCTGGGCCCCAAAACAATAACAAGTGACAGAGCATATCTAAAATCAAAAGATTTGTTTTTATTTTAAATATAGTAGGGAATAAATCTGTTGGTTTTGCTACCACCTGTGTAGTTGTAATTTTTACGTCAAATTTCTTTTCGTTTTAGTCAGTCTTTTGACTAAAATTCAATTTTAGTTTTAGTCGTATTTTAGTCATCTGAATTGTTTTAGTTGTATTTTAGTTGACTGAAATCGTGTTAATTTCGTCGCTTAAAATATTTTAATCTACTATATTAACGCTGCACTTGTGTCCCATTGAGGAGATTTCCCTTCACTTTCTGTCCTATAGACACAAGAAGTAAAAACAAATCTCTCCAAAACTAGGGAAATATCTTATTAGTCCCCTACAATGCAACTTGAACCTAAATGTGATCTTTGTCCAGAATGATCTCTGAGTTATAAACAAATATATACCGCGCTGTCTCAAAAAAAAAAAAAAAAAAAAAAAAAAAAAAACTAAAGCAGCCAGCACAGCAGTGGATAAAATTGCAAAAATGACAAATAGGGTGAAATGTGCAGCGCTTATGTGATCATATAAACCATAACAAATAATATTAGTACAAAAAACTTGAATAATAAATGATGTGCTCAAAAATACTCCAAGCAGTCCTCTATTATGACATGTGATGTCTATAAACAGAGTAACTTGGACGTGTGATGTCACACGTCCAAGTTACTCTGTTTATAGACATCACATGTCATAATAGAGGACTGCTTGGAGTATTTTTGAGCACATCATTTATTATTCAAGTTTTCTGTACTAATATTATTTGTTATGGTTTATATGATCACATAAGCGCTGCACATTTCACCCTATTTGTCAGAATGATCTCTAGGCTGAATTCCAGGTTCTGTAGTCATTATGAATGGTTCCCACTCTTGCTGTTAGGATTATTTCTGTATGCATTATTCTAAAATGTATAAAACCATTCCACTCCAATGGCCCCTTAGGATAAATCTAGGATATGAAAAATGACTCCACAGGAGACATAGATGAAAATCTCATAGTAGTAACTTTTAATGACCCTGGCTCACTTTCGGGTCCCCTTTGATACCCCACACAGGATTTACTATCAAGAGTGAGAAGTGGATTGCACGCCACCGCTGGAGGATTAGCCATATCTGCACATGCTGTTTACACCTAGGGCCAGGCCAGGCACTTTTACATGTCAGTGCAATCTGTAATTACTACTGCTTTTAAACTTTCATTAAAAGTTACTACACTATGAGACTTTCATCTATGTCTCCTGTGGCGTAATTTTTCACATCCTAGCTTCATCCTGAGGGGTCATTGGAGTGGAGTGGTTCTGAGAGTGGAATCAATTTGGTATTCCAAATGCGCATTTTGACCACCCTGTAAAAATGGGTCAAACACCTTTGGTGAGACCTTCCCATTGAGCACTCATGGTGGAAGAACTAGAAGTTTTTTTAAGAGCAATTCATATCGGTGTTGGAACTATTATCACGCACAGACTCTAAGCTTGCTACGTGTTTATTTTGTATTCAATTTACTCTGCAGTGTTATATGCCAATGACATTGTATATATGTTTTTTTCATTATTGTTTCACAAGTGAAAACAGCGCCTTTCCTTTCATTTTGTATACTTTACCACTGGTGATTCATTCACTTTAAAGGGGCAGCTACTTTTTTGTTCATTAATCATCCCCAGGGCGCCAATCCTTGGTTAATATTCACAACATTATTCTAAAACTGCTATAGGAGGTGCTGGCGCAAATAAAGATGGGCAGTAGGAACCAAAAATACCCAGGTGGACAGGGAGAGCGTCAGGAATTACAGTGGGCAGATCTCGCTGTTAGGCCCATGTCACTAGTGAGACTTCATAAGGATCACTAGAAAATGTTGAGAGGTTACCTATTTGCTCATCTGTTCCGTCCAGGAGGAATTGTTTTCTTTTTTGACACAATCTGATGCAAAATCTCGCAACTGAGTCGCAACTGAGGGAGTACTTGCTTCTCCAGATGGCAAGGAATCAACACACAAAGCAAGTTTTCATTCCCTGTTGTGTCCTCCAAAACGATACTGCTGATGGTGAGTTCACAGGGTCCTCACTGTGACATAGGTCTTAGAATGTCCAAGGCATACAGTATGGATGAGCCTTTCTCAACCTTTTTTATCCCAGAGGGGAACCCTAACTAAGACCAATTCATTGGAGGTCAGTGGGTAAAATACCACTTACATTTTGGCAAGTGCCAGCTGTTAGCCATGTAGGCCCAGCCTTTTTTTGGGGTGTGGTTCCAGGTACACCCTACTCTGAATCTCAGTGGGTCCCACTATTTCTTACACTAAGCCTTCTCCCTCTTCTCATGGGATTCCTGGCCTTATTATTTCTTTCCAGGGGTACTCTGACTTTCCTGACACATTTACCAACTTTACTTAGCATCAGTAATTTTCCAGGTTCATCAACCCTTGTGCGGTTACCCATAGCAACTAAAACCTTATTCACAGAAACATTCAGTAATGGTTCACATATTTCACTGTCACCGGGTACCTTAACCTATACCGCTTTGTGGTTGACGCCTGGAATCTCTACCATGGTTGCGTCTATTTTCCGCCCATCCTTCTCATGAGTTCCAGTGAGTGAGACCAACTGCCAACTACTGCTCAGCCGAGACCTCTAACATAACATAGGATCGTTTTAAGAGGCGTAACTAGAACCTTCTAGGCCCGGTGCAAGAAACCATGAAGGGCTCCCCTGACCCTGTCTTGGGGCCCTTGCCACTCATCCAGGGCTCTTTACTCCCATTGCGAGCTGCGGGATCTCCCTCCGGCTAGCAGTTCACTTCCCGAGTCTATACAGTGGAGAGGGGAGGGGCCTCTGACCCGGGCATGTATCGGCTTCAGTGTAGAAGCAGAGTGACTCCCTTGTTTACTGAAGCCGATAGCTGCCCGGGTCAAAGGCCCCCATAGTTGCCAACATGTCAAAAAATGTTTTTTTTCCTGCATGCCCAGAAAGCCATTGTAGGCAGGACATGTACTTTAATTAGGGACAGGGCATTCATTTAATATGGGTGTAGTTCTACAAGAAGCATCCCATTCACATATTTATGTATTGGCAGAAGCTTTCCTTGTCTCTAAAGTTTATTGTTTAACTTTTGTGCCATGTGGCTAATGGCGGGGAGAGATGCTGCTGTAGCGTTAGTGATCGCATCACTTGGGACCCAGGACACCCCATGAGAGATTTGGAGTACATTCTCTGAGTGCCCAGGACTATCAATGATACTGCATGTATCTATTATTATTGTCACTAGGACATTAGGATGCTATTTGAGATATTATCACAATATGTATGAAGATGTGAAAAATTGCTAAAGTGACCATATATACTGTGACTGTACTTATATATTACTTTCATGGTAATGTGAACATACAGATATGTATGTGGATTTATTATTGTAGCTTATTATAAACTAATATAAAAAACCCAAATAAATATCCACGTTCACATTAATAAATTAAAAAAAAAAAGCAGTCATAGTATATATGGCGACTTTATCAATCTTCATACGTATTAGGAACATCTCCATTGGCATAATGTCCTAGTGACAATCAGTGGTGGCTGGTGGTAATTTTTTGGGGGGCGGGCGGCAAACAGTGCACCCACCCCCAGGTCGGGTTGGTCTGGTCGGTCAGTGCACTTGCCTCAACCACAGGCTTCTTCCCTGGCTCTCCTCCGCGGGCTTCACGAGCGGGCATTTCCTTCCCCTGCTCAGCGGCTTCCGTTTCCTCCCTCCTTGGCAGGCAATCATAACGCTTCTCCTTTCGGGCATTTGGGAAACGCATCTCACACCCGCACTTCCTGATTGGCGGAGAGGCGATTCAGTGTTAGAATAGCGAATATTCATTCGCTATTCTAACACACCTGGGTGAACTCAAAGCGCAATGCTCTGCGTCCGGAGCCCACCCTATTTTGAAGCCTATTAGAGCCTCTGGCTCTAATCAGGTGCTTCAAAAAAAAAACCCTGCCGCTGTAAGAGGAGATGCTGGGTTCTGGGGCCTTTTGCCTAGCTGCTCTTCCACATAAAGCACCTGTTTTTGACAAAAATTCGCTGCTGGAGGGAAGACCTGGAAGATTCCACCGTCTGCTGCCCGCATCTGAACACCCAGGGCTTTTTTTCTCAGGGAATAGGTTCCGGTACTCCCCACTTCTGTGTCACCCCTTATCTCTTCTCCCTACCTACCTCCAAGCACTAGCTCTTGGCTCCACCCTCTACCCACCTCCTAGTACCGCCCCTTTTGGAGAGCCAAGTATCATTTTCACATCAAACACACTGCAGTTTTGCCGCTATAAATCACGAGGTAATTGCAGCAAACCTTAAACAGACAAATCTTGTTGCCCAAAAGGAGCTCCAGCTCCTTTTTGTGTGACAAGCTTTGCATGATGCAGTTTGCCGCTTTTGCCACACAATTTATTGTGGCAAAACCGTACTGCATTTGAGGTGTCAATAAAAATGAATGGCACCCAAATGGCCAGATATAAACTGGGCCTAAGCTATGCTCAGGTTTGGCTTATAACAACCCTGCACACTTGTGGGCTCACACAGCCTGCAGACCTCCAATAAGCCCTGGAAAAAGGATTGAAGGATTTGTCCCTCCCAAGATACTTTGAAACCTTCAAGCTCCAAACCCCGATCTGGGATTACAAAAACAGAGAATATTTATAAGCCAGTCTTCTCCATTCATAAACAATGCTCTGAAGCTTTGCGCTCTGCCCTAATTCTGTGTGTCTTTTCTCTATAGTCACACCATGGTTGTCAGGGCTGGCTCAGCCCTTCCTTCTCTGAGCTGGCCGCTCAGCTGTCAGCTAATTGCCAGCTCTCTTCTCTCTCCACAGTTAACCAGCTGTTGTGGATCTGCTCATCAGTTCCGCCTACTTAAAGACGTCCAGCTCATTTATTTCCTGCCTTTGCCTTGGTCACATCACAAGAAACCATCTCCTGCGTTCCTGTTTAAAGACTGGCTTGCTGACATCCCTTCTGGCTCCTTATCCTGCTTGCTGTTCCTCCACTTGGATCTCTGACTTCTGGCCTGGCTGATTACCCGATCTGGTTACTGAACTCTGGCTTGGCTGACTACCCGATCCGGTTACTGGACTCTGGCTATGCTTTGACTACGCTTACTCCATTTACCTTTTTATTTTTTATTAATAAACAAGTGTGATTTAACTGTACTTCTGTCTCAGTCTGCTTCATGGTTTCTGACAATGGTAAGGCCTAGCACTGTACTGAACAAATGTTTGCTTCATTGCACCACAACAGATTTTCTGTAAATAGAAATATATACATACCTGGGACTACAGTACTTTTACAGTAATTAGACCTTGGACACCCAGATGGGAGAGGCCCATGCAATACTATAGGACTCCCTAAACAACTACAAAAACAAGGAATATCTGACTACTCTCTGTTTTCCTTCTGGTACACCTGAGATCTAGCTAAAATCCCTACACTAGATGAAGCTTTCCCATCCCTTTCTATAGTTCTCTGCAAAGAAGGGAAAGCCTAATGAAAATAGTCATGGCCCTATCCTGACAAGTGCAATGATCAGTGGCATCCTAACCACTACCCTCTATACCAACTCAAAAACCCCTAAACTTAGTACTTCAGGCTTTCCCCCACATCTATATCTCCTTTAAATAAATACCTTGCCTACTGTCATAGGTTCTCTTAAAACTATACTGGCCTCACCTTTAAAAACATACTTCTCCAACCACAACTCAATGGGTTAATCACATTTTTTGAGTGTATAATTACGCTTATTAAACAAAAATTAGAACTTGGACATGCATTTTTTTTATAAGACACTTGATATTTCCCACAGCACCAGTGCCACCCATTCCTGCATCATGACACTTCCTGTCCAACTAAAGGACCATGGGATGAAGAAAGAAGGCAGGAACAAGCGTAAACCAGTGGTCCACTACAGGGTAAGTGCTACTAAGCAGTGGGTTTGAGGAGGTGCAGCGCCACTAAACACACAGGGCCTGGTTGCATAGAACAGAACTTGTATTAGTACAAAATCTAGTAATTCACAACAAACCCAGTGGGAAGGCCCCAAACCGGAAACACTCAAGGCATGTAACAGCAATGTGTAGCAGAAAAGCTCTTAGATGTGCCGACAGCATCTGTCTTGAGCGGCACAATGTGGCCTGGCCGATCCAAACCCAAGTGGGGAGGTCTCAAGAAAGATAGTGTGTCCCCATTCTTTCCCTACTCATCTGGAACCTCTCCCTTCTGCTAATCAGTGTGTCAGAGACCCTGGAAACCATAGAGGAACTATATTCCTCTTGACTTCCTCTCCCCCTACAATGCCACTGTGGTTGCGTGCCACCTGCGGTGGGGAAAATAGACTGCACCTGCCTACATGGGTCTTTGGAACATGGAGATTAAGGCAGATCTTTTTAGTTTTGGGTAGAGAGGGAAAGGGTTAGAACATCTGCCAGATTTCATCCAAGGTTGTGCAGCCCATGTGTCCATGGGAATCACATTCACTTACTAGTCTAATAACAGTTGCCTACAAAGGAAATAGATGGGTGAAGGCTAAAATGTTACAGTCTTCACTGAAATAGGATTAAGAAGAAATCCCTTCAAGGGAAACCTGTTCCAGGACAAAAATTATTGTGATATTTTAGTAACATTTTCTTTTAATTCTTATTGTATCTCTGGAACAGGAAATGAGGAGCAATCTCCCTGAAGGAGATATAGCTAATTAAATAAATTGTTACAGAACTTCTAAACCTTTCCCACTCTACACAAAATTAGAAAAATTGTTGCCTCTTGTTCTACTTTAAGTAAACTTTGGACTATTGCATGAGCGGATTTATGTTGACTACATGCCTGAAAGCCTTAATTCTGAAGTGATCATTGGGAGATGTTTATATATGAAGGAAATCACACGGAGGTTGTTGTCTGACGAGGGGTTCCAGTGGGCTGGATTTGCTGGATGCCATTGAGAATTTATCATTCATGCCTAATCCTTAATACCTTCTGGTAAGCAGACTACATTACGACGTGGTGACGAGTGACTCTTTCTACATATGCACAATATATCTGGTGATTTGATTCCTCCCACTCTTCAGACTCCTTTTGAACTTTTTAGCGCCGCAATAATTTTTTTAATTTGAGACTTTTTGTTTGATATCTACGAACTTTGCTGGCCGCTTGCTTCCTTCAGTTCAGCGCGAATTTTTTCTTGTTTTTTGCCATTATTGCATGAGCAATGCCTTGTGCATGTTTCTTGAAGCATGTTCTAGATATATAAATAGCATATATAAATAGCAGAAAATACATAGTAAGAATTTTAACCATACAAAACCCCCAGTCCCAGACTGTGCTCTAAAAGAGACAACTGAGCTCTAAGGTAAGACGATACCAACATTCGGAAACTAAAATGTATCTATACTCCAATTTTTTTTTCGTGTTTTTGCGCACACTTTCTTTCCAATAAAAGGGATGTCTCCAGGACAGGAAATGAGGGTATATCTCTCATACAGCAACGCAGACAGAAGTAAAAATGCTTTTCTTTTTCGTTCATTTGAGGATATGACTTCTACTGGGGTATAGTGCCAACTGCAGGAGTAGAACGCTAGGTACTAATTAAAAAAAGACAGTCCTGGGGTGACCCTTTGCTGGTGGGCAAAACCCACACAATGTGGAACAGCTCAGTTTCTAGCCTGGCATCTAGGAGTAAAGACAGAGGACTTTCCTCCTGGAAATTATAGTGCCTTTGGTTTAGTTAAAACAAAAGTTGCTGGCTGAGTGACAGCTAGATAATATAGATCTTTGTAGCCTCCCCAATTTCCACTTTTGAGGAGTGCATGCAGTTATTTGCCATCAGGTTTGCTAACAACGGCCTAGTTTACTTGTGGGCAGCTTGTGGCATTCCTCCCCTAGGTGGGCACAAACAACTTGCCAGAAGAATGATCTGTCAGTTTCCCCCTTACAGGCTGGCAGCACTTTAGCTTCGCTAGTGGTAGTCAGCAGTCACTGGCAGCCTGAGGTGTTTTCAGTAAATTTGTTGGGAGCAATGTTCCTCTCTGTTTGCCCCACACTTTCTCAGGTCTTGTCCCCTCTGCAAATCTTGCTTTACTCTGCAGGGGGGAATGCATTAGGGTGATGGTGACTTCTGAGTTCCCTCGAAGGGGCTAATGGGGTTACCACTGGGGCTGGAGGGGTTATAGATTTCCTAGCATTATCTGCCAGCCTTTTTATCTATAGTGTGGAAGTGACTAATTCAGGAGTTTGTTTTCCCATAGTGTTTTTCAGTGCAAGGAAGAATTCTCTAAAAAGTGTGTCCCCCCATATGTGGTGGATGCTCCAGTTAAGCAAGGCAATAGTTATTCCAAAAGAAGGATGCTTCTTCCTTTAAAGATTCTAGATATTGGAAAGAGGAAGCAGCCACTTGATCTATGCACACAGTTCCAGAATCTTTACAGTGTCTCTGTAAAAAAAAAATTTCTCATGTTTATGTGGATTTGGTGCAGCAGCTGGTACAGGGCTTGAAGGACATTAGTGTTGCAGAGCTGGACTCAGGATCCTTGGTCTATATGCTGTCAGCTTTGGCTGTGTTCTTCCGCAGGTTTTTATAGCTGAATCGCAGGTAGGGTTGCCACCTCACCCCTTTAAAACCGAACACATATTAATTACACAGGTTCTGTGGCTAATTAAGGTGGTAAATAAACTCACTTGGTGCCTTATCTGTAATAAATTAGCCTCAGAACCTGTGTAATTCATATGTGTTCCGGTTTAAAGGGATGTGGTGGCAACCCTAAGTACAGGTCGGCTGACCAAACATCTGAGAAGGCTTTTACGAATTTGCCATTCACAGGGAATTGACTTGTCCATGCAAATCCTGGACAAAATCATCAAGAATCTTACCGGAGGAAAGAGTACCTTTGTGCCACTGCTCAGGAAGAACAGGGGCTCCTGCTGAAAATCAATAGTGATTATTTACTAAAGGCAAATCCACTTTGCACTACAAGTGCACTGCAAGCTTGCACATGATTGAATCAGGGGCGTAGATAAGGGGGGGAGTCAGGGGTGTTCAAACACCCCCCCAGAGCATTTTGGCAAAATGCCCAGACAGTGGCCCTGCTGTCTAGCCTCAGCATCAGCACAGTAGAAGCAATCAGAGTTTCAGGGTGCAGCAGCCAGCCCCCCTTCTATTGTGCCCAATCCCCTTAGTTTATTAAGGGGTCCCCCTGAAAAGCATGAAATTACTGCGGGGTCTCAGATGCCGGTGTCTTGCCGAGAATGTTCCCTTGGAGGATAAGTTCCCCCCCTGTACTGCGCAGGCGCAGCGCCTGCGCAGTACATACTACTGTGAGCCGCCGGAGATAGCCGAAGCTCAAATGCTTCAATCAGCTGTACACGGCGCCTGCGCTCTGGGTCCAGGTTCCTTCCCCACCATCCAAGTGGACCTAGAGGGGGAATCTAAAAGTGCCGAGCGCAGCGAGGCCGTGCCCGAAGCGTGGCGAGCGAAGCGAGCCCGCGAGGGGCCCTCTTACAGGCGCCGTGTACAGCTGATTTTCAGCTGTTCTGCTTCGGCTATTTCCGCCGATACCTACTGCGCAGGCGCAGTAGAGGGGGGAACTTATACGCCGAGCGGAACTTTCTCGGCAGAACACCGGCAATTGACAGTGCACAGTTGAGGGAACTCCTAGACTCCTCCTCGAGGTATCATATGACACAGCCAAAGGGAAACTGGGGATGCAGAAGTTTTCCTGCTTCTGTGCCATGCTGAATCTTAGGTCTGGTAAGTGGGGAAGCATCAATTTTCTGTTTTTGGAATGAGGAAGTGAGAATTCCAGCCTAGGGGAGTTTCTTTTGGTGGGGGTTAAGGAAAGGGGGGTGGGTTTGCTTTTGGAGAAGGGGGGAGTTTCTTGTAGAGAAGTTTACAGGGGTGGTTAATGGCAGGGATTTGCTTCTGGGAGGGGAGTTCGGATGAAGGGAGATTTTCTTCATAATTAGGAATCCCTGCTGGGGAGAGGGTGTTGACTGGGGGAGATATTAATGCTTTGGGGATTTGGTTTACAGACAGGGGGGTTTAATTTTTGGGGGGATATTTGAGGGAGGGAGATATTTTACAGTGGGAGTCTTTGCTTGGGGAGGGAGAGGGGGATTTTTCCCTTTAAAAGAGATTTTTTTTTTTTTTATTATACTTACCTAGGTGAATGAAGCATCAATCCAATTTTGCATCTGTGCCCAGCTGCTTCTAAGACCAACAACAGAGCGATCAAAGACCGCTGATCACTCAGTTCTCAGCCTTCAGTGAGCAAAGAATGGTGACCGTCAGTCCCTGGCTTTGCCCCCTCCCCCACGCTCACTGGAATGCCAGTCTGTGAAGGGGGCAGGAGTGGCTGGCTCAGGGTCTCAGCAGCTCACTGAGAGGCTGAGCGAGCTGCTGGTCCAGGCATCTGGGTGAATCCTGACTTTAAAGTTAGGATCTTTCCATAGCCTGGACTTGCTGAGCGATATCAGCTGACAGCGGGCTATAGCTGGCTGTCGGCTAAAAATGGGTCACAAAAGTGCAGAATGACCTGTACTCCTCCCCAGGAGAAGTACAACCAAGGGCTATGCTGTCCCTTCAGAGCGCATGCACTGGTGACATCACCGACTGCTTTCCATGTGAATATCTCCTAATTATCACATGTTTAGGAAATATTCACTGTACCTACAGGTAAGCATTATTATAGGCTTACTTGTAGGTACAAGTTCAAAAGCTGGGTTTATACTACAGTTTAAGACTGAATAAAAGCCAACCATATTGACCAGGTACAACCATCCTGTGGTAGGCAGTGCATAATATATATATATTTTTTTAATCTCTTAAAATATTTAATAAAATTTCCTAGGACGCAGTTTTTTAAGGTTTAAATAAATCACAGAATTTACTGCTTACCACAATATGTTGCCCCTTGCACCTGCTCAACTTGCACAGTAAGGTTAGCTAAAATCCAGTCTTGGGTCTCATTCATACACTCTACATGACCATGGTGCAGCAAGTATACTGCAAATACCTGCACCCGGGATCAGATGTTCCAATCTCTGCTCAGCCTGTACACCTGAGTGATGGGCTGAAAAGAGCCAAGGCTGTCTGCTGCTGTAAACATGTATCCACATGTATCTGCACATAGGGATACATTTTTGCCCTTGAATAAAATCTCTCTGCATCCAGAGTCTGAAATTTGTCCCTAACAGCAAGTAACCACTGTGACCCATGGTTTGCTAGCGTGTGTGTCGCTCAGGCTCAATCGATGTGGGGAGTAATGTAGATGATACCAAATGTGCTGCAAGGGATGGAGCTCATCCCAGCTCCTGTATTCTCTGAAGGGTAGAGATAAAAAAAAATCCCTGGTGCCGCACATCCACGGAGTCCTATGGTAATGTAGTAGTGATGGGAGAGACTACCTCAGCCCAGGTTCCTGCCAGGCCACACCCCAAGTTGTTTTGCTTTGTCCCCCGGAGCTTAAACATGGGGACCACTGGATGTGCATATACATGTTAACAGTAGTGGCTCTTTTCAGCCCATCACTCAGGTGAACAGGCTGAGCAGCTGACAAAAATTGGAACATCTGGGATCCTGGCTGTAGCTATTCATGGTATATTTGCCATTCCATGGCCATTTAGAACATATGAATGAGATCTAAAGCCTGGGTAACACGGTGAGTATTTTTTCGTTCAACCCAGCGGGCTGAACGAAAAAAAACTAGGGAGCTTAGGAGGAGCTCGCTGTACTAATGAGTACACTACCGCACCACAACTACATGCATTGCGTTCTATTTAGTTGAGTGGGGATAATTTTTTCTGTGTTGCATTGCAAAGCCTCATGGCCCCACTCTGCTGTCACATGATTTTACCATCATAAAAGTGTAAATGATGCCTTTGAGTTTGAAAGACCACAGCGACTGCACTTCCAATTGGACTTTCAGAGTGGATTTGCCTTTAGTAAATTTAGTAAATCAACCCCTATGCCTACCTTTTCAGCCTATAAGCATTTTTTTTTTTCATTCCCAAAGTAATTTGGACTAGAGGATTAATTCACTAAGAGATAAATACTGCATTATATCTTGCCTTAAAGGATAAGTTCACTCTTTAAAAAAATAAAAAATAATTGAACATTTTTTTTTGCAGGTAAAAAAATGTGCATTCATTTTTTTTCGTATGGAGCCTGCAGAGCATTGAATTTGCAATCAGCAAAAGATCAGGAGTACAATGTCCAGCTCCTGTAGACTCTCTGGATATCTGTTCGTACCTCGTATGGGCAGGCAGTTACCTGAGAGCAGGAAGATCAATGGACTACAAGAGCGCTCACCAGCATCCTCACAGCTTATTGAAAACTGCAAACAGTTAGTAACAATAATGGGTGATACATTCATTTACAGGAAACTCTGAATAAATTAGCCCAGCACAGATGCGCTGTTTTAAAATAGTGACAGCGGGTATGGGGTGAAGATCCCTGGTCAGCTGTCACAGGGAGGGCAGCGAGGGAGAGCTGCAGATGCTAGAACATGTTACATGTTCCACCCTAAAATTCGGTGGAACATATAACATGTTCTAAAAGTGAACTTATCCTTTTAAATTAATGAAGTGTTTATCTAAGAGTACTCTATTCGCTTAGGCTTCATTCACGCGGCTGTAAAAAAAATGCATACACAGTACAGGTGTTTTAAATTATGGATCTGAACACAGCTGCACTGTCTTCAGTGGAGTAATTCACACAGGTGCCTAAACATGGCACTGTAGTCGGATACATATCACAAAAGTTCAAAAATCTGCCTAAGAACATGTGCTTACACATACTGTATAAAGGTATGTAAATGCATTTGTAAGCGTGTAAATTAAGTCAAAACAAAGAGGAAAAAACATAAATTATCATAATGTACGCATAACCATCTTTGCGCATTAAAACACCTCTATACCGAAGTCGTAATAACATCAGTTAACTTTTTACAGCTGTGTGAAAAAAACTGTATTTTAGAAATGTGTTTAAAAAAAAATATGTTAGATATTTATGTTTTGTGATATTTAGCCATTATAATTTGTCATGTTTTTTTACTTTTTATCGCAATTTCTTTTACACTGCACCAGAATGAGATTGTGAAATCTGAGAAAATCGAGCGAAACGCTGAAAATATTCCAATGTGCTTTCATTCACAGAACTATCTTCCTCTGGGGCATTGTTAAAAGTTATTTATATTCCTGAGTTCAGCTCATCACATTGATACATTGTTTTCCTTACTATTGGCCAGTACAGAGTTCCTCCTCATTGTGGCCTCTTGCACACACTTCACTTGTAAGAGTAGGCGGGCGGTATCTGCTCCATGTTCCCCTCCTCGTTGGGCACCAAGAGTGGGTTCTTCTGGGCTCTGCTAGTTAAAGTAATATTAAAGTCTTGGTTTTTTTTGTTTGTTTAAAATAATAAACATGTTACACTTACCTGCTCTGTGCAGTGGTTTTGCACAGAGCAGCCCGGATCTTCCTCTTCTCAGGAACCACGCGGGTGCTCCTGTCTCCTCCCTCCTGCTGGGTGCCCCCACAGCAAGCAGCTTGCGCTCCTGACCTGCGGCTTTGTGTGTGAATGGGCTCGGCCCCACTCCCTCCGTCCCCTGATTGGCTCTCTGGCTGTGATTGACAACAGTGGGAGCCAATCAAGAGTGCGAGTCCCCAGAGAGGCAAGGTTCTCATGGACATTGCTGGATTGAGAGGGGGCTCAGGTAAGTATTAGTGGGGGCTGCTGCACACAGAAGGTTATTTACCTTCATACATATGTAAGAAGGTAAAAAACCTTGTGCCTTTACAACCACTTTAACACTCTTCACGTTAACATACACCACTGCGGTCACTTTTGCATTTAAGAGAGACACACAGAGCTGATGCCCTCTCCACCTGTCCAGCGTATCTCTGCTACCTCACTCCCAGGGATGGGGTCCCGCCATGTGCCTAGCGTGGACTCCATGTGTGCTCTCACTTAACTCTTCCATAACTGTGCACAGGCTGAGGACCTCTGCTGTGCTGATCTGCTCCCATTGCTATGGGAGGCGGACCACTCACAGAGAAAGTGTCAACCACAACTACCACCTGCCACTGGCACATATGACATGCTGCTGGTGTAAACTTTGTTACCCTTGGTAACCACTTGTGTTTTCGTACCCCAATGTGTTTACTGACCTGAGCTGTAGACTATGTGTTTATTGCACCCCTTTATTTACTTCAGACCAGGCAAAGACAGAGTTTCAAAAGCTTTACCTAAATAACTCGGCATGACTATCAAACAAAGGCAACAGTCTTTCCCTAATCCTTAACTAATCCCTAACTCATGCTTGTGGCTTCTCCATCATACATATTCAAGGAAAAGTCCATTTTTTCAAAGTCCCAGGTGGCAATATCCAGGGTTAATATCTTCAGGGCAAACTGCAGGTTCCAGCAATCCCCTATGCTGTGGAAAGCTTCTGAAACCAGATTTTCATTAGCGGGCACTTCAGACTCAGCATGATGCAGCAGGCTGACAGGATGGACTTCTGCAATGGCAAATACGAACAACAAGCAACTAATTGCGAGCTCTGGGACCCGGAACCCTGTCCCTTTAATAATCACACAGGACTAATGGGTCGAACCCAAGAAGCCAGGCAAGAAACATAATTAATTATAACCCTCCTGGCTGGGGAAGCACCTAACTAGGCTGAAATAGGCAACCTGCCTACACACTGCGCCTAGGTTCACACTCTAGCGATGCGGGAACCCGCGCAATTCCAGCGGTGGTTTCCACATCGCATCTCCCTAGCAGGCAGTTCACACTACCCTCTGCGAACCGCTGCGGGTTTCAATACAAAGTTAATGACACCTCCAGAATGGTTCACAGATCACAGGGAAAACTGTGGATTCGGACAGGACTCGGAATGCATGAGTGAAAACACCCATGCGATCGGATTCCAGTGCGGGGAGAAAAAAAGTCCTTGCACCTTTTTTATGCAAATTCAATGCGAGTTCAGCCATACAGCTGTATGGCTTAACTCACATTGCACAGACATCGCATGCGATCGGCACTGCAGTGCAGGTGCGAATCACATGTGATTTCTGCGTTTGCTGCAGTGTGAACCCATGCTCAAGGTCAGAACTCCTGTGGGACAAAAGATGTTCAAAAAACATGCCTACAAGCCAAGTATTGCACAAGCGTTTAGACGCGTTTAGGTTAATATTAATTTATTCTGCCCATTGGACTTCATTAATGCGCAAATGTGCCTAAACGCTTTTAGACATATTTAGGCATGTTCAGCTTTTTTCTGCGCTTTCACTCTTCTCCTGAACGCACTTTTGATGTTTTTTTTCAGCCTGTAGACACTCCTCTCTGTATTTTTTAAGGCTCAGTGTGCATGAGCCCTTATTGTGTACATTACTAAAATATCAACTGCTTTTACCAGGCGTCACTAAGGCTAAATTTACACTAATGCAGCTGCGTCTTGAACCGATTTTCAGTGCGATTTTGTAGTACGACATTGTTTGTTTTTGACATGTTTTTCATGCTGCTGCCTTTTTTTTTGTAGGGGAAGGAGACTGCTTAATTCACTTTAGCGGTGGTATTCCTACCACTGCTAATGTGACAGTTTCAGCTCAGAGCTGCTGATTGCTATGGAGCCAGCTTCCTAACAACCAGTGACTCATCCCAGTCCTGCTCATTTAGCAGTCAGCCAGGGATTCTCAGCTGACAGGTGAATGTAAATAAAGGATTCCTCTACAAACTATGCCAAGCCCTTTAGGTCTGGTATGAATTTTAAGGGAGATCCAAAAAAAAAAAAAACAAATGGTGTGAGGTACCCTCCTTAAATCCATACTAGACCCTTATCTGAACATGCAGCCTGGCAGGCCTGGAAAGGGAGCTCAAGAGTGTGAACCCCCACACCTTGAACCATTAGGTAGCGGATACCACAGGTTAAGGGTCTGTTCCCCACAACCCTAGCCTGATGATTGTGGAGTCTGCAGGCAAGGGGCTTATCGGAGTCTAGAAGCCCCATTTAAGAATAAGGGAGGTCCCCCAGATACCACCTTCCCCATGTGAATGAGTAAAGGAGTACATAGTATACCTACTCATTCACAAAAAAAAGCAAGTAAAAATAAATACACAAAGTTTTGGACTAGTCCTTTATTGAATTATTTTTTTTAAATGTCCCTTGATGTACACTATATTGTCAAAAGTATTGGGACCCCTGCAGTGGCCCCTTCCTGTTCCAACATGACTGTGCACCAGTGCACAAAGCAAGGTCCATAAAGAAATGGATGAGCAAGTTTGGGGTGGAGGAGCTTGACTGGCCTGCACAGAGTCCTGACCTCAACCCGACAAAACACCTTTGGGATGAATTAGATCAGAGACTGCAAGCCAGACCTTCTTGTCCAACATCAGTGCCTGACCTCACAAATGCGCTTCTGGAAGAATGATCAAACATTCCCAAAGATACACTCCTAAACTTTGTGGACAGCTTCCCAGAAGAGTTGAAGCTGTTATAGCGGCAAAGGGTGGGCCAACTTAACATTGCACCCTGTGAACTAAGACTGGGATGCCATTAATGTGCACGTGCGTGTAAAGGCAGGTGTCCCAATACTTTTGGTAATATAGTGTAGTTAGGCTGGTGATGTAAAGGGGGGGATATAAAGGTAGTACTGTGATGTAATGTAATCCTCCCTTATAAAGGAGGACCATGATGTAAGGGGAAGGGGGGGTTAACGTGCTATAAAAGGCGGACTATGATGCAAGCGGGGCTATAATATGGGGAGGGTTTAATATGATATAAGGGGAGGACTGTGCTCTAAGGAGGGTAGGAGCTTTGATATTGAGACTGAGGGATTGTGATGTTAAGGAGGGGGCTGTGATGTGAAGGGGAGACTTGAGGACACTGGTGTGAAGGGGGGACTGTAATGTAAGGGGGGGGGCTATGGACACTGATGTAAGAGCTTATTCAGACTTGTGAAGTGACCTCCATTTCTCTACACTAGAAAAACACAGGTCTGTAAAAGGGCACATAGAACACAATCGTTTTCTATGTACTCTGTTCACACTGCAATGGAGCCCCTGGGTGCCAAGCAGTGCAGCATGGCAATGTGCAGACTATATGCATTTTTTGGCAATGAACCAGAGCTCACCAGAAAGCTCCATGTACTATTTGTTTCTTAAAATCACTGCCAAGCTGCGGTGCATAGAAATGAATAAAATGTAATTTTGATATTTCAATAAAGTTGAATGAAAAAAATTCACAGTGTGATGTGCTTAAAAACCCCTTTCCAAGACCTTACAATGACAGGTGACTACAATAAATAAAAGCTTGCATTTTATTATGCAGGCCAGTATGACCGAGCCCTAAAAGGGGGTACTGTGCTTTAAGGTGGGACTGTGAAAGATCAAACATGGAAATTTGGACCCCCGCTGGAAGAAAATTTTACTGAGCGAACCTTCGTGAATTTGAATTCAATGCACTTGGCCCAAACCATGAGAAATAACAAATGTGTTTTTTTTTAGTTAATTTACTTTTATGATTTACATAAATTTATATGCACATATTTATGGAATTAGTGATATTCATCACAATTTTGATATTTTACTTTGATAAATTTGCTCTTTTTTTAACGTATGCAATAACAGTCAGTGAATTAACCCCCTAAGTCCTCTAAGCTGTCTACTTTTGCAGTGGGTAACCAGGGTAAGCATCCATGGCAGACCAAGCCAGCAAAGACCTCCTCCTCCACAAGAAATTTTGTCACTACCTGATAAACTAAAGTTTGGAGGACAACTTCTAACATTTGCAAACTATTAGTTAGCCCATATGTTAGTCAAATGGGTTTGCAAATTGGTACCCTAATGCCGCGTACACACGAGCGGACTTTACGGTAGACTTTGCCCGGCGGACTGGATTTCGTCAGACAATTCGATCGTGTGTGAGCTCCAGCGGACTTTGTTTTCTCAAAAGTTGGACGGACTTAGATTTGAAACATGTTTTAAATTAATCCGTCGAAATCGAGTCCAGTCGAAAAGTCCGCTCGTCTGTATGCTAGTTCGACGGACAAAAAGCCACGCTAGGGCAGCTATTGGCTACTGGCTATGAACTTCCTTGTTTTAGTCCGGTCGTACGTCATCACGTACGAATTCGACAGACTTTGGTGGATTGTGTGTAGGCAAGTCCGTTCATTCAGAAAGTCCGTTGTAAAGTACGTTGAAAAGTCCGCCGGGCAAAGTCTGCGGTAAAGTCCGACCGCGTGTACGCGCCATTAGTCTTGCAAGTCTACATTTTTGGTCCTTCATAAGGACAAGGTCATCTTATGTCCAAGACTTTTTCTTGCCTAGAGCGGTATCAACTTTCCACTTGAATGAAGACATTGTACTTCCATGGCTTTCCAAACCAGTCTACCCTATGGTAGCTGCCTTACATTCTCTAGCTATTGTCAGGTCAATTAGGGTGTATTTGAATGTCATGGCTGGGTTTCATAGGTCAGATTTCTTGTTTGTGATTATAGAGGATCCGTGTAGGACCACTGCAGCGTTGACTGCTATTATGTCACGCTAGATCTGGCAAGGTATTGTCCAGTTGCCATAAGCTATAATATGTTATCTAGCATAGAGGAACACTGTTTCCAGTTACAGCACATTCTATGCGAGTAGCAAGGGCATCCTGGTCTTTCTGTCACTTACCAGTTGTAATAGAGCATATTTTGTAATCTACCCACCATTTTAAAAGCTTGTTTTTAAAGAATGTATGTGCCTTATCTTACACTTCTTTCTTGTTAGAGTTTTAGACCTTTTTGTTTGAGCCACGTTTTAATTAAGAACTTTCACTGTATGACTCATTGTTTTTAGGCCACTTATGTTAGAAAGAGGGGACCTTGATCTCATTCAGGAAGAATATGTAAGAAAAATTATTGAAACTTTGGATAAAATTAAAAGAAATGTTGCTCGCACCTCTCCTTCTTCTTCACAGGAACCTACACACCCTTTCCAGGTGGGTGACACCGTGGTGGTCCAGCAATTGAACCGCACGAAGAAGCAAGAGTATTCTTTTGCATCCCCAACCACAGTGATCGCAGTTACCCGCACAGCTATTCTGGAAGAGGGACAACAGGCCTGGATTCATGCCAGTCGTGTGAAGAAGGTGAACCAAACACCTAAGTGGAAGATTAAAGACAAAGGAGGTGAAGTAAGCAGTGAAAATCCTCAAATACTGAGTGAAGCAGGTGGTCAAGACTCTGAAAAAGATGACCTCGCTTATTTCACCGCAGACTTCTGGGAAGGCCTTGTGTCTCCTATTCTTGATCACTTTGATTGTGTTCCTACCCACATGGATCATGACTAACTGTGTATATCACCCTAAGGACTTGGGTGCCATAAAAGGCATATGTGGAGCACAACCTATACATGACACATGTAACAGGTCAAAAAGAGAATCATTGGGAGAAAATGAGATAGGGGAAAGGTCAACCACATTCCATGGATAAAATGTTACTGATGAAGTTCAAATATGCATATGCACAAAAAATCAGGTTATGAGAAATGTTGGATAAACTAGAGTCACCTAATTATATTATTTTACAAAGATCTGGGTCTACTATCTCATCTGAATGTTTTGATTAGAGACTCCCTAACCCGATTTAACAGAATGGTGCCTTTTGACTCGTATACAGTCCAGTGGGCTCCCAGCCAGAGAGACACGAAACTCACGTTGAGCAGACAAGTGGCCACGGTAAGAAACTGTTATTCTTACTTATTCTGCTCTCCATGGCAAGTAATTAGTCGGTGTCTGGAGTCCATTGGCTGAAGGAGTCTTATGCTGTTGATGAGATGGTGAGATTAAGGTAAAATTATGTGTTTAATTACTAGAGCCACTAGAATCCCTGACCCAGGTGCTGAAAGTAAAGCTTTCCTCAGTCTTTATTACAGTAGAAACTATGTAAGTAATTTTTTATGACTTAAGAGGGGATTGTAATAGAGCATATGATCAACTGTCACTTTTGTAATCTACCCTCCATTTTAAAAGCTTGTTTTTAAAGAATGTACGTGCCTTATCTTACACTTCTTTCTCGTTAGAGTTTTAGACCTTTATGTTTGAGCTAAGTTTTAATTAAGAACTTTCACTGTAGGACTCATTGTTTTTAGGCCGACTCTAGGTAGTTAGTCTATGCAGATAGGTTATCTTTGTAAATTCCTTTCAGCTGCTTAAAATTAATGATGAAAAAATCTCTCTGTAGAAGCCTGGTTAACCCTTAGAAACTTAGGCGCTAGTTTACCCCCTCCCCTCTGTGTTGTAACTCACATATAAAGATATCATTCTTAACCAGTTCCAGACCAGCCGCCACAGTTTTACTGTGGCAGGTTGGGCCGGCTGCGCAAAATCACGTTAGTATATGTGACGTGCGCACCCCCCGCACTGGCCGCGATGATTGGATTAGATCAGGAACTGATCAATCCCCAAGCCCAGGCCAATGAAATCTGACCTGGACCTGGTGATCACTCCTGACGAATGAGATCCTTTCCCTGTCGTGTAAGTGTAAACACTGACAGGGGAAGTGATGTCATCTCTCCTCGTGTCGGTCTTTTCATTCCAGACCAAGAGGAGAGAGCATCTAACAGTGAGTTGCACCAACACTACACTGACACCAGGTCACATAGGCACACAATTCACCCCCCCAGTTAACCCCTTCACCACCTGTCACTGTGTCACCCAGTACAGCATTCAGATTTTTCTTTCTCGAACATCACGGGACACAGAGCCACAGTAATTATTGGTGGGTTATATAGATAGCACTGGTGATTGGACACTGGCACACCCTATCAGGAAGTTCAACCCCCTATATAATCCCTCCCCTTGCAGGGAAACCTCAGTTTTTACGCCAGTGTCTTAGGTGATGAACGTGTAAAGATGTCCTGTGCTGAGCTCCAAAGGGAATATCCTATATCCTATACTGGGGCAAGCCAGGCAGACCGGATCCATTCAAAGTGTCCTTTCTAGGCTGAATTGGATGGTACCCGGGCCTCGTGTCCGAAGAAACGAGGTTTTACCTGTAACGCTTCTCTTTTTAGAGAGCTGGACCCCGCATATTAGAAAATTGGTTTTCTAGCCTAATTTCTAGCCGGGTGATTTACGGGCCCAGAACTGCAGGATCCCCCTATTCGTAGGGGGCCCCAGTCTCTGACGGTTTTTTTAAATGGAGACCACCGTGAGAGGTGAAGATTGGGTCTGTGTAAACTGAACCCTGTGGCTGGATAAGGTAAGGGAGATTCCACAGAATTTTCTAATTCTAGTAGGTTTCTCCTTTAAGGTAAATGCATGCTATGCCTATTGTGACCACCGGGGGCTGCCAAGAGCACAAACCTTGTCATGCTGGATTGTCTGTCTCAGTGTTCATGCTGCACATGTTTCACAGCATCTCAGGCCGGCTCCAAGGTAGGATGGGATGGGGGGATTTCTCATGTTTGAATATTCCCCCCAGGCTAGAGAGAGGCCACAGGGGTCTAGAAAGCGGTTATACTGCTCGGGCACCGCTGCCTCGGCTGCCATTTCCGACCATTGCCTTTTTTTAGGCAGGCTCTTCACTACCAGCTTCTCTCCCTCCTCCCCCTCCCCCAGTCTTCCTCCATAGTATTTCAGGAGAGTTGGCCAGCGCGGGAAGTACTCGTTTTTTCAAAACTCAGGGGGGGGGGGCGGTAGAGGTACACCTGCTTCTGGCACTTCAGCCCCTGTATATATTACACAAGAGGTTTTTTCCTCAACCATTAATGGTTTAGAGGAAAGATTAATGGCCGTGATTGCATCTTCACTCAGTAGAAGAAAACGCACTAGGCCTTCCTCTGTTCCCCAAAACCCTCAGGAAGAGGAGCTCTGGGATAAAGGAGATGAATCCCTTTCAGAGGATCAGGATGGGACGGATGATTCCTCTTCGGAGGAACCAGGTGGAGAGGGACCCTCTGCGACTTCCCAAGAGGAGAAAGTCTTAGTGCAGATCCTTACTGGATTGGTCCGCTCCACATTTAAGTTGCCCCTACCTGAAACTGCTAAAGAACCCTCTTCTGCTTTGGGGTCACTGAAACCTTTCCAAGCAGCACAGGCTTTTCCTGTTCATAATTTACTTGAAAATCTCATTTATTCTGAGTGGGATCACCCAGACAAACATTTTTTTCTGCCGAGAAAATTTTCAACACTTTATCCGATGTGGGAAATACCGGCCATTGATGCCGCCATTTCCTCCATAAATAATAGTCTGACTTGTCCTGTAGACAATGCTCAGATGCTCAGGGATCCTGTAGATAAAAAGATGGAATCCCTATTGAAGGATGTCTTTTCCTTAGCAGGTTCAGTGGCTCAACCTGCAGTAGCAGCGATTGGAGTCTGTCAATACTTAAGAGACCATGTTAAGCAGGTCATCAAGGTATTACCTGAACAGCGGGCCCAGGGGTTTGCTAACCTTCCAGCGGCCTTATGCTTTGTGGTTGACGCCATTAGAGATTCTATCGTGCAAACCTCCCGTCTTTCACTGGGGTTGGTGCATATACGTAGAATCCTATGGTTGAAAAATTGGTCAGCCGAAGCACCATGTAAGAAGCTCCTGGCGGGGTTTCCATTTCGTGGTGAAAGGTTGTTTGGAGAGGACTTGGATAACTATATCGAGAGAATCTCTTGTGGGAAAAGCACTCTCTTACCTGTCAAGAAGAAGAGTAAGCGTCCCTCTTTCAAACGGACTCTTTCCCCAGCGCCGGGGGCTTCAGCCTCCAGGCAGTCTCGACGGCCGCCTCCAGGGACAAAAGAAGTCCCGGGGGAAGAAGCCTACTAGGCAAAACACTAAGACCTCTGCATGAGGGGGCGCCCCCGCTCACTCGAGTGGGGGAAAGACTGCGACAGTTCTCAGGGCTCTGGCAGGAGGATTTCCAGGACAGATGGGTAATCTCCACGGTAACCTTAGGGTACAAGCTGGAGTTTCAGGAATTTCCCTCTCCTCGGTTCCTCAGATCAAGTGTTCCCAGAGATCCAGAGAAGAAGCAGTCGCTCCTTCTAGCGTTAGAGCGACTTTTGTCGCAGGAGGTCATTATGATGGTTCCCGCAAAGGACCAGGGATTGGGCTTCTATTCCAACCTTTTTACGGTCCAAAAGCCAAATGGGGATGTCAGACCCATTCTGGATTTAAGGGATCTGAACCGATTCCTAAGGATTCAATCCTTCCGCATGGAACACAATTCGGACAGTAGTTCCCACCCTGCAGGGAGGAGAATTTCTGGCATCGATAGACATCAGAGATGCATATCTGCATGTGCCCATTTTTCCTGCTCATCAGAAGTTTCTGCGATTCGAGGTAGGAGGGTGCCATTTCCAGTTTGTGGCTCTGCCTTTTGGGATAGCCACTGCACCTCGAGTGTTCACAAAGATCTTGGCTCCTCCTCTGGCCAGATTAAGGGCTCAGGGTATAGCTGTCATAGCATACCTAGACGACCTGCTCTTGATAGACCGGTCGGTAGCCTCTTTGAATGGAAACTTGAGGACCACAGTCAGGATCCTCAACCTAGAAAAGTCTTTCCTAAAACCAGTAAGAAGACTGGAGTATTTAGGACTGATTATAGATACAAGCCAGGAGAAAATATTTCTACCCCAGGCAAAGATCGCTGCTTTAAGGGAACTGATTCTGGCAGTCAGGACCAAGAAGGGTCCCTCTGTCCGCCTTTGTATGAGGCTACTAGGGAAGATGGTGTCTTCATTCGAAGCAGTTCCCTATGCTCAGTTTCATTCAAGAATGCTGCAACACAGTATTCTGTCGACCTGGAACAAGAAGGTTCAGGCATTAGACTTTCCAATGCACCTGTCGCATGCGGTGCATTAGAGCCTCAATTGGTGGCTCATACCCGAAAACCTGCAGAAGGGGAAATCCTTTCTACCGGTTACCTGGACGGTGGTAACAACAGATGCCAGTCTGTCAGGTTGGGGAGCAGTTCTGGAACAGTCTGCGGTTCAGGGGATATGGTCCAAGACCGAGAGGACCTTACCCATCAACATTCTGGAGATCCAGGCGATATATCTAGCCCTAAAAGCCTGGACAGGGTTGTCCGGTCAGGATCCAGTCTGACAATGCCACAGCAGTGGCTTATGTCAATCATCAGGGGGGCACCTGGAGCCGAGCTGCTCAAAAGGAGGTGAACCAGATCTTAGTCTGGGCAGAGATGCATGTACCATGCATATCGGCAGTTTTCATCCGGGGAATAGAGAACTGGCAGGCGGACTACCTAAGTCGCCAGCAGTTACTTCCAGGGAATGGTCTCTGCATCCCGACGTCTTTTGGGCCATATGCCAAAGATGGGGGGTTCCAGATGTAGATCTCTTTGCATCCCGATTCAACAAAAAAGATAGACAGATTTGTGGCAAGGACAAAAGATCCTCTTGCATGCGGGACGGATGCGTTGGTGATTCCGTGGCATCAGTTCTCACTGATTTACGCATTCCCGCCTATTCTGCTACTACCACGACTCCTTCGCAGGATCAGGCAGGAAAGGAAGTCGGTACTTCTGGTGGGCCCCCGCTTGGCCCAGAAGGACTTGGTATGCAGAATTAGTAAGGATGACGGTGGGTTCCCCGTGGACACTACCGGTACGCCCAGACCTGTTATCTCAAGGTCCTGTGTTCCATCCTGCCTTACAAACGCTAAATTTGACGGTTTGGCTATTGAAACCCACCTTCTGAAGAGTCGTGGGCTCTCAGGACCTGTCATATCTACCTTGGTTAATGCAAGGAAGCCAGCTTCCAGGATGATTTATCATAGAGTCTGGAAAGCTTATGTATCCTGGTGTGAATCCAGAGGTTGGCATCCCAGGAAATATGTCATAGGTAGAATTCTTGATTTTCTACAATTAGGATTAGAGATGAAGCTGGCCTTGAGTACCATCAAGGGCCAGGTCTCTGCTTTATCAATATTATTTCAGCGGCCACTTGTTTCGCATTCTTTGGTCCGAAGCTTTATGCAGGGGGTGATGCGTCTTAATCCTCCGGTTAAAGCGCCCCTAAACCCCTGGGACTTGAACTTGGTCCTGGCTGTGTTACAGAAACAGCCTTTTGAACCAATAAGTCAGATTCCTTTGGTCTTGTTGACAAGGAAGTTAATTTTTCTGGTGGCCATCTCTTCTGCTAGAAGAGTTTCAGAATTAGCAGCCCTTTCTTGTAAGGAGCCTTATTTGATTATACACAAGGATAGAGTGGTACTGCGCCCTCATCCTAGTTTTTTACCGAAGGTGGTTTCTGATTTTCAGTTAAACCAAGACATTGTTTTGCCTTCCTTTTTTCCAGATCCCTGTTCTCTGGAAGAGAGATCTCTATATTCGTTGGATGTAGTAAGAGCAGTTAAGGCCTATCTCGGGGCAACTGCTCAGATCCGCAAGACGGATGTTTTGTTTGTGCTGCCAGAGGGTCCCAATAGAGGACAGGCAGCGTCAAAAGCTACCATTTCTAAATGGATTTGACAATTGATCATCCAAGCTTACGGTTTGAAACAGAAGATTCCTCCATTTCAGATCAGGGCACATTCCACAAGGACTATTGGTGCTTCTTGGGCAGTGCATCACCGGGCCTCTATGGCTCAAATCTGCAAGGCCGCAACCTGGTCTTCAGTTCATAAATTCACCAGATTCTATCAGGTGGATGTGAGAAGGCATGAGGATATCGCCTTTGGGCGTAGTGTGCTGCAGGCAGTTGTACAGGGTCCTCAGGTCTGATTGCACCCTACTTGGTCGTGGTTCCCCCCCCTCAGGTAGCATTGCTCTGGGACATCCCACCAGTAATTACTGTGGCTCTGTGTCCCGTGATGTTCGAGAAAGAAAATAGGATTTTTTAAAACAGCTTACCTGTAAAATCCTTCTCTTTCAAAGGACATCACGGGACACAGAGGTCCCGCCCCTCTTCTAATA
Organism: Aquarana catesbeiana; assembly: GCF_042186555.1. NCBI lineage: Eukaryota > Metazoa > Chordata > Amphibia > Anura > Ranidae > Aquarana > Aquarana catesbeiana. The sequence continues at coordinate 179,297,198 of NC_133333.1, forward strand.
CACTATATTGCTTGGCTACAAAACTGAGGTATCCCTGCAAGGGGAGGGATTATATAGGGGGTTGAACTTCCTGATAGGGTGTGCCAGTGTCCAATCACCAGTGATACCTATATAACCCACCAGTAATTACTGTGGCTCTGTGTTCCGTGATGTCCTTCGAAAGAAAAGGATTTTACAGGTAAGCGGTTTTAAAAAATCCTTTTTTTTTTATCGCTGTACTGGTGTCATTAGTGACAAAAATCAGTGTTAGGGTAATTAGTCTTAGGCCCAGATAGGTCTAGAGACCCCCCCCTAACCCCCCCAATAAAGATTTAACCCCTTGATTACCCCGTCACCTGTGATCACAGTATAAGTGTCACGGGTGATGCAGTTTAGCTAGTTTATTTTTTATAGCGTCAGGGCACCCGCAGTATTTTACCCAATAAAGGTTTAACCCCCTGATCACCCGGCAGATGATCAAAGTTAGGTTTTAGCGTCAGATTGGGTCTGCGTCGCCCCAGGCAGCGCCAGATTAGTGCCAGTACCGCTAACACCCACGCATGCACCATATGCCTTCCTTAGTAGTATAGTGTCTGAATGGATCGATATCTGATCTGATCAGATCTATACTAGCGTCCCCAGCAGTTTAGGGTTCCCAAAAATGCAATGTTAGCAGGATCAGCCCAGATACCTGCTAGCACCTGCGTTTAGCCCCTCCGCCCAGCCCAGCCAAGTGCAGTATCAATCGATCACTGTCACTTACAAAACACATAACTGCAGCGTTCGCAGAGTCAGGCCTGATCCCTGCGACCGCTAACAGTTTTTTTTGGGTAGCGTTTGAATCAGTCGCTAACAGTCAGGAGCTTTTTTACCTGTGAGTCTCACTAGTATACCACTAAATTTAGAGCCAAAATGCCCAATCGAAGGTACACTAGTGAAGAGGCCTACACGTTTCTGAGCATGACAGATAGTGAAGAGGAAGTCACTCATCTGTCAGATTCAGGCTCAGAATACGAACCTGTAGACAGCAGCGGCACCCTGACAGATAGCTCTGATGATGGAGTTGTGGTCCCTGCCAAGGTCTGGTGTACCAGACCCCGATCTTCTTCTGCTGTCATTGAGGTGCAAGAACCGCAGGTCCCTTGTATGGAGCAGAGAGCCAGTACTAGCGCAGCTATTCCTTCTGGTGAACTGACAAGCACCAGCGGCTTAGTACATCCTGGTCATACATCCAGCACTGCAGTAACACTTGGTGACATGGCGAGTCCCATAAGTGCAGTTCAAGCTGGCGAGATGGCAAGCACGAGTAGTGTCCCGCTGCCACCAAGAAGAAGACAAACACAGGCCCGTCAAGCTCATAGTGCCCTTCCTGCTGCATTCACCAATCCTAATTTTGAGCCCACCACTTCTGCAGCACCCGTACTTCCCCAATTCAATGGCCAACCTGGAATTCAGGTGGAAACAGTTGATTTTACGTCACTTGATTTTTATTCGCTGTTTTTCACCGAAGATCTCTATAGATCTATTGTGGACCAAATCAATTTGTATACTGGTCAATTCATCGCCGCTAATCCCCAGCTGACCCTTGCCAGAGATTGGAAACCAATTATGGTTTCCGAATTTAAGACCTTTCTGGGCCTATCCCTCCTCATGGGCATAACTAAAAAGAGTGATTTGCGGTCATATTGGTCCACTGACCCAATTCACCATATGCCTGTGTTCTCTGCCTCCATGGCCAGGGCACGATACGAGCAGATCTTGCGGTTCATGCACTTCAATGACAATTAACTCTGTCGTCCTCAGGGTGACCATGGATTTGATCGGCTCTACAAAATTCTGCCCCTTGTAAACCACTTGAACCAACGTTTTGCAGCCTTGTTTACCCCCGATGAAGTTGTCTGTGTTAATGAGTCCCTGATTAATATCATAGGGGTAGGGGGGAGGAATCAAACAAGAACACCACATCCCAATATTAGATTCAAATTTAGAAAAAGAGGGACTTGAGGCCTCCAAAGAGGCCAAGGGACTTTTAGGGTTCTCAATAGACAAAATGAAAAATAGCAAGAATAAAAAAATACAAATTTTATTTTAAATCCTATTAAAAAATCTTATTTAAAAAAAAAAAAGAAAAAACAGACAAGAAGCAACAAAGCTGATATGTTTTCAAGACAAATCTATACAGATGTGATACAGAGCTTAATACCACTTTCTCGACATGTTTCGCTTTTTAAGCTTCTTCAGGAGATATATAGTGTGGCATCTGATCAACTAAAAAATGAATAGACAATAAGCGCTCATGTCCAAAGAGTGTACATAATAACCACATTATTTAAATTCAAAATGTGTAATGTCATAGTTTGTATGTGGTAATACATTCATGTGTAAAACAGTTGCAGGGTATAGATACATACATATGATATAGCATCAAAGTTGCAAAGCAGATGCAAACAATATACAATACATTTGAAAAAGAATTAGTTTTGAAAAATAATAATAAACATACATAGATAATATTGAAAAAAAAAACATATATACATTGTTCTAACCACCCAGTTCACCTTACCAGTCTAGTAGAGACATATAAGGTCTGTAGAGATACGGTAACTTAGATTATCCGCAGTGCATAATTCCCTTCAAGACTGGCCTCCTGTGGTGGCATGCAGAGAGGGATAAAGGGAAAAGATTTTCTCCTATGAGTAAATAAAACTCTGTAAAAATCAAGAATTGGTACTATCAAGCAATAAACTAGGATAATAAGTCCTAGCACAGAGTTATTTTATGGTGAGCCACTAAAGGGCAATAAAGGTTAAATATACCTGGTAGGGAGAATGGAATCAATAGGGTTTTAAAGTCACATCCATAGGATGGTTGAAGGCAAGTTGCCTCTTCTGTGAAGGGTTCCTTAGAAAAAAAAAATGGGAAGAAAGCGCTGCTCAGCAGGGTGTAATACTGGCCCATGCAATCCCATAGATCAGGCAGTAAGGAACGGATGTTTAGCTAACCATAGATGGGAACCTATAAGTTCAAAAGGAATCAGCTATGATATAATGGAAAGTGATACTGATAGCAGAGAAATGGGGATCCAATAAAGGATCAGTGGTTTAGCCAAGAGTATGGCACTTACTTGTATGAGTCCAAAATTAGCAGAAGAGGATCCTGAAGTGGTCTGCCAGGGAGACCACGAACGTTAGCCGCCTCACGTTTGAACAGGAGTGTCAGCAGGTGGCGGGGAAAACCCCGCTAAATACCCCCTCCGGCGTGACGGCATCTGACTCACCGTCAAAAAAGAAACTCCCAAAAAGAACTGCCCAGAAAACGTGGATTTAGATGTGACACCCGCTTTTATTGTCCCTCCTGTGCTGACCAACCTGGTCTCTGCATTGGTGACTGTTTCGAACACTACCACACACTAGTTTTAGCGTAGGGTACAGCACCACACAGTCCTAGGCACACTAACACAGGTGGCCATCACATTTTGAGAGACCCTAATATGCAACATTCAGTTTACAGTTTTTTTTTTTACAGTTTTTATAAAAGTGAAAAAAATGGAAAAAAAAACTAAAAACTCACAAACACAAAAAATACAAAATCTAAAATCCAAAAATAGTTGTGGTTGTAGTTTTCTCCTCTCTCTCTATTGTTCTCTCTCTTATGTTTGCTCTCTACTGTCCGCTCACTATTGTTCTATATCTATCGTTCTCTCTCTGATTTATTTTTACTATGTTTTATTGTATTTCCTTTGCAGGTATGGTATGTTATACTGTAAAGTTTGTTTTATTGTTAACTATCATTTGCTTAGCAGGTACGCCATTCAGCTGCAGCATGGGTTTATTTACCTTGACAGCAACAGCGTTTGCTCCCACGTCATATAAAAGCAATCCTAGTGGCTAATTAGCCTCTAGACTGCTTTTATAAGCAGTGGGAGGGAACGTACCCCCCCCACCACCACCATCTTCCATGGTTTTCTCGGCTCTCCTGTCCCAACAGGGAACCCGAGAATGCAGCCGGTGGTTCAGCCAGCTGACCATAGAGCTTATCAGAGACCAGAATGGCTCCATTTATCTCTATGGCCTAAGCTACGAGCATTTCATCACTTTCGCCGGATATAAACAGCGCCATTGGGAAATTAGCAAAGCATTTTATCACACCAATCTTGGTGTGGTCAGATGCTTTGAGGGCAGAGGAGAGATCTAGGGTCTAATAGACCCCAATTTTTTCAAAAAAGAGTACCTGTCACTACCTATTGCTATTACAAGGGATATTTACATTCCCTGAGATAACAATAAAAATGATTAAAAAAAAAAATGAAAGGAACAGTTTAAAAATATAATAAAAAAGCAAAATTACTAATTAAAAAAAAAAAAAAAGCACCCCTGCCCCCACCCCCCGTGCTCACGTGCAAAGGCGAACGCAAGCTTTGGTCTGGTGTCATATGTAAACAGCAATTGCACCATGCATGTGAGATATCACCACGAAGGTCAGATCGGGGGCAGTAATTTTAGCAGTAGACCTCCTCTGTAGATCTAAAATGGTAACCTGTAACGGCATTTAAAGGCTTTTAAAAATGTATGTAGTTTGTCGCCGCTGCACATTTGTGCACAATTTTAAAGCATGTCATGTTTGGTATCCATTACTTGGCATAAGATCATCTTTTTTATTTTATCAAACATTTATCAAACATTTGGGCAATATAGTGTGTTTTAGTGCATTAAAAAAAGTATGTTTGTTCCAGAAAATTGCATTTGAAAAATTGCTGCGCAAATACTGTGTGGAAAAAAATAATTGCAACACCCACCATTTTAATCTGTAGGGCCTTTCCTTTAAAGAAATGATATATGATGTTTGGGGGTTCAAAGTAATTTTCTTGCAAAAAAAAAAAAAATTTTCATGTAAACAAAAAGTGTCAGAAAGGGCTTTGTCTTCAAGGTTAGAAGAGTGGGTGATGTGTGACATAAGCTTCTAAATGTTGTGCATAAAATGCCAGGACAGTTCAACCCCCCCCCCCCCCAATGACCCCTTTTTGGAAAGTAGACACCCCAAGCTATTTGCTGATAGGCATGTTGAGTCCATGGAATATTTTATATTTTGTCACAAGTTTTGGGAAAATTACATTTTTTTATTTTTTTTTGCACAAAGTTGTCACTAAATGATATATTGTTCAAACATGGCATGGTTATATGTGAAATTACACCCCAAAATGCATTCTGCTACTTCTCCTGAGTACGGGGTTACCTCATGTGTGAGACTTATTGGGAGCCTAGCTGCGTACAGGACCCCGAAAACCAATCAGGCTTTCTAAAGGCATAAAATTGTGATATTACTCCTCACTACCTATCACAGTTACGGAGGCCCTGAAATGTCCAGAAACCCCCCAAAATTACCCCATTTTGGAAGGTAGACACCCAAAGGTATTTGCTAAGAGGCATAGTGAGTATTTTGCATTTATTTTTAAAAATGAAGAAAGGGAAGAAAAATGTGTTTTTTTTTTTTTTTCTTTTTTCAATTTTCAAAACTTTGTGAAAAAAAATGAGATCTGCAAAATGCTCAACATGCCTCTCAGCAGATAGCTTGGGGTGTCTACTTTAAAAATGGGGTCATTTGGGGGGGGGGGGGTTGTGCCATCTGGGCATTTCATGTCCTCCGAAACTGTGATAGGCAGTGAGGAGTGAAATCAAAAATGTATGCCCTTAGAAAGCCTGAAGACAGTGATTGGTTTTCAGGGTCCTGTACGCGGTTAAACTGCCAAAAATTTCCACACATGTGGTATCCCCATACTCAGGAGAAGCAGCAGAATGTATTTTGGGGTGTAATTCCACATATAACCATGCCATGTTTGAACAATATATCATTTAGTGACATTGTTGTGTAAAAAAAAAAAAAAATTGTAATCTTCCCGAAACTTGTGGCAAAATATAAAATATTCCATGGACTCCACATGCCTCTCTACAAATAGCTTGAAATGTTTTCTTTACAAAACGGGGTCATTTGGGGGGGGGGGGTGCTATCTTGCCATTTTATGGCCTTCAAAGCTGTGATTGGTAGTGAGGAGTGAAATCAAAAATTTACACCCTTAGAAATCCTGAAGGCATTGATAGGTTTTAGGGGTCCTGTACGCGGCTAGGCTCCCAAAAAGTCTCACATATGAGGTATCCCCATACTCAGGAGCAGGGATGAGCCGAACACCCCCGGTTCGGTTCACACCAAAACATGCAAACAGGCAAAAAATTTGTCTCGAACATGCGAACACCGTTAAAGTGTATGGGACTCGACATGAATAATCAAAAGTGCAAATTTTAAAGGCTAATATGCAAGTTATTGTCATAAAAAGTGTTTGGGGACCTGGGTTCTGCCCCAGGGGACATGGATCAATGCAAAAAAAAGTTTTAAAAACGTCAGTTTTTTCGGGAGCAGTGATTTTAATAATGCTTAAAGTGAACAATAAAAGTGTAATATTCCTTTAAATTTCGTACCTGGGGGTGTCTATAGTATGCCTGTAATGGGGCGCATGTTTCCCGTGTTTAGAACAGTCTGACAGCAAAATGACATTTCAAAGGAAAAAAAGTCATTTAAAAGTACTTGCGGCTATATGAATTGTCGGTCCGACAATACACTTAAAAGTTCATTGATAAAAACGGCATGGGATTTCCACACAGGGGAACCCTGAACCAAAACCAAAAAAATGGCGTGGGGGTCTCCCTAAATTCCATACCCGGCCCTTCAGGTCTGGTATGGATTTTAAGGGGAACCCCACGCCAAAGTTTAAAAATAAAATGGCGTGGGGTCCCCCCAAAAATCCATACCAGACCCTTATCCAAGCACGGCAACCTGGTAGGCCACAGGAAAAGAGGGGAGGATGAGAGAGTGCCCCCCCTCCTGAATCGTACCAGGCCACATGTCCTCAACATTGGGAGGACACTTTGGGGCTGCCCCCAAAGCACCTTGTCCCCATGTTGATGAGGACAAGGGCCTCATCCCCACAACCCTTGCCCGGTGGTTGTGGGGGTCTGCGGGCGGGGGGCTTATCGGAATCTGGAAGCCCCCTTTAACAAGGGGACCCCCAGATCCCGCCCCCCCTGTGTGAAATGGTAAGGGGGTACCTACCATTTCACAAAAAAAGTGTAAATAATTTTAAAAATTACAAGAGACAGTTTTTTGACAATTCCTTTATTTAAATGCTTCTTCTTTTTTCTATCTTCTTTCTTCCTTCGGTTTCTTCCTCCATCCTCTTCTTCTTCTTCCTCCGATCCTCTGCTTCTTGCTCCGGTGTTCTCATACGGCATCTTCCTCCGCGGTGTCTTCCTCCCTTCTTCGTGCTCGGCTGCTCCGCATCCATGATGGGAGGCTCCCGCCGTGTGACGCTTCTCGTCTTATGACGGTTCTTAAATAACGGAGGGCGGGGCCACCCAGTGACCCTGCCCCCCTCTGATGCACAGGGACTTCCCGAGGCTTTCCCGTGACGTTAGAGGGGGGCGGACAATGAAGTCCCCGTGCGTCAGAGGGGGGCGGGGGTCACCGGGTGGCCCCGCCCTCCGTTATTTAAGAACCGTCATAAGACGAGAAGCGTCACACGGCGGGAGCCTCCCATCATGATGCGGAGCAGCCTGAGCACGAAGAAGGGAGGAAGACACAGCGGGGGAAGATGCCGTACGAGAACACCGGAGCAAGAAGCAGAGGATTGGAGGAAGAAGAAGAATAAGATGGAGGAAGAAACCGAAGGAAGATAGAAGATAGAAGAAAGAAGAAGCATTTAAGTAAAGGAATTGTCAAAAACTGTCTCTTGTCATTTTTAAAATTTTTGACACTTTTTTGTGAAAAGGTAAGTACCCCCTTATCATTTCACACAGGGAGGGGGCAGGATCTGGGGGTCCCTTGTTAAAGGAGCTTCCAGATTCCGATAAGCCCTCCGCCCGCAGACCCCCCCCAACCACCGGCAAGGGTTGTGGGGATGAGGTACTTGTCCTCATCAACATGGGGACAAGGTGCTTTGGGGGGACCCCCCAAAGCACCCTCCCAATGTTGAGGGCATGTGCCTGGTATGGTTTAGGAAGAGGGGCGCTCTCTCATCCCCCTCTTTTTCTGCGGCCTGCCAGGTTGCGTGCTCGGATAAGGGTCTGGTATGGATTTTTGGGGGGACCCCACGCCATTTTTTAAAAAGTTTTGGCGCGGGGTTCCCCTTAAAATCCATGATTTGAGGGGGGACCCCCACGCCTTTTTTTTTTGTTTTCGCGTGGGGTTCCCCTTAATATCCATACCAGACCTGAAGGGCCTGGTATGGAATTTAGGGGGACCCCCACGCCATTTTTTTTTAAATTTTGTTTCGGGGTTCCCCTGTGGGGAAATCCCATGCCGTTTTTATCAGTGAACTTTTATGTGTATTGTCGGACCGACAATTCATATAGCTGCGAGTACTTTTAAATGACTTTTTTTCCTTTGAAATGTCATTTTGCTGTCAGACTGTTCTAAACATGGGAAACATGCGCCCATTTACAGGCATACTATAGACACCCCCCAGGTACGAAATTTAAAGGAATATTACACTTTTATTGTTTCACTTTAAGCATTATTAAAATCACTGCTCCCGAAAAAACGGCCGTTTTTAAAACTTTTTTTTGCATTGATCCATGTCCCCTGGGACAGGACCCAGGTCCCCAAACACCTTTTATGACAATACCATGCAAATAAGCCTTTAAAATTAGCACTTTTGATTTCTCCCATAGACTTTTAAAGGGTGTTCCGCGGCTTTCGAATTTGCTGCGAACACCCCAAATTGTTCGCTGTTTCGGCAAACTTGCGAACAGCCGATGTTTTTTGAGTCGAACATGAGTTCGACTCGAACTCGAAGCTCATCCCTACTCAGCAGAATGTATTTTGGGGTGTAATTCCACATATAACCATGCCATGTGTGAGCAATATATCTAGTGACAATTTTGTGTTTTGTTTTTTTTTTTTTTTGTCACTTTTTACAGTGTACAACGAGGACCCTATCGCCATCTGCTGGCGGTAGACGACGCTGCAGGTTGTAGTTCCAGACGACGTCAATGACAAGACAAAACGTACATTGGGAGGTTGACGCTCTGACGCCATTACACTCAATATCGCACTCAATATTGAACGGGCGCTCGCTTGCCGGCCGGCGAATGCTCCTTTTAAAACTACCATTTTGTTAGTGTTTTACCTTATTTTAAATAAAATACCTTATCGGATTTACGCTATGGTTGCCTTTCTTCTACCCCTATGTGGTTAATTCGGGTTGTTTTATGGTTGGAGCCACGCTGTATGGAGGGATATCGTATATAGGACACCAGGACCCAATTTACATGCTTATGACCCATAGCGATATCTGGAAGAGTGGTGTACTGCCTAACAGCTTGACCTGGATACAGTCCCGAGACGTGCCTTATTATGCTTTCCATTTGGTAAGCGCATATGTTTGGTGGTGGAGGATCACTGTGCAGGGTGTGTTTGCTTTCCACTTTCTCACCTGATTTCCACGGATAATTACCAGGGGATTCCTCTTACCTCCTTTATCTATGGACTTTTTTATCATAATTTTTTATCATTTGTTACACTAATGATCTGATGTCATTGGATGCGTACATGTGTGTTCATTGCTTACATTGATTTTACTGCATATATTGACTTTCTGCATCTTCATTTTATAGCGCAGTTTTTTTCTTTATTTTTCCTGTTTGTTGTTGTGAGGCAATCAAATGCCATCAAAAGAAACCTCTATTTGTGGGAAAAAAGGACGCAAATTTAGTTTGGGTACAACATTGCATGACCACGCAATTACCAGTTAAAGCAGCACAGCGCCAAATTGTAAAAAGTCCTCCAGTCATTGAGCTGCTAAATCCTCCAGGGCTGAAGTGGTTAATAAAGAGTTCAGACTCACTTTGCACATGAAAGCTGCCTGTTGTGTGTGTCATTGGGGTCTCCAAATTCTGACAGGGTCGCTGTGGATTACCAAGGGAGGGTGGTCGGCTGTCCAGTAATCTATGCTATCATCAATAATTTCAGAGTTTTTTTTAAAGCAGTTTGACATGATTGTCAGTTTATATGTTTAACCACTTGCCGACCGCCTCACGCAGATATACTGCAGCAGAATGGCACAGGCAGGTACCTGGTACGTGATCTGCCTCCCGCGGGCGGGGGGTCCGATTGGACCCCCCCTGGTGCCCGAGGCTGTCGGCTTCTGTCCCCGAGCAATCAGAGGTGAGGGGGAGGCCATCCATTCGTGGCCCCCCCTCGCGATCGCTCCCAGCCTATTAATTGCTGCTGTATAGTAAAACAGCGGCAGAGGAAGTGATGTCATCTCTCCTCGGCTCGGTATTTTCCGTTCCGGCGCCGAGGAGTGCACATGTGAGTGTACAACACATACACAGTAGAACGCACCAGGCACACTTTACACCCCCCATCACCCCCTGATCACCCCCTAATCACACACCCCCCCCCCGTCACAGTGACACCAAGCAGTTTTTTTTTTTCCTGATTACTGCATTGGTGTCAGTTTGTGACAGAAGTGGTAGGGCAGTTCGTGTTAGCCCCCTTTAGGTCTAGGATACCCCCCTAACCCCCCCAATAAAGTTTTAACCCCTTGATCACCCCCCATCACCAGTGTCACTAAGCGATCGTTTTTCTGATCGCTGTATTAGTGTCACTGGTGACGCTAGTTAGGGAGGTAAATATATAGGTTCGCCGTCAGCGTTTTATAGCGACAGGGACCCCCATATACTACCTACTAAAGGTTTTAACCCCTTGATTGCCCCCTAGTTAACCCTTTCACCAGTGATCACCGTATAACTGTTACGGGTGACGCTGGTTAGTTAGTTTATTTTTTATAGTGTCAGGGCACCCACCATTTATTACCGAATAAAGGTTTAGCCCCCTGATTGCCCAGCGGTGATATAAGTTAGGTGTTAGGGTTAGCTAGGGTCTGCATCGCCCCAAGCAGCGCCAGGTTAGCGCCAGTACCGCTAACACCCTCGCACGCAGCATACGCCTCCCTTAGTGGTGTAGTATCTGAACGGAGCAATATCTGATCCAATCAGATCTATACTAGCGTCCCCAGCAGTTTAGGGTTCCCAAAAACGCAGTGTTAGTGGGATCAGCCCAGATACCTGCTAGCACCTGCGTTTTGCCCCTCCGCCCAGCCCAGCCCACCCAAGTGCAGTATCGATCGATCGATCACTGTCACTTACAAAACACTAAACGCATAACTGCAGCATTCGCAGAGTTAGGCCTGATCCCTGCGATCGCTAACAGTTTTTTGGTAGCGTTTTGGTAAACTGGCAAGCACCAGCGGCCTAGTACACCCTGGTCGTAGTCAAACCAGCACTGCAGTAACACTTGGTGACGTGGCGAGTCCCATAAGTGCAGTTCAAGCTGGTGAGGTGGCAAGCACAAGTAGTGTCCCGCTGCCACCAAGAAGAGGACAAACACAGGCCCGTCGTGCCCATAATGCCCTTCCTGCTGCATTCGCCAATCCTACCAATCCTAATTGGGAACCCACCACTTCTGCAGCACCCGTACTTCCCCCATTCACATCCCCAACCAAATGCAGTCGGCTGCATGAGAGGCATTTTCTTTATGTCCTCCCGAGTACCCCTACCCAACAAGCCCCCCAAAAAAGATGTCGTGTCTGCAGCAAGCGCGGATATAGGCGTGACACCCGCTATTATTGTCCCTCCTGTCCTGACAATCCTGGTCTTTGCATTGGTGAATGTTTGAACGCTACCATACACTAGTTGAGTATTAGCGTAGGGTACAGCATTGCACAGACTAGGCAAACTTTCACAGGGTCTCCCAAGATGCCATCGCATTTTGAGTGACCGTTGCAGTTACAAAAAAAGTGTAAAAAAAAAAAAACACAAAAAATATATAAAATAAAAGAAATAGTTGTCGTTTTATTGTTCTCTCTCTCTCTATTCTCTCTCTATTGTTCTGCTCTTTTTTACTGTATTCTATTCTGCAATGTTTTATTGTTATTATGTTTTATCATGTTTGCTTTTCAGGTATGCAATTTTTTATACTTTACTGTTTACTGTGTTTTATTGTTAACCATTTTTTTGTCTTCAGGTACGCCATTCAGCTGCAGCACGGATTTATTTATCTTGACAGCAACAGCATTTGCTCCCACGATATATAAAGCTGTGACTCCAGCGGAGGTGATATATGCCGAAGCATGGGGGCAGCAGGGGCAGAGGAGCGATTTGCTCCTACCTTTTGCGAGAGGATGCCCCCATGCTTCAGCATATATAAACGGTGCATGTATGCCCATCATTAGAAGTGGGTGGATGAAGGGAGGTATTCTAATGGTGGGCATACCCACCGATCAATCTTTTTTTCGTTCAGCCCACAGGCTGCATGAAAAAAAAAGATTACAATATATGCCCAACAAGGACCAGCAACGTACTGGTATGTTGCTGGACTTTGAGTGGTTATACCAGAATGATGCCTGCAGGTTTACTTATCATCTTGGTATCATTCTTTTCAGCCAGCGGTCAGCTTTCATGTAAAAGCAATCCTAGTGGCTAATTAGCCTCTAGACTGCTTTTACAAGCAGTGGGAGTGAATGCCCCCCCCCCACCGTCTTCCATGTTTTTCTCTGGCTCTCCTGTCCCAACAGGGAACCTGAGAATGCAGTCGGTGATTCAGCCAGCTGACTATAGAGCTGATCAAAGACCAGAGTGGCTCCAAACATCTCTATGGCCTAAGAAACCGGAAGCTACGAGCATTTCATGACTTAGATTTCGCCGGATGTAAAAAGCGCCATTGGGAAATTGGGAAGGCATTTTATCATACCGATCTTGCTGTGGTCAGATGCTTTGAGGGCAGAGGAGAGATCTAGGGTCTAATAGACCCCAATTTTTTCAAAAAAGAGTACCTGTCACTACCTATTGCTATCATAGGGGATATTTACATTCCCTGAGATAACAATAAAAATGATTAAAAAAAAAAATGAAAGGAACAGTTTTAAAATAAGATAAAAAAGCAAAAAAAAATAAAGAAAAAAAAAAAAAAAAAAGCACCCCTGTCCCCCCCTGTCTTCACGCAAAGGCGAACGCAAGCGTCGGTCTGGCGTCAAATGTAAACAGCAATTGCACCATGCATGTGCAGTATCACCGCGAAGGTCAGATCGAGGGCAGTAATTTTAGCAGTAGACCTCCTCTGTAAATCTAAAGTGGTAACCTGTAAAGGCTTTTAAAAATGTATCTAGTTTGTCGCCACTGCACGTTTGTGCGCAATTTTAAAGCATGTCATGTTTGGTATCCATGTACTCGGCCTAAGATCATCTTTTTTATTTCATCAAACATTTGGCCAATATAGTGTGTTTAATGCATTAAAATTTTAAAAAGTGTGTTATTACCCAAAAAATGCGTTTGAAAAATCGCTGTGCAAATACTGTGTGAAAAAAAAAATGAAACGCCCACCATTTTAATCTGTAGGGCATTTGCTTTAAAAAAATATATAATGTTTGGGGGTTCAAAGTAATTTTCTTGCAAAAAAAAATAATTTTTTCATGTAAACAAAAAGTGTCAGAAAGGGCTTTGTCTTCAAGTGGTTAGAAGAGTGGGTGATGTGTGACATAAGCTTCTAAATGTTGTGCATAAAATGCCAGGACAGTTCAAAACCCCCCCAAATGACCCCATTTTGGAAAGTAGACACCCCAAGCTATTTGCTGAGAGGCATGTCGAGTCCATGGAATATTTTATATTGTGACACAAGTTGCGGGAAAAAGACACATTTTTTTTTGCACAAAGTTGTCACTAAATGATATATTGCTCAAACATGCCATGGGAATATGTGAAATTACACCCCAAAATACATTCTGTTGCTTCTCTTGAGTACAGGGATACCAAATGTGTGAGACTTTTTGGGAGCCTAGCCACGTACGGGACCCCGAAAACCAAGCACCGCCTTCAGGCTTTCTAAGGGCGTAAATTTTTGATTTCACTCTTCACTGCCTATCACAGTTTCGGAGGCCATGGAATGCCCAGGTGGCACCCCCCCCCCCCCCCAAATGACCCTATTTTGGAAAGTAGACACCCCAAGCCATTTGCTGAGAGGTATAGTGAGTATTTTGCAGACCTCACTTTTTGTCACAAAGTTTTGAAAATTGAAAAAAGAGAAAAAACATTTTTTTTTCTTGTCTTTCTTCATTTTCAAAAACGAGAGCTGCAAAATACTCACCATGCCTCTCAGTAAATAGCTTGGGGTGTCTACTTTCCAAAATGGGGGTCATTTGGGGGGGGGGGGGTTGTGCCACCTGGGCATTCCATGGCCTCCGAAACTGTGATAGGCAGTGAAGAGTGAAATCAAAAATTTACGCCCTTAGAAATCCTGAAGGCGGTGATTGGTTTTCAGGGCCCCGTATGCAGCTAGGCTCCCAAAAAGTCACACACGTGGTATCCCCTTACTCAGGAGAAGCAGCTGAATGTATTTTGGGGTGCATTTCCACATATGCCCATGGTCTGTGTGAGCAATATATCATTTAGTGACAACTTTTTGTGAATTTTTTTTTTGTCAATATTCAAAAAATGGGGTCATTTGGGGGGGTTTGTACTGCCCTGCCATTTTAGCACCTCAAGAAATGAGATAGGCAGTCATAAACTAAAAGCTGTGTAAATTCTAGAAAATGTACCCTAGTTTGTACGCTATAACTTTTGCGCATACCAATAAATATACGCTTATTGACATTTTTTTTACCAAAAACATGTGGCCGAATACATTTTGGCCTAAATGTATGACTAAAATTGAGTTTATTGGATTTTTTTTTTTATAACAAAAAGTAGAAAATATCATTTTTTTTCAAAATTTTCGGTCTTTTTCCGTTTATAGCGCAAAAAATAAAGACCGCAGAGGTGATCAAATACCATCAAAAGAAAGCTCTATTTGTGGGAAGAAAAGGACGCAAATTTTGTTTGGGCACAGCATTGCATGACCGCGCAATTAGCAGTTAAAGTGACGCAGTGCCAAATTGTAAAAAGTGCTCTGGTCAGGAAGGGGGTAAATCCTTCCGGGGCTGAAGTGGTTAACAAGTTTTGAAAAGTGGATGTGGCAGCATCAGCTGATGCCAGATCTGGGTGTAAAGTTTTGCAGGTGAAAGTTCACTTTGCTGTATACCTTTCTTTTAAGACTTTCAGTCTGGTTTTACTTTTGCCCCCTCTGTTGTAACATTGTCCCGATAAGTGATGACATAAAAGTAGAAACTGTGTCCTCCCGTTAAAAGAAAAAAAATAGGGTTCACAGGAAAATAATTTTTTCTGCATTTATTGGAGAACACAGCACGCACCTTCTAACTTTCTGCTGCCTGTGAGTATAAATACTGTACTTTGGTTTGCACTGCTATGCTATTAAAGTTGTTCCAGAGTGTGGGGGGTTTTGCTCATCAGCTGGGTCCACCCCTGTCTTTAGTTTTTAATTGTACCCATCACCCTACACCTGCAGGTGACACTATACCCCATTAGGTGATCAAAACCAGAAGCTGTGTCCTCCAGTGAATGCAGAGAAAAAGAGCTTACAGTAAGTACAAAAAAAAAATCATTTTTTTTAAAGTTGAGTAGAGGAATGCTTGAACCTGCTTTTTACTGTTTGCTGTGTTCATGTTGCTGATTTTACCCACACTCCCTGTTTAGTAAAACATAATCCCCAGAACAGAAATTGAGGGGAAATCTTTCCAAAGGAGACCTGGATAGCAGTAAAACCTGACATGGGTTCTCTTTTTCCCATTCTATCCAAAAACAAAAAAAAAGGAAAGTTTTGGGTATAGATACACTATAATGGGTACACAACATACTGGTAAGAATAGGGTGGACTGGGCAAATCAGAAACGTTCCAAGTGATTTGTGTTCTTCCAGTTTCCTGATTATATATATGGCAGGTAATTGGTCCACACCAAATCACAGAAGTCAACAAGCCAAAACCCACCTAAAAGTGAATTTTTGGTGTGGTTACTCAGTAAGTACAGCAGCAGACTTAAAGTGGTTCTACACATTAAGGTAAAACAACTTACTGCATGCACCCCCCCATCCCAACCTTATACTTACCGGAGCTCAATATTGATCCAGTGATGTGTACGAAAGCAGATGCTCTCCCGCCTCTCTCCCTCCTCATTGGATCAGACACAGCAGGGGAAGCCATTAGCATCAATCACAGCCAGTGAAGAGAGGGAGCTCGAGAGTGAGCACGTGTAAGAGGGGGCGTGTAGGTGGGTGATACCGCCCTCCAAACTCCTCTGCTCATGTGGGTCACATGGAAGGCCTACCCCCTGGGTTTTTCTAGGATACTCTAGACACCTGTAACAGGATCACTTTACTTCACATGGGGTACCTTTACTTTAGTACCGTTATCATCAATGCCCTGGGACAAGGTTGAGGCTGCTGTGGGGAAATACTTGACCTTAAGGCAGACCTCTGGTTTTAGAGATGAATGTTGCACCATGTACACTTGCACTGTAACTGTTCTCCAGTCAACTCTCGAGTCCCTGTAACAATGTACACCTTCTCTGTATATTGCATGTAGGAGGTACACGTTGAGCCTTGTCCACATCCACCTGTCCAGCATACCACCGCTACCTTCTGCTACCCTAGGTAACCCTTGTACCTTCACACTGTATTACTCTTGTACCAATATCTGCATAACCCCAAAGAGCCTTATTGACCTGATCTATAGAAGGGTTTCAGTTACTTGCATTATACCCCTTTCAGTAACTTCAGACCAAGTGGGAACAAGGTTTCAAACTTTACTAGAAAAAGTGCAAAAGGCATTACAAGTATAACATACAGAAACATTCTTCCTTCCTATGTCCCTAACCCTAACTCAGGCCTTGGCATACCTGCATGTATAATACAGAGTCCATCAGTGGTGTACTCCAGCAACTGGCGTCTTCGGGGCGAACCCCAAGTTTTTGATGACTTTTAAAAGAGAAGTATGGGTTTGGGTTTTTTCTTCCCCCATCATACTTACCTAGGTCGATGCTGCATCTGTCCCCTGGCGCCTCTACACTGAGAACCAAGCGATCGAATATCGCCGATGGCTCGGTTCTCACAGCTCCTCGAGTAGAGAGCTGCTGACTGTCAATCAGCATCTCTCCTCTCTGCTCCTCCATGCTCACTGGAGTGCTGAGCTGTGGAGGGGCGGGGAGCGGCCGTATCAGCCTCTCAGCTGGGAGCTGAGACAGGTGTCAGTCCAGGCACCTGGCAGATCCAGACTTTATTGTCGCGATGATGCGGTGCCTGGACTGATTCCTGTGATGTCAGCAGAGAACTGACTTTAGTCCGCTCTCTGCTGAAAAAGGGTCACAGGGGTGCAAAACGGATTGCACTCCTGTGACCCATGGGAAAAGCCCAGCCAAACGAGCTCAGGCTGGACTTCTCCTTTAAATCTCGGCAGTAGTAAGCAACATTCTTTTGCTCCTCCTGGGTTCTGTTCTCTGACTCTTTCTTTCTCTCTCTCTATCTGGGCTCTCTTGCACACCCCTGTAAGGGGCTCTCAGGCCTAGGGCTCTCTGTTTCTGACCATTGTACCTCTTTTTTAACACAGGATTAGTGGGTCAGACCTAGAGATAATCCGCCAAAACCAAAGAACTGGGAAAGTATTAACTGTTGTCCTCCTGTCCAGAGCAGGACCTAACTGGTTTAACTTTCAACCTGCTTACACACGCACAAATGCCTCCGTAGCAAGCCGATTGTTAAGGGGGCACTCGACGGGGTGGGAGGAGCCAAGAGCGCCGACAGGGGACCCGTGAAGAGGATGACCAGTGCTGCTCTGTGCAAAATTATTGCCCAGAGCAGTTAAGTATAACATGTTTGTTATTTTTGAAAAATAAAATGTAAACCTTTTATAATCACTTTAAAATGTATCTATGGTCAAAATCATAAATTCTTTTTCACATTGTATTTTATTTATTTCTAGCCTACTCCTGTTATTCTGAATTTTTGAATTTTGTAAGCTTACTTTGTGAAGACCCTCACACATTTACTTGCATGTATTTACTATGCCCTGGGGGTAGCCACTGCTGTGTCACACATTTCACAGGGTCTGTGTTCTGCTGAGAAAGTTCCGCTCGGCGGCTAAGTTCCCCCCTCCGGCGGAAAAAGCCGAAGCGGAATAGCTGAAAATCAGCTGTACACAGCGCCTGTAAGAGGGCCCCTCGCGGGCTCGCTTCGCTCGCCACGCTTCGGGCACGGCCTCGCTTCGCTCGGCTCTTTTAGATTCCCCCTCTAGGTCCACTTGGATGGTGGGGAAGGAACCTGGACCCAGAGCGCAGGCGCCGTGTACAGCTGATTGAAGCGTTTGAGCTTCGGCTATCTCTGGCGGCTGACAGTAGTCTGTACTGAGCAGGCGCTGCGCCTGCGCAGTACAGGGGGGGAACTTATCCGCTGAGGGAACATTCTCAGCAAGACACCTGCCTTCTGAACTACAGAGGTGCTGAGAGGAGGAGTTTCAGGAGGCGGAGTCAGTACAGGAATCACTGTTTACAGGGAGCAAGGTACCATGGGATGTGTAGTCCTTAAAAATGTAAAATAAACAGCAGAGGAGAACCTGCTAAGCATGCAGGGAGCCCAGAAGATTGTGGAAAGAGATGACCAACAGCACTAGCAACATGAAAATAGATTTTTCAAGTAAGCTTATATTGGATTGTCAGCAATCATTGTTAGTATTACTAGTACAGTGCCGATGTAGTAAAATTAATGTGTATACTGTCTTCCCTGTAAAGCACTGTGCAAACTGCGCTATATAAATCCTGTATAATAATGATAATAATATTGTGACCATAGAACTCTCTTAAATATGGCAGTTTTTGGAAAGTGACAAATGCTTACTAGTACAATACCAGTGGTATGCTTAAAAAAAACCAGATAATTCTAAAATCATAATAAACAAGTCTAATATTATACAGGATTTTCTATAAATTTATTATAACAGATTTTTATTTGGCATGTAAACTTTTCTCACATTCTGCCACATTATGATAATAATATTTTTTACAGCTATAATAGAGAGAGAGATTGAGATCAGAGTGTGTGGGTGTTCTATGTAAATATACTATATTTTGCTATATGCGAGGCAAAACCACTTCCACACACGTTGTGCTGTAATTGCACAGAATCCAATGCTTTTCAAATCTTATATTTTCTTTCCCCTATGAGTTTATGAATGCTTCTCCCAACACAGTCTGGTTGTATAATATTACTCTATATTATTATGCTCCCAAAGGGAGCAAATAATTATCCTCCAGTCAATCACTGTGAACAACAGAAGCAGTAATACTCACATTCCAATAAGGGGCCACTAAGCCATAAGTCTTTTGCTCGCTCCTCCTTCCTGAATCCTCAACATCTCCTATTGAACCGAAAGATTTGCAGCTTTTTCTTGAGCAGATCTCTCCTCTTGCATTGCTGTTCAGGAGTGAGTAAGAGACGGAGGAGGCTCAAACACTGCTGGAAAAAAATGTAAGTGCAAGATTTTTTCAATGTATCTATTGTTTTTTTTTTTTATATTTCTCCTTTTTACTATATTACATTTAGAATTTTTTTATATATATTTTTTTTCTTTCTGCTTTGTTGACTTTTCTAGGATAAACATGCATTTATGGTCATTTTTAATGTTCACCTTGTTTTTGAATCATGTGTTTATCCAACATATGCATAGTTTTTTTCATAATAGGTGAAGCTACTGAACAGAAAAGTGTCATGTTAATGCAAAAAAAATATTTATTTACCAAATATGTATATATTGTCCTTTGCTAGAAAAAATGTAGAATTTAAAGGCGGACAGTATTTTTAGCAGAAATTTTATTTTGAGATCACAGTGAAAGTTTTGAGAAGTTTACTATCAGTCTAAAATTAGAATCATTTTAGTAATTAAGACAAAGCAGAGCCCCTGTATCCTATTGTAGGTTTCTACGATAACTCTGTGAATGTCCATTCAGAAACAGAGCAGGTTAAGGTGGGAAAAAAAAAAACAAGCCTGCTATTTTTAGTCAATGTGGTACTGATTCAATTACCTAGCAACGCATCAGAAATCTATGATAGCTCGTATACCAAAGATGGGAATTTTATTAATTTAAAAAAAAATCTTGTGAATTTGTGAGAAGTAGCCAATGGCTTTATCCACATTGCTGCCTACTCCCTAATACTGGGGAGGGGAACACCCACATATGTACACATATGTTTTATATAAACACAGAATCCCACATAAGAAAATAAAAACACAACATTTTTCAATGCAAATTTCAGAAACATTGGCTTAGCTATTAAAATTCCGTAGGGGAGAAATTTAAATATAATCTATTACATATGTAATTCTTATATGGTTGCAAGCTTTTCTTCTTGGGTCCTTCAATATTTTATACTTTGTTTGACGTGGGGTTCTTGAAAAGATGCAAGCTTTGATTAATCCTCGAAACATTGTTTTTTACTCAAATGCATATATTCCCTGTATATAGACAGCACAATGCATGTCTTTCGATCTCCCCATATCACTAGCCATGGCTCTGGCTTATCTCCGTTCTTTAAGGAATATATCAGGATTGGAATATGGGAGCTGCCATTACTGACTTATTTTTTAAAGTGCATGTTCCGGAGCTATCATCCTTATCCTGCACTGAATCATTGACCTGGAATAAGCATGTAGACAGTGTGAGAACACCTGATGCACAGTTGTGAACAAGCTGACATTTTCCATGGTCGCTTAGAATTTCTAAAATTGATGGGCAAGAAAACATCTTGTAATTGTTGTGTTGCCCCTAAAGGCAGTTCCTATTGATTTTGTAAAATTTTCTTTACCATATTAATGACAGAAAATTAAAATGTGTATTTTTTTTTTAATGCAAATACGATATAATGCATATGAATACTTAAAATGTACCATGTGCATTCAGTATATGAAGCTCTAGAGCAGGGATATGCAATTAGCGGACCTCCAGCTGTTGCAGAACTACAAGTCCCATGAGGCATAACAAGACTTTGAGAGCCACAAGCATGACACCCAGAGACAGAGGCATGATGGGACTTGTAGTTTTGTAACAGCTGGAGGTCTGCTAATTGCATATCCCTGCTTTAGAGTCTGCCTAATGCAACTTTTTTGCAGTTCTTCACTTCTGTGCTGTAAAGAGAATATTTTGGATCTCTCACTGTTCGATTCTATTTAGAACACACACAGATGAATGAGTCAGGGAAGTGACACATCCTCTCCCTGTCTCCCGTTCATACAGCTGTATATGGTTTTCAGTTACAGAGAGACAGTCCACAAGTGAGCAGCTGCTACTTGAAATCCCAGAATGCTCTGTGAACACAGTATCACATGAATGAAATATTTATTGCTAAAATCCAGATTTTATACACGTAATTAATGATGTTACACAATTAGCTTTTTTTTATCAAAAAAGTTCCTATTCACATTTTTTTCTATCTCTTTGCCACCATATTCCCCAAAAAATCTTGATATTTACATAGCTTAGTCATTCAAACTGAATGTACATACAGTACACAAGTAAATGACTCATTGCAATGACTACTTCCTAATACAACAGCTCAAAGCTTTAGCTAAGCCATAGTGTTCTGGAAATCCTTTGTCATTTATTAAATATGTATTTATAAGTTAAAGGTATGTGTGTACAGCTTACTACTTGTATAGTTTTCACCTCGGAGCCAGCACATGAATACAAATTTGAAACAGATACTTAACAGTTTTATCTGCCCCCAAAAAATTGTAAAGTAGATACTTGTGATGCTCCCATAACACTGTTACACCACTGTACAGCAGAAATGTTGCCGCAACTCTTTTTTTCAGAACCTGCAGTCTGTAGACTTTGGATCACTAATTCTGACATCTGCTTACACTTCAGGTAACAAGTGAATAGAACCTGACTACCCTGGATTTCATCAATAATTGCAAAGGTCTTGTTGCATTCTATAGATATCTGTGTGTTTACAACATCCATTGAACAGACTTTCAGGCCAGGTTCACATATGTCCGGCTGCTGTTCCCAGCATGGGGTCCGGTGGGTTTCTGTTCTCCAGTTCAGGTGCGAATCAGGTCCAAATTTTTGCCTGAATTCGCACCTGAACCAGACCCAAACATGCACAGGAGCCTTTTGGAATGCGGACCATGGCCGCCCTGGACATGTGTGAACCGGCTCCATTGAGAGCCGGTCACACTCGCATGTCATGCGAATTGGAGGCGGACGAAACTCGCATCCAATTCGCAGATATGTGAACCTAGCCACAAAGGGAATCTGAGTGTGTAAACCTATGAAATATTCCATATGCATATCTCTTACAGCAAGCAGTAGGCTTGAGCAGATCTAATTACAAAGCTAAAATACTGCTGTTGTACTAATATTGCAAGTAGGCCTAGCTAACAGTATGTAATATTACACATATAGTTGAATAGCTCAGAGCAGGGATACAGCCTCTCCAGCTCTCCTAATAGTACATTGCCCATTTGAATTCCCAGTCAACTAATGCAGAGCTAGTGCTGGGATTTCTATCCTGCAAACAAAGTATCACAAAATAATGAATGTATACAATTAATGTAAAATTAACCAACATCAACTTATAAAACCTGAAGAAAAAATATGTTTTAGCAAGAAACATTAAAACTACCACTGTAAAACACATTTCCAAATGGTTATTTACAATACATAACTGCGCTCACATTCTTAATGGTTTTCTAAGCTCTCTGCTCAAGTTAAGAGCTGCTTAGGCTCTCTTTTGAAAAGCTTGTTGTATACAGAGCTCAGTGGCACAAGCTGAAATGTACCTGGTTTTAACCTTCTACATTACCCCCTCCCTCATTGTCTGAAGTTTTAAAGAGAGAAGGAGGGAGCTGTGTATAGCATAGAGACCTCTGTCTTCTCTCCAACAGGCACTGCAGTGTTGCATTTTATGTGCCATTCATAAAATGCAGGCTGTGGTATAAAGCCTATGATGTCCATTGGAATGTTCTGTGGCTAATGCTGTAGAAAACATGATGTGATAAGAGAAGAAGCGAGTCATGTGACTTTTAGATTTTAATTACCATGACTTGTAGATCTGTGGTTAGAGAAGACGGCTTAGAGGAGATCCAGGCTCCCCCACCAAACAATTCAAAGTCAGCAGCTACAAATACTGTAGCTGCAGACTTATAGTATAAGGACACTAGCCTGTCCAGGGATCCAGCATTGTCCTTACCCGAGCCAGCTCTTTAATCGACTTTGGGTGCAGGCTCCGGCATCTGAAGTAAGGGAAACAGGAACTGAAGCCTTGCAGCTTCACAGCCAGTTTCCTACTGAGTATGTGCCTTGTGAATGGTCCCGTAGTCTTCTGGGACCTGTGATGTGTCCCAGTAGACTGCGGGCAAAGGGGGGGTGCTGATCTGAGCTGGAAGTGGGAGCTGGTACTTGTCAAAACCAGGCATCCACCCCCCAAAAAAGTGCCAAATGTGGCAGTAGAGGGTGCAAACAAGTGGAACTTCCCCTTTTGGGTGGGGCTCCGCTTTAATATACAGTATCTCACAAAAGTGAGTACACCCCTCACATTTTTGAAAATATTTTATTATATCTTTTCATGTGACAACAATGAAGAAATGACACTTTGCTACAATGTAAAGTAGTGAGTGCACAGCTTGTATATCGGTGTAAATTTGCTGTACCCTCAAAATAGCTCAACACACAGCCATTAATGTCTAAACCACTGGCAACAAAAGTGAGTACACCCCTAAGTGAAAATGTCCAAATTGGGCCCAAAGTGTCAATATTTTGTGTGGCCACCATTATTTTCCAGCACTGCCTTAACCCTCTTGGGCATGGAGTTCACCAGAGCTTCACAGGTTGCCACTGGAGTCTTCTTCCACTCCTCCATGATGACATCACGGAGCTGGTGGATGTTAGAGACCTTGCGCTCCTCCACCTTCCATTTGAAGATGCCCCACAGATGTTCAATAGGGTTTAGATCTGGAGACATGCTTGACTAGTCCATTACCTTTACCCTCAGCTTCTATAGCAAGGCAGTGGTCATCTTGGAGGTGTGTTTGGGGTCGTTATCATGTGGAATACTGCCCTGCGGCCCAGTCTCCAAAAGGAGGGGCTCATACTCTGCTTCAGTATGTCACAGTACATGTTGGCATTCATGGTTCCCTCAATGAACTGTAGCTTCCCAATGCCGGCAACATTCATGTAGAAGCCCCAGACCATGACACTTCCACCACCATGTTTGACTGTAGGCACTAGGCAAGACACACTTGTCTTTGTATTCCTCACCTGGTTGCCGCCACACACGTTTGACACCATCTGAACCAAATAAGTTTATCTTGGTCTCATCAGACCATAGGACATGGTTCCAGTAATCCATGGCCTTAGTCTGCTTGTCTTCAGCAAACTGTTTGCGGGCTTTCTTGTGCATCATCTTTAGAAGAGGATTCCTTCTGGGACAACAGCCATGTAGATCAATTTGTGCAGTGTATGGTATGAGCACTGACAGGCTGACCCCCCCACCCCTTCAACCTCTGCAGCAATGCTGGCAGCACTCATAACTCTATTTCCAAAGACAACCTCTGTATATGACGCTGAGCACGTGCACTCAACTTCTTTGGTCGACCATGGCGTGGCCTGTTCTGAGTGGCACCTGTCCTGTTAAAACGCTGTATGGTCTTGGCCACTGTGCTTCAGCTCAGTTTCAGGGTCTTGGCAACCTTCTTATAACCTAGGCCATCTTTATGTAGAGCAACAATTCTTTTTTTCAGATCCTCAGAGAGTTCTTTGCCATGAGGTGCCATGTTGAACTTCCAGTGACCAGTTTGAGAGAGTGAGAGCAATAGCACCAAATTTAACACACCTGCTCCCAATTCACACCTGAGACCTTGTAACACTAACAATTCACATGACACCAGGGAAGGAAAATGGCTAATTGGGCCCAATTTGGACATTTTCCCTTAGGGGTGTACTCAGTTTTGTTGCCAGCGGTTTAGACATTAATTGCTGTGTGTTGAGTTATTTTGAGGGGACAGCAAATTTACACTGTTATAC
The DNA here is from genome assembly GCF_042186555.1 of Aquarana catesbeiana. NCBI lineage: Eukaryota > Metazoa > Chordata > Amphibia > Anura > Ranidae > Aquarana > Aquarana catesbeiana. The sequence goes on from NC_133333.1 coordinate 179,322,186, forward strand.
AAGCTGTACACGCACTACCTTACATTGTAGCAAAGTGTCATTTCTTCAGTGTTGTCAAATGAAAAGATATAATAAAATATTTACAAAAATGTGAGATACTGTATGTTTCCCTGAGAGGGAGTTAAAATCTAGAATGGACTACTGCCTATGTGGGTTTGTGGTGGACAAGTGCAGAAGCTGTACAAACCACAATGAGCTTTCTAAACACAGGTCAGACTCCAGTGAAATTGCAGCTTCTCCTCCCATTGACTAACCAGTCCATCATGTAGATGGTACACATGTCAAATTTGCCAGTCCTGGCCTGACTGTCTTTCACTCTTTCTGTGCTTTAAATCCGTGTAACGCTCAGGGGCAAGTAGGAATTATTTGCATGGTTTTTCCCACTAAATAAGGAATAACCCTCTTATGGTTTGGAGTTGTAAGGACCTGATGTTTAAGTCTATGTAAAAGCGTTTTTCTATTAAATTAATAGGTGCCCAATTGGCTTAAGTAAAATTACTCTCAATAACATTACTTGAAAACAAGCAATTTTTTTTTACCTTTTATGCAGTTGTTAGAAACCTAGAAAAGTGACGGCAAAAAAAACATTGAGTAGTCCATTGATTCTGCCAGTTTCATTTTTGTTTGTTTGGTTTTTTGGGGGTTTTTTTGTTTCTTTTTATTTTTTTGTGTTTTTGTTTTGTTTCGTTAACTTTTTGTCTAAGTATAGATTTATGATTGTTCCAAGCATGTTTGAAGCCGTTTACTTTTGACTATCTTACTACCTTTCAGTAAAATAATGCTTTCTTTTTTTTATTGGTAAGAAAAGAAAAACATTTTTATTCAACAATAAACATGTTTTAAGATGTTGGAAAAATAATGCTTTCTGAATTCGTTTTGAATTTCTAGAATTAGTTGTCCACGTCTGTCTGATGTGATCAGCACACGCTTATATTATGATTTACCGCCAGGCAAAGTGGGAGGGGCTGAACAGAGCTGCTCCACAAACTACATCTTCCACGAGTTATGCCCCGTACACACGAGCGGTAATTCCTCCAGAAAAAGTCAGATGAGAGCTTTTGGTCCAAAAATGCGACCGTGTGTATGCTCCATCAGACTTTTGCTGGCGGAATTCAAGTCAGCAAAAGATTGAGAGCATGTTCTCAATTTTTCGGTCGGAAAAAGTTCCGATGTGAAATTCTGAGAGAGGGGGGGATTTGGGACTTTGAATGAGGCACATGTGAATGTGCCTCCATCCCTGAATCAGAATTAAACTACGGAATTTTGGGACTTTGAATGAGGACAACGTGGAGGTGGCTAAGATGAGGGTACAATTTTGTTAGATCAAGTAAAGTGCATACAACATAACAAAGTAAAACCACATAAAGAAAGACATTGTAATAAATATCATTTCATAGGTAATCACAAACACATATGTATGTGCATATGTGATATAATATTTCATAATATGTACATATAACCATACAGCAGCACAATGGAGGCAATAAAAAATATGTATGACAAATAGTAAAACCATGATAAAACGATGAAAAATGTTCTAAGTTGACGTTATACTGTAAACATATGTCTGTATCCCAAATCCCGACGCGTTTCGTGCAAGCAGCACTCATCAGGGGCCAGATGGTCGGGGATTTCTGGAAATATGATAAAATATATAGTAAATCTAATGGTAATTGATACTGACAAGGGGAGGCGGGTAAACCTCCTGAGTACTTACATACAGTCAGTACCCTACGCTGTGGCGAGTACAGAGCCAGGACCAACAGGTATCTGTCCCGGGAGCTGAGGTATAATGGGGTGCGTGCTGGCGGGTCAGGTACACTGAACTCCCCCGAGACGTGGCGGTCCACATGCTGGTATAGGTGACAGAGGCTATCACAGAGATGGAGCGCCAATGTGGACTACCTAAGAGGGAGTGAATAAGACAGTGTGTCAAAAAAATGCTATACATAACAGTGCAAGGGTTTATGTGAAAACAGAAAGGGCAGTATTTCTGATGTTTTGGGCTGCGGAACTTATCTAATTTTATAATGTGCCTGTAGTTTTACTTTAACAAACATTTTATGTGTTTTTTCTGTTAAGAACCCTTCTGTGTAGCAATCTATCCCCCCCATAACCCCATCATGAGTTATAACAAAAAAAATGACCTTGCTTCACTGTAGGGAGTTGTGGAATGTTTTTTGAAATGGGTGCAACAAGATTCACCAGCCTGATACTGAAGACCTAGCATCATTATATCGGGATGGTCACAGCTCTGTTTCTATTATAATTACAGTTGATATGCCTTATCTGGAGGGCTAGGTCCAGTAGATCAATGAAAGCCCAAAATTACTCACCTCCACTTCATCAATGTGTTGTCTGCAAGGTTCCTCACCACTACAAAATGGAACACAAAGAAGCGCCAGCTAAGCGCAGCATCAAAGGGTTTATTAGAGCCAAGTGCATTCTCACATACAGGTTAATTTATTTCAGTAATTCAATTCAAAACGTGAAACTCATATATTTTATAGAGTCATTACACACAGAGTAAAATATTTCAAGCATTTCTTTCTTTTTAATTTTGATGATTATGGCTTACAGCTAGTGAAAACCCAAAATTCAGTATATCAGAAAGTTAGAATATTGTGAAAAAGTAAAATTTTGTAGACTCATGGTGTCATACTCTAATTAGCTAATTAACTCAAAACACCTGAAAAGGTTTCCGGAGCCTCTACATTTTTTGAGATGCACTTGTAAATATAAAATCAAAGAGCTTTTCTGCAGCCATGCCTCATTGGATGGAAGAGCCGCTTGTGACAGAAAACAGTGTGTTCTCACTTCCGGTGGACGGTTTCCATCCAATGTGACATGGTTGCAAATAAGCTCTTTGATTTTATATTTCTGTGAATTTCCACTTTTGGCTTTTTAATCGTAATAAACCCATTGATACTGTGCTTAGCTAGCGCCCCCTTGTGTTTCTTTTTCTAATTTCAGAGATCCGTTCCTGTCTCAGGTGGAGCTGCCTACTGAAGTACAACACCCTTCCTATGGGATTTTTATGAACTACCTATGCTACTCTTTATATTTATCTAGGGGGGTAGAGGCTAACTTATGTGGGTGGTGCTTTAGCATTTGTTTGTGCCACAATTTAATTTGTTGTTTGAAGATTCTTCAACTGACATCTTAATCTTTTCTTCTGTTCAAAATCTTCGACCATCTTGATTAGCCAAGCCAAGATGATGTAACTCCTGTACATGCTCCTGGGTGGAGTACATGGAAAATTCTCAGGCGGTACGCTGAGTTGCACGTGCGCAGCTCAGCATACACTGTAGACAAGTTTGTTAGGAGGGTAAAAGTCCTTTATTGCAGAAGAGACATACATATGTCTCTTCTGTAATAAAATAGAGAACCTTCCAGCTCGCAAATTTTGTATTTTTGCTAAGGTTCCACTTTGAAGTGTATGTAAACCAATTAAAACCTATTAAAACATTTTCATATATCTGTTGTGCAAAAAAAAAAACCTGTTGATCCTACCAGAAATCCAGTGCTACCTTGTTTACTCTGCAGTGTTTTGTCAAGCATTGTTAACAGCCCTGCCCAAATGAATTCTGTAGAGTACAAAATACCTCCACCTATGCTACTGAGATAAATACATGACTTGGTTGGCTTTAAAATGGCACATCACTATTTGAAAGCATAAAGAGAAGAAAGAGTTTTTTTGTACCCCCTGGTTATGGTGGGATTTAAATGGAACTAGTCCATATACTGTGTAGTTAAAATATACAATGTTTATTACAAAAATACGTTTTCTAAAAAAATAAACAACATTTAATTAAAACAGAACTTGTTTGTCAATCCTTAGGGGTTTACACCAAACATGCCATTACAGCATACAGGCTTATGTGCAGTTGTGCGTTTTAAGCAGTATATATATTATATCAAAATCGCTGCAGAATGCGTTTCTTGGACTTTGGTCCACTTCATCAGGAGCTTACTAGCGCAACATGTAATACTTCATTGGATGGGGTGGGGAGAATCAAATCAGTATCTCATAGGGGGTGAACAAGCGAGCACCCAAACTGGAGGGATGGAACAGGGGGATCCGCACAGATATGTATTATATGAAGACCTCTAAAAAGTGTTTTTATGGTATATTGGTCTATATATAAGGTAATATCTGTTGCATTATAGCATATGCCATACAAAACATTTTAGCAATGGTCCTGCTAGCATGTCAATAGGTGGCCTTTAACCCTTTATAGAGGTCTTCATATATTACATAACTGTGTGGATCCCCCTGTTCCTTCCCTCCAGTCTGGGTGCTCGCTTGTTCGTAATACCTATGGATTGATGAACAAGTTCTGTTTTAATGAAAGTGTTGTTTGTTTTTTTAGAAAACTTATTTTTGGAATAAACTTTATATATTTTAACTAAATATGGACTAGTGCCCTTAAAATCCCACCATATCTAGGGGGTCCAGAAAAAAAAAAAACTTTCCTTCTCTTTATGTTACTGAGATGAGAGGGAAAATAGTTCTGAAGTCCTAAAAACTTCTTGGGCTACGGTGACAATGCTGCTGCTCCATAGAATGCAGTACAGTAAGTGAGCGTTGTCACCCTAGTACAGCAAGGTCTTTTTTTCGATGGGTTTCAGCTTGCATATGAGTGGTATGTATGGTAAGGTTTTACAAAGCATTTGCAGGATTGCAAGCTTTGAAGAAACCTTAATTGTACAATTTTGCTCCAGTTCTGCAATGTTAAACACAGATTTTAATGGGAAAGCTGACGGTCATTTTAAACAAGCTTCTAGTGGTATTGATTAACCTTCGGTATTATGTGTTACCAGCAAGATCACCAGGGGAAAAATAAAGGAAAGAGAGCCTGAAAACAGTATTTCATGAATCCCTATACAACCATTTACTGATCAATATACTTTATAACTTGTAAGCCAAAGTGTTGAAGCACAGTGAGAAACAACTTGGCTTATCGAGACATGAAATCTGCTTTTAAATTCCACCTCTGTATTTCTTGCTCCATCTGCTGTCTCAGGGAGTGGGTAGAGAGATATAATTCACCCCTCTATGGTAGACCTGGCCAGACATTGCGTTCAATGCGAATATTTTTCTTCAAGTCCTTTTGATGCACAGCCAATTCCTGTTCCCCTGGGTGGATTTTTCAGCCACATTGCTTTTTATCAAATATTCATTTTATTGAAAAGTTTTAAGACTGTAACGGTTTCCTTCAGACTATTTTTCCTCCGCTACCATCTCCAGGGAACGAGGAGTTATGCAAGCCAAGCCTTTCTTAGCAGCTAGTCTGTCCATCTTGAAAGCAAACAGTGAGGCCTATGAATCACATTAGTTAATCAAATATGAATGCAGATCACTGCCAGATTGTTTAGCAGAACATATGTCAGCTATAAAACAAAGATGAGCTTGTTTGACTGAAGGCCTGGAACCCACCTGGTTTCTTCCAAATAGTATTAATCAGATTTCGCAAATAGGACTGAACTCTATAACCCCCATGTAAAAAAAAAAAAAGAAACATGGGTTATGAAGTTCCTATGCTTTTAACGTTCAGGTGTATCAGCACACATTCAAATTTTACCCTAGGTTCACATCTACGTGGCTCTGGTTAATCCGTTTTTCCAGCGCGTTTTGCGTTTTTGAACCCGCGTTTTTGCAGGCAGTTTTCATGCGTTTAGATTTTTTTTTTTCTCTTTAACCACTTCCCTACCGGCCTATTGCAGAATGACGTCTGCAAGGTGGCTCAATTATCCTGACTGGGCGTCATATGACATCCAGCAGGATTATCTGCTCGTGCATGCCCCTGGGGGGGCGTGTAGAGTGGCGATCAGTCTAGCTTTTTTTGCTCTGACACACAGCATTTATGATCTTCGTAAAGAGCCTATGGCGTAGGCTCTTTACCACGTGATCAGCTGTGACCAATCACAGCGGTAACCAGAAAGTGTAGGTAATCGGCTTTCCTCAGTTCGCACTGAGGAAAGCCTATCGGCAGCTCTTCTGACGGGGGGGGGGGGTCTGCGTTGATAATCAGCTGCATTGATTATCAGTGCAGCCCCCCATCAGAGGTGCCCATCAGTAATGCCAATCGGTGCCCATCAGTAATACCTGTCAGTCCCCATCAGTAATGCCTGCCAGCGCCTCCTTGTGATTGCTGCCTATCAGTGCCATCTATTAGTGCCCATCAGTGCCATCTATCAATGCCCATCAGTGCTGCCTATCAGCGCTACATATCAGTGCCGCATATTAGTGCCTCCTCATCAGTTTCCATCAGTGCCCTCCAGAGCAGCCTCATCAGTGCCTGTCAGTAAAGGAGAAAACAAAATTTTATAATAGAAACAAAGAAAAACTTTTTTTTTTCCAAATATTTCATTCTTTTTTCATTTGTTTAAAAAAAAAAAAAACCCCAGTGGTGATTAAATACCACCAAAATAAAGCTCTATTTGTGGGGAAAAAATTATAAAAATGTAATTTAGGTACAGCGTTGCATGACTGCGTAATTGTCATTCAAAGTGCGACAGCACTGAAAGCTGAAAATTGGTCTGGGCAGGAAGGGGGTGTAAGTGCCCTGTATTGAAGTGATTAACAAACTGTGACATGGTTGTTAAGGAGCAAGCTGGGAAGCTGGCCTTCGCATCCTTAACAATGTATGAGTCAGCTGTCAACGGGGTTCCCTGCTGACAGCTGAATGTAAAAAAAAATAATTTCCGGCAACAAAAAAAAATAGGGAAAAAAAATTAACTAAGGAGCGTGGCCATCCAGTGACATAATCGGGTAACCCCGCCTCTTGTGACGTCAGCCAGGGGCATGGGTCACCGGCCCCTAATTATTTAAGTACTGTCAGATGGCGGAGCAGGCAGAGGTCAGGAGTGGACCTTTTTTTATTTTTCGTGTTGGCAGTGGGGGCAGGTGTCGTGATTAACAATGGATTTACTTTGAGGGACATTATTTTTCTTTTTTTAAATAAAGGATTTGTCAAAAACTGCCTACTGTCAATTTTACACTACACTTTTTTGGGGTTAATAAGTAGGGGTACTATGTACCCCATACTCATAAAAGGGGGCTTCCAGACTCCAATAAGCCCCCCCATCCCACAGACCCCCACAACCACCGGCCAGGGTTGTGGGGAAGAGGCCCTTGTTGGGTACAAGGTGCTTTGGGGGGCAGATCCCCCTTGCCCCAAAGCACCCCCCATGTTGAAGGCATGTGGCCTGGTATAATTCAGGAGGGAGGGGGACTGCTTCCTCATCCCCTCCCTTTCCTGACATGCCGAGCTACATGCTCAGATAAAGGTCTGGTATGGATACGGGGGGGGACCCCGCGCCATTTTTTAAAAAATGTTGAAGTTCCCCTCAAAATCCAAACCAGACCTGAGGAGCCTGATATGGATTGGGGGGGGGGGGGGCATGTTGTTTTTTTCCCAATCTTTTTATTGCCAGCTATTTTTTTTTTTTACATTCTGTCAGCAGGGAACTTGTAAAATCGGTTGCTAAAGACATGGAGGTCAATCGGCTGTTAAAGACACGGCGGCCAGCTTCCTGGACCGCTCCTAAACAACCAGCTATTCACAGTTTGTTATTGAAAAAAAACACATGTAAAAACACATCAAAAACGCAACACTTGCGTTTTTGGTGCTGATCTGTTGAAGTCTATTATACACAAAACGCAATCTGCTGTGGGGAAAAAAGTACGACCATTTCCAAAAATGCACTAGCTGAAAAACACATAAATGTGAACATGTGCCATAGAAAATCATGTTAAAGGGACTGTAGTGCATTTGTGTAAAACACACTAAAAAACGCATAGGTGTAAACCTAGTGTTAGCTCTAATGCATGTCCATTGCTCATCATGATGTCATAGCAAAGAGGGCCTTTGCTTGTTCTGTTCCTGTTCAAGCCTGGCTATCCAACCCAAGTGGGCAGAGATGCTTGGCTTGCAATTGTGTCCACTGTTTTCCCCAGGGTTATTTTGCTGGGTGCTCCACCCCGTCTATTTTAACTTGGCCATCCGGGCTCTGTTTGTAGGTCATTGCCCTGGGGTAGCAAGCTCTGGCAGTGTGCTTACAAGCAGGGCTTATGTAGAGGCAGTAAAGGTTCACAAATCAAACTCTGTCATTGGGTGGGGTGCAGCTGTAGTGGGAGCTTCACCTCCTGTCAGCGCTCCTGAGGACCAATTTGTCAAATGCAACACTGTATCAGGAGTACTGAAATCTAACTACGAAGTTTCAAAAAGAATACACGATTTTAAAATATATCTGAAATGATAATAAGGGACACCTTTTAGTACACAGTATGTAGGCAAAGGACATGTCCCTGCCATCATTCGGGTAGCACAGACCACAAAGATCTATTATGCAGAAAGCAATTGGCTTATCTGCATGTGGGTTTTTTTCACCTCTATTTTTCCTTTTTATTAGCTTTTTTAAATAATAAAATGCAGTGCAATAGAGGTTGGATAAAAGGTTTATTAAAGTCTAATACTTTTGGCAGTAACATTTTATATAGAGATTTACCCATCTGACCAATAAGCACACCTAAGGCTGCATGAGGGACAGAGAGATTTGGTCTCAAAATGAGGCACTGTTGGGAGCTATGCCTAATTATATCATTTGGCCTCTAATGTGGCCCCTTTTGCACCTTGTGTTTCCAGCTTTATCCCCTGGTTATAACGATCACATTTGTTTATAACCTTTCCTGATGGACTTTTCTTGAACGTTACATTTCCAGGAAGGCTGACTGAGGCAAGAGATGGATTGGCCCTTTATAAAGAGGGGCACTTAAGGTGGCCATAGATGGACTTAACCACTTGCCTCCTAAGTCAATTCTGACACTTTTCTCCCATGTAAAAATCATAATTTTGTTGCTAGAAAATTACTCAGAATCCCCAAACATTATATATGTTTTTTTAGCAGAGACCCTAGGGAATAAAATGGTGATTGTTGCAACTTTTTATGCCACATGGGATTTGCGCAGGAATTTTAAAAACGCGTTTAAAAACAAAAAAACAAAAAACAAACTAAAGGTAGCCCAATTTTTTTTTGCATAATGTGAAAGATGATGTTACACCAAGTAAATACCGTATTTATCGGCGTATAACACGCACCGGCGTATAACACGCACCCCAAGTTTAGGAGGACATTTTAAGGAAAAAAACTGTTAGGAGGGAAGCTTAAGGAAAAAAAACTTACATTTAAATGCCCATCAATGCAGCCTCATCAGTGTTCATCTGTAGCCTTGTCCATCATTGCAGAATGATCAGTGTCCATTTGCAGCTTGCCCAGTGCCATTTTCAGCCTTGCCCATTGTCATAAGCAGCCTTGCCCACTGCCCAGTGCAGCCCTGCCCAGTGCAGTCTTGCCCAGTGCAGTCTTGCCCAGTGCAGCCTTGCCCAGTGCAGCCTTGCTCAGTGCAGCCTTGCTCAGTGCAGCCTTGCCCAGTGCAGCCTTGCGCCGTTCGCGCCATTTAAATCTGTCGCTGATAGAGCCTGTGTACTCGGCTCGTCACGCCGCCCCGCCTCCCTGCTGAGGATGAGAAGCGCGCGCTTCCGAAAAAGACCGAGCCGTGTATACTGTGTACTCGGCTCGGCTCCGCTCGCAGTCCCGCCCAGTCCTGCCATTGGACGGAGTGTTATGTCCATCAAAGGAGCTGGGCGGGACTGCGAGCAGAGCCGAGCCGAGTACACAGTATACTCGGCTCTGTCTTTTTCGGAAGCGCTCGCTTCTCATCCTCAGCAGAGAGGCAGGGCGGTGGGACTGCGTGACTGTGAGTGGAGCCGAGCACTCGGCTCGGTCTTTTTCGCCGGTGCTCGTTTTTTTCCGTCGGCGCTCGTTTTTTTCACGGCACTCGCGGCTTTTTTGGCACACAGAGAGTGGGGATCGGCATATAACACGCACCCACGATTTTCCCCTGATTTTAAGGGGAAAAAAGTGCGTGTTATACGCCAATAAATACGGTAGATACCTAACATATCACGCTTTAAAATTGTGCACACTCGTGGAATGGCGCCAAACTTCAGTACTTACAAATCTCCATAGGCAATGCTTTCAATTTTTTTTACAGCTTACCTGTTTTGAATTACAGAGGAGGTCTTAGGCTAGAATTATTGCTCTTATTCTAATGTTCGGGGCGATACCTCACATGTGTGGTTTGAATGCCGTTTACATATGCGGGCGTGACGTACGTATGCACTCGCTTCTGCATGCACATACATTTTGAAACTCTCCCTTTACAATTTCTTTTTTTTTTTTTTAATTGCTTTTATTCCTATTACAAGGAATCCCTTGTAATAGGAATAGCGGGAACTATGGCTCTGGAGCTATCACTCTCCCGTAGATGTAGATCTTCTTTGCGAATATTTCAGCATATGGAATGCTTGTTTTTATTTATATTTTTTAGATTATGTTTATATATTTTGTTTTCCGCTGGTTATTTTACTACACTATGGGAGCCCTTATCTCATTTTTTTGCATGAATACCCCTATCTGCACTGGAAATTGGTGAGAGAAAGAAGTATAGCTGGGTGTTTTACACCTGGAGATTCCACCTGCACCCAATCTGATCCAGATGAAAGATATCCTTGGGCGATCCATAGAAGATGGATATTGGATGTCAATGCTGGAAACACCATCTGGGCACTAAGGCTGGCCTACATGCGAGATACCCCTGTAGGGGTGATTGGAGCTGATGAGTGGGACCTAAGAGGGGGAGCACCAAAAGTCACCTGGATTTTTCCTGTGTTCATAGTCACAATAAGAAGTCACCAAGCATCTAAGAATTATAAAAGACTCTTGTTTTGTTGGTCTTTGAAGGAGTTTGGATGTTACAACTTGGACTTATATTTCACACATATATTGGGACTGGATTCCTTTTTGTTTTTTTTGGGTTTATTTTGAATATTTGTATATGTCTTTGAGGATCACTCTGGATATAGTTACTTGTATTTATCACTGCCATTATCACTTATGGTTAGTGTATTACGCTTCTGTCACATGCTTTTTCTATGATATTAGCAGTGGTATATATTACCACAGTAGCACATTTCACTACATAGGCGATTTAGGCTTGTCGCCTATCTACTGCATAGCAACTCTAGCGATTTAGGCTCGTCACTGAATACTGTTTAGTAGTGGTTACTATTTTTTATCACATTCATTATTTTTATCTTTTCACTACATAGGTGATTTCGTTTTTTCACCTTTTTATTGCATAGCGATTCTAGCGATTTAGGCTTGTCGCTGTTTACCATTTTTCATCACATTCATTAGTTGCACATTTTTATCTCATCACCTAGTGTTATGTCACACCACATTAATGATATGGGTCTGTTGTTTGTTTATTTTATATAGGTAGCGCCATATTACTCTTAATTTTATTTTTATTCAACATCAGTGCCTGACCTCACAAAAGCGCTTCTGGAAGAATGGTCAAACATTCCCATAGACACACTCCTAAACCTTGTGGACAGCCTTCCCAGAAGAGTCGAAGCCATTATAGCTGCAAAGGATGAGCCTACTCAATATTGAACCCTACAGACTAAGACTGGGATGCCATTAAAGTGCATGTGCGTTTAAAGGCAGGCATCCCAATACTTATGGTAATATAAGGGTTTGCGCGTACTTTAAGGTGGTCATGGATGAACCCCTGCTGAACCGGTCAAATTTCGATCCATGCGTGGCCACTTCAATTAAACAGAAGGTCATCCACTGTTGAACTGCCCTGTCAGATAAAAAACGCTCAATTAGCAACTGCAATCATTAGCTGCAATGCTGTTTGTGTATTCTGACAGCAGGGGAGTCTCCCCACTGTTAGAATACAATAGCGCAGTGGGGAGGATTCTCCCATCCACCTCGAGTGTGTGGATGGGTTAATCAGTTCAGTTTTTTTTTGTTAATCCGCTATGAATGTATGCCCAGCTTTAGGCACTATAGAACCATATATGAACTCATCTTGACACAGCAGAACGCAAATGCACAGAAAGTACCTAAAAAAAAAAAAAGCACAACCTTTTAAACCATTCTTGGTTTAGCCTTGGACTTTACTCTTTGATGTTTTACATTCACTTGAACATTAAACGGTGGCGGTGATGTCACGCATGACTGGAGAAGATGATTCTTTCTCCAATTATACTCATTAACACAAGTTTTACCCTCAACCCCCGGATGTTCTGGCACCCCACGTGATTTAGACATGTACAGTAACAGTCTAATAGATGCTCTCTGTAATTACGGTTGTCCCAGGACATTCTGAAGACCATCACCGACCTACGTAGGTTGTCTAGACCTCATTATTTCTACTATGCCAACTCAACATGAGTTTGTTAGATTTCTTTTTATTATGCTATGCCTTACTAAGATAAGCAACCTCAATATAAAAAAAAAGAATTACAGCAGAACTACAATGCATCTGAGCACCACAAACCAAAAACGCTATTTAAATAATTTTTAATATACAAAGCAAGCTCATCCCTTCAGCCATGTCTTCATGTTTTATTCTTCTGAGAAATCACCTTGAAAAGCACCCCTAGCATTTCTGTCCATGGCCTTCTTGAGTAAGGGCAGATGATTCATGTAGCATTTACTTCTTGAAATCCGTCTGCCCTTACCTCAAGCATGCTGGCAGTTGGGTGTGCTTAGCTGAGAAAACCCCTTCTCCCTTTTGAAGACTCCTGGTAAGTTTGACATCATTTGCCTAGGCATGGAACCAGGAAGTAGCTGAAGAAATGTAAAAAAATGTTTAAAACAAGTAAACATGATATATTTCCTAACTATTTACTGCATAAGGATTTAAAAAGTGTGAAGTTCTGCTTTAAAGTAGAAAAAAGGCTTGTGGTCAATTAACTCCCCACAATCCGTTAAACAATATAAGTGGGTTTTTTTTAACTTGTCTGTTTGTACCTTTTTTTCATTGTAATGCATTGTAGTCACATGACTGCAATGCCTCTGCATTCATACAGCTAGGACAGCTGGTGGGCGTGTTTTCTTCCTCCTGTTCCGCCTGCCAGAGCACTCTAATGAATGAGGATGCTTGTGTGTCCTTATTCATAAGAAGACATATGACATCATCAATAAGGACTGGGCTAAGTGTGATGTGGAACCTCACCTTTATCTCAAAAATGACAATAGCCTTTAGAAATGTTAAAGTGGTATTAATGTTAAAGCAATAATAGTCTCTGCAATACATTTCTATATCATTTTGTGCCCTTTCTTTTTTTTTTTCTCAGTAAATAGATTTTTAACAAAAATACCTGTTGATCCTGCCAGTGGCCTTGCTATTAGTATCAGCAATTCGTAGGGCTACCCTCTACCCTCTGCAGTGTTGCCACCTCAAGTGTGCATGCTCCATAAGCTGTGTGTATGGCTTACTCTGCCTTTGCTCTATTCAGACTCGAACAGCCCAGGTCATGGGTGGGACTGTTCGAGTCTGGACTACAGATACCAGGGTGCCTTGGCAGGGCTCCGTAGCTTATGCATGCATTTTCAAATTTGTGCAACTAAACCCCTATTTTAAATGCATAGTGTTAGATAGGTTAATCTGATTGGTCGCAGGCTGGTCAGTAAGTAGAGCTTGGAATTTTCCTTGGTCCTTTTTTGTTATGCGTTGACTCCAATGCTCCTTGCTCTAAGGGGCAGTTATAGGTGAGGGCAGTGGACAATTTTTTAGTATGGTGGGTGGGACCAGCCTGCCCTTTCACTAATGGCTATGACTGGAGAAGCTACTGTCGATCAAACACTCTTACCTGCCCCCATCAGGTGATGCTGCTGGTGACATAGGCAGCTGGGAGCCTGATGGGTGGTTAAGAGTGATTGACAGAGGCTTCTCCTATCATTGCCTTTCTCAGCAGGGCAGGCTGGTCTGGCCATTTGGCTCCAAAAAGTTCAAACCAGTCATGTGACCTGGAAGTAAAGGAAGGAATAAAAGGTATTGTGGAAGCTCTTTTTTAATACTTTGCTTTATCACTTGATTTGGGAGCCAATTCTCAGCCTCTCTTTGAAAAAGTTGTGGTTTAAGTTTAGAATCACTTTAAGTAATGGCAAACTAGGCCTTAGATCCTTTACAAACCTTTTTTTCTTTTCCTACCCATTCATCCCATGGTGGCCATATTCTCTAAACCCCCGTGCACATGGGCGACATGAGCAGGTCCAATAAAAACCATCCGACACTGGGCATGTGTGTATGGGAGTTGGTCCGACAGAAACTGACCGTTTACCTGGTTTCTGTTAGATGAACATGCTGGAAAACCAGCAGCCGACTGGCTCCCGATCATTACTCTCAGCCAATGGCTGAGAGCGCTGATCGGGCCGTCCCCCCCTGTCAGAACACAAAAGCTCAGCCGGGGAGAGCACTGTACTAACGTTGTATTCAACTGAAGGTGAACAGAAAAAAGCTCATAGTGTGTAACAGATTTAAGGACAGATTATTGAACCTTCCTTTACTTCATGAAACTCTGGTTCTGGCTCCTGGAACATGTGACAGTGCACATCATCTTAAGCTCCTTGAGGGCAGGGACTGATGTGACTGTGTAACGTATATGAAAAAGCGCTGCATAAATTGACGGTGCTATCGAAGTACTTGAAATAAATAAATAAATCATCTTATGCAAAAACGCACTTCTGATGTAGCTTTTCTAGGGTGCTTATATTAGACTGGAGTTACATCACCAGTGCCTCACTCAACCAGGAAGTGGAAAACAGTTATTGTAAGTAAAAGCAAGAACTTCTTGTTTAACTATTGAACATAAGATGATTTGATATCGGCATGCAGAGCTGCATGCTAATGTGATTTTTAGTGAAAGAGGGTCCACTTTAAGCTTCTGTAGAAATCACTCTCCATTGGCTGTCTCTTTTCTAGCCAGTCATGTGACCTGGTTTTAGAGAAGGATTGTATGGTACTACAGAGAGCAGAAATCCTATTATAGTTGGGTGTCCTGCCCTCAGGTACCAGGCAGCTTCTTGTCAGTCTCAAGAATGCACGCCAAAATAGTAAGGGGTTGGACTAAAGCTGGCCATATACTAACAGATACCGTCATGCATGTTATACAGCACAGATGGACAAATCTCCCGCTGTGCCTTTTGTATTCTCAATACCGAAACTGGCTGAATATTTTCAATCCGGCTCTTTTAATTTTTTTAGTAATTAAAAAGCAGATGAAATTTGAATAGTGTATGACCAGCTTTAGTAGGGGTTCCATTCTCTGGGAAGAAGCACTTGTTGTGTCAGTGTGAATGAGGACTGTGAGGTGCTTCCCATTGGGGGGAGTGGGTTTTTTTCTTCCTCTGTGGTGCGGCGATTGAGAACAGTTGTATTCTGAGAAAGTGAAACAGAAGGGGTAATCGACAGTAGTTTCACTAACAGTGGTGGGCACTGAATTTCTCCCATTGGAGCCATTATCAAGATACTTTGCCTGTAAAGGAACAGCATTGAATGTTGATAACCTGTCTTTTAGGAAGGTTGCATATTCAATGCTTCAAGCTTAGTAAAGCAAACTTGTTTAAGCAAATGTCCTGGATCTGGACATTCCTTTATTTCAGATAAATAATCTCTTGTGAGGAGATCCTGTGTGTGGAGATGAGTGGGATAAACATTGTGGTGGCGATGAGACTTTGGTGGATAAGTGCTCAAGTTCTGCCATGTCGGTTAGCTACCATGTGTTATTTTGGGAGCCCCAGCTTTGATTTATTCAGATGTGACCTTCTCCCAGTGACCATATATTTAGGAAATAAAGCAACACACAGAGAAATAACAGTACAATGGAGTACATGCACAGTTCCTCTATCTAGAGTTCAAGCTACAAACATCATATGCATTTACATTAGAACAGGGAGGAGATCCAGGCTAAAAGTGTAGCAATTAAAATACTTCAGTACACACGGGCAGAGGTGGGAATCACAATGTTTTGGAGTACAAACCCCTTTCTCAGGTGGATCTCACTTAAGAAATTGGGTTTGTGCTCTGAAATTTTGTGATTCCCACCCCTGCCTAATCCTTAGGGGGGAGATTTACTAAAACTGGAGCCCTCAGACTCTGGTGCATGGTAGCCAATCAGCTTCACACTTCAGCCTGTTCAGTTAAGCTTTGACAATAAAACCTGGAAGCCGAATGGGTTCTATGCAGAGCTTCTCCGGATTTTGCACTCTCCAGTTTTAGTAAATCTCCCCAGAATGTCTGCATGTCAGCTGAAAGGTTTTTTCTGGTATCTATCCATGTGTATTGATATTATTTGCTGTACTTTTAGCCTGGATCTTCTCCCTTTTCTAATGTAAATGCATATGATGCTTGGGGTTTGTCTTTGTCTACATAGAGGAACTGTGGGGAGATCTTGTACTTTGTTCATTGTACATTGTCCAAGTGCGAGGAGCTGCAAGGCAGAGCAGGTAAGGTAAGCATATGGGCCCATGGATGCCCAGATACATTGTCACCTTGTCCTGTACAAACAAGGTGACAGTGTCTCTTTGAAAGAAAACTACATGGGCCTATGCATTTGCATTACCACATGCGCTGCAAAGAATGAGGCAATGGACCCTAAAAGTTCTTTTTATCCAATCTGTAGCGTGAGATTGTAGTCACTGTCTGATATGGGAAGTGCTAATTGCTAGATGTGTAAGATAAAAATAAGACACACCTAGTAACCAGCGTAAAATATATCCTTGGTAACAGAATGCAAAATGCTAAAATGTACATGTAATGCCGATTTCTATTTTTTCCTCCTTTGCAGAGACAGCCATGGAGAAAGCCCTAATGCTGCTTCTGGCAGTTGCCCTCCTCTCCTTGGGTCACACAGGTATGTATAATGTTTTGTTTATAGAAAACATGTATTTTTTAATGAATATTTCTGCTAAATTTTCAACTAACATTCCATGAGTCTGCTTTCAGCCCGGCAAAGATAAATTCTGCATCACAATACAATGAAGGGATACAAATATTATGGAATGATGAGAAATGTATTGGAAATGTTGGTAAATGTAAAAATGTAATTGGTAAATTGGTAAAAAAAAAAGCTTTACTATATAATAAATACTTCAAGCATTCCCAAGGCCATACTAGATGGAGAAATTGCAAATAAGACTCCAACTGTTATATTTTTGATAGGGTTGTACATCAAAGTATAAGTCAGCAGTAGGCTCTAGTCATATATAGTTTTATATGATCCCATTTACTGTATGCCCTTTGATTGTGACTCTTCCATATAAATAAGCAAAGTTTTAAGATTTAAAGTGTCAATAAAGACAAAAATAATTTTTTGCATCAAAGGCTCCCTATATAAAGTAGAAACAAATAGGGTGCATCAGACCACATTCTATTGTTGTTGCTGCTCCCTATTGACTCGGTTAAATTGATGATAGGCAACTCCTATCCTCATATTGATTAGTGGTTCCAAATTAATAATAACTACTGCAGTAGGGAACAGACACAAAAGATACGCTCAGCATCTTTCCAAATAACTGTTCTGCTTTATTATGACGCAATTGAAGGTTTTTATGCACATGATTACGTAGGTATCACATTAATATTACAATTGTAGGTTTATGGTAACAAGGGGCATTACATAGGCAGGCTAATTCTAATCAGGACTCGAAAGAATGTAAACATTAACTGAAAACATTATTAGTGCCGTGTGCACAGTGAGGGCAGTGTGCAATACATACAAAATACAATACAATTATATACAGAACTTACAAATTTCCATTACAGTCTCCCCTCTTTTGATCAATATTTTGATCACTAACCATACCTGCTATCACCTTTAACCTGGAACCTCCACACGCTTAGGTGGAGGTAGTCCTGGCCAAAGAGGCAAAAAACTCCATTGTGGAGAAAATAATAGCTGAGCAACTTTTTCATTACAAAATGACTTTTCATTGTGAAAAACAAATGATTGATAAGACATATTTACAGAGTACTGGCTGTGCACTCCTGTGGCCAGAATGGCCTTCTAGCTGAATTGTGGGCATGCTGACTTATCAGCATATGTAAACACAGACAATTCTACATAAAATGGAAAATGTACAAAAGACAAAATATGACTTCAAAATGGCTGAACTACTTTTCAAATATATATATCCCTTACAAATAAAGTAATTGAATCAAAAAGTACCCTAGACTGTGATCACAAGAGGGAAACAAATCAAACACAGAGATTTCTTTAATTTAAGTCATTTTTGCAGTGTCTGGTGTGGATCCAGGTGACTTTTCCTTCAAGTTTTGCAAAAACTGTACATGAACGAGATGCTGTATTGAGTCTCCAAACATTTCCTTATATATAAATGTCTCTTAACAATCCACAAGTCACCTGGCTTTAGTTTTAGATCCTTCCAAACTTTTAGGATCTGGAATTGGGGAGAAAACACATAAATGAGTTTGTAAAAAAACCTTAAAAGATCATCAACATTCTCTGCGAGATCCGAATGGAGGACTTCAGCTGTTGAGACAAAATATAAGCAAGTGAGTAACACACTCCCAAACCAAATCCCATAGGGAGAGAGTCTAACATCCCCCTTAGAGGCTTGATAAAATATAAGAAAACATTCAGGCAAAAATGTTCTAGTTTCTTACTTTACTTTGTCCGCTATATTGTAGACAGTAGGGGGTGTAAAAATAAAACCTCAAAACTTCTAGTAAGGACTCTCCTATAAAAAATGATTTACTCTGTTACTCTCTGTACTTTCTGGCACTCTGTACTTACAAACTACTTCTGATAACACTTTTTACTGTGGCCTTTGCAGTAGCATTTGCCACTGGACATCCAAAAAACATGTCCATACAGACAAAATGCATACTTGTAAGATCCTGACTTGGGCATCTGGATATATGTTTTTGTAATCTCTGGAAGGGATGTTCAGCTTTTGGTAACACCTTTGGTAACAGGTAAAACAGGAAGTGGTATGTTATAAAAACAACTGTGGAGAACCCTGGCTCTATCCCACGTTCATGTGTCAAGCTGAAGGGAAAAGAGTGGTTGACAGACATAAATGATCACCTTTTATAAAGTCCTGTTTTATAAGAAGTTGCCCCCTGTGGACCACTTGTTCTTCTCGTTCTGGGGTCCTTAAAGTTGAATTATTAATCCCAGCTATACTGGGCCAGAACTAGGGTGGAATCTCTGAGTTGCACAGACCCATCAATTGTCCGGGGCTGTAATGCAGCATCCTTAGAGTCACCTGGTCTGCTTCCATGTGTGAGTTTTAAAGTTAATATGGCTACTTCAGCAAGAACCTGGAAGGCTGAAAACAGCCGATCAAATTAACTTGGCATGCTTGATTGGTTTACCTGCCGAAATAAAAACAAACTTCTGGCCCTTTAAATGGAACCAAAAGCTCTCTATATCTCGACTATCTATATAAATATACACTCTTTTTATAGCTCACAGGCTTTGCTAAAACATGGAGCTCTGCTTCTGGAGCTGGGGAAAAAGGATCCAATGACTTTGAATACAGAGTATCCTTCTGGGTGATAAACTGCATACTCAAATCTACAAAAAATGTAATATCTGGGTCTTCAGGGAGTGTGTCCCGCACTGGGCTCACAGCAGCTGATTCCCACATCAATTTAACACATGTGTCTTCCTTTGTCTCCAGCCTCCTCCAATAGAGGCAATAAGGTGGCCGGATTCAAATGTACGCATTTTTCATTGTTAGATTTGTACATAAGCAAACTCATATTTTAAACCTTTCATTAGACAAACATTTAGTTAGCTGTATATTTGCTGCGCAGAATGTCGGACCCTTAAAAATTAAATGTTTGACCAAAACAATATCTAACTTTGTCTAATAGCACCTTTGCATAAAAGCTACAGCTCTGATATATCGGGGTGAACCCTTCATCACTGGGTCCAGCTACATAAATATATTACAATGGCTTGTTTTCTATTACGCTGTTTGTGTAAGAACTCCAGTTTCATGTTTCAAAAGACAACTTTTTTCTGGCAATATTATAATAAATGATAACAATACCCTGCGGTCATGGAGAGATGCCCATAAATCCAAAATATTCTTCTTTTTATACCACGGCACTTACAAGAAAAAGGGGCACATCATTTCACAATCCACATATTCTGCTTTGGATTTCAAAAATAAAAATAAATAAAAACAAAAGGACCAACAATCTGTATGATGGACCAGAAAGCATCAAAAACTATAAAACAACTGGCTGCAGGTGGCATCTATCCTAACAGGGTGTGTGGACTTGATGTGATGGGTCTGTTATATTTACATTTTATTTATTATTACTCTTACATCATGGACCGCACATCAAGTTATCATCAAAAACCTTACAATATCATTTTTGTAGAAAAACTTCTTATGTATCCCATCCATCTTGGCTTTGTTAAATATTATGGCATCTGTATTCCAAATAACAACCTCATCCTAATCTTTTTTTCTCTCAATAAGGGCTTATTGTATAAATGTAAAATTACAAAATTGTTATCTTAATCTAAACTAATCCCATTTTTACAAATTTCCCCAATAACCTGGATTTCATTTCCAACCAAAGGTTGTCTAAACCAATTTCAATATATCTATATTAATAAAATTGTTAAACTCATATTAGAAATGAATACTCATTATTACTTAATTTTACTTAATTTCCCTTTTTTAAATGCACTGTTTCCACTATCAAAGGATATTCAATTTGTGTAATACATGGTTAAATGTAACCTTCATTTTACCATGTCTGGAAAACAGATTCAAAATAATTGTGACAATAAATTGATTACCTGCAGATGCTGTTTGTTTTTTCTATAAGTCTTTGTGCAAAAAGAAAATATCCAGTGATACTGCCAGGTAGCTTCACTTCCTTGCTGTTGGAGGCAGCGCTGTGCAAGCACATCTAGTCTCAACAGCGTTTCCACCACCATGCGCATGCTCACATTCCCTCCACCAAAAAGCTTTGCTTATCCAATGCATGCTCTGTTCTATGCATCTCCCATCTGTCCACGTCTCGGGCAGGAATGCCTTGCAACGTGGTTCTAGATAGGTGATTGACAGCTGATGCAGGCATAAGAGTCTGACAGGACCAGTCAATCTGGATTAATTCCACATATATATATATATATATATATATATATATATACATATACATACTGTGTGTGTGTGTGTGTATATATATATATATATATATACTGTATATTTGTATACAGCGAGTAAAATAAGTATGGAACACGTCACAATTTTTCTCGATAAATATATTTCTAAACGTGCTATTGACATGAAATTTTCACCACATGTCGGTAACAACCCATGCAATCCATACATACAAGAAAAATAAGTTCAGAAATGAAGTTATGTGTAATAAAATGGAATGACACAAGGAAAAAGTATTGAACACGCTAACTGAAATTTATTAATACTTTGTACAAAACCCTTGTTGGTAATGACAGCTTCTAGACGCTTCCTGTATGGAGAAACTAGTCGCATGCATTGCTCAGGTGTGATTTTGGTCCATTCTTTCACACAAACAGTTTTCAAATCTTGAAGGTTCCCTGGGCCTCTTCTATGAACTCTGATCTTTAGTTCTTTCCATAGATTTTCTATTGGATTCAAGTCAGGTGATTGGCTGCGCCATTCTAGCAGCTTTATTTTCTTTCTTTGAAACCAATTGAGAGTTTCCTTGGCTTTGTGTTTGGGATCATGAATAAAATATAAATTAACTAATGCGCAAAACCACACTAATAGATAAAATATACAAGGAGCCGCCAACATAGAATAGTGTACTCACATAACCCTAATAATAAAGTGTAATAAGATATGTGGCGCTACCTCAATCTCGATGTGACAAAATAAAATAAACGGAATAGTCTAAAACCAAAATATGGTGCCAAAATATTAACTAAAGGTAGCTGCAAAAATAATGTGTAAATAAACCAACAAAGAGAAAGGTACATACAATGAAACAATTAGACCCCATATATGGGAACAATCAGTGTGAACAAAGATCACATGATATACTGTGTGTCCAATTAATTGTGAACTTCTAGCATAACCACCAGTGATGGAAACAATAAGTGTGAACAATGTCACATGAATAGAATGCGTGTCCAATCAATTAACATACCCTAACATCAGAATGAAATAATAATAATGTGTGAAAATGATGAGTGCAATACACCAACATGCAATGCGATTTTCCAATGCGACTCCCAAAGAGGGAATACTTACAAAGTGCAGTGTGCTTAAAATATGAAATATGAGAAAATATTATGCAAATAAACAAATAAAACAAATAATGTCAGTATTGCCATGTTATATAATAAGTGTCCAATCCACTTTGAACTGGTAGCAAAAAATAGCATCAAACGAAATGAAGGTGAAAATATATTGTGCAGTCCAAAACCATGCAATGCAATTTTCAATGCGACTTCCAATGTAAACAGCAAGAACTCCTTCTAAAAGTGAGGAAAAGTGCAAGTGCAGTGATGACAGATGTCTAAAATTCATCCAATTTTGTTCCGATGTGCGGTGACCATTTCCCCCAGCCTCTCACCTGCAGTGGCGGCCCCCAATGGGCCGAATCAAGCTTAAATCCACAGGTGGGCAGGGATGTAGACACCGGAGCGGCTTCCAGAATTGACTTCCAATCGAGGTCCCAGCTCCCAGGGGAGTATAGGTTGGTAAAGGAAGAAATGGCACTCTCCCACCCTCAGTCGGTATTTCTCAGGTAAATAGTGAAAGGAAAAGAATGGGCTCCATAGTGTAGTAAGTTAAAATAAATTTTAATAAAAGCGCTGTAGTAACTTACATAGCAATAAAAAGCGATCAGTAATGAAAGTATAGGCTTCTGGGTTCGGCCGTACCCTGGAAGCAGCGGCAGCTGGCTCCTCCCTCTCTGACGCGTTGCGTCACACCACATGTGACTTTATCAAAGGTATCAAGGTACCAAGGATTGAGGTAGCGCCACATATCTTATTACACTTTGTGTTTGGGATCATTGTCTTGCTGAAATGTCCACCCTTGTTTCATCTTCATCATCCTGGTAGATGGCAGCAGACTTTATCAAGAATGTCTTGGTACATTTTTCCATTCATCATTTCTTCATTGATATGAAATTTGCCAGTACCGTATGCTGAAAAACAACCCCGCCCACACCATGATGTTCCCACCTCCAAACTTCACTGTTGGTATGGGGGTGTTTTTGGGGTGATGTGCCATTTGACCTCCAAACATGGTGTGTATTATGGCATCCAAAGAGTCCAATTTTGGTCTCATCTGATCAGATAATATTCTCACAATATTTCACAGGCTTGTCTAAATGTTGTGCAGCAAACTGTAAATGGGCTTCAGCATGCTTTTTCTTCAGCAATAGAGTCTTGCATGGTGAGCGTGCATACAGGTCATGGCGGTTGAATGCATTACTTATTGTTTTCTTTGAAACAATTGTATCTAATTCCAGTTCTTACTGAAGCTCTCCACATGTTGCCCTTGGCTCTTGGACAACTCTTCTAATAATTTTTTCACTCCTGTGTCAGAAATCTTGTGAGGAGCACCTGGTCATGGCCGGTTTATGGTGAAATGATGTTCTTTCCACTTGCAGATTATAGCCCCAACAGTGCTCACTGGAACATTTAGAAGTTTAGAAATCCTTCTGTAACCAATGCCATCAGTATGTTTTGCAACAATAAGGTTGCGAAGGTCTTGAGAGAGCTCTTTGCTTTTACCCATCATGGGATGTTTCTTGTGTGACACCTTGGTAATGAGACATCTTTTTATAGGCCGTCAGTTGAGGCTGAACCAACTGATATTAATTTACACTGACAAGGGGCAGGACTGCTTTCTAATTACTGATAGATTTCAGCTGGTGTCTTGGCTTTCTATGCTTTTGTTGCACCTCCCTTTCTTCATGTGTTAAATACTTTTTCCCTGTGTCATTCCATTTGATTACACATAGTTAATTTATGAAATTATTTGTTTTGGTTTCTCTGTATGTATGGATTGCATGGGTTGTTACCAACATGTGGTGAAAGTTTAATGTCAATAGCACCTTTAGAAATATATTTAGCTAGAAAAATGGTGACGTGTTCAATACTTCTTTTACCCAATGTACAGACTGTACCTTCACAGTTCTAAGTAAACTAAAACCATATGTTTTACTGTCTAAGATTACAAGACCCTTTCTTATTCTAAGGAATGCATTGTACATTACTGTTCAAGAGGGAATAAGAAAATAGGATTTGTGTTCATAGATTGATAGCATTGTTTTTGCCTAAAGGTCCCACAGAGTCTTACTCGTTACAAACTGTGTTTTCCATTGTCTTACAAAACTACACCTCTCTCCACTAGATAGGTGATTGACAGCTGATGCAGGCATAAGAGTCTGACAGGACCAGTCAATCTGGATTAATTCCACATATATATATATATATATATATATATATATATATATATATATATATACATATACATATACATACTGTGTGTGTGTGTGTGTGTGTATATATATATATATATATATATATATATATATATATACTGTATATTTGTATACAGCGAGTAAAATAAGTATGGAACACGTCACAATTTTTCTCGATAAATATATTTCTAAACGTGCTATTGACATGAAATTTTCACCACATGTCGGTAACAACCCATGCAATCCATACATACAAGAAAAATAAGTTCAGAAATGAAGTTATGTGTAATAAAATGGAATGACACAAGGAAAAAGTATTGAACACGCTAACTGAAATTTATTAATACTTCGTACAAAACCCTTGTTGGTAATGACAGCTTCTAGACGCTTCCTGTATGGAGAAACTAGTCGCATGCATTGCTCAGGTGTGATTTTGGTCCATTCTTTCACACAAACAGTTTTCAAATCTTGAAGGTTCCCTGGGCCTCTTCTATGAACTCTGATCTTTAGTTCTTTCCATAGATTTTCTATTGGATTCAAGTCAGGTGATTGGCTGCGCCATTCTAGCAGCTTTATTTTCTTTCTTTGAAACCAATTGAGAGTTTCCTTGGCTTTGTGTTTGGGATCATGAATAAAATATAAATTAACTAATGCGCAAAACCACACTAATAGATAAAATATACAAGGAGCCGCCAACATAGAATAGTGTACTCACATAACCCTAATAATAAAGTGTAATAAGATATGTGGCGCTACCTCAATCTCGATGTGACAAAATAAAATAAACGGAATAGTCTAAAACCAAAATATGGTGCCAAAATATTAACTAAAGGTAGCTGCAAAAATAATGTGTAAATAAACCAACAAAGTGCAAGGTACATACAATGAAACAATTAGACCCCATATATGGGAACAATCAGTGTGAACAAAGATCACATGATATACTGTGTGTCCAATTAATTGTGAACTTCTAGCATAACCACCAGTGATGGAAACAATAAGTGTGAACAATGTCACATGAATAGAATGCGTGTCCAATCAATTAACATACCCTAACATCAGAATGAAATAATAATAATGTGTGAAAATGATGAGTGCAATACACCAACATGCAATGCGATTTTCCAATGCGACTCCCAAAGAGGGAATACTTACAAAGTGCAGTGTGCTTAAAATATGAAATATGAGAAAATATTATGCAAATAAACAAATAAAACAAATAATGTCAGTATTGCCATGTTATATAATAAGTGTCCAATCCACTTTGAACTGGTAGCAAAAAATAGCATCAAACGAAATGAAGGTGAAAATATATTGTGCAGTCCAAAACCATGCAATGCAATTTTCAATGCGACTTCCAATGTAAACAGCAAGAACTCCTTCTAAAAGTGAGGAAAAGTGCAAGTGCAGTGATGACAGATGTCTAAAATTCATCCAATTTTGTTCCGATGTGCGGTGACCATTTCCCCCAGCCTCTCACCTGCAGTGGCGGCCCCCAATGGGCCGAATCAAGCTTAAATCCACAGGTGGGCAGGGATGTAGACACCGGAGCGGCTTCCAGAATCGACTTCCAATCGAGGTCCCAGCTCCCAGGGGAGTATAGGTTGGTAAAGGAAGAAATGGCACTCTCCCACCCTCAGTCGGTATTTCTCAGGTAAATAGTGAAAGGAAAAGAATGGGCTCCATAGTGTAGTAAGTTAAAATAAATTTTAATAAAAGCACTGTAGTAACTTACATAGCAATAAAAAGCGATCAGTAATGAAAGTATAGGCTTCTGGGTTCGGCCGTACCCTGGAAGCAGCGGCAGCTGGCTCCTCCCTCTCTGACGCGTTGCGTCACACCACATGTGACTTTATCAAAGGTATCAAGGTACCAAGGATTGAGGTAGCGCCACATATCTTATTACACTTTGTGTTTGGGATCATTGTCTTGCTGAAATGTCCACCCTTGTTTCATCTTCATCATCCTGGTAGATGGCAGCAGACTTTATCAAGAATGTCTTGGTACATTTTTCCATTCATCATTTCTTCATTGATATGAAATTTGCCAGTACCGTATGCTGAAAAACAACCCCGCCCACACCATGATGTTCCCACCTCCAAACTTCACTGTTGGTATGGGGGTGTTTTTGGGGTGATGTGCCATTTGACCTCCAAACATGGTGTGTATTATGGCATCCAAAGAGTCCAATTTTGGTCTCATCTGATCAGATAATATTCTCACAATATTTCACAGGCTTGTCTAAATGTTGTGCAGCAAACTGTAAATGGGCTTCAGCATGCTTTTTCTTCAGCAATAGAGTCTTGCATGGTGAGCGTGCATACAGGTCATGGCGGTTGAATGCATTACTTATTGTTTTCTTTGAAACAATTGTATCTAATTCCAGTTCTTACTGAAGCTCTCCACATGTTGCCCTTGGCTCTTGGACAACTCTTCTAATAATTTTTTCACTCCTGTGTCAGAAATCTTGTGAGGAGCACCTGGTCATGGCCGGTTTATGGTGAAATGATGTTCTTTCCACTTGCAGATTATAGCCCCAACAGTGCTCACTGGAACATTTAGAAGTTTAGAAATCCTTCTGTAACCAATGCCATCAGTATGTTTTGCAACAATAAGGTTGCGAAGGTCTTGAGAGAGCTCTTTGCTTTTACCCATCATGGGATGTTTCTTGTGTGACACCTTGGTAATGAGACATCTTTTTATAGGCCGTCAGTTGAGGCTGAACCAACTGATATTAATTTACACTGACAAGGGGCAGGACTGCTTTCTAATTACTGATAGATTTCAGCTGGTGTCTTGGCTTTCTATGCTTTTGTTGCACCTCCCTTTCTTCATGTGTTAAATACTTTTTCCCTGTGTCATTCCATTTGATTACACATAGTTAATTTATGAAATTATTTGTTTTGGTTTCTCTGTATGTATGGATTGCATGGGTTGTTACCAACATGTGGTGAAAGTTTAATGTCAATAGCACCTTTAGAAATATATTTAGCTAGAAAAATGGTGACGTGTTCAATACTTCTTTTACCCAATGTACAGACTGTACCTTCACAGTTCTAAGTAAACTAAAACCATATGTTTTACTGTCTAAGATTACAAGACCCTTTCTTATTCTAAGGAATGCATTGTACATTACTGTTCAAGAGGGAATAAGAAAATAGGATTTGTGTTCATAGATTGATAGCATTGTTTTTGCCTAAAGGTCCCACAGAGTCTTACTCGTTACAAACTGTGTTTTCCATTGTCTTACAAAACTACACCTCTCTCCACATGCGTACTGTATATAACAAATGTAATTGTGTCTATGAAGTCTTAAGCTGGCCATAGACCATACAATTTTCTTATTCAATTTCCTTTAGATTTACCTTCAACTGTGTAGTACAAGGGCCTGTCTGATTGAAAGTGTTTAGATTTGATCTCATATTATATGGTTTTGGTAAATCTAAAGGAAATCTGTAGAAGAAAACTGTATAACGTATGGCCAGCACTAGAAAGGAAAATGTTTCTAAATGCCTTTATTACCATGAAGATAGTCATTTGGACTTGATTTAAACCATTGTGTTGAGGTAACATGTGGTAAGATATGTATTTTGCTGAATTTTACAGCATAACTAAACGTGATGCCATTTGTTTTAAAAGGCACCTTGCAAACGTACCCTAACTCAAGTAATGATAGCCCAAGGCACCTTGCAAATGCAGCTCCACTCAAGAAATGGTACTCAAACGCATCCTGCAAATGGATCTCAAATTATGTAATGATACCTAAGGCACCTTGCAAACAACATAGGCACTTTTTGGTAGAAGAGACTTTGTATGCCAAGAAAAAACTTGTGCCAAATGTGCAGTGCAGTTTACACACTTGGTATTTATGACTGCTAGGGTAATATAACAGTACACACGCATGAAAGTTACAGCATCAGTGGCCATCCACTGGGCACAGTAAAAAATCCAAACTTCTGAGTATGGGGAAACGAGCACACCCCTTCTCCTCCTGCCACAGATTTTGGTGTTTGAATAACCTATTGCCAGTCTTAGTCATGGTCACATAAGAGATGCCATGCAGAGCTCTCAATCAGATGGTGGGGAGCTCAGTGATGGTAAGAAAAGGCACCCTATGATGTCTGCGGTATCCCCCCCACATTGTTGTCTCTTTTGTCCATAGTACAGAATACACAGAGCCCAGTCTATAAATGTGTTCCATTAGGCAGCAATTAATTGGGAGGCATTAGGTTCTTGACATTTTTTTAAGCATTCTTTTCATGAAAAGCTTATATCGTGAAGTAATTTTTTTTCTTCTGCATTTTACAATATCATTTGCAGCTGTTTACAAAAAAAACAGGGATGGAGCATTTGCACAGCTGTCATGAATAATCCCTATACTGTGTCTAATACATGTATTTCCAATGATTGTCTGTTCCATCTAGTGACCATAATGCAGTATTTTGCCAAAATCTTGCAAGCAGAAAAATACTGCATTATGACCACTAGATGGGGCTGCAATCACAGGCAATACACTTATTAGACACATTACAGGCATTTGTTGTGAGTTGTGACACATTACAGGCATTTGTACTGCTTTACTGGGCTAATGTTGAGTTACCATCTGGCTATCTGTGTATGATGATCTCCTTTATGTTGGATGACTATATAACATTTTTTCAATAGAAATTGAAAGAAAAAAAATGTGTGAATGCTGAAGCACTTAACAGCATTTTTTTTTCTTTCAATTTCTGTTGAAAAAAATGTTATATAGTCATCCAACATAAAGGAGATCATCATACATAGATAGCCAGATGGTAACTCAACATTAGCCCAGGAAAGCAGTAAGCCAGTATAGCAAATGAACCCAGCCACTAAACATAGCAAGGAGACCGTGACGATACATATGTTACCAATATGAAGTCATAAGGATCCAAAGAAGGCCCTCCTCCTTACCAGGGGAACTCATTGGCAGGGCTAGACAGTACAATGATCTACAGCACTATCATAGAAAATAAATAAATAAATAAAAGAGGAAAGCAGGGGAAGAGAAGGAGAGAAAAGAAAGGAAAGGAGAAAAAAGAAGGATCCCAGGGAATGCAAAGACAATATACAAGGTAGCCCAAATACTTCCAGTTTAAAGGTCAATATGCATATAATGGTCCCCAAACTCTTTCAAAGCAGCTATATGAGTCCTGAATAATGCTCGTAATTCTCTCATGAGACATGATCCATTATACTTTTTGCCATACTCGGTAGACTAGAACCGAGGTCTTCTTCCACGATCCAGCAATAATTATTTTGACCGCAAAGAAAATAAAGAAGGCCAGCCTCTGAGTGGATCGAGAAACCATTTCCAGCGGATCATTAAAAAAAAAAACACTTGTGTGGATTGTGGAATATTGGCCCCAGTGACTTGTCGAGCAAGAGCAAAAACTTTGTTCCAAAAGCCCGAAGTCTAGGGCATTCCCACCAGATATAAAGCATTGTCCCCAGCATTTGGCAACCTCTAAAGCAAAAGGGTGACACATTGGGATAAAGCTTCAATGGCCAGGGAGAAACTAAATACCACCTAGTCATAATCTTTATATTAGCCTCAATTAACAATACATTCAATATGCCCTTATAAGACCAGTGTAAGTTGCTATAAACGCTGTATGGTCTTGGCCACCGTGCTGCAGCTCAGTTTCAGGGTCTTGGCAATCTTCTTATAGCCTAGGCCATCTTTATGTAGAGCAAAAATTCTTTTTTCAGATCCTCAGAGAATTCTTTGCCATGAGGTGCCCCCACCACCACCACCTCCTCAACACAGAGGTGTGGGGGGCATTCACATTTTGGTATTGTTTTCTAGGCCAATTTTTTGCCATGAACTTGAACTCTTAAAATGTTAGGAAACATCTGGTTACCCTGGCGTTCCTGTGTCTGTTCTGTCTCATCCAGGTCAGTGGGGCATGGTCCAATGCCAGATGAAACTTCCTTCCAAGGAGTCCAGAGCCAACTTAATCGCCAGGCACTTCTGCTCCACTTTGATGTAATTTCTCTTGGTGGCTGTCAACTTTCTACTAAGAAAGACTATGGGTGGTTCTCCCCATGGGAGAGAACAGTTCCTAAGCCCTCCCCTGGAGGCATCTGTTTGGACAATAAACTCAGACAGGTGCTGGCTGTTTCCTCTTCCTTTTATGCACTCTGATGCAGACAGGTTAGCCCCTTCTGGACCAAAGATCCCATGATTAGGGGTTGGAAGTTTTTTCTTCCCAAAACTCTTCAAACCTCTGAAATTCCAGGTCCCTAATGAGGACCTACCAGTCCAGAGAGTAATGAAAATCAGTTCTCTCCAGCCATACTACCCTGTATGGTTGATAACCCCTGAGTACTCAACAATGTCTTCAAACTGTCCCCTCAAATGGGCCACAACTCAGATAGTGGGGAAATAGTCTTGCTGTCCAGGACCCATCCCTGGCCTCCTGTACACCACATAATAAGTTAATATTGTATATAAAATACATATAAAGTTACATTTACATGTTTCAATTTAAATGGGAAAAATAAATACATGCATTTAACTTAATGCAAACACTGACATCCACCTACAGCAGTTGCTAGGCAGTATTAACTGGTCTTAGTAACCGAGTGTGACCTATTCCACAGTTCAGCATTACAGGTTTAGAAAACAAGATGTTCTTAAGCACAAATGCCTTTAGTTAGTCTCTTCTTTTCTGTAACAACAGGGGAGGCAAATATCATGATTATTAAAAATGTTTTGTTTTTTTATGACTGATATAGCTAGTAGCAGTTAGATTCTTGATTTGTAATCTTGAACTAGCCTCAACACTCATCCAAATGGATTCTTCAGTTCCAAAATTTGATCCAAAAAATGGTAAAATATCTTTAGTTACAAAACAAGTCCAGTTAAATGTGACTATTAATAGCTATATGATGACCTGGATAAATGAGGACCTTCACAGACAATGTTTAATGGTAAGGGTACATGCATACGGACGATGAGAGGTGACAAAGGAATGCTAGAGAAATCTTTTCAGCAGTTTTCCATGCCCAAGGAGCTGCAGGTGGCCAGCCATAGAAGTGTATGACTGTACATTTTTGTACTTGTGCAAATGCTGATGCTGTTTTGCATCTGTGTTTACCTGCAGATATGGCGTATTTCCTGAAAGAGAAAAAAGAGAAATATGTCCTAGGCAAAGGTGCAGGTAAATGTCAATGTGACAGAGCCTCAGCAGTTACATAAATACACATGTGTACAGCCATGCACTTCTATGATTGGCTGTCCATGTCACCTGCAGCTCCCCAGGAGTGGGAAAATGTAGGGATTTTTCTTTTTCATACATCATGGGACACAGAGTTAGGCTAATATTCATTACCTGCTGGGTTATACTTAATCTCCAATGAATGGACACTGGTAGACCAAAGGTCTTTAGACAGGAAGTGATCCCCTATATAACCCCTCCCATACAGGAAGTACTTCGTTTTTTTACCAGTGTCTGCAAGGTGGATGGCATGGTTGTTTGAGCTCTCTGAGCTCCAGGTCTCTAGTTCCACAAACAGTTCTTTTAATGAATAAAGGAACTGACCGATCATATCCATTTGACGCAGGCTTTATATGCTTAGATAAATGGTACCCGAGCCTTGCAAAGAAGACTCAAGATCCTGCGAGGTTTTGCCTGTATTGCGGCCTCTGGGCGATGGACCCTGTGAAGTGGAATCCTGGACACCACAGCTCTAAGGCATTCCTTCAGGGTGCTGTACAGGTCCAAGGGAGTGGACACTAAACATGAAATGGGTACCCAGTCCTTGAAGGTCCTCAAGTGACAGGAACCCATCATAAAGGGTGAAGATTGGGCTCTTAGTTTATAAGCGGCCCTGCGCCTGGACGGGTAAGTGAAACCCCTTTTTTATTATTGTGGGGTGTCCCAGTGATTGTAACAATCAATCAAGCTGGCTAGAGGCTGGACACCTGTGTGCAGTGACCATACAGGGGAGTTTTTTGGGCTAGCTGTGTTTTTTTTTTTAAAGTCTACCTTTTTTGCTTGTGTCTGGCTGTTTTTTACCTGTATAATGGCACATGTGCCCTATTTTGCCTTGGTTTGCCATGGCGCACGTGCGTTTGCAAAAGCGCCACTGGGCTCACCAGTTTGTTTGGCGGCCATGGCGCACACGGCGTTGCCACACATGCGCCGTAGTCTTTATCTGGGCGTACGAAGATTCGCGTCATATGCGAATACGGCCACGTCTGTTCGCCAGGACAGCGCACATGCGTGCACAGGCATGGGCAGAACATTTTGGCGCACAGCCAGCTTGTAAGCTGTGTATGCCAAGAATGCGATGCTTCCTTCGAAGGCAGCTGTGGGACACAGAGCAGGCTCTGAACCAGGCACTTGCAGTGGTTTATTTCTCTTTACCCAGGTCACGTGAGTCACCAGGTGTTGCTTGGCAGGCTAAAAGTGCTTAGCAGGATTGTTGCATAGGGGCTTGGTGAGCCCTATTAAAGGGTCTCCCTTCTGCGGTGTGCTAATTCTGTGGATGGCCTGGCGGATGAGTCTGCTTCCGAGCAATCTGGACAAGAAGATATCCAGCTGATGTCTGCCTCTCAATCACAGAGGCTTTTGATCCTGACTCTTACCAAATGGTTTGTTCTGCCTTTAAGTTGCCTCTTGCAGAGGTTACTGAGCCTCCCTGGTCCTTTTTGGGATCCCTGAGGCCTCTTCAGGCCACACAGGCTTTCCCCTTACACCCTCTTTTGGAACAGGCAGTGTATGCTGATTGGGAACATCCTGACAGGATTTTTGTTCCTCCTAAGAGGTTTTCCCTTTTAAATCCCATGGATGAAAAGTTCGTTAAGAAGTGGAGCATGCCAGCCGTAGATGCAGCAGTCTCTTCCTTAAACAAGAACATAACTTGTCGATAACGCACAGGGCTTGAAAGACCCTGTTGACAAGAAATTGGATTCGTTATTAAAGGCTTCCTTTTCTTTGGCCAGTTCAGCTATTCTGCCAGCTGTTGGTATCTGCCAGTCCGTAAAGGATCAGGTCAGACGGCCTGACAGGCCTAACCAGGAAGATGATCAGGCAATATGGCAGGTGACATTCCGCATCTGTTGACAGGCAATGTGGCAGGTGGCGTGGCAGGTGACATTCCACATCTGGTGACAGGCAATGTGGCAGGTGACATGCCGAATCTGGTGACAGGCAACGTGGCAGGTGATGTGGCAAGTGACATTCCACATCTGGTGACAGGCAATGTGGCAAGTGACATTCCACATCTGGTTACAGGCAACGTGGCAAGTGACAATCCACATCTAGTGGCAGGTGACGTGACAAGTGACAGTTTCACAACTGGTGACAGGCTACGTAGCAGGTGGTGTGGCAAGTGACAATCCACATCCGGTGGCAAATGACACACTCAGGGCTTCTACTGATTCTGCATTATAGTGAGTTGAACTATTTCATTTCACTACTATGTAATAATAGAAAGAATGTGCTTCAATCACCCTGACACCATATCAAGTATGGTGTCATGATGATTGAAGCGCTAACACCAGCCATTGAATTGTTTACCCCACCCCACCCTCCAGTCCTTGGCACAATTATCTTCCATGCAGCCGGTCCCCGGTGCCAAAAAGGTTGGGGACCACTACCTTAAAGGATTCAATACAGCAGGTTTCTCATTTGGCTCTCTTATCTGTACATATGCACAGACTTTTGTGGTTTAAGAACTGATCAGCCGTTCTTAGAGGAGTTATTGGCAGGTTTCCGTTTTCATGGGGAACGTTTGGTGATCATTTCATCCAAAAAATTTACGGATGGAAGAGTTCTCTACATCCTGTGAAGAAAAGCACCAGGTGTCCCTCATTTAAACCCTCAGGGACTGCTTCCTCAAATGTCTCAGCGCCAAGGCAGTTCTGCAGACAACAGGGCGCTAGGGCCAGGGGTAAGCCACAAGGCCAGGGCCAGAAAAAGCCCTGGGTCCAAAATGCTTCTAAACCTAGCACCAAGCCCTCCTTTTGAGGGGTGATGCCCCCAGTCCATCGGGTGGGGGGAAGGCTGCTGCACTTTGCGGACATTTGGAGAACAATAGTTCAAAACAAGTGGGTCACCTCAACTATATCCTGCGGTTACAAACTGGAGTTGCGGGGGGGTTCCCTCTCAGAGGTTTTTAAGATCCAGCGTTTCCTCGGATCCTCCAAAAAGAGATTTATTTCCTCAGGCACTACATCATTTAGTGCATCAAGGAGTGATTGTAGAGGTTCCTGTACCTGAAAGGGGCGCAGGGTTTCACTCGAACCTATTTAAGGTTCAAAAACTAAATGGGGACACAAGACCCATGTACCTATCTTTCAGCCTCATCAGAGGTTCCTGCGATTTGCAGTAGAGGAACGTCATTTTCAGTTTGTGGTTCTACCCTTTGGGCTTGCTACAGCTCCCGGGTGTTCACAAAGGTCCCCGCACCAGTATTGGGTCTTTTAAGGGCCCAAGGGATCCTGGTGCTCGGGTATCTGGACGACCTCCTGCTCAGAGATCACTCACTACAGGCTCTAGCACAGAGCATAACATGCACAGTGCGGTATTTGGAAAGCTTAGGCTGGATCATAAATGCCGAAAAGTCAACCTTGATACCAGCTCAAAGTCTAATGCCGCATACACACGATCAGAATTTCGGCCCGCAAAAGACCGATGAGAGTTTTTCATCGGAAAATGCGACCGTGTGAATGCTCCATTGGACTTTTGTTGGCCGAATTCCAGCCAGCAAAAGATTGAGAGCATGTTCTCAATTTTTCGGTTAGAAAAAGTTCCTATCCGAAAATGCGATCATTTGTGGCAATTCCGACAAGCAAAATTCCTACTCATGCTCGGAAACAATTCAACGCATACTCGGAAGCATTAACCTTCATTTTCTCGGCTCGTCATAGTGTTGTACATCACCGCGTTCTTGACGGTTGTAAGTTCAGCGAACTTTTGTGTGACCGTGTGTATGCAAGGCAAACTTGAGCAGAATCCCGTCGGAAAAGCCATCATATCTTTTTCTGACGAGAAGTCCGATCGTGTGGACGCAGCATTAGTATTTAGGTCTGATCCTAGATGCAGTCTAAGCAAGAGTATTCTTGCCACCCGCAAGGATCTGTGCCCTAAAGGATCAGGTGCATCAGATAAGGGGCACCAGACAACCCTCCATTCGGGTCTGTATGAGTCTTCTAGGGAGGATGGTGTCCTCCTTCGAGGCGGTGCCCTATGCCCAGTTCCATTCCAGGCCTCTACAACAGGACATCTTGTTGGCTTGGAACAGGAGAGGACAAGCCCTGGATTATCCAATGTTCTTATCTCCTCGGGCACGCTTAAGCCTAAACTGGTGGTTGCAGGATCAGAACCTGTGAAAGGGAAGATCCTTCCTCCTGGTAACTTGGAGAGTACTGACTACAGATGCCAGTCTCTCAGGCTGGGGAGTGACCTTAGAAGGGCCCCAGAGAGGTCAGGGATAAAGTTGTGGAGAAGTTTAAAGCAGGGTTAGGTTATAAACAAAGAATCCAAAGCTTTTAACATCTCACGGAGCACTGTTCAATCCATCATCCGAAAATGGAAAGGGTATGGCACAACTGCAAACCTACCAAGACATGGCCGTCCACCTAAACTGACAGGCCGGGCAAGGAGAGCATTATTCAGAGAAGCAGCCAAGAGACCCATGATAACTCTGGAGGAGCTGCAGAGATCCACAGCTCAGGTGGGAGAAGCCATGTGGGGGACACAGCAAACATGTGGAAGAAGGTGCCCGGTCAGCTGAAAGCAAAATTTTACTTTTTGGCCTAAAAGCAAAACGTTATGTGTGGCGGAAAACTAACACTGCACATCACCCTGAACACACCATCCCCACTGTGAAACATAGTGGTGGCAGCATCATGTTTTGGGGATGCTTTTCTTCAGCAGGGACAGGGAAGATGGTCAGATGGATGGAGCCAAATACAGGACAATCTTAGAAGAAAACCTGTTGGAGTCTACAAAAGACTTGAGACTGGGGCAGAGGTTCACCTTCCAGCAGGACAACGACCCTAAACATACAGCCAGAGCTACAATGGAATGGTTTAGATCAAAGCATATTCATGTGTTTAGAATGGCCCAGTCAAAGTCCAGACCTAAATCCAATTAAGAATCTGTGGAAAGACTTGAAAATTGCTGTTCACAGACACTCTACATCCAATCTGACAGAGCTTGACCTATTTTGCAAAGAAGAATGGGCAGAAATGTCACTCTCTAGATGTGCAAAGCTGGTAGAGGCATACCCAAAAAGACTTGCAGCTGTAATTGCAGTGAAAGGTGGTTCTACAAAGTATTGACTCAGGGGGGCTGAATACAAATGCACGCCACACTTTTCACATATTTTATCTGTAAAAAGTTTTGAAAACCATTTAGGGGTGCGTGACAGCACAAGTCTTGGCCACTGGAGGACAGGCAGGCTGTGCTCCCTGTACAGCTAGAAAACTGACCACGCCCCCTAAAACGTCACAGTCCCAGCATGCCCAAGGACTGTGACATCATATGGGGGCGGGGTCTCCGCCTATATAAGTCACAACGCAGCCCTCAGAGACCAGTCCAGCCGGAGAGAGCGTCGTGTCAACATCTGGGGGAAGAGAAGAGAAGAGAAGCCAAGAAGCCCAGAAGTCCGGACCTCCGCTCGCAATAGAGCTACATGAAGAGAGCGGAGGGGCCGGCCGAAGACCTGCGACACCGGGAGAAGAGGCCGGAGAGCGGAGAAGAACCAACCGGACGCCGGGAGAAGATGAAGCGGAGGGACCCCCGAAGCCGGAAGAAGACCCCCGAAGCCGGAGGAAGATCCCCCCCCGGAGCTGTTTAATAAAATATTTTAAAAACCTGTGTAGTGTGTTTTATTACTTACACTTTTTTCCTAGGTAAATGGGTAGGGGTACCATGTACCCCATACTCATTTACATAGGGTGGGGGGCCGGGATCTGGGGGCCCCCTTATTAAAGGGGGCTCCCAGATTCCGATAAGCCCCCGCCCGCAGACCCCGACAACCAACGGCCAGGGTTGTCGGGAAGAGGCCCTTGTCCTCATCAACATGGGGACAAGGTGCTTTGGGGTGGGGGGCCCCGCAGGGCGCCCCCCTCCCCCAAAGCACCCACCCCCCATGTTGAGGGCATGCGGCCTGGTACGGTTCAGGAGGGGGGGGGGGCGCTCGCTCGTCCCCACCCCCTTTCCTGACCGGCCAGGCTGCGTGCTCGGATCGGGGTCTGGTATGGATTTTAGGGGGGGCCCCACGCCATTTTTTCGGCGTAGCGGGGTTCCCCTTTATAATCCATACCAGACCTAAGGGCCTGGTATGCCCCGCGCTCGCCGCAATAGGAAGATTTGTTTTTCCTATTGCAGCGAGCGCGAGATGCAATACCATCCCCTCGTGTCGTATTTGGTCTGTCGGACCAGCCTACACACGAGCGGGCTTTCCGTCGGACCAGCACACACACGAGCGGACTTTCCGCCCGAAACTGAGTCCGACGGAAAGATTTAAAACATGTTTAAAATCTAGGTCCGGCGGGCTTTTGGGAAGAAGTCCGCCGGAAAAGTCCGCCGCCGCCCACACACGGGCGGATTGTCCGGCACACTCTGGTCCGCCGGACCAAGTATGCCGGAAAGTCCGACCGTGTGTACGCGGCATTAGACTTTTTCTGTAAGAGAATACAAAAGGAAAAGATGACATGATCTTTCACTGCTCTTCCTTCATTAATTAGGGTGACATCATTATTGTCATTTTCAAGGTTCCCTGAATGGAACTACTAAGGTGCGTGGTGAAAGCTTGCACCATTAAACTATCCCACAGCAGTGTAATATTTTATAATACCTCCCAATAATTTATGGAACTATAAAGAGTGACAGCTGGAATAAAAAACAGATAAAGGTTTTGCCATCTTCATCCTGAGAGGCCATGGGACATCTAACAACTTCAATAGAGATACCAGTTTTCTTGGAAGAAGATCCAGCTGGAATTCAGTTAGTCTTGAAAAGGCCTTTTCTGCAATAGAGCACTTTGAAAAAGTGTAACAAAACGATGCATTCTCTGAATGGTCATCTCCAGCTGAGACGCAGAAAACGTCCTTGTTTTACACTGCTTCCAAGCCAAGCCAAAGATTTCATGAAAGAGAACTTTGAAAGAAAATGAGGCCAATACAAATGAAGTTGAAAATAATTTTCTTATGGTGTTATTTTAAAATATTACATAATGAAAACAATGTAGCCTTTTCTTTATTGTGCAGAATGTCCTTCTCCAGGGTTTGGTGTGGCCTTCTTGCTGGTGAAGAATTGCACATTTCGGCATTGTTTATCAGATAGATTTTAAAATCTTGGATTAAAATGTTCACAGGTAACAAAGTATTAAGTGAAGCTAAACTAACTAGGCTAGGTAGGCTAGGTTTGTAAAGACAAGCAATAGTAGATTGTACTTGAAAGTGGTTGACGAAACTAACATTTTCAGGAGATGTCTGTAATAGTACCTTGATATTTCTAACAGCACATGCTTACTGTAATCGCAGCGTCTCAAGTAGATTTGTATATGTCATGTAAGTTTTATTTATTTATTTTTGAATACCTTTTTTGGGTGTGTATTTATTCTTTCTCTGTGTAGGGCTCTTTTAGTGTAAGTCTGGCCCTGTGATTACTGGTAGCTTCAATGCTATATAAACCCCCCTAGTTGGGAGAGTTTAATGGAGAGGTGGTGGTTGTGTTTTTGGAAGGTACCCGTGAGAGAAGGACCTTAGTTTGTTGGAGGAACTCTGTATCTACCTGTGACTATGTGTGTAGCTCAAGAATTAATCTCCCACTTCAAAGTGTGTAGAGAAAGAGACTGTACAACCCCAACACTGTGGACATTGGGTTTCCCTGGAGTTTGTTGAAATTAGCAGTCCACTTAAACTTGGAAGTATGTATACTGTAAGTGATTGAGATTTGCCTGAGAAAGATGTAGTTGGTCTGCTTGGAAGTACAGTATAGATAAGCGATTGGGCTTTGCCTGAGAAAGAGGTAGTTGGTCTGCTTGGAAGTACAGCATAGATAAGTGATTGGGCTTTGCCTGAGAAAGAGGTAGTTTATCTGCTTGGAAGTATAGATATGTGGTTGGGCTTGGCCTGAGAAAGAGGTAGTTGGTCTGTTAACAAGCCACCTTGCTGCAGTGTGGAGTATTTGGGTTTTCCTTCTTCTGATCTAAGACATACTATCAAATGTTGTGGCTTCCTGATGACCCTTATATTGCAGTGGGGCCCTGGAGCAGAGCCCTGGAGCTATCGGGACTAGAGAGGCCCCTTGAAGCACGTTTCCCTTTGACAGCATTGAAGCTGTAAAAAGTGAGTCCAGAGTTATAACTTTTGGATTTCTGACCCCCATAACTGGAAAAATAAGGAAAACTGACCTATGAACTAAAGAGCACAGTTAAACCTGTGGGACTGTCTTAAAGTGGTCCTTTTCTCAGCCTATGTAGGGAAAAGTAAAAAGGTCACTTAGCTCTTCCCCAGCTGCAACTTTGCTTTGTTCTCTCGCAGCTTTATTCAGCCACCAGAAGCCAGATGAAATACCTGGCATTTCTTGATATGAGCAAGCATGTAACTCACCCTCCCCCATCATGTGACAGTGCTGATGTCTCATGATTGCACCAGCTCTGTCACATGATGGCAAGCAAGGAATCCCTAGCCTATTGTAAGTTCCAACAGGCCAGTTTGGTTCTTACACAGGGCTTTCTCCCACCAGGCCTGGCAGCTGAATGGCGTGACACGAGAACAATGGAAAGGGCAGATATGCTTGTACAGATGGGTAGAGTTAAAATGAAGCTTTTACTTTGTCCTGTATGGGAAAAGGAAAGAGAAACCCTAACCTTTGCTGCCCATGTACTCTGAGGTATATACACACACAGCAAGAATTACTCATCAGCCAGCCATTTGTTATTCTGCAACACAGTGTAATCTGTAGGACTGAAGCTTGGTCCCTAAAGCAGCATTATAAGGGAAAAGGTGGGGTTGCAGCAGAGCTCAGACTAATGCCCCGTACACACGGTCGGACTTTGTTCAGACATTCCGACAACGAAATCCTAGGATTTTTATCGACGGATGTTGGCTCAAACTTGTCTTGCATACACATGGTCACACGAAGTTGTTGGAAAATCCGATCGTTCTGAACGCGGTGACGTAAAACACGTACGTCGGGACTATAAATGGGGCAGTGGCCAATAGCTTTCATCTCTTTATTTATTCTGAGCATACGTGGCACTTTGTCCGTCGGATTTGTGTACACACGATCGGAATTTCCGACAACGGATTTTGTTGTCGGAAAATTTTATATCCTGCTCTCAAACTTTGTGTGTCGGAAAATCCGATGGAAAATGTGTGATGGAGCCTACACACGGTCAGAATTTCCGACAACAAGGTCCTATCAAACATTTTTCATCGGAAAATCCGACCGTGTGTACGGGGCATAAGAATGGGAGGAGAAGAACAGAGAGCCGATCAGAAGTGCTGCTGTGGTAACTGGGGGAAGGACAAGACCTGTCAGTGTTACTTCACTACAGCTGAGAAAAATCAGGTCCCCTGCCTTGCCAGAGAGAACTCTGCTTTGTGGCAGGTCTGAGTGAATCTCAGAACTGAAGGGACAGAAATGCAAATCCTTTGGTAGGTAAACCAGTGACCTTATATGTGTTATATCTGTGTCTCTTTAAAAGACTTAAAATGTTTCTGTCTTCAATTTTAAATAACATTTAGCTTTTTGATTGTTTTTAAAGATGGTGAAGAAAATGCCAGAGCTTTGTTAAAGGTAAGTGAAAAAATAAATACTTTTTAAAGTGAAACCCCAGACAAAATATATTTGTTTGGGTAGTGGGGGCCAAGGTTAGAACTCCTATTGGGTCTTTACTCTTTACTCTTGCATCACATTTGGGAAGATTTCTTCTTATTCACCACCAGCCCATATATCTCCCAGCTGGCAGAAAGACGCCATGGATTGCTGCAGTAACAACTAGTGTGCATGGCCAGACATCTTCCCCCTATTAGTTTTTAGTCAAATCATACAAACGTTTCAATGTATTATTCATTTTTTGTGATTATGTAATTTTATTTAAATTATAGGAAAGAACAAAACGTCAAATTCCAAAAACTCTGACTGTCACCACAATTTTGGTAACCTATTTTTTTTAAGTTCCTTAATCGTTGATTCTTTTTCAGTTTGTATTTGAAGCAAAACAAAGAAATATTGAAGTATTTTTTTCTGTGTTTATTGTGTGTTTATGGTTCTGTTTGTTTTATGATGTCATGTTTTTGTTTTTTGCTTACATTTTTATCACTTTATACATTTTTACCGAGACTGGAAATATAAACTTTTCACATTTGGTATTTTTTTGGA
This sequence comes from Aquarana catesbeiana, assembly GCF_042186555.1. Lineage (NCBI taxonomy): Eukaryota > Metazoa > Chordata > Amphibia > Anura > Ranidae > Aquarana > Aquarana catesbeiana. The sequence continues at coordinate 179,363,901 of NC_133333.1, forward strand.
ATAAAGGAAAAGCCTTTTGCGATGAAGACTGAATCAGATGCCTTGGAAGGATATGCCATTGATCTTCTCTCTGAACTCACTCAGTCTCTGGGATTCAATTACACATTGCATATAGTGAAGGATGGAAAATATGGATCCAAAGACCAGGAAGGAAACTGGAGTGGAATGGTGGGAGAAATCATCCGAAAGGTGAGTCAATGCTGGACAACAAAAACAAAAAGTGAGCCCATCCCCCCCACCGCTTTAATAAAAAAAAAAAAATTTTAGAATTTGATGTGGCAAAGATGCCCCCACTGATTTAAATAATGGAACCCTATTGCTCCCAATGACATTAAAAAAAAGGAGGCACTATTCCTTACACTGACACCAACGATGGGGCACTATTCCTCCCACTAATACAGTACCAATGATGGGGCATTTTTTTTATCCACACTGACCACAAAGCCTAATGCCCCGTACACACGGTCGGACATTGATCGGACATTCCGACAACAAAATCCATGTATTTTTGCCAACGGATGTTGGCTTAAACTTGTCTTGCATACACACAGTCACACAAAGTTGTCGGAAAATCCGATCGTTCTGAATGCGGTGACGTAAAACACGTACGTCGGGACTATAAACAGGGCAGTAGCCAATAGCTTTCGCCTCTTAATTTATTCTGAGCATGCGTGGCACTTTGTGCGTCGGATTTGTGTACACACGATCAGAATTTCCAACAACAGATTTTGTTGTCGGAAAATTTTATAGCAAGCTCTCAAACTTTGTGTGTCGGAAATTTCGATGGAAAATGTGTAATGGAGCCCACACACGGTCGGAATTTCCAACAACAAGGTCCTATCACACATTTTCCATCGGAAAATCCGACCGTGTGTACAGGGCATTAGAATTGTTTACTCAAACTGACACTGGGGCATTTTCTACACCCAATGGCCACAGACTGCCCCCCCCCCCTTAAAGCCTGTGACCCTGTAGGTAAATGCTAAAAAACACAGCTCCTAGTACAAAGAAAAATCGTGTAAGGGTAGGGGGCATCTTGTGATGGACAGTTGACATCCGTTCCACGTGTTCACCATTAACTCATTGGGTGTCAAGTGTAAGGGTTTTTTAGGAGGCCTGGGTTCTTCTGGGTTACTTCAGGCAACCAGAAGGATTATATGTTGTAACGTCAGGTTTACAGCTTACTGAGGGCATACTCATTATTGTCAGGACTCAACAAGGACTGTGGTCATTGAAAAGTCAAACATTAAAGCAGTCCTCCAACTCCAAGATGAGCCACTTGTGTACAGTGTTATGTGAAGTCCTTGCAGAGGACATGGTCCCATATGCTACACAATTGTACAGGTGTATGTGATGCATTATCAGGGACATGCAGAGCTCATGTCCACTACACCAGTCAGTGTACTGGTTGCAGTTAACCTTTCAAGATGTTACTAGAACTGTTACAATTGAAAGCCGGTGCTCCATAGAAGAACTGCAAGTCTCCGCATGTCCTGTACAATCCCGTCCTTTTGTTCGCTGACCCAACGACCCTTAAGATCCGAACCTCTGACTTTTATATATCACAGGACAGGAGGCTGGACCCCAAAAGCCCGCAAGCAGTTGAACATAACAGATTCAACTTTTTCTCCCCCCAACCTGGGCAGCCATACTAGTCTATCAAGCATTAATACAGTAGGGCAACCTGTCTACAAGCTGATGGAAGAAAGGACTTTTCTCTTGTTATATAACAGGGGTGACACAGTGAGCAAAGTAATATTTTATATAGGTTGGAGAATTCCTTTAATTCTTTAAAATTTAGTATACATTGCTAGCAATGCATTTCTTTTTTATGAACACTGTCCATCATATGTCCTTGGTCTGTTTTTCAATGTAGCACATTGTTTGGAAACCTTGGCATTTCCTATTAACTAATGGGGGTTAAAAAGGTTAACTGGCAAGTTTGTGAGGCTCTGTAGCCAGCGGGGCCTTATACACAGGCAATTGTCACAGTGACAGATGTATTTCACAGCTTCCTAGGAGTATTTGCAGCTACAGACCCAGATGCTTCTTGACATTTCTATAATGTGATCAGACAGCTATGCCTGATAATTATGTTGCTGAGAATCAAATTTCATCATGAGCCGTCTCTTGGGGAACACAGTCTCCTGGAACAATGGGGGGGAGCTATATAAAAGTTTATAATGCCTTCAGCAACAAAGTTCACCCCTCCAAACTCCAGACTGCCAAAGCATAGCACAGCATGAGCAGAGGAATTCCTGCGTGAAAATTTGCAATCACCTTATCTTTGTTTATGTGTTTTATATGCATTGTGAGACATTTAGAGGGCTTTTTTTTTTTTTTTTTACTGGTCTGTCAATGAGCTAGGCAGTGGGAGGTGGGGGGCCAAGGGCCATCTTCCTGGTTAAAGGTGGTATGTGCATAATGGAGTAATACAGCTTTCATGATTCCCAGGCCACTTTTGAAGCTATGTTTGGGCATATCTGTATGCCAGTTTTGCAATCCTGCTAGCAGTTTATACCCATGATGTGATGCATTTTCTTCTTTTAGGAAGCTGATTTGGCCATAGCACCTTTAACAATTACATCTGTGAGGGAGAATGCCATATCATTCACCAAACCCTTCATGCAGACTGGGATTGGTATACTCCTAAAGAAAGATACAGCCGCTGAGAGCTCATACATGTTTGGTTTTCTGAACCCTTTCAGCAAGGAATTGTGGATAGGAATCATTATATCCTATGTGATCACCAGCCTCTGCCTGTTTCTTGTTGGAAGGTAAGAATTGGGTAGCTAAAAATATATGCATGTGAAATATGTTATTTTTGTCTGATGTAGAAGAAAATTGACTTTAATAACGACTTATATACTGCACCATTTACGTCAAAACTATGTTGGTGAACAGAGGGTTAAAGGACACACAGAAACCGTTTTTAGGGCTAATGAGGGTAAACTCAGGCACCAGGGCTATATACTCTTATGCAGGACATAGAGATGACAGGTTCACTTTAAACGTACTTTAGGTAGTACTTGATACAAAATATATTTTTGTTTGCCAAAATGGCATTATATGTTGATCAGCCCAGCGGTGTCAGCCAATGTTTCACATAGCAGGTTTTCCTTTTGACAGGGCCCCTTTATATAAAAAATGTAACATTAAGTTACTTGAACTACATTACTTATGCATTAAGACCAAAATGACTAATAACCGATTGCCTGCAGTTCTCTTATATTTTTACAGATTTTTCAAGGTGCAAATGATGTATTACCATTTAGCTCATACTTCTGTCCCTAGCTGTAATGTCAATGCTGTATTAAAATGCAATGAGTAATGTATTTACATGTATGTAAATTAGAGATGTAGATGGCTGAAAGCGGAGATAAAAACAGCACCGGCATAGAAAACATCTAATTTGTATATGTGAAGAAAGTTTACAATGCCAGGAGCGAGAATGTGTAAGCACCGCTGATGGACTGTTCTATGACTAGGCGCAGACATGTCTAAATACAGTTAGCTGTCTTATCAAAGCGCGGGTGGATAAAGAGAACATGTATAAAATAAAATTACAAAGATAGAGACTTGGAAGAATAGTATAAGGCTGAACTCCAGAGAAAGTAGAAATAGTCCCTTTCAGTGGAGCTGCCCCAAAAGCTCCTTTGCGCTGCAAGACCCCCCCCCCCCCCCCATATGCTCTAGCATTTTGATGCTCCTGATGTCATCATGACTGGTCCAGTGTCCATAGCTTTGCACTGGATGGGAGGACACTGAGGAACAGTCCACAAAGTGTTTTTTCCACAGACCACTAGACCCAAATGAACATTTAACCCATGCAGCCCCACTGCAAGGGAGAATTTTTAATTTTACAGTAGTTTGGCTACTTCAGCCCCGGAAGATTTGGCTGCTCAATGACCAGGCCATTTTTTACGATACGGCACTGCGCTGCTTTAACTGACAATTGCGCGGTCATGCGACACTTTACCCAAACAAAATTGACGTCTTTTTTTTCCCCACAAATAAAGCTCTCTTTTGGTGGTATTTGATCACCACTGCGGTTTTTATTGTTTGCGTTATAAACAAAGGAAGAGCGACAAGTTTGAAGAAAAACACAATGGGGTTTATTTACTAAAGGCAAATCCACTTTGCATTGCAAGTGCACTTGGAAGTGCAGTCACTGTAGATCTAATGCCGTGTGCACACGAGTGGAATTTCTGACAGAAAGAGTCCGATGGGAGCTTTTCATCGTATATTCCGACCGTGTGTAGGCCCCATCGGACTTTTTCTGTCAAAAATTAAGACGGACTTAGATAGAGAACATGTTCTATATTTTTCCGACGGAACAAATTACTATCGGAAAAAAACGCTCGTCTGTATGTTGTTCCGAATCACCAAAAACGCATGCTCTGAAGCAAGTACGAGACGGAAGCTATTGGCTACTGGCTATTGAACTTCCTTTTTCTATTCTCGTCGTACGTGTTGTACGTAACCGCCTTCTGGACAGTCGGAATTTGGTGTGACCATGTGTATGCAAGACCACTTGAGCGGAATGCCGTCAGAACTCGTCGTAAAAACCTTCAGAGTTTATTCCGACGGCAAAACCGGTCATATGCACAGGGCATCAGGGGGACATGCAAGGAAAATAAAAAACAGCATTTTTGCTTGTACATGATTAGATGATAAAATCAGCAGAGCTTCCACTCATTTCAGATCTTCTCCTCAAATCTAAAGCGACTGCACTTCCAAGTGCACTTGCAGTGCTCTTGTTGTGCAAAGTGGATTTGCATTTAGTAGATCAACCCCAATATCTTTTACTTTTTGCTATAATAAATATCCCAAATTTAAAAAAAAAAAAAATGTTTTCCTCAGTTTAGGCCGATATGTATTCTACATATTTTTGGTAAAAAAAAAAAAATCGCGATAAGCGTATATTGATTAATTTGCGCAAAAGTTATAGCATCTACAAAATAGGGGATAGATTTATGACATTTCTATCTTTATTTTTTTTTACTAGTAATGGCAGCGATCATCGATTTTTATTGGGACTGCGATATTGCGGCGGACAAATTGGACACTTTTGACACATTTTTGGGACCAGTGACATTTATACAGCGATCAGTGCTATAAAAAAAAGTACTGATTACTGTATAAATGACACTGGCAGGGAAGGGGTTAACACTAGGGGAAGATCAAGGGTTTAACTGTGTTCCCTAGTGTGTGTTCTAACTGTAGGGGGATGGGACTGACTAGAGGAAGAGAGAGATCGGTGTTTATACTTAGTATGAACACATGATCTGTCTCTACTCCCCTGAAAGAACCAGGATTTGTGTGCTTACACACACATTCCCATTCTCGTTCTGTAACACACAATCATGGGTGCCTGGCGGTCATCACGCCCGCCAGGCACTCGCATCGGCTGGGACATGCGCGCCGCCGGAGGTGTCTTAAAGAGCCGACGTACAGCTACGATGGCTCGCGCAGGAAAGCCAACCTGCCGCAGTATAACTGCGGTGGCTGGTCCGGAAGCTGTTAAAGGGTAAAGAAATTGCATACACTGGGTTTCGCTAAAAGCTGGGAGTGGCTTAATATGCACCATAATATCAGGACTCATGAATGCACACTATAAAATAGTATTTAAGTCGTGCAGTGCATTTAGTGAATAATGAATGAATAATCAGTTCCAGGTTATATAGAATTCCTGCATACATCAGTGTATATATACAAAATGAGAACAAATACTGAGAATGACACCCAGCAGAGAAGTAGTACTGTGCAGCGTTCATACATACAAAATGTGATCAAATACTGATGTAGCACCCTGATGTTTAGGCAGGGTTGATATTAAATGTATTTGCCAAGCGATTGTTTCCTTGGCCAATTGTTAGGAGGTCAATTGATTTTGCCCTAATTCTGGAATAGCTGCACTTCTCTCTTCTGTCACTAGATGGTCGGGTATCTGGTGACATTTGATAAGACAAGGGCATTGCAAGGACAGATTAGGAATGAATGGGGTGTCTCAGCCAATGGGCAGGGATTTTCTTGGGTCCCTTGGCCTGCTGGGAGAACCTTTATTTTTCGGTTGAGTCAGATGATCAGGGTTCTGTGCCACCTGGAGAGCTCTCTGGGTGGACATGTGTTGTATTGGCCCAGGCTGCTAGGCCAGAAACCTAAGGCCTAGCCCAGGGACATCTGGCTGCTAGGCTGTCTGAGGGCCTATCCAGAAGCAGGAAAGCAGCGTAGGGTTGGGACTGCGAGCTTGTAGTCCAACCAGAAGTAACGGTGAGTAAGCTGAGGCCAGTACCAGAGCAGACTTCTCACCAGTCAGGGACAGTGAAGAACTGAGTGAGTGTGGGGTAAAGAGAAATGTTCGTGTTGCAGATAGGTGAATACTTTTACCGTTAGTAGCAGCTACAAGATTGTTGCCATAGGATACAGCGGCCCTAGCTATACAGAAGTGGTGTCCGGCTGAAGGCCTTCAGCTGTGAAGCTGTCTACCTACTGAAGTCTTGGAGTATGCTAATAATGTTTGCATCTGCCTAAGGGTGTCCTGGCCCTAACCCTCTCTCCCACAGTTCTGCTTAAGAGACAATAAATCTCTTTGTATTCAAAAAAGTGTCTGGCGCCCACCTGTTCCTCTTGCATTACACCCACCATGCCTTCTAAGAAGTTCTAACCCACTCTACACTGAAGGATGTCAGCTCACCCTAACTCTGGACGTAACTATTAGGCCAAAAGAGGCCTGGGACTTTGCTACAGTTGGCGCCCAACATGGGGTTATTTCCACGGCAGCCGCCCCTAGCAACCAGCTACAGCTACATCGGGATTTCGTCTGGCTCCATGGGAAAGTGGCAGTAACATCTTTACTTCGTATAGACTGTGTTATTGTGCATTCCAACAACGTGGGGAAGAACCAGCATGTCTCATTGCTCATGGGAGAGTATCAGCCTGGTCTTTTGACACTTTACGCCAGTGCTGAAAGGGTTAAAATGAACTCCATTAAAGTTTTGGTGCGCCACGAAGGAAAAGAGGTGGGCGCTGAAGATTCCAGAAAGTATCTGCACCAATTCGTTGGCAGGGGGAGGAGCTCCCGCTCTGCAGAGGATAAGGAAGTGTTGCCACGTGTGCCTGTTTGTGGGTTGGAGAAGATGGTGCAGTTTGGAAGTATGTAATTGGAAAATGTATGCTCCGGGTGTTGGCTTTGGACTGAGCGAGCCAAAAGGTGTTCTGACTGACACCTAAGGATAGTCTTGCCCTGTGCACGGCTGGAGGCTATGAGGCCTTGGGACTGATCTGCGGGAAGTGTTCAGGTTTGGCCACGCATCTGAGGCCTTGGATCGTCTGTGGACTCTGCGGGGAACCCCTGCTCGAGGTAGTCTCCCCATCCCAACCTTTGTGGATACTGCAAGCGGTTTGGAACAAGAATGTCGATATCACCCGGCTTCTGAGAGGATGCTCCTCTTGCTTTTGTGGCTGCTCCAAGTGGCGTGAGTAGTGCCAGCCTGAGTGAGCCCTTATTCACATTTTGTGTTTATCTGATAGGACATGATAAGAAAGTTTCTGTAAGATAGTTGTGGAAGGGGGTGGCACCTTCGGATGAGGATGGGGCCCACTTTCATTTATATGTGTGTAGTTTAGACATATTATAGGGTGTATTAACACTGCTATGCTGTTCTCGGCTGAAGGCAATGAATGTGTGAACAAACCCTTATAAGAGAAGTATGTGATTTCCAAAAGAAATGTTTTACTCACCTTGATCAAATGCTGCATCTTTCCCCCACCACCTCTAAGAATGAGAAGTGAGTGATCAAAGACCACTGATTGCTTAGTTCTCAGTCTACAATGAGCAGAGGGCTGGTGACTGTCAATCAGCATCTCTCTTCTCTGGCCCTCCAGTGCTCTCTGGAGCGCTGGGCTGTGGAGGGGGTGGGAGTGGCTGGTTCAAGCTGTCAGCGGCACACCGAGAGGCTGAGCCAGCTTCCGGTACAGGCATCTGGGTGGAACCCAACTATAAAGTCTGCTGAAAACGAATCAAAAGAGTGCAGAATAAACTGCACTGCTGTGATCCATAGGAGACGTAGGGCCAAAGAAGCTTTGGCGCTACTTCTCCTTTAAGTAGCCGACTGCACAAACTGTCACACAGAACCACATCACTGTCATGCGCTAGACAAAGAAAGGGGGAGGTTCCCACATTCATGAAAATAGCGACTTTGGGAAAGTTGAAGTTTGCATAGTTCAGGAGAGCAATGAGTGGTCCTTGTCTTAGAGGATTTGCAAAAAGAGTTTTTGCGGTTTGCTGCTTTTTGCTGTCAGCTGCCTGTTAGATTTGTCATTTTCGCCACAATTTCAGTTTAAAGTTGAGCCACCCACAAGACATAGCAAATAATATTCAGATTACATATCTGGGCTGGGTGTTCTACCAATGATTTTGATTTGTTGTTTCAGATTAAGTCCCTGTGAATGGACTGAACCCGCCAGTGAACAGAATCAGTTCACTCTTTTGAACAGCCTTTGGTATGGAGTTGGAGCGTTAACACTGCAAGGTAAAGTAATGGGTGACTCTTCTACTGAAAGTGAACAAAACCTCGTTAATACTGCATGAGCATATAAAATGTAATTAATAAGTATATATATATATATATATATATATATATATATATATATATATATTGTCAAAAATATTGGGACACGTGACGTTTAATGACATCCCAATCTTAGTCCAAAGGGTTCAATATTGAGTTGGCCCACCCTTTGCAGCTATAAGAATGAGAGCTGAGACTGCAAGCTAGGCCTTCTTGTCCAACATCAGTGCCTGACCTCACAAATGCGCTTCTGGAAGAATGGTCAAACATTCCTATAGACACAGTTCTAAACCTCGTGGACAGCCTTCCCAGAAGATTTGAAGCTGTTATAGTTACAAAGGGTGGGCCAACTCAATATTGATTCCTACGGACTAAGACTGGGATGCCATTAAAGTTTCTGTGATACGGGGGGGGGGGGACCTCTGCACCGACCGATTGTCCTTCAAGGTCCGGGAGCGGAATAGGGGTAGGAAGCACTAAAAGGACACGCTTACTAAAAGTAGAAAATACATGAAATGGCAGATACTGGTATAGACATGTAGAGATTTGTCTTCTTAAATTGATTGTAAATTCACATATACCATAACGATGCAGGAGAAGCAATCTGATTGCCAAGGACATATTATTATCTAAATGTACAGCCAATGTAATTTGATGTATGTTTTTGTTTTTGTTTTAAGGAAGAGTTTTTTCTCTTCTTATGCTTTATAAATAAAAAAAAAAATCTGAGTTAAAAAAAGTTTGTGTGTATATAAAGGCAGATGTCACAATACTTTTGATAATATAGTGTGTGTGTGATTTTATATATATATATATATATATATATATATATATAAATATATATAAATAAAGGTATGACCAAATGCAGTTTACTTTCATATCTTATTGTCATTATCTTGGGGGGAGGATATTTTGTCTGTCTAAAACTGGACATAGTTATAAGTGAATAGAGGGATATGTACAATCTAACCATCTCACAATGTCTCTGGGTCCACCATGTGCAATGACCAGTAACTCTCTAACTCCATGAGCATTCCTGTGTAGCATATGAAGGAGGAAAAGGGGGAGTCTCCTACCTATCTTGGAGGCAATAATAACATCAAACGAGGCTTTTCAACCCATTAAAGGACTTTTTCCTCTGAGCACACTCATTCAATGCAGTCAGGGGTCAGATCCATCTGTGCATTATTTCTACCAGTGTAATAAACTCATCTCCTTGTCCTAAATTCAAATAACCTGCAGAAGATGTAATATAACGGTATCTGTAACTGTTATTAATAGATACTATAGGTAATGGGAGCTGCTTTTTATTTTTAAGATAGACTCACAACAAAAAGCAGGTCAACTAACCCAACAATAATTCAAATTTTAGCTAATGTGTTTTAGATGTTCCGCAGCCCTCACAGATTTCCCAATCCCTTCATTTACAATTGGTTTAAAGCTAAAACCAATCTGTCATTCTTTATTCTTAGTCTTTTTTTCCTTGCTCTGCATGGAAGCCAAAGACAGACAATTTAAGTGATTGTAAACGATCACTTTGTAAAACAACCATTCAATTTAATAATGAAAAGGCAAAATATTTGTGTATAAATATAATATATATATATATATATAAATATTTTTTTTCCCAATTTTTTTTTTTTCTTGAGTGATCCCATTCTCTCTGTTCCCTGTCTCTTCCCAGTAAAAGAATGTGCAGCAGGGGCATGTCAGGACAAGTCTGATCATTGGAGGAGAGCAGGCTGAGAATTGACCACGCTGTGCTCTCCTGCTTAGTGCGGTCAGTTTTTAATAGGAAAGCAGAGGGACTGGCAGGAACACCAGTTCCAGGAAACAATACAAAGAGAACAGGATAGTTTTTCATACAAGTACATGGTACAGTAGGCATATATCAGGAATATGAAATGTTGGGGTAACAGAAACTTAAGTACATAGCTTTTCCTAGTAGTAGTTAAGTTTGACAGAGGTTTTCTTTGATACTGAAGAGTGAGGTTCCTGTGCAGCGGTGGTGCTAGTAGTGCCTGTAGGAATAGTAAGATGGTGTTAGGGTTGTGTCCAGCTCTGCTTGTTGCCATGTAAATGGGCTACTTAGCACATGACCATAGAGCAGGAGCCATATGGTAGATCATGGTTGGGGGTGTAGTGAGAAACGGGTTTAAAGAACAGTCAAGGTGGAAAATAAAAAAATGTAGGTGGGGAAGGCATTGGTAGGGATGTCACAACTAGGAGTAGGGAGAAGGCCAGAGACTGAAATTTTACCAGCAAGCAGTACCATGGGGGCCAGTCATAGGAATAATCCACTCCTTAAAAAAGTTAGTGTTCTACCAATAGGATTCGTATCTGCTCTTATTTAAGTATTTTATGCTTAAGAATTGTGGTCCTTTTATCATGGCTCAAGAACCAAGTCAGGATCTACAACATTGGGTAGGCAGCACTTTCCTACAGAAGGGCTTCCAAAGCCAGTTCAGGGTGAGGTTGGGGTGAGAGCGAGGAACAGGAGTGCCACGACTAAAGGTTAAAGTTCTAAAATGTTTTATTCTACTAAAGTTGTTTCAAATAAATTGGTAGGTGCAGCCAAGGTATTTCTGGGAACCAAAATTACCCTTCCATCAGGGCGGAATCTCTACTGGGTGAATTTGGTTGAATTTTTTAATTGTGGTATTTAAATTGATAGAAATGCTCTTAAGCAGCTGGTGTGAGCAGTATCTGCTTCATTGGCCAGAATGCAGAGTTCCAATATTTTGTAGGGATGAATCATAAGTTATAATTCCAGTGAAGGAATCCAGCTCTCTCTGGATCTACTAGGCATAAGTAGGGAAGCATAACAGCTTACTATCTATGCTGCTCCCATAGTTCTCCCTCTGGGGGATACACTAAGGCTTGAATTACGCACTGCAACCTTAAGATTGAGACATTCCACTGTACATAGTTTGTCTGCACTTTCCAGATACCTGCACCCCATTGTCCTACCCACAACCCGTTTGTTAACTGATGTCATCAAATCAAAAGACAGTGTCTCCCCTATACCAAAACATCCATCCCTTATGAATACAAGATGTCTAAACATAAAGTATTAGCCTAACACATACTCCCATACATATTAGTATGGCCTGAATGTACAGTCCAACAGAGATATACTGTATTAAGACATATTTTGGATTCATCCAACTTGCACTTTGTGTCTTGAAATCTCAGCTGCATCAATGTGTAGATCTAATGCAGCTATGGTGAACATATTATACTACAAACATACCTTGTATATGTGTATTTATACCTGGTTGGTGGTCTAGAAAGGCAGATAAAATAGAATAGGTCCTGTAGCTGCTTTTTGTATCTTGCTTTCCTTATTGGCTGTGAAAACGTTATTGTTAAACTGTGATCAAGATTTTCCTACTTCATTTTGTAGGTGCCGAACCTCAGCCTAAAGCCTTGTCTGCCCGGATCATCGCTGTCATTTGGTGGTTGTTTTCCATCACCCTCCTGGCTGCCTACATCGGAAGCTTTGCTTCATACATTAACAGCAACACCAACCACATTCCAAATATTCAGTCTGTGGAGGATTTGCTGAAACAAGATAAACTTGAATTTGGGACATTGAGCAACTCTTCCACTTTAAATTTCTTTAAGGTGAGTCCTGACAAGCCTTCTAAGTAAAAAATTTAGCAATAGCTTGACAAGTACTGCAAAAAGAAACCTCTGTGATATGGAAAGACAATCCATGGTGTAAATAGTTTTTTTTGTACAGAGTAGGTAAATTGTCAGACTTGGCTGGCAGCCAAGCCCATGTTGCTTCTTCCTGGGTTGGGCAGAGATCCAGGGAGGGCTGGATGACTCGCAGAAACCTCCCCCCTCCTTCTCAAACTTACTAGAAACTTCCAGAAGAATGGGAGGGGAGGTAAGGAGGAGCTGCCTGGAGTATTCACGAGGGCCCTGACCAATCCCCAACCTATGGGTTGGCAGGAGGCAGGCCCCCTCAAATACTCAGGGTCAGCCCAGCTGGGGCAGTGGAGCTCGGGTGGAAGATGGAGATGGGCTGTGGAGTTTGGGTGGAAGATGGAGATGGGTTGTTAGATTGTCGTGTCCCTTGCAGGTGCCCCCTAGTCTGGGGGGGGTGACCTCGGGCTGGGGCTCAAATGTGGAAGGGACTCTTTTCATGAAACACAGAGGTGTCCTGACCAGGAGGCATGGGAGCGAGGTTGAGGATAGCAGGAGAACATTGCCGGGCAAAGCTCCAGGAAGGAAGACAGCCAGGAGGGCTGGTGAGTGTACAGTCTGAGAGGCATGCCTGAGAGAACTGGGTGCAAGCAGTCTGGGATGGATGCAGAGTCAGTCTGGAAGAACTGTGGAGTCTTAGCCAGGAGGGCTAGTGAAAGGGGCAACTGCAGCTCGGTGAGCTGGCAGTGCCTGAAGTGGTGGTGTTGGGATCAGTAGCCACAGGAGTAGGACAGCTGGGACTTCTTTTTGCTACACACACAAAGGGGCCTGTGGTCCCTGCCTGAAAATGGCATTTGCTACAAGTCTAACGGAGCCTTTGCTAGACCCTTTAAACAGTGCCAGCTGGTCCTGGGAGTTGTTGTTCTACAAGCAAGATTTAGCTGGAGGTAGAAGGAGAAGTGTATATACAGGCTGTATACAGTTTGTGTCCCTGAAGAGTTCTGAGTTTGATCAAGTGGGCATCCCATGTCACCCTCAACCCCATCCAAGTTCAAGGTCCCCTAATAAAATACAAAAACAAAACTGCAAGGACTGTTTTCTGACTACAGTGTGCTGTGGAAAATTTGTGTGCCTGGCTGTGCAGGGTTGGAGTCTTTAAGAGGTTGTCCATTCTTTCCAGTAGTTTCATTGGGAAATCAAAGCTGTTGTTTGGGGTAATATTTTTGTAATACTTTTACTAAAATCCAGATGACCAGTGCAACATTTCTTTTACATTGTAGCACAACCTGTTTGCTCATACTTGCCTTTTCTTTTTTCGTAAGTTTGACTTTCATGTTTTTCTGTAAGCAAGTTCACATTTTTTGGATAATGGGTATAATGTCTGCATTTTAGGCAACTAGAGGGATTTATGGATTAAGGTAGTCTGTTGCCTGTTACAGGGTCTGTGTCATTGACATTAGTTTGAGATGCTTCTGAGATCTCCTTCCAACCTGCATTCAACTCAGTTCAAGCAGGTATTGCATTCCCATAGACTTGTATATGAATATAAAACCCACTTGTAGGGAACAAAAGCCTATTGACGTATACCCATAACCTCAAAGCAATTCCAATCGGCTAATAAAAACAATCGGCGAACCATTTATACTACTCAAAAAGTAATTCAGTATATTTAACCAGAGTTCTCTGGACTGAATTTCAGCCACATTTCACAGTGTTAGGGTCTGTTCACATAGGCGGTCCGCTCGGCGGACTCTGCTTTGCTCAGCGGGGGATTTCTCTGTTGATCCCTGTTGATCCCTGCTGAGCAGGCGGTTGACAGGTCCGTCTCGGCTCACTGTGCAGAGATGGACCTGTCAGAGCCCTGCTCTCCTCTATGGGGAGATTGGATAATAATGGACCGCCTGTCCGTTTTCATCCGATCCGCCAGACGGATGGAAAATAGGGTCACCTGGACAAGGACTCCAAAGTTCTTTTTCTCTCCTATTTCTTTATTTCCTTTTAAAATATATTGCCTTGTGTTAGAATATATTGTCTTGTTTTACGATATTATTAATGAATTAACTATTCTTTAATTGTAAATGAGCTGTATGTTATTATTCAATGTTATCTGTACATAATCTCTGTACTCAATAAAACTATTTTGACAAGGAAAACAGGGTCACCATGCTTCTGGTTTTGAAGGATCGGATCGGATAGCAGCGGGTGTCAGGGGACATGTCACCGCTGACATCCGCCGCTCCATAGGGTTGAATGGAGTGTCCAATCAGGTCCGCTGGAAAAACTGACAGGCGCACCTGATCGGAAAGCCCATGTGAAACGGCCTTACTCAATGAGTGATGGGTGTGTCTGCTTCTTAAAGTCAGTCATGTGTAACATGCCTTCTTTCTTTAAGGCTCCATGCACACTAGCATTTTTTATAAGCTCAAAAAATGCTAGAAAAAAATGCCGATAAAAGTGTTTAGGGGCATTAGCATTTTATTTAGACATGTGTGGTTTGTTTCATTCCGAATATTCGGATGAATTTTTCATTATTCAGAGATTTGGATATATCCGAATACACGAATTACAGTAAAAATGAAGTTCTTCTTTTGTTTAACTTTGCCACATTCGAACTGATAAAAAGAAAAAAAGAAAAAGTTTTTGATTCAGTCGATTCAAAATTTATCGTTTCGAATCGAAAAAAATCTGTGAATTAGAAGAAAATTTAAAATAGACATGAAACGAATTCCGTATACGAAATGAATTAATCAACCAAATTTAACGAAACAAAATAACTAGATTAACGAATCTAAACAAAACAAATTTTTTCGCATAAGATAACATACCTCCCAACATTTTGAGATGGGAATAAGGGACACCTACTAACAAACGTATGTAGGCATAGGACACGCCCCCTGCCACACCCACTTAAAGGAGAATAACCCCAAAAAAAGATTAATTAAATCCACAAGGACTTTTTTTTACCACTACTATTCCTTTATATTGGCTCTTAAAATGTACAAATGCAAGAATTTAGAAATTGAATGAAAGGTTTAGCTCTGGGAAACACTTTTTGAAAGATAAAAAGTGCATTTTATATACAACTATATGGATCAGACCAAAATGAGGGACAAATGAGGGGGAAAGAGGGACAGAGGGTCATTGTTCCAAATCAGGGAAAGTCCCTCAAAATCAGGGACAGTTGGGAGCTATGGGATAACACTATTTAGCTTCTAGGAGAATAAAAAAATGCTTGTGTGCATGGAGCCTAAATGTTTACACTTGTAATGTTTTAGCTTTCCATGATTGTTTATTAATTTTTTTGTGCCTTTGAATTTGCTAGAAAATTTGACTACTCCAGAAGAGTCAATTCAGTAGCACAACCCCCTCCCTCCTAGCATGTTAAAGGTCTTTCTTCTTCTGGGAGTGTCTAATTAGGTGTGTTTGCTGACCTAGCTCCTCTGCACTTCCCGTCACCTTCCTATGTAACCTTTTATGTAACAGTCGGGGGAGAGTAATACTACAGAGTATCACTTGAGTGACATCTATGAGGATGCTGACATCACATTCAAGATGATCGTACCCAACAGTAATCTCAGGACTTTTGGATGTCCATACAAGGGAGGTTTTACAAAGGAAAATAACATGCATAAGATACATTAAACGCACATATAATCTTATAAAAATATGTATGTTAGTCTGGTGAAAGGGTCTTTTAAGACTGTCACTTCTCAAACCTTGAAGGCACTGTGGAGCTTTCAGACACTTTCATACACTGCCAGTCACCTACAGAATCAGAGGTCTGAACACTTAAGTGGGCTAACCCAACTTCATATTCAAAATGAGAATGCAAATGTTTGAGCATTCCCCAAATACGACATTTTGAAATTTTACTGTAGGTGAAATTTATGTGCAATGCATATGACTCGCATGTCTGTTTACTGCAATAACTTTATTTCTCTTGCATATATTTGCCTCACCAATGCAGAATTCTAAGAATCCAACATTCCAAATGATCTATGAGTACATGGACAAGAGGAAGGACCGTGTGCTTGTGAAAACTTTTTCTGAAGGAGTACAGCGAGTCCGAGAGTCAAACTATGCCTTCCTGGGAGAGTCCATCAGCCAAGACTTCGTGGCGGCCAAACACTGTGACCTTATTCGTGCCCCAGAAATGATTGGAGGCAGAGGATATGGCATTGCAGCAGAATTAGGTATTTCTGTGTGAGAGAATTTATAGCAGAGCTGTCATGAGAGAAGCACGAGGGCTGCCATTCCTGACCTTCTGCAAATCCTAGATTCCTGGCTGTTATGCTGAACCTTTGGTTACAGTACTTTTTTTTAGCATTGACCATGTAGTGTTATTGCAAATGTAACAGAACTACAGCAGGCCATCCAATAAGTAATGTTTACCTGTTTCTGGCAGGTATAAAACTAAATCCATATTAATGATGTATCAAACCAAAATTATTAAATGAAAAAAGGGTTTCAAATCAGGAATTGAAGTCATAAAAAAAAATGTCATGTCTTCAACACCAAAAATGTCAGGCCTCTGCAGGGAGACCACTAATTCATCACAGACAGCAAGGGTCTTTCTCTGTTACATGTTGGCAGATTACCAGAAAAAGATGGGCATACAGTATATGGAAGGAGTGCAGACCAAAACATAAGAGTCCAAATTCATTTATTGATATTGTGTTAAAAGACAGCCAACAAGTTTTGAGGGATCAAAGGAACTCTCCCTTTATTAGGGCTTCAGTTAAAAATGAGAACCTGGAGAAGGGTTTTCCTGTTTGAATCTATGCAGAGAAGCTGATTACTGGATTAGGATTCCTAGCCAGCAGCATCTGCATGAGCAGTCAAAAAATATAACATGTTGGCAGATGACAGGCATGTCTCTAAAACACCTTTTTGTTTTTATGCACTTCTAGTGTATTTAGCTGAATTAAACTTAAGGTTCCTTTAGGTTTTAAAATAAAAAAAAACCTCTAATGAATTAAAGTGTAACTTTTAGGCTGGGTTCACAGCAGGGGGTCCTGTGTGTTCCTGTTCTCCATTTCAGGTATATATTGGGCCCAAATTTTTGCCTGAATTCAGACCTGAAACAGAGCCAAACACGCAGAGGACCCCTGTGCAATCAGCTCCACAGCTGCCCCAGAGATGTGTGAACCAGTTCCATTAAGAGTCGGCCACAATCTCCTGCCATTCTTATTGGATGCGGGGAAACCTGCATCCAATTTGCACTAGTGTGAACCCAGCCTTATTTAGTTTTGGATAAAACTGGGAAGAGTTACAACCTTTGTCAGGCTTTTTATTGCTTTTTTAAACTTTTTAAATTTTTCACTGGAAACCGTCACAGAAGTTAGAAACTTCTTCTCATTTTCCCCGATTGGGCCACAGAGGTTGTGGAGGTTCTAACCCTATCCTGCTCCAAAAAACGAAATCTAAAAACACCTAAAATATTATTTTCATAGTTTAGTGAGTAGCACTCCTGCCTTGCAGCACTAGATTCCCCAGTTTGAATTCCAACCAGGACATTATCTGCATGGAGTGTGCATGTTAACCGTGTGCTTGCTTAGGTTTCCCTTGGGTGTTCAAAAGACATGTTGGTAGGCTAATTGGCTCCTGTCTAAGGCCCCTTTCACACGATCGGACCGTTCAGGTCCGCCTGTCAGTTTTGACGGCGGACCTGAATGGGCGCTCCATGTTAGCCTATGGAGAGACGGATGTCAGCGGAGACATGTCCGCTGACATCCGACCCCGTCCGATCTGCTAAAAGCAGACGGATGGCTCTACGTCCAGATCCGTCGCTATCAGATCGGGTGAGATCTGAAGAAAACGGACATGCTGTCCGTTTTCATCCGATCCCTCCATAGGCAGCAGCGGCGCCTAACAAGCCCCTCCCCACTCAGTGAGCAGAGAGGGACCTGTCATCCGCCGGCTCAGTGGAGATCAACAGACTGATCTCCCGCTGAGCCGGCGGACCGAGGCGGGCTCCGTGGAAACAGAGTCTGCCTCGTGTGAATGAGGCCCTAATTGGCCCTAGTAAGTTTATGTATGCATGTAACATAGGGACCTTAAATTGTAAGATTCTCGGGGACGGGGATTGATGTGAATAGACAAAATGTAAGGAGCTGCATAAAGTGTTGGCACTTTTTAAACAATTATAATAAATAAATTAAATAATATTTGAACCTTTTGATACAGCTGATTCAGGCCCAGGGTGGGAAAACCCATCCCCCACAGATCACTATCTTTCACCAGCTCCATCAATGTTCTTACCAGT
Source organism: Aquarana catesbeiana (assembly GCF_042186555.1). Lineage (NCBI taxonomy): Eukaryota > Metazoa > Chordata > Amphibia > Anura > Ranidae > Aquarana > Aquarana catesbeiana. The sequence goes on from NC_133333.1 coordinate 179,382,393, forward strand.
AAAGCTGGCCATAGTAGAATCCTTCCTCGATCAATGCAATTGAGGTGGGTAAAGGTAACAGAAGTTGATCTAAAGATTGACTTTTAGGCTTCATGCACACGAGACGCCAGTGAAAAACTCTGCTGAACACGTTTTTAAAAGCTGAAACCGGCATTTAGAAATGCTCGTTTTGCCGCGTTTGTATGCCGCGTTTAAGTCTAGAAGCGTTTAGTTAAGATAACAAAGACCCTCCTCAAGCTCAGAAAGCATGATAAATTTTAACTATTTCTGCCATTTTGATCAGAGTGAGCAGCAGCAGCAGGGAGAGCAGTTGTATACTTGCATTTGCCTCTCTTTCTGTGGTTTTTTTTTTTGGAAATGGATCCCATATTGAACATATTGTAGAGCAGAGAATGACATTTTGCGACCTGACTTTGGGGGCCGTATCTCGGGGCCACTTGGTGCTAGGAACCCCTTTGGATATGTTGTAGTGCTAGTTCCACTGTGTTTGCACACCAAATTTGGGGTTCCTAGCACCAAGTGGCCTTGAGATACGGGGCCTCAAAGTCGGGTCACAAAATGTCATTCTCTGCTGCAGTTTACCATCATATTTCTGTGTTTTCTGGTCCAAAAAATAGGGTTCCTATAAAAACCCTTATAAACGCAAATGCGGCTAAACACGGTACCGCGTTTGGCGTCTGAAGCATGGAAAACTTTTGCGTCTGAACCCATTTTTTTGCTTCTGGAAAAACGAGGTTAAACGCAACTGCCAAAAAACGACACTGTGTACATGGACACATAGGATAACATTGAATGAGTTCAGGGGCAGTTGAAAAAAGTGTCCAACTGCCTCTGAACGTGCGTTTAACAGCGTCTCGTGTGCATGAGGCCTTATACAACACACATGGACTGAAATTTGCACAGGTCCCTGCTGAACCGATTTCAACTCATCTATGGCCAACTTAGCTCAAGAGAACATCACAGAGGTGTGATGGTGATTTTCAACCCATTCTACTAATTCAAGCATGATGTAATTGGCTCTTTAGAAAGAGGTACCGTGCCAGTGCTGTTAGAGAAATCATCATCATAACACCCTGCTATGTGGTTCTTGAATTTTCTGTTCCATAAAAGATTTACAGTAATGTATATAGACCTGTCATGTTTTCTCAGACTCTCCCCTTATCAGACCTCTGACTATCGCCATTTTGGAGCTGTTTGAGTCCGGAAAGCTGGAGTACCTGCGTCAGAAGTGGTGGGAAAACACCTGCTCTACACAAGACCAGACAGGTTGGGTGCCCGTACAACCTTACACTTTGGGCGGCATCTTCCTTATCCTGGGTATTGGCTTGGCTCTTGGGTTGATTGTCTCCTTCATGGAACTCATGTGTAAATCAAGAAGCAATGCGGATCAACAGAAGGTATGTGCAATTCCATAATGCTTGTGAATGTTTTTTTATAACTGGATGTACTTTATATCTCCATATGCTCTGGTACAATGTAGCAGTCTGTTTCACTACCCAGTAACAGCAGTTAAACATTCTAATAACAATATCGGCAACAATATATGCATGGTGTTTTTTTGCCCAATTTATGGGTAGGTTTCCTATAAAAAAAAAAATGCAATGTTTTGCTCCCACATTCAACCTATTGGATCCTAGATAGATTGAATGTATGCGTGTTATATGACTAAGATCCTTCAGGAGTAAAGATTAATTGGAATAGTTTTATGTCTTTGACTCCTTTTGGATTTGTATGCCTCTCACGAAGAAGATCGGTGTTTGAATGTCTACTATTAATATGGCTGGGTTTGATCAGGGATTGCAAATCTCTAGAAGTATGAGATATCCCCTATGTTCTTAAATGCAGTTTTTGTGCTGCATATATGCTTAAATCTCAATTGAAGGCAAATAAATAAATAGTCAGGCATATATAGATGGTGTCTTAGAATCAGGGCTTTTTTTTCCTCCAAGAATAGTCGCAGGAACTTCCCCTTTTTGAGTGACCCCCGTTTCCCCCCTCTACCCACCTGTGAGCATGTTTCTTGTCTCCCACCTCCCAGTACCACCCCTTTTAGAGGATACAGAACCAAGTATCATTTTGTGGTGCTAAGTAATTCGTATGGAATTTGATAATGAGAAAAGCAGTAAAATAGTTAATCTGCAGCCAGCATCACTAGACCCTCCAGCAGTCAGCAATAGGGATGAGCTTCGAGTTCGAGTCGAACTCATGTTCTACTCGAACATTGGCTGTTCGCAAGTTCGCCGAACAGCGAACAATTTGGGGTGTTCGCGGCAAATTCGAATGCCGCGGAACACCCTTTAAAAGTCTATGGGAGAAATCAAAAGTGCTAATTTTAAAGGCTTATATGCAAGTTATTGTCATAAAAAGTGTTTGGGGACCTGGGTCCTGCCCCAGGGGACATGGATCAATGCAAAAAAAAGTTTTAAAAACGGACGTTTTTTCAGGAGCAGTGATTTTATTAATGCTTAAAGTCAAACAATAAAAGTGTAATATCCCTTTAAATTTCGTACCTGGGGGGTGTCTATAGTATGCCTGTAAAGGGGCGCATGTTTCCCGTGTTTAGAACAGTCTGACAGCAAAATGACATTTTGAAGGAAAAAACTCATTTAAAACTACCGCGGCTATTGCATTGCCGACAATACACATAGAAGTTCATTGATAAAAACGGCATGGGAATTCCCCACAGGGCAACCCCGAACCAAAATTAAAAAAAAAAAATGATGTGGGGGTCCCCCTAAATTCCATACAAGGCCCTTCGGGTCTGGTATGGATATTAAGGGGAACCCCAGCCAAAATTTTAAAAAAAAATTGACGTGGGGTTCCCCCTAAATTCCATACCAGACCCTTCAGGTCTGGTATGGATTTTAAGGGGAACCCCGCGCCAAAAAAAAAAAAAAAAAAACGGCGTGGGGTCCCCCTAAAAATCCATACCAGACCCTTATCCGAGCACGCAACCTGGCAGGCCGCAGGAAAAGAGGGGGGGACGAGAGTGCGGCCCCCCCCCCCTCCTGAACCGTACCAGGCCACATGCCCTCAACATTGGGAGGGTGCTTTGGGGTAGCCCCCCAAAGCACCTTGTCCCCATGTTGATGAAGACAAGGGCCTCATCCCCACAACCGTGGCCGGTGGTTGTGGGGGTCTGCGGGCGGGGGGCTTATCGGAATCTGGAAGCCCCCTTTACCAAGGGGACCCCCAGATCCCGGCCCCCCCCCTGTGTGAAATGGTAAGGGGTTACTTACCCCTACCATTTCACTAAAAAACTGTCAAAAATGTTAAAAATGACAAGAGACAGTTTTTGACAATTCCTTTATTTAAATGCTTCTTCTTTCTTCCTTCATCTTCTTCTTCTTCTGGTTCTTCTGGCTCTTCTGGTTCTTCCTCCGGCGTTCTCGTCCAGCATCTCCTCCGCGGCGTCTTCTATCTTCTTCTCCTCGGGCCGCTCCGCACCCATGGCATGGGGGGGAGGCTCCCGCTCTTCTCTTCATCTTCTTCTTCATCTTCATCTTCTTCTTCATCTTCTTCTTCTTCTTCTCTTCTTCATCTCTTCTTCCTTCTTCATTTCTTCTGCGGGCCGCTCCGCATCCATGCATGGAGGGAGGCTCCCGCTGTGTGACGGCGTCTCTTCGTCTGACGGTTCTTAAATAACGGGGGGCGGGGCCATCCGGTGACCCCGCCCCCCCCTCTGACGCACGGTGAATTGACGGGACTTCCCTGTGACGTCACGGGGAATGCCACAGGGAAGTCCCGTCATGTCCCGTGCGTCAGAGGGGGGCGGGGTCACCGGGTGGCCCCGCCCCCCGTTATTTAAGAACCGTCAGACGAAGAGACGCCGTCACACAGCGGGAGCCTCCCTCCATGCATGGATGCGGAGCGGCCCGCAGAAGAAATGAAGAAGGAAGAAGAGATGAAGAAGAGAAGAAGAAGAAGAAGATGAAGAAGAAGATGAAGATGAAGAAGAAGATGAAGAGAAGAGCGGGAGCCTCCCCTCATGCCATGGGTGCGGAGCGGCCCGAGGAGAAGAAGATAGAAGACGCCGCGGAGGAGATGCTGGACGAGAACGCCGGAGGAAGAACCAGAAGAGCCAGAAGAACCAGAAGAAGAAGAAGATGAAGGAAGAAAGAAGAAGCATTTAAATAAAGGAATTGTCAAAAACTGTCTCTTGTCATTTTTAACATTTTTGACAGTTTTTTAGTGAAATGGTAGGGGTAAGTAACCCCTTACCATTTCACACAGGGGGGGGGCCGGGATCTGGGGGTCCCCTTGGTAAAGGGGGCTTCCAGATTCCGATAAGCCCCCCGCCCGCAGACCCCCACAACCACCGGCCACGGTTGTGAGGATGAGGCCCTTGTCTTCATCAACATGGGGACAAGGTGCTTTGGGGGGCTACCCCAAAGCACCCTCCCAATGTTGAGGGCATGTGGCCTGGTACGGTTCAGGAGGGGGGGGGGGCCGCACTCTCGTCCCCCCCTCTTTTCCTGCGGCCTGCCAGGTTGCGTGCTCGGATAAGGGTCTGGTATGGATTTTTAGGGGGACCCCACGCCGTTTTTTTTTTTTTTTTTTTGGCGCGGGGTTCCCCTTAAAATCCATACCAGACCTGAAGGGTCTGGTATGGAATTTAGGGGGAACCCCACGTCAATTTTTTTTTTAAATTTTGGCTGGGGTTCCCCTTAATATCCATACCAGACCTGAAGGGCCTTGTATGGAATTTAGGGGGACCCCCACATCATTTTTTTTTTTTAATTTTGGTTCGGGGTTGCCCTGTGGGGAATTCCCATGCCGTTTTTATCAATGAACTTCTATGTGTATTGTCGGCAATGCAATAGCCGCGGTAGTTTTAAATGAGTTTTTTCCTTCAAAATGTCATTTTGCTGTCAGACTGTTCTAAACACGGGAAACATGCGCCCCTTTACAGGCATACTATAGACACCCCCCAGGTATGAAATTTAAAGGGATATTACACTTTTATTGTTTGACTTTAAGCATTTTTAAAATCACTGCTCCTGAAAAAACGGCCGTTTTTAAAACTTTTTTTTGCATTGATCCATGTCCCCTGGGGCAGGACCCAGGTCCCCAAACACTTTTATTGACAATAACTTGCATATTAGCCTTTAAAATTAGCACTTTTGATTATTCATGTTCGTGTCCCATAGACTTTAACGGTGTTCGCGTGTTCGAACGAATTTTTTTCCTGTTCGCATGTTCTGGTGCGAACCGAACAGGGGGGTGTTCGGCTCATCCCTAGTCAGCAATAATAGACCCCTCCCTCAACAGTTGGCCCTTACAGCAGCAATAGATCCCACAGCACCCTTTGCCATTGCAAACATTCAGTGCTGGAACTGCGTTCCTGCTGAAAAACAATCCCTGCTTACAACTAAAACGACTGTGCAGTCTAATAGGCAGCAGAGTTAGACCCAGTGCTCTCAGTAAACACCACCATCTGCAATACAAGTGGCACTTGGGGTAAAGGCATGTACTGTAGTCATTACTCAGCTATGCCAGCATATAACACTGCAGTGGAAGGGCAGGAGTCAGCATTATTAGAGAAAGGGGCATTGTTCTGCAATCTGGAACAATGTTAGTCTAAGGGCAGGTAGCTGCCTCATGCATCCATTTACATCTGATTATCTGTGAGTCCAGCTATGTCTGAAAAAAAAATGGAAAATGTTTGCACGCGTTTCTATTTTTTTGGACCTAAATGTGATAGATTGGTGGTGTCTGTTTATGGATGCATGCCTGCCCATGGAAGCAACACGGGGCCAATTACAAGATGCAGGAAAAAACTGAACACATGTCAAAAAAGTCACATCTGTTACATTCTGCTCTGCTTTAACAGGGGGATCTGTTTATGGATCCCCTGGTAATAGCAACAGACGCCACCCGTGTGAACAGGGTCTTTAAGGCATTTTCAAGAAAAAAAAAAATAATTCACATATCCTTATATGGGGTTAAAGACTACACTACAAAGAAATAAAAAGGTGTAAAACTAAAGGCAAAACGCTTTTGGGGGATAAAACCAGCAGCCAGTTATTTTTGTTGTCTGTGTCACCTTTAGGGAGATTTACTCTCTGTAATTGTCCTGATCACCAAAGCCATCGGAAATGAAATGGAGCATAAATTAAAATAACAGAAATTAGAAGGTGAAGTTTCCAATGTGGACACATTCTTGTGACAACTGTTTGAGATCCTCTCATTTCCTGTTGAGATTGCAGAACAGGAAGTCGATGGAAGTCTCCCTAATGAGGCAGATAGCAAAAAAAAAAAGCTGACCGTGGTTTTAACCTTTCCCTACTCTATCAAAAGTGAAAAAGGGTTGGCTCTAGCTATACTTCAAGGGCCCATTCATAATATTCACCTCAAGCTGCACTGACCAATCTTGCCCAGTGCAGTCCTAATGCAAAAACAAGGCAATTCACGAAACAAGCCACTGTGTTGTGGCGGTGTATGCTAAAAACGTACTGCATGCAGTACTTTTTTTTAGCGCCATGTTGTGATGCAAAGCATCACTTTGCAAAGGTGCTGCAGTAAATCAAACTGGATCAATTCAATAAAGTTCTAAAAGTGTTTTAACGGTGTCAGATTCATCACAATGGCATTGTTCCTCCCAGTATATACCAGCAGTTGTACATTCAGCACAGCTGCTGGTGTGAATGGGCCCTAAGGCCTTCGAGTTATAAAGGCTCCTTATAGTATTTTAGTGCTACAAAAAAAAAAAATACAGGAATTAAATGGCCTCAAATATTCCCATTGTCCTAGATTATAATCACTTGTCAAAAGTGGTAGAGTTTAGCCTGGTACACGCATTTTATTACATTTTTTTTCAACCTAGCAGGCTGAACGAAAGGGCCTGACAGATCGCTGTACTAACACATGCAATGTTAGTTCCGCAATCTCACCCACTGTGCATTTGTGTTCTCATAGGGGGACTGACTGATCAGATGTGGGTTGCCTTCTTTTGACAGAAGCCAGTTGTGAGCCTGAGTTCTATAGAACAGACAGCTGTATACGTGGGCCAAACGTTGGCTGGTTCCTCCCGAACCAACTGACATGTACAAGGCTTTTGTCACCTGTTCGAATCAAGAGGTAGTCCTTGGGAAACTAGAATTGAACACCTCTGGTTATAATTTCCACAATTCTTGCTATTGTGACTCAACCATTGATTTAACCACTTACGGACTGTCTAGCTGCCATAACTCCGGTATCAACTTCTTCAGCGGGCGGGCAGGTTTCAGACAAAAGTGGATTCGCCACAAGATCACTTTTATCGGTGGCAGGAGAGGGCCCCCTTCTCCCCTCCCGCTGCTCTCTGGTGCCCTCCACCACTTACCGGGGCTGCCGGCAGCGATGGAGGTGAGCGCGTCCTCTCCCCAGCTTGGTATGGAGCTGAGTTAGGGGAAGATGGCCCCCGCTCAGCTCCATACAATTGCAGGGTGGAAGTGACATCAAAACGTCACTTCTACCCATAGTTCTTAAAAGGGACATTTTTTATTTTTTTTCCAAACGATTTTTTTTTTATTTATTGCATTTTAGTGTAAACATGAGATCTGAGGTCTTTTTGACCCCAGATCTCATATTTAAGAGGTCCTGTCGTGCTTTTTTTTTTCTATTACAAGGGATGTTTACATTCCTTGTAATAGGAATAAAAGTGACGATTTTTTTTTTAAAAAAGAACAGTGTAAAAATAAAAAATTTTTAACGCACCCCGTCCTGCCGAGCTCACGTGCAGAAGCGAATGCATACGCGAGTAGCGCCCACATATGAAAACGGTGTTCAAACCACACATGTGAGGGATCACCGTGATTGTTAGAGTGAGAGCAATAATTCTAGCCCTAGACCTCCTCTGTAACTCAAAACATGTAACCAGTAGAATTTTTTAAACGTTGCAAATGGAGATTTTTAAGGATAAAAGTTTGTCGCCATTCCGTGAGCGGGTGCAATTTTGAAGCGCGACATGGGTATCAATTTACTGAGCGTAATATCATCTTTCACAGTATAAAAAAAAAATGGGCTAACTTTTTAATTAAAAAAAGTGCGCTTGTAAGGTCGCTGCACAAATACGGTGTGACAGAAAGTATTGCAGCAACTGCCATTTTATTCTCTGGGGTGTTAGAACCCCCCCCCCAAAAAAAAAAAAAAAAAAAATTAATATATATATACTTTTTTTTTCTAAGTAATTTTCTAGTTAAAAAATTTATTTTAACTTGTAAACAAGTCTGAAAAATAGGCCCAGTTTTAAGTGGTTAAAGTAATATTATATTTCAAAAGATCACATTATGCAGAAAACAAAAGCAAACCCTAAAAGAATAGGGATACCTTTAGGGTGGGGGCATTACTAAAGATCAAAATAGAATTTTTGAGAATACTCTTTTGTTTAAAGCAGTATTAAACCGCCAGAAAAATGAAAAAAGCCCCCCCCCCCCCGCACCGCATACTAGCACATTATGACAGACTTACCTGGACACAGAGCCCTCCAGTACAGCGCTGTCATGGCTCACCGGAGCTTCCTTCTTCACCTGGTTATCCTTCCGGGTTTGCGGACTCTGGCAGTATGAATGGGTGGGGCCCCGGCGCAAAGCTCTGAAGGTATAGTACGGGTATGCCGTCTCTTCAGAGCGCATGCACCGGTGATATCACCAACTGTATGCTGTGTGAATATCTCCTAAACCATGTTGGTTTAAGAGATACTCACTGTACCTACAGGTAAGCCTTATTATAGGCTTACCTGTAGCAGTACAATTTAAAAAGTGGACTTTACTTCCACTTTAACAACCCCAACCCAGCTAGCCCATGTACTATCAGGGGTCCCCCACAACTGTATAGCCACAATGTTAGGACAATCAAAGTTGATTTACCTAAATTACCAGCTTGGTAGAGCTTCTTAAAAAAAAAAAAAAAAAAAAAAAAAAAAAAAAACTAATTAGGAGAATTAGTGAGATATGATCTTATGAACTGCTTTTATTTTTACGTTTATCTTGTGTAAAGATGCCACAGTATATCTTTTAAATACACTAAATTTTATTTTTATTGTACAGAAGTCCTGCTGCTCTGCATTCTCAGAGGAGATCGCTCAGCGCTTTGGAAAAACACAAAATCAGGAGGGTCTGGAAAAGGTACAACCATAGGTTTGGAATTCTACTAGAAGATTTGTTAATATATAACTAAGAATCATTATCAGTTACCTGTAGTGGTGCCTCTCTGTAATAGTGACTTTACCAGTTGTAACTATGGTGCTCTGAAGGTTCTTTGTCTTCTCTTTAAAAAAAAATATGAGCAAAAAAAAAAAAAAAAATCCATGCAAAAAATGACTTGTCCCATTTTAATGGACTGAGCCCATTACTAAGTCACCTGGGACTGTCCCCAATGATTAAAGCAGAACTAAACCCTCCTTTTCAGCCAAGAAAGCTGCCATCTTGCCTGTTTGATCTGCAGTTGCAGTGGTGCTGCACATGTGATCAGTTATAACACCAGCTGCTAGTTAATGGTTTGACAGTTTGGTTGAGAGCACAAACAAATGTGAAAGTTCTTCTATTGCCGGCCTGCACCTGTTTTTCTAAACCGTTAAATAATGGGTTTAGTTCTGCTTTAAAGATGCCAATGGCCAATACCCCCTCTTCCAAAACTAAAATGAGTTTTGAGTGGAATTGTCCTCCTTTAAGGAATGCCTTGTACAGAAGCAGTACATACAGCAAGCTTTGTCCAGGTTTGTTGAAGTAAGTTTCATCTCCAGTTTGAGGATGTTAAAGTGGAAGTTTAGGCAAAAACTAACTCTGCCACATTCTAGGACAAATCTATCTAGCCGTATCAAGCAAAAATTGCTGTACTTACCTGTTCTGCAGCCGATCCAGTCCGGTCTCCAGCGGCGGTTGCTGTGTGCAGGAGAGAACTGACGACTGGGAAGTGACATCACCCATAGAGTTACTATGAGGCTTCTGTTCTTGGCTGCCTCTTCTGCACCCACCCCCACAGTGAAGCCGCCGCTGACAGCTCAGCATGGGACCAGCTGCAGAGCAGGTAAGTACAGTGATTTTTGCTTTACAGGGCTAGATAGGTTAGTCTTAGAATGTGGTATAGAGTTAGTTTGTTTTTGCCTAGACTTCCACTTTAAAGAGGAGCTCCACCCCCCCAAATACTGTAGCTGCTGACTTTTAATATAAGGACTATTACCTGTGCAGGGATCCAGCGCTATTCCTACCAGAGCAGATTCTTCACTTGGCTTTAGGTCCAGGAAACAGGCAGTGAAGCATTGCGGCTGTGCGAGACCATATCCAATGCTGGTCTCACCTGAGCCGATTCTTCAGTCGGCTTTGGGTGCAGACGCCAGCATCATAACTAAAGGAAACCAGCAGCAAGGCTTCACAGCTGGCTGCCCACTGTGCATGCATTAAATGTGCTGCACTGCACTTTGTGAATGGTGGTCAGTCTTCTGGGACCTGTGATATGTCCCAGAAGGCTGTGGGGGTTGAACTCCAGTGCTGATCCAACCGGAAGTGGAAGCAGGTACCTGTCAAAACTAGTTACACCCCCCCCCCCCCCCAAAAAGAAGTGCCAATTGTTAAAGAGAAGGGGGAGAATACAAACAAGCGGAACTTACCCTTATGGGTGAAGTTCTGCTTTAAACACAGATCAGGTGTGTTGGCTTGTAGTTTAAATGAATTCCAGATTTCATTTCACTTTAGAAAGTTTGTTTGGGCCAAGCAAACTATTTCCATTACATAACTAGGTTACTGCTGTGTGTATTGAAATATACAGTAGTAGCATTAAATACATAAAGTGACACCACCTGTGATTAGCTAAGGTGGAAAGGCAAGTGGATGATGTCACGATTGCCACCTCAGCCAATCAGAGAAATCCTTTCATTCAATGATAAAGAGACAAGGATTCTCCTGAATAGCAGAGAAGCACTTGGGCTCACTCTTTTGAATTCCCACAGCAGACAGGAAGCCATCCACACTGCTGTCAGAACACCTAAATGTAAGCTGCTCAACTTCTACACATTAAAAGTAAAACTGGACCCAGTTTTGTGTAACAACATGTTCCTTTGCTGTAATAAACAGTGTTAAACACCCATACAGAATGCAAATGGTTACTACACCAACAGGCTCTTAATAAGCAACTGATGTCTAAAGCTGGCCATACAACTGTAAAATTTAGTTTTTTGGAACATTCGTTCTATTTTCTAATGGTTTAGTGAATTTTCTTCATTATAGTTGAAAATAAATGTCTAAAAGGGGCAGAATGGATTTATTTCTTAAATTAAATAAATTCTAACTGTGAAAATGGTTTTGGGAAAAATCTGAATTATAATGAAACCTAATTATTACAACTGAATTTCCATTCTAATAACAGGCTTGGGAAAAAAAATTGTTAAGGGCTTTCAAACAAAAGTTGATTCAATGATGGCAAGAAAGACTGTTCTGATGAACAAACTTTCATATGAATGACAATTCTGAGTATGACCAGCTCAAAGGGGTTAGTTCATCTTTTTCAGAAAACTGCCGATGTAGGTAGGGGCATCTGTAGATAAAACACAAACTATCTATAGGCGCCCCTTAACGGCACAGGCAGTTTTTAAGGTAAGCAAACCCTTTAACTCATAGCTAAACTTCTATCCTTTGCAGAGTAAGGCGATGCCCTTACATTCATTGTGTTAAATCTCTGTAGCCCAGCACAATGTTTATGTTTCATCTACAGTAAATACAATGTTTATATCACAATAATATCTGGTTCAACAGAAATCTCCTACTTCGAACAGCTGTGATGAAGTGAAGGCATAGACCCATGAAACTCAGACCACTTACCTTGGTGTATACATGAAGATTACAAGCATTCAAACAAATCGTTTACATTTTCAAAGTACAAAAAAGGAAAAATGTAATTGTAACAAATGTTCTGCCTTTGTATCACAGTTTTAGACATTAAACAACCATTAGCCTCACTAATTTACTATAGGTGTTGTGAGTGATCCACTAGCCCGTTTACATAACAGAGCACAGTATTAGCATGAATCTGGATAAACCAGAGCAGTATTAGTGGCCGTCATTGACAAGGTTTTGACAACAAAGGGACTGATTTACTTATCTTGGTTTGTGAGGCCAGCAGTGAGCTATTCCTGCTAGAATTTCCTGGCAGTTTAATGGCAAGCACACAGCTTTGTTTATTAACAGAGCACCTGACCACAATCATGTGGTTTTGTTCATTAATTAAACCATGTGATCAAAATGTCATGGCCATCAATTTATCACATTTTTGTGAAAGTGTTTGTGGGGTTTTTTTACACCTACATTTTCATATGCATCTGTACGTAGCAGAAAAACTTGTTACTAGATTTTTTTTTTTTTTTAAGTACAAAATAAAATCAATGCAGGAAGAGCTTGCTGCCCCTTTCACACTGGGGCGGGGGTAAAAACGGCGCTGTTTTTAGCGCCGTTTAAGCGGCGGTATTCAGCCGCTAGCGGGGGCAGTTTTACCCCCTGCTAGCGACAGAGAAAGGGTTAAAACCACTGCAAAGCACTGCTGCAGCATTGCTATGGCGGCGGTATAGCCGTGCTGCCCCGTGGATTTCAATGGGCAGGAGCGGTATACACACCCCTCCTTCACCGCTCCAAAGATGTTGCTAGCAGGACTTTTTTTACCGTCCTGCCAGCGCACCACTCCACTGTGAAAGCCCTCGGGGCTTTCACATTGGAGAGCAGCAGAGGCTCGTTCAGGGTGCTTTGCAGGTGCTATTTTTAGCGCTGTAGCGCCTGCAAAGCACCCCAGTGTGAAAGGGGTCTTAGGGTAGCCAGTCAGAGCAGATCTTTGCAGGAACATTCGCTCAGGACAATCACTGCCAGCGTAAGGCTTGGTTCACACTAGTGCGGTCCATGTGGCCTCCATTTGCTCGGGCACAGCATCTCATATATTTTAATGGGCTGCTGTGCCTGCATTTCCTGCAGGAAAAAAGGTGCATGCACCTTTGTAAAAACTAAGCCACAGGTCAGGCACTGATGTTTGACACGACGGAACTTGACTGGCCTGCACCTCAACCTGAAAGAACACTTTTGGGAGGAATTAGAATGGAGACAGCAAGCTAGGCCTTCTCGTCCAGCAACAGTGCCTGACCTCACAAATGTGCTTCTGGATGAATGGTCAAACATTCCCATAGACACACTCCTAAACCTTGTGGACAACCTTCCCAGAAGAGTTGAAGCTGTCATTGCTGCAAAGGGCCAACTCAAATCTTGAACCCTACAGAACCATAAAGACACCATTAAAGTTTGTGTGTGTAAAGGTAGGCATCCCAATACTTTTGGTAATATAGTGTAAATTCATATGACCGGCCTAGATTAAACATGTCAATAATGGGACACTTTCAGCTGACAACATATTTCAGATTTTTTTTTAAAGTTGAAAATTTAAAACATGGGTTTAATAAAACTTGTTTGTAGAATAAAGATTTTATATGAAGAGTTACAAAATATTCATTACAGCTGCCCCCATGACACTTGTTTTGCACAACACACATTTCTAAAGAGAAAGTACAGTGGAACCTTGGATTACAAGCATAACCCGTTCCAGGAGAATGCTTGTAATCCAAAGCACTCGCATATCAAAGCCTGATTCCCCATAGAAGTCAATGGAAACTAAGATAATTCGTTCCACAGTGACTTCTATTGCATGCAATACAGCATGTGGTCAGGGGTGGGGGGGCACCGGAGAGACTCGGAAATACTCAGAGACCGGAGTATTTGAGTGCTTCCAAGCGGCTCCGAGTGTGACCAGCGCCCCTGCACCCCTAGTCAAATGTGGTATTGCACACCGCAGAGGCTTGAATCCTGCTCGTTTTGCCAAACAGCACTCGCAAACAGAGTCAGGATTTAAAATAAAATAATAGCTTGTATTGCGGAACGCTTGTTAACCATGTTACTCACAATCCGAGGTTCTACTGTATAGCTGTAGCTTCACCCCAGTATCCCTCGAATCTAACACCATACAGACATTTTAAATGAACAGGGGAGTAAATCAGTTATCTGACCTGACGCAGCTGTGTGTGGAATCAAGGCAATTAATGTTAGTAAGGTTACTATAGTAAAAAGATATATACAAAAACATTATACATTCCATGTAACATGCAAAATCTTGACAGCTGGGATTAATGAACTGCATAAATTCTCTGTTAATTGTTGAATTGGCACAGACACTCGTTATTTCACCTACATTGTACCACAACAGTACAATAGATTTGCCTATTCCTAATAAGATTACTTTCCCGTCTCAGATTTTAGAACACACTGGTAAATACGGGAATTATCAAAAGTCATGCAGTCCTGTTTACAGATGTCAGGTGTTTTGTCTACAAATTAAATATTTCATACAGTATGCAAGACAAAGGCAGCTACTAATGTTAGAGCTAAAGATTTTGTATTGTTTTATTCTATCCAGACAATTATGAGAATATGGTCTGTGATTCTGTTTAAAAACTGTGACTGTGCTGTGTGTTTTTAAAATCAATGAATAAATGTTAACAGATATAACAAAAGCCCATGTGCTCATTTATGAGGTTTGTATAGCAAAAAAAATAGGTTTTCTAACCTGTATTAATGGATGTGCTAAGGACTTCTTTAATAAACATGGACTACAACAAAATCAGAGTGCTTTATCTTTTCTAAACAAAGATACTTTAATAACAGTGCGAAAAAAAAAAAGATTACAAGTCCTTTATCACACTGGCGATGCCCAAGATCAGATTGCATCTCTGATCGTTCTAAAGTTAGAAAATACACACTTATTCTGGTATCCAAGACAAAGAACTGAACACATAAAGCCAGCCATACATACATGGATCGAAATTTGAGCAGTTTAGCAGGGACCAGCCGAATTTAGATCCATGTACAGGCACCCTGGTTGTGCACAAGTTGACCTATCGATCGACTTGTGTACAACCAGTCTGTTGGGTTTTTCCCAAACAATTAATTCCACTGGCTATAGCCTGCAACACTAATCATTGTGTTCTGCCAGCAGGGAGGGCTCCACACAACACAATAGCGCTGCAGGAGGGATTCTTCCATCAGCACTGATTGCGTTGATGGGGAACTGAGCAACTGGTGGAAGGAAAGAAAATTGCATAATCTATGGCCTACCCCAACTTCCATCTCTTAGCAAATTAAATCATTCAGGGCCTGTGTCGGCAGACTTTGGGCTCGTGTCAATGGCATCAATTTAATACACTTCCAAAATCATTCAGAATCAAATAAAACACTTCTTGCCATATAAAAAATATTTAGGCAAGCAAAGAAAGCCAAGTTAACTTAACCAACATATATGGATACTGCAAAGTTTGGTCTAGGCATCCAAGTAGCAATGAACTCTGGTCATGAAAGGGTTAAAAAAAAAAAAAAAAAAAAAAAAAAAAAGCAATACATAACAAGAAGCAAAATGTAATATATAATTTAAATTTATTTATATCGATGCATATTGTCCGTTTTCAGTTCAGCACAAAAGCACAATATAAATACAGCAATTGTTACCCCCATCCCTGTAATAAAAATACATTCTTTACAACGGAAGAATAAAACGAGTGCTGAGGAATGGAGAGCAGTGGTGCACTAGTGGTCTCACTTGGGTGGAGTCTCATATTTGAAAACAACGCTAAAGATTTTGCCCCCCAGTCTTTCTGCCAGCCAGGAGTTTTTGATGACAGCCAGCTTCAGACTCTCACACTGAAGCACAGCATAGTAGTTGGTGTGGATCGCTCGGCCCATGCCTTCGATAATGACCAGGTCTGTGTTTCTCTCCTTCACCAGCATGGCCAGGCCTTTGTCTAAGCGGCTGTAAGCAGAAATGAATGCAGTTTCAGAAAAAGGATTATACCAAGATCAATAGAGTTTTGTGTTTGTTTAACCTGGATTACAAGCTGTGACGGAGTAAAAATAAAAAGGAGCAGGTAGAAGGTTGTACCATGTACATCTTGAGAACTACAAAAAGGATAAACTTGGCCAATCTATAGTTAGAAAAAAGTTCACGTTACAAGGTCAACTCACTGATAACTCAAATTTGTTCTAACACCGTTGAGATAAAAATCATCCAATGACTTTTCATCCCTTTGGAACTCTTACAGTTTGCCCACTCAGACACTGCCAAGAGGCTGAGCTTGGAACTTGTAGAGATCTCAAGAAGCAGCCATCAACCTGTTGCCATTTGGCCAAAACAGAAATATTAGTTTTTGGTAAAATGGTCATCCAGTTGTGCACATGAGCCTTGATTTACTTTAACTGGTTTGGTCCTAAAAATATACAAACTGATACTTTGGGGGAGATTTACTAAAACTGGTGCAGCTGTGCATAGTAACCAACCAACTTCAGCTTGTTCAATTAAGTTTTGACAATAAAACCTGGAAGCCGATTGGTTACTATGCACAGCTGCATGAGATGCTGTGTGCACCAGTTTCAGTAAATCTCCCACTTTGTGTCAGTATCTTATCTGGACAGAACTAGACAAAATCGGGGATCATGCCTCATTAAGAAACTGATGCAAAAGGGTTGATTTACTAAAACTGGAGAGTTCAAAGTCTGGTGTAGCTCTGCAAAGAAACCAATAAGCTTCCAGATTTCTTTTTGTTCACCAAAGCTTAAAGCCAGGTACACACTGAGTTTTTTCCTTCACCTGGGTTGAACGAAAAAAAAAAAAACGCATCCGCACTGGTCGGAGCTGCTGTACTAACTATGCGGCGTTCGTATAGCTATCTCCCCCGCTGAGCTGTTGTGTTCTGACAAGGAGACGCCATTGGCTGAGAGCGCTGGTCGGGAGTCTGTCAGCTGCTGGTTTTCCAGCATGCTTGGCCGGCTTCTGCCAGACAGGGTAGCATACACATGGGCCGAATGTCGGCCATTTTTTTTTTTTTTTTTTTAACCGACCGATGTCTCGACATTCAGCCTGTGAACGGGGCTTTACTGAACAAGCAGAAGTTAGAAGCAGATTGGCTACCATGCACAGCTGCACCAGATTTTTCACTCTCCAGTTTTATTAAAGCAACCCTAAAAAAAGGTCCATCAGAGCTCACCTAAGATCAAGGCAAGGAGAACTGGAACCTGTCTGTACCAGAATTAACTTCTCACTCTGTAGAGCAGACCTGAAAAAAACAAAAACAAACTTATTTAGTTTATGCAGTAGAATGCAGATTTTTTTTTTTTTTTAATCGAACACAAACAATAGATTCCAATATCTGTTAGCTGTAAAACAAGCCAAATCTAGGACTTCTGCCTATTCTTTTGAAAGGAAGTCAGTCAGAAATGTAGAGGCAACCATTGCTTACTTGTTTCAAAGTGAATCTGTGCGGAAGCTTTGGATATTCAATTTTTCACATTCCTAACAAAAAAGTTGATGAACTTTAAAAACGAGCCCTCACTGACCTCTGTATTAACTGTATTGTAGCCTTAGCTACATACAGTGCTGTGTTCCACTCCTGAACCAAAACAAAGTTGGGCTGAGTGCCGCTGAGCCATTAACAGGAAGCTTTGTATGCTATGAATGACTAGTGGCTAAGTAGTTAGCACTTCACCAATCAGCCCTAAGGTCATCGGTTTGAGTCCCAACCATGGCACTACCTGCATGGAGTTTACATGTTCTCTCTGTGCCTGCGTGGGGTTTCCTCCCACACTCCAAAGACATGCTGATATGTTAATCGGCTCCTGGCTAAACTGGCCCTAGTATGTATGTATGAATGTGAGTTAGAGACCTTTGATTGTAAGCTCCTTGAGGGCAGGGACTGATGTGAATGTACAATATAGGCGTAAAAGTGCTGTGTAAATTGATGGCCCTATATAAGTACCTGTAATAAATAAATACAAAGCTTCCTCCAGGTGGGTGAGGTGGAGGGGTGAGCAGATTACATCACAATCTCCACCTCGCCAGAGGAAGCTTTGTTTTAATTAAAAAAAAAATGCAAAGATTCCAGTGATTGACTTAGTAGCACTTAGCCTGACCATTTTGTTCAGAAGTTAATTATAGTTACATAGTAGGTGAGGTTGAAAAAAAACACAAGTCCAACCTATGTGTGTGATTATATGTCAGTATTATATTGTATATCCCTGTATGTTGTGGTCGTACAGGTGCTTATCTAATCGTTTTTTTAAACTATCGATGACCACCGCCTGTGGAAGGGAATTCCACATCCTTGCCGCTCTTACGGTAAAGAACCCTCTGCGCAGTTTAAGGTTAAACCTCTTTTCTTCTATTAATGAGTGGCCACGTGTCTAGTTAAACTCCTTTCCAAGAAAAAGTTTTATCCCTATTGTGGGGTCACCAGTACGGTATTTGTAAATTTAAATCATATCCCCTCTCAAGCATCTCTTCTCCAGAGAGAATAAGTTCAGTGCTCGCAACCTTTCCTCATTACTAATATCCTCCAGTCTCTTTATTAGCTTTGTTGCCCCTCTCTGTACTCGCTCCATTTTCAGTACATCCTTCCTGAGGACTGGTGCCCAGAACTGGACAGCATACTCTAGGTGCGGCCGGACCAGAGTCTCGTAGAGCGGGGGCGATTTATCATTTTATCTCTGGAGTCGATTCCCTTTTTAATGCATGCCAATATTCTGTTTGCTTTGCTAGCAGCAGCTTGGCATTGCATGCCATTCTTGAGTCTATCATCTACTAGGACCCCCAGATCCTTTTCCATCCTAGATTCCCCCAGAGGTTCTCCCCCCAGTGTATAGACTGCATTCATATTTTTGCCACCCAAATGCATTAATTTACATTTTTCTACATTAAACCTCATTTGTCATGTAGTTGCCCACCCCAGAAGCCCAATGCCTGAACACCGAACTGTATGTAGTGGAGGCTGTATCATGTATGTAGTGAAGGCTACATACAGTTAATACTTGCGTGCCCAAACGTACCTGTTAGTGCAATAGAACGTACGTTTGAGCCAGCTTGGCCCAAGCAAACTATTTAAAGGAACATTAAAAAGGTGAGATCAGCTTTAAGAGAATGGAAGGTGGTCAAGTCACTGCTGCGAGGGACATTGAGGCAAGCTAAGCTGCTGAGAAAGGGAATTGGTGCACCTGTGGCCAAACTATGAACAGTTAAGTATTCAAATATTTTTAAGCAGTGAATAGCTTTAAAACAAGACGTAAACATCTGTAGCTGCAGGGATTGAAATGCTGGCAGGAAAGGTGGACTTAGCAGTTACTGTTCTCCCATTTCCCTAGACTCTGCTCTTCACTATTACACACAACCATCATGCCCCACTCTACACAGTGGCATGCAGCTCCAGATTTTCTTCACTACACTTACAATGGATGGTTGGTGCACATTCATGTGAAGCCCTACCTGTCATTTACACCCAGCTTGAGATGCAGGGGCTATTAGTGGTGGACCAACAGAAAGCCAGACAACGAGAAGTAGGATAGGCAGAAAACAACAGTTCAGGCTGTAAACAGCAGAGGCACCAGTGGACACTCGACTCGCCCATCTACAGCTCCAACAGATCTAGTAAAATCTAGGTTTTTTATACTTACTGTATGATTGAATCCATCTCTGCTATACGTTCAACTACAATTAGCGACTCGTTATACGTCACATCATTGAGAGCAGGTCCTGAATTACATGCCAGGATGACCTGTAAAAGGTAACAGTCTGCAGTCACACCTTGACAAAAATAAGTAATACAATGACCAAAAAGCATGAATTAAACGTTTTTTGTTCCCATTTACATCACAAAGCCTGTTAGCATGTAAATTCTTCATGTAAGGTGTTGCTGTAAGAAGAAATGCAAATGATAAATATATTGTATGTGGCAGTTATAGAGTGATTCCATTAGCAAGAAGAACATGCTTATAGCACGTTTAGTGTACATTAGGTGGTTTCTCTCTTTTTTTCCTAAATTGGTTCTAAAAAGGTAGGTGTTTTTTTTCACCTTAATGCATTCTCTGCATGAAGGTAAAAAACCTGTCTGCAGCTCCCTCAGCCCCCCCTTATAGTTACCTGTGGCCAGCCTTAATCCTGCACTGTGCCCAAGAGCAGTGGCTCTCTCCTCAATGGAGATCAAGGCAGCAGGAGACATTGGCTGCTGAGCTCATTCACAGCCAGTGAGGAGAGAGCACGAGGCAGGGCCGGGACGCATTTTGTGTGTCAACAGACACGCAGGGACCGAACCGCATTGTGTGGGTCAATAGAGACCTTGCTACTTGGGGGTTAGGGTAGCTCTGTGCAAAACCACAGAGCAGGGAAGTTATAAAAAAAAAAAAAATGATTATTCCCTTAGAATCACTTTAAACACAGGTAATGTGATGCAAGCATTGCTCAGCTAATGTATTATAGACTATACAGGGAGTGGAAAGAGGTTAGTATTACTGTACCTCAGTACCTCTGGAGATCAGCTCCCGTACAAAGGGAAACACTCCTAGAATGATGTCTATGCCACTGTTGTCCACAAAAATTAAGGCACAATTATGTGGAGGACCCTAAAAAAGAGAAAAAAAACTACTGCTGAAAACGTATGTTATTACTTACAGATAAAGAGCAAATACAGTGCCTAAAAGAAAAAAAAAAAAAAAAAAAAAGATAAAATAATGGATAGTGCGAATAAAAAAAAAAATGTGCCACCTAAAATACACCATCATAAAATAAATCATGAACACACATTAAATTTTGCTAAACACAAGTATCACGAAAGTAAGAAAAAAGGGCCCATCAAAAAGTTCAAAGAGATTGTCAATCACAGTAATATGAATGTATCCACTGATGAAGCAATTTGAGTGAAGGGTGCACTGTAACTTGTATTCCTGTCTCCTACAGATTTGGGTTATAGAACACCCATCACCCAGAGACAAGTATAGCAGTTACCGAAATGTAAAGCCCCAGAGGAAAACAGCATGTGTAAATCGTCCCTCTCACTCTGCGCACAGCTCACTCCCACCAGTCTGCTTCCAAAGACCAAGCACTACCAATATAAAGCAGTGCTGTGCCACAACAAACAGGACAGGGAAAGAAACTCTTCTACTGTAGTATGTAAAAGCTTTTTATTAAAGCCCAATCAATAAAAACATACAAAAGCCAGCAATACACTTACAGAAACACTGCTGCCCATCTTGGAAGCAGCCTGTGATGTCAACAGGCACCAATTCTGTCCTACACGTTTCGTCCTATGGAACATCTTCAGGGGCTTGGATCATTTTATTATCATTTCACTTTTAGGCCACTTTCACACGGGCGGACCAATAGGGTCCACCTGTCAGTTTTTCAGGCGGACCCGATCAGACACTTCCGTCTCTATGGAGCGACGGGTGTCAACTGACATGTCTGTTGACACCCGCCGACATCCAATCCAATCCTGTCCGCTAAAGAGAGATAGATGGGGACACGTTCCCTATCTGTCTGGCGGATCGAAGTGAATGGCAGTCGGGTGTAAACAGACAAGTGGTCCCTCTACATCTGACCACCCATAGAGAGCGAGCTGTGTCTGTGTCCGCTCTGCATAAGGAGAGAAGACACAGACCAGCCATCTGCCTGCTCAGTGGGGATCAGCAGGCAGATCCCCCGCTGAGCAGGCGAACTCCAATGGAGCCTGCGTGTTTCATTATTTTGATTTGCACATTTTATTTTTATAAAGTTAAGTCCACAAGGTCTTTGAAAACAGTGTTATCTTCCACAGGAAAAGAGAACAAAAGGCAAAATTGTATAGAGATGGATTAGAACACCTTTTAGGTTTTTATTGCTGTGTGTACCCCCGTTGGGAAGATCCATCCTCTCCATTTGTCCTGTTTACTGGTAACATCAAAAGTGAAAATCAAAGAAAATCCCAAATATTGGGTGGTTCCCAGAACAGGAATAGAGGGGAAATCTTCCAGTGGGGACACTTGTTCCGATGAAACCCCGGGATCCCCTCACTTTGGAGGAATTTCCTCTCACTTCCTGTTCTGGCTATGCGACAGGAAGTGAAGGGAAATCCCCCCCCCCCCCTCCAATGAGATACAGGGCAAAATTTAAAAAAAAAAACTGACAGGGGTTATAACCCTCCCTTACTCTATTTAAAAAAAAAATTGACTTTAGTTCAACTTTAAGGTCTTGTTAAAGCAAGAATGGCAGGGTCAACCACAGGTCTTTCCTTTTCTGAATAAATCCTCAGTAGGTGAGGCCAGTCACTGTACAAGATGGGCTCTAATATAGCGTGGACTTGGGAAGTCTTTAAAACCAAGGTAGGTTACCCAACTCTAGACAGCCGTCAGGTGAGGAATATTATTATTTTTTTTTTTTTTTTTAGCTTTTGCTAGGTGAAGAATACTAATTGTGGTAAAGCCTAAGTGGAACAAGGCACAACTGCTGTAGAAAAGCACTCCACTACTGGAGGTGATCAAGAGTATAAACCTGGTACACACGAGTAGTTTATTTTTTGTTCAACCCAGCAGGCTGAATGAAAAAAAACTGAGCAGCTTGCTGTACTAACTATGCGACGTTGGTAGAGCAATCTCCCCACTGAGCTGTTGTGTTCTTATAAGGGGACTGTCCCTAGACCCCGTCTTACCCACCCACAAGTCTAGAATGTATGCAAGAATGGTTACGGTGGGCCGCCTGCCCCCGAAAAGGGTCTTTAGGGTCTGGGTTCTATAGCAATGGACTGCAGCCCTGGACCTGTATAGCACCCGAGGCTGACTACAATGCATTGCATTAAGTGCCAAGGTGAGCCCTCATACAGGATCCAAAGCAACATTACAGGCCATCCCCACAGCATACTGTTGCCATGGTTTTACCAAGGCTGCACCCATCCCCATGTACTGTTCCTTTCAGTTCAACACCCAAACATTGACCATACATCAAAGAGAAGACCTTACAAGTGTTTTACAAATTTTTTTTTGAAAATGGGAACACAGTAATTTTGTCAAGCTGTAAATGTCAAATAACTTTACCTTTAATCTTTTGATCCATTCACAGTAGGAGTCCACAAGCCATGGTCTTGCTGTTGGAAATAGAAAATGGAAATCATGAAACATAACCTGGAATTAATCCACTGCATTTATTAGGAGGAAATTAGTATTACATTAAGGTTTATATAAGGCACAAAATAACGAACAAAGTGCAATAATCTATAACCGTTAATTAGAAACCAATTCGTAAAGTGCAACAACTCCTAGCGCCCAACTAGAAAAGATTTTTCAGTCTGATTGGTTGGCAGGGTTTATGGTAATTTCGCCATAATACATGATCCAATATGGCATACAAAAAGTGTATTTGAACTCAAAAATAATAATGTAATATAATGGAGCTCACCTATACTCGGATATGGTGGCTGTATTAGTTGTCTTTTTTTTCAGGTTTTTTTTCTCTTTAATTTTCACCTGATGGTCCTACCAATAACACACTTCCTGTCCTACGGTGAAAATACTCACTTTGTTGTGTCTATGGAGAAACCGTGATGTCACCCTAGGACAGGAAGTGCAATAGGACTTCTCTTTGTCAACTTCATAACAAGTGGGAAGGTGTCCCATAGTTCAATTCTAATAACAGTGCAGAAGCACTAGAGACAGGAAGTTGTCCGCTCATTAGATTTCTGTCAAGTTTAAAAAGGTATTTTTGTTCACTAGCTGGACAGATAACACAAAATGCTTTGAAATGGTATCTTTATCAGACCAAAAAGCAACAAAAAAGAAAAAAAGAGAGTTGTTCACTGTTAAAGTTTCCATAAACTTTAATAACCAAATATTTTACAAGGGAATAATACCTATAAGAAGTATTCTTACTAGGCAGCCAACAAAAGTCATACAGATGTAAACAAGCATAGCACGTGCCTTCACAGTCACCCTTTCACTTATGGCTGCGTTGCCAAAGCCCCTATGCAAATAGAGGTTGACAAACACAAGCATGGCTCTCACACCCAAATAATAGTACCCAGAACTGCCGATAGGTCACGTGGGCCCCAGGTATTCCACTGAGGATGATGGCATACATTAGAAGTACAGTGAAGGTGCTCTGAAAGCACAGAAGGGATGTGCAGTAAAGTTCTGAACTGACGCTGAATGCGGTCGGACAACCAATCCTTGCCTTTCTCTCACAGGTTTGTTTAAAATCCCTTAAAAAAAAAAATAAAAATAAAAACACCTTATGCAAATATCTGCATTTTCATCAAGCCAACCTTGTAATTTTGTCTTTGCTTCTTCAAATCCAAACTCGGGATCAGACTCCAAGACGCTGAATTAAACATGAGAAAACAGCATCATGTTACAATTTCCAGCAGCCTTTAAATAACATATTATACAGCAATTCAGTAATAACAAGAAACATCAACCTAAACGGTTATGCACTTCACTACCTTCTGTACGAAGACACCTGCATTAAGTAGGAGGGGAGACAGAACTACAACTCATTTGGTATGATAGTCTGAGAATCTGAGAAGCTATGGAATATTTTGATGGCTTTAGTTTTTAAACTACAATTGCCTAAATACTCATCATATATTGTGGTTAAAGCCCAAGTATTGACACAATGAAACCAATCAGCTCCAGGTTTTATTGCCAAAGATTAATTGAACAAGCTGAAATTAGAAGCCGATTGGCTACCATGCACAGCTGCACCAGATTCTGAGTGCACCATTTTTCTTATCCTAACCCAATGTATTCTTTACAGTGGACCTTTTTCTCCAGTCACTAAAAATCACATCAGAATGCAACCCTGTAAGCAGATATAAAGTCATCTTATTTTATGTTCATTAAACTCTGAAACGCGTTGCCCTGGCACCCACACTGCATCCCATCAGCTTTCTCCATCTGAGCTCTCCCTGGGCCAAGAGTTGGAGGCGTCCATAGCGCTCTCCTGACTGGCCTTTTCTGGAGTCAGTGAATTGCTCGCTCGCAGCCTGTGGGCAGCTGCTTGATGAGCCAGCCTATCCATCCATCTTGAGGATATCTCATCTACCCCAGCGCTTGAATGAGACCCTGTCCAGGGCTCTTCATTAGATGAACTGTTTGACGCTTATGATTCACCTATGCTTGTGAGTGTTTCAATTTTATCCCCTTTAGTACAATAAACAGACGTTATTTGCACCATGAGCCTGTGTGCTTGTATTCCCTTATGGTTTTCACAGCTATAAGTCTCCCATTGATCACTGAGCTGCAAGGAGTGTGGTGTCGGATAGACTTTCACATTTACTCTTTCCATTCATGAATTCCTTGGTCAGAATGTTCCTGGTTTGGACTCCATACGTTTAGCGCAAAGACTATTGTTTTGTTTCTTTTTTTGTCATTAAACATGTTTGCCTATGCTTACAAATGGTTTCCAATTACTGTCTGAGTGAGACACTGGTGAGGTAGCCTGGCCTCACAGTTGCATCCTGCGAAGACTACATCGCCAGTGCTTTTCTGGGAAATCTTGTATGTAAACTACAAGATCTCAGGGGGAAGGCATTTTTCCTCAGAGATGATGTGCACTGTCACATGTTCTTGGAGGCACACCCTGAGCTCCAGGATGTAAAGGAAACAGATTACTCTGGCCTTAGGAAAATGGCCACATGAAAAGAATGGGGAGGAAAAGAAATGGTTACGATGACATGAAGCCACAGAAGGCAATAAAAGCATCTTATATAAAAGGGTCAAACCTTTGACAAAAAAGATAAATAAATAAAAAAAAGTCTATCCCCTTTGGAGAGCAGTGGAACAGGAGTAAAAACCCAAGAGGGTCTAACCCTTACCCATATTTTCCAAAAACAAAACAGTTTTCACTTGGCCTCATCACAATTGTCCATTATGATGCAGCATACCCCTTGTACTATGCTGTATGTCAAGTAGACATCCTATTATTTCCTATGTGACAGCTCCATGTCTATGTGCTGCAGATTAGTGGTAAAGAAAGGGAAACTATGGGCCAAATCACACCTCCATGTGTATATTACCACACCTGCTTGCACGCACATGGAAACAGTGTAAATCCAGCATAAAAAAGGTTTTACAAGAGACCTTTGAATTATACCTGCAAGGATCCATCTCAGAAATACCGCAATCTTGTCAGGATCTGAGCATTTCCCATAGTGGACTGCTGAGAATTTGTAGAAATCATCAGGTAGAACCGTGCACAATATCAGTGCTTGAGGTGATTCCTCACAGACTTCACCTCCACTTTTCACTGGTAGCTCTCCCCAATACTCAAACAGGTATAATTACTGCGCTATCCCCCCCAAAAAAACTGTATATGAGAATATACAGTGTGTGAATTATGTAAGGCTGCAACTAAAAATGTGAGACACCTCCACTAAATATACAAAAAAGCGAAAATAGCTGCGCTGTGAATCATAAAATAATTGAAAAATAGAGCAATATAATCACCTCTATACATACAAATTATGCACCCATCAAAACGTGACTAACGGTGAAGAAAAAAAAAATAGATTTTCATCATAAAAAAATATAATGAAATAAAACATGAATAAATGAATATGTTCAGTCCAATTCAAAAGTGTATAGGATAAAAGTTCACTGGCAGAACAATCTTTCAAAGGACGAAATAACAAGCATCCATGCGGTGTGAAACATGCGACCATATCACCCAGGAGAGCGTGATGACAGAAGGGTTCCTCCACCAATAATAATGCCGCCCCTTACCAGCTCCTGTGATCTCTTGTTAAGGAGATCGTGCAGGCATGTGGCTATCTACCCCAGCCTCGGGTCTTTATGGAGGACGGATCCCAATATGTCTCCTCACCGAGAATCCTCTAGATAGTAGATGGGCACTCGTCCCATGCTACTTACTTAATACCTTGGAAAGTAGACATTCCAAGGTATTAATTAAGTAGCATGGGACGAGTGCCCATCTACTATCTAGAGGATTCTCGGTGAGGAGACATATTGGGATCCGTCCTCAATAAAGACCCGAGGCTGGGGTAGATAGCCACACGCCTGCACGATCTCCTTAACAAGAGATCACAGGAGCTGGTAAGGAGCAGCATTATTATTGGTGGAGGAACCCGTCTGTCATCACGCTCTCCTGGGTGATATGGTCGCATGTTTCACACCGCATGGATGCTTGTTATTTCGTCCTTTGAAAGATTGCTCTGCCAGTGAACTTTTATCCTATACACTTTTGAATTGGACTGAACATATTCATTTATTCATGTTTTATTTCATTATATTTTTTTATGTTGAAAAACTAGTTTTTTTTCTTCACCGTTAGTCACGTTTTGATGGGTGCATAATTTGTATGTATAGAGGTGATTATATTGCTCTATTTTTCAATTATTTTATGATTCACAGCGCAGCTCTCACCAATAATCAATAACATTAGGACTACTGACGGGTTTAGTGAATATCATTGATTAGTTACAATGGCATCTGAAAGTTGGCGGGGTATATTAGACAGCAAGTAAACATGGTGTCACATTACTTGAGGAAGAGATGGTACCAAGATGCAGTATGGGAAGAAAGCAAGCAAGCTGGCAGAGGCAATTTGATGCTTTGGGCAATGCTCTGCTGGGAAACCAAATACACCCCTTCAAGAAAACAGTATTTCCTGATGGCAGTGGCCCCTTTTTAGCAGGATAATGTACCCTGCCACACTGCAAAAATGCTTAAAGAATGGTTTGAGGAATGCAACAAAAAGAGTTTGAGTAGTTGACTTAGCCTCCAAAATTCTCCAGATCTTAATCTATTTGGATGTGCTGTTAAAACAAGTCCAATCTATGGAGGCCCCACCTCGCAACTTACAGAACTTAAAGGATTTGCTACTGACGGCTTGATGCCAGATACCACAGCATACCTTCAGGAGGTCAAGTGGCATCAGGGTTGTTTTGACGGAAAAAGGAAGAACTACCCAATACTAGGTGGGTGGTAATTAAGGTAATGCTGATCAGTGTACCTGCCTAATATATAGGTCATGTCACCAATCTCATACTCGTGACTTATTTATGCAACTTTTACATAATGTTCAATAAAGCAATTCACACAGAATGTTTTGTACTTTATCATCAGTTTACCATGCAATAGGAGATTTAACAAACACCTATACAGAATACATGCAGCAAATTTTATACAATATGAAGGGTAGAACGAGAAGAGGTCTTTGTTTTTCCAGCTGTGAAGGTTTATGAACATTTTGTAAGGATTATGTCCAGCCAAGCTTCACATATCATCAATATCCATCCCCCCCATCTATGCATTGTAGAATGGGTATTTTAGAGGGTGGGCGGATGGTTGCCAAAACTGAACTACAGATTAAAGAGGCCACTGCTATAACCAGATAGTAAATATTTTTTTCTTTTTCATTCCTCTTTCCTGAGTATTGGTAAGGGTACAGGTCACACCTAAACTTTCCCAGTGTGGCCATGGTACAAACAGAAGGAGACTAACAGTAGAAATGAAGGTACACTTAAAGTGACTGATCACTTAAAAAGCACCAGATTGGTGGCAAGAATGCATCTTGAGGTACACCTGTTGCAGAGCTCCAGCAACCCTAAAGCCTGCAGATATGCTAAACCAGGGGTCTACGAACTTTCTAAACAAAGCTAGTTTATGGTTTCTCAGACTTTAGAGGGGCCGAATTTCCAGCAGGTATGGAAATTTTTCAGGCATCAGTGGGAGTAACCATCACCACATTTGGCATTAGGAGGAGGAATAGCGCCCCATTGTTGGTGTCTCAGTGGAAGAAATGGCACCCCCATTGTTGGTGTCTGTTGGCAGAATAGTGTCTCCAGTGGAAGGAATAGTGGCCCAGGTGCTGGATAAAGGCACGCAAAGGGCAGCATCTGGCCCCTGGGCTGCAGTTTGGAGACCACTGTTCTGCACAAATAGTGAATGCCTGAACCTAAGTTAAAACTACAACTCTTTACTAACCCATAAGGCTGCTCAACAAGTATTAAGATTGAGAAAGTTGGAGACCGAAGTCATCTGCAAACTAGCTCTGCATTCTGTTGAGTTGGTACTGGAGCACGAGAATCAGCATGGAAGCGGGGCAACACTTCTCTCAAAAGGTAGTCTTGTAAAGGGTCATGTTGATATGTTATTTACATAATAAGCCAAAACCTTCATTACTGAAAGAACAAAGAACACTGCCTACATCCCCCACCCTCCTTTACATATTTATGCTTACTACTAGAGAACGGGTAAATTTTAAGATCAATGCTACGGGAAAGGAAAAAGGGGTTCAATAACTAAAACAGCAGCAAGCATCCTGACATGTGAAGGCTCCTACATATTTCAGGGTAACACTGCACTGCAAGACTAGAAAGCGGAGATTAGCTACATAAAACATGGTGGTTGTAAGACATGGAACACCTACTCAGAGACTGCTTTTGCTCCCCAGTCAAAGACATTGCCTGCTAACAGTCCTTTCACCAGAGCAAACTGTTTGTCCTCCCAGCCCAATGAATCCAAAGATCTGATAACTTTCTGATAACATTTTAACGCTATGTCATTCTCTTTCTGCTTTACCTGGAAGAAAAACATGAGAGACTGGATTTTACAAAAGGAAGAAGATCTTACCCAGGCTTGGATCGCTCGTTCCAAGACCCCCTCCGGACATTCTCCTCTTACGCTGATGGCCTCTATTGGACCAACAAGTCACTGTTACCAGCATGCTGATATGAACAACAGTTACACGGGGGTGCTAAGCAAAGTACACTAAAATGGCACATATAGAATTCTATAGAATATAATTACATTCACTAATTTACCAGACATCACATACTGTGCATCAGAATTGGAAGAGATGTCTACACAATGAAAAGAGAACATTTAAAGGGAACCAGTCATAGGATAGGCTACCAGTGTCCTGTTATGTTCTGTTTTCAATACAGAGTCCTGGAACAAGTATCCAGAGCAGGACTTGCAATTAATAACTTGTTTTCAAAGTTCATGTTCCATCATTGTTATCCTTGCTTTATAGATGACTGCTGTGAGGCATGCACAACAGCAAGTTCTATATTATTACCTTGATAAGTTCTCCTTAGAGTGAGGAAAGGAGGCAAATGTGATAAGTGATCATCACTCATTGCCAGCACTCATGACTGAGAAATATTATCTAGAGGGGAGCAGTGAGTACTACTTACACACTGCTATACAAGAAAAGGCAAAATGTATATCTTCCTATACTGGGACTTTAAATGAGTTGCACAAAGGGGGGTGCACCTCCATCCCTAATCTGGATACAAAAAATAAAAAGTATGGGACTTTTGAGTGAGGCAGGCTGTAACACAATGTAGAAGTATATCCATTTATGAACAAGGGTAAAAAGGATGCATAGCAATGTGAATGAAGGGTAAATTTGGAGCAAATATACAATTTGTATATTTGCTCCCATGTTATGGTACCAATGTTTATACCATGGTCTTATTTATGTACTATTTTTCAAGTTTAGTTTACTCGATATGTTGTTTTGCATGCTTTGAGCATTTACCCTTCATATACATTGCTATGCATCCTTTTTACCTGCGTTAATAAATAGATATACTTTTACATTGTGTTGCAGCCTGTCTCACTCAAAAGTCCCATACTTTTATTTTTTGTATCCATATTAGGGATGGAGGTGCACCCCTCTTTGTGCACTTCATTTAAAGTCCCAGTATATGTAGATATACATTCCCCCTTTTCTTGTATGCATGAACCAGGGATGGAGGCAGAGATCTAACCTATCAGGTAGAGCTGCACGATTCTGGCTAAAATGAGAATCACAATTTTTTTGCTTACAATAAAGATCACGATTCTCTAATGATTCTTGCCGCCTAACATCATCTTTTACATTATACAAAAAAATGGTGCTAACTTTACTGTTTAGTGTTTTTTTTTTTTTTTTTAATTAATTGAAGTGCATTTTTTTCCCCAAAAATTGTGTTTGGAAGACCACTGCGCAAATACAGTGTGACATAAAATGTTGCAACGATCGCCATTTTATTCCCTAGGGTCTCTGCTAAA
Organism: Aquarana catesbeiana; assembly: GCF_042186555.1. Taxonomy (NCBI): domain Eukaryota; kingdom Metazoa; phylum Chordata; class Amphibia; order Anura; family Ranidae; genus Aquarana; species Aquarana catesbeiana. The sequence continues at coordinate 179,413,250 of NC_133333.1, forward strand.
AAATATATATATATATATATATATATATATATATATATATATATATATATATATATATATATATATATATATATATATATATATAAATATAAATATAAATATAAATGTTTGGGTTCCAAGTAATTTTCTAGCAAAAAAATACTGATTTTAACTTTGTAAGAAACAGGTGTCAGAAAAAGGTTTAGAATTTAAGTGGTTAAACTTCCCTCATTTACATGCCAAAGTGCATTCCTTTGATCTAAGAAGGAAAAGTTACAATGTTTATAGTTCTCTACTAGCACTGACAATGTTGTGAAAAACTTAGCTCAGCGAAGCTGGCCCCCCTACAATCAGCACAAATAAAAACTCAAGTGTGTTTCTTTAGTGCTACGTTTGTGCCGTTTTGTGCCGTAAAAATTTACATTTGTGCTGCTTTTATTTTTAAGATATTAGCAATTTTTTTTTCCAGACTATGACATCACTCAGCCCCCCTACAACGCCCAAATGACACGAAACTGGTCTCGTTGGTTAGTGCTACGTTTGTGCTGGTTTGTGCTGCTAAAATTTTTATTTGTGCTGTTATGGTTTTTAAGTTATAACAGATTTTTTTTTTCAAACCCCACTCACTTTACCCCCCCCTACAATCAGCACAAATAAAAACTCAAGTGTATTTCTTTAGTGCTACATTTGTACTGTTTTGTACTGTTTAAATTTATGTTCTATCTTTTATCGTTTTTGCGTTATTAATGATTTTTTTTTAAAGGTCACCAAAGGTCACTCAGCCCCCCTACTACACCCAAATGACACAAAACTGGTCTCGTTGGTTAGTGCCTCATTTGTGCTGGTTTGTGCTGCTAAAATTTTTATTTGTGCTGTTATGGTTTTTTAGTTATAACAGCTTGTTTTTATATTTGTGCTTTTTTGTGTCATAATAATAAAAATCTGTGCTGCTTTTTTTTTAAGATAATAGCAATTTGTTTTTTCCAGATGATGACATCACCCCGCTCTCCTGTCACGTACCTGGTTAGTGAGCTCCTGGTTAGAAAGCAGCCATGGGAGCACAGTGAGGTATGAGTGGCTGTGATCAGTCCAGTAGACTGCGTGGTGGCAGCAGTCAGCAGGTGGATGTGGCGGCAGAACCAGCTAGTGGTAGATGAGCTGGCACTGAGCTTGGCTGGTGGTAGACTGTGGGTAAGCAGCTGGAAGCAGGAGACAGATGAGACCTTGCTGGGCTGAAGAGCTGTAGTAGGCTGGATGAGCAGGATGCAGGGTCAGATGAGCCAGATCCATAATGGTCAGGCAGATCAGGCATAGACGGCACACAACAGGATAGTCGGGTCACAAGCCAAGTCAGCAACAGGAGGTAGATCAGGCAAGAAGAGAAGGCAGAAGCAGAATCCAGAGACAAGCCAAGGTCAGGGCAGGTAGCAGTCAAACGGAGGTCAGGAGCAAGCTGGGTTAGGATCAGAGGTCAAACACAGGAATCAGGAATGAACACACAGAAGCGGCACACCAAATTGCAGCCTGTTTAAATAGTCTGTCTGGTGCCAGCATTGGTGACAGGCTCACGCTCATCTGCCCAGCCAGTTGCCAGTCTGCGCATGCACATATGTATGTACAGGGAGACATCATTTGTGCTATGCAAAAGCCTTCCCTGACACCCCCTACAACAGCCAAACAAAATGAAAACAGGCTGGTTGGTTAGTGCCATGTTTGTGTTGGTTTGTGCCTATTTACTTTCCATTCTATCTCCTTTTGTTTTTCAGTTATTGTTTGAACCCCCAAGTTATTCAGTTACTTAATAAAGGTCACCACTTTTCGTTTTTCAGTTATTTACTATTTATTAAAGGTCACCAAAGGTCACTCAGCCCCCCCTACACATTAAACTGGGTTGGTTGGTTAGAACTGCGTTTGTGCTGTTAAAATTATTATGTGTGCTGCTTTGATTTCTTAATTGTAAAAGTTTGTTTTTATTTGATCAAACCCCACCCACTTGGCATCCCATGTTATTAGATACTATAAGGCCTCATGCACACGAGACGCTGTTAAACGCGTTAAATAGTAAATAACCGAAAAACAAAAAGTGGTAGAACTGATATTTAAACAGCACAAACCAGCACAAAGGAGGCACCAACCAGCCCAGTTTCATGCCCTTTGTCTCTTGTAGGGGGGCTGGGTAACCTTTGGTGACCTTTAATAAATCAACAATAACTGAAAAACAAAAGGAGATAGAATGGAAAGTAAATAGGCACAAACCAACACAAAGGTGGCACTAACCAACCAGCCCGTTTTTCATTTTGTTTGGCTGTTGTAGGGGGTGTCAGGGAAGGCTTTCGCATAGCACAAATGATGTCTCCCTGTACATACATATGCGCATGCGCAGACTGGCAACTGGCTGGGCAGATGAGCGTGAGCCTGTCACCAATGCTGGCACCAGACAGACTATTTAAACAGGCTGCAATTTGGTGTGCCGCTTCTGTGTGTTCATTCCTGATTCCTGTGTTTGACCTCTGATCCTAACCCAGCTTGCTCCTGACCTCCGTTTGACTGCTACCTGCCCTGACCTTGGCTTGTCTCTGGATTCTGCTTCTGCCTTCTCTTCTTGCCTGATCTACCTCCTGTTGCTGACTTGGCTTGTGACCCGACTATCCTGTTGTGTGCCGTCTATGCCTGATCTGCCTGACCATTATGGATCTGGCTCATCTGACCCTGCATCCTGCTCATCCAGCCTGCTACAGCTCTTCAGCCCAGCAAGGTCTCATCTGTCTCCTGCTTCCAGCTGCTTACACACAGTCTGCCACCAGCCAAGCTCAGTGCCAGCTCATCTGCCACCAGCTGTTCTGCCGCCACATCCACCTGCTGAATGCTGCCACCACGCAGTCTACTGGACTGATCACAGGCACTCATACCTCACTGTGCTCCCATGGCTGCTTTCTAAGCAGGAGCTCACTAACCAGGTACGTGACAGGAGAGCGGGGTGATGTCATCATCTGAAAAAAACAAATTGCTATTGTCTTAAAAATAAAAGCAGCACAAATTTTTATTATTATGACACAAAGAAGCACAAATATAAAAACAAGCTGTTATAACTTAAAAACCATAACAGCACAAATAAAAATTTTAGCAGCACAAACCAGCACAAACGTAGCACTAACCAACGAGACCAGTTTTGTGTCATTTGGGTGTTGTAGGGGGGCTGAGTGACCTTCGGTGACCTTTAATAAATCATTAATAACGCAAAAACGATAAAAGGTAGAACGGAAATTTTAGCAGCACAAAACAGCACAAATGTAGCACTAAAGAAACACACTTGAGTTTTTATTTGTGCTGATTGTAGGGGGGGGTTAAAGTGAGTGGGCTTTGAAAAAAAAAAAAAAACTGTTATAACTTAAAAACCATAACAGCACAAATAAAAATTTTAGCAGCACAAACGTAGCACTAACCAACGAGACCAGTTTCGTGTCATTTGGGCGTTGTAGGGGGGCTGACTGACCTTTGGTGACCTTTAATAAATCATTAATAACGCAAAAACGATAAAAGATAGAACGGAATTTTTAGCAGCACAAAACAGCACAAGCGTAGCACTAACCAACGAGACCAGTTTTGTGTCATTTGGGCGTTGTAGGGGGGCTAGGTGATGTCATAGTCTGGAAAAAACTATTGCTAATATCTTAAAAATAAAAGCAGCACAAATGTAAATTTTTACGGCACAAAACAGCACAAACGTAGCACTAAAGAAACACACTTGAGTTTTTATTTGTGCTGATTGTAGGGGGGCCAGCTTCGCTGAGCTGAAAAACTTGCCCAGTTTTTTCCTTTGACAGCTGAGCGAGCAGAGAACTCTCTATACTTGTTACATGAATGAATCAGGAAATTCTGCATAAAGATTGTGAGGGGGGTTGAATCGAGATCGCAATTTTTTAACGATTTATTGTGCAGCTCTACTATCACGTAGCTCTGGGTTGAGTGGGACTTTGTTTGGGTCCCCACCCTTTGGACACATGGTGTGTTTGCAGTTTTGGATGTCTTTGTATATGCGGTACATATGCAATGCGACTCTTTTATACCTACTCTATATTTACAGCCCTTGCATCCCTGTTTTTTGTTCCCAGAGGTCTGTTTTGCTCAGGCTGCCCTGTTGTCTTCTCCCCAGAGCTGCGTTGCTCACCAGACACCGCCCCCCATCTCCCCCTGGTGCCCTTGTGGTGAGGGATTGGAGGCTTGTGGTCTCCTACGCATCAGCGCCACGCACATGCTATAGTAGTGAAGTCCTTTTTGGGAGCTGCCTTGTCCCTGCGGCTTTTCCACCTTGGCTGATGCGAATGACGGAATACGTTTTGGCGCCAATTAGCAACAACGCCTCCCGCTTGTTATCACACTAGCGTCACGCTCTATATATCGGGCCCACCCAGACGTCCCCATTTGTAGCTTACCAGGCAATCTGGTTGCACTGTCTGACTCACTACACATCACACTCTGCATCTGCCACCAGAAGGTAACCTTATGCGTCAGTTGTTTTTATCATCTTCTCTTTTTTCCCTTTTTCATATCCTTAGGTTTATCACTGTGCAGGTTTTCCAAGCCTGCTGTTCACCTGATACTTTTATCACGGAATTTTCTTTATTTACCCCAACCTTTGGGCTTGTATGCACTCCTAGTGGACAATGTTTCTTTCATGCTATTTTGCGACAGTGCTACCTGGCTCGCTACATATACTATGTTATATTTATTTTACAGATTCTTTGTTGCCAAATATTGGAACAATACTCCCTACAATATGTACACTCCTAATATGCTGGGGGCGCTCATGTGTGGGCCTGATGTTCCGATGGATCCAAACACCTCAGCTTGCGGGGGGACTTGTATGGCGACGTTTGCATACCAGTATCGCTCAGGTTGAACTTTTAATGGGATGTAAGTTTGTGGATTAGACCATTGATATATTTATTGTACATAACTTTCCCACAACATGAGATCTTTAGACCATCTTATATTTTTTTACAGACACAAAAATCTGCGCCTGGTGAGTCGGATTATCAACGAAATGCATCAAGCTTCAAAGGATGCAGTCCCCATTTTTTACTATTGGTCTTACCGGCACCTTATTTCTGTACATGGTTTTATTTAATCCCATTCATGTATTTTGTTTATTTCCTCCTATTTTATGGTACCAATGTTTATATTATGGTCTTATTTATGTACTATTTTTCAAGTTTAGTTTACTTGATACTCATTTTGTTTTGCACGCTTTGAGCATTTACCCTTCATGTACATTGCTATGCATCCTTTTTAACCTCATTAATAAATGGACATACTTCTACATTGTGCTACAGTCTGCCTTATTCAAAGTCCCATATTTTATTTTTTGTGCACTTACACACTACAGTCCTTTTAACCCTCTCTACATTAACCCATTGAGTGGACATCTCTCAAATTCAAAAGGCATACAATAAAGCAACATGCGAGGTTATAGGCACATGTAAAAACCTCATGTCTTATCAATCTAATCAATGAAAAAGATCCTCAGTAATGACATACTGACCATATTTTAGATCATTTACACCTTGGTTAAGGCTACCTACAGTTGTATAGTGGCATTTTGCATAATTTGAATTAAAAGCACTGAACACTCAATGATATTAATTGTCCAAAATAAGAGTTAGTGATTTGACACTATATAAATTACTAGCTGTATAATGTATTTATTATATACTGTATGTACATTTGCACCACTAGCAAAGAGCAATGCAGTCAAGCACTTTTTTTGAGTAACCTTTTCTCATCGCCCATCGAAGCATTAGTAGTGTTTCTTCAGAAAACCTTCAGTGGGTGATTCCTCTTGAATGAACAATTTGGTGGAGTGGGAGATGTGAAGAGTAAGTATACACTTTTTGCTGGATATACTTTGTGGCAATTTTAATATAACTGACAGGGTAGCTACAACTTAAGGTCATGATGTTTAGAGATCACAGTAAAATATTCAGTTAATTACATATGCAAGACTTGTGACAAGAATTTATGACTTTGAAATTAAACCTTGCAATATATTTATTAGAAGTGTAATTTTTATGTGAACTCAGCTTTACCATGTTGCTAAAAAGGCACAGGAGCTTGTCAGGTACACTGACAATACTAGTGGCATGCAAGAGAACAAATGCTAATTACATCATTACATATTCACAGGCATCAGGATCCTGAAATGTTGCTAACATGATATTTAAATGAACACAGGTGACTCTTTATACACTGAGGTGTGAAGTATAATACAGGCTGTTACCCAGATCTGGTAGCTACAACTCACTCAATGTTAATTTGCTACTTGAATGACGCACTAATCTGTACACCTGCATCACTGGCTTGTTGTGTTTCTATACAGGTGCATTAGCACCATCATAGTCAATTACATACGATTATAAATCTCAAGATATAAAAATAAACTGCCTCTGATATTATTCATGCACCAAAAACTACAAGAGTTTAATCCCTGTTACAGTTAGAAGACTTATTTTTTTTCTTCTATATTTCTGGGTCTCCCAGTTCCTTTAGAAACAAGCCACAAACAACATGCTATAGCCTGATAATGCCATTCAGTAAAAAATGTCGACCAACAAAACAGTTTTTTTCAATTTGCCCATCTGTAGTTTTTAAAAATTTTCCATGATCTCTCGCAGTCAGATTTAGCAGGACTCTCACACTGCATCTGAGCAGGACTGTATTATCTTGGTGTTCTGTACAACCCCCCTCTATAGGTAAAGCTCCATGCAAGTAAGCCATTCATAGGAATACAGCTTGTCAATTTAGGAATGATGCCAAGACTACATATGTAGCAGCCTGAACTATAACACTAGAGTGGACATAAAAATGCAAACTTCCATTCATGTCCAGACCCACAGAGATGAAGGTTTCCATTAAAGTACAAGGTGAATGGGCTATACAAAGCTTTTACTTCCTTTCTCAAATTAAAGTGAGGATCGTGGTTCAGTGCAGCTTCACACTGGATTATGTACTGTACATTATATCAGTAATAAGCCAGACAACCAGATACTATTGTGATCCGTAAGAGTGCAACTTACCTCTATATCACTACTTGCAGAGAATCTGGCTGACAAGGAGAACTGTATAATGCAGAAATTGGGACTCACCTTTGAATAGGGGTCTGGAAAATTGAATTCATTTAAACAGTGCTCCCGAGTGTCTAGTAAACTGCGGACTGTCAGCGATCCATAAGCACTGGAAAAGATTGCATACATGTTCTATGAGGAAGGAACAAAGTATTGAAAAAAAGCATGTTCTTTACCAAATATAGCCATCTGTACTAGACTACTGGTCCCATTATATTTCAAACTTTATGTTAGTAGGGAACATGCCATCACATTGCACTATTCAGAGAAATAATAATAATAATAATAATCTGCCTGCAATGTTATGGGGCATGAAAAAAAAAAAAAGAAAGAAAGGCCATTTTCTCCTCCTGAAAATGCTAAATGCCTGGCATTCATACAGGCATTTAGCTTTAAAACGTATTTGCATGCTTGTTTCAAGTCAGTAGTTAGGGACAGAAGTAATTTCTCTAAATTTCCTTATTGGAAAGATATCGGTCCAATCACAAGGTAGAGGTAGACAGTGACTAAAGGACTAGAACTTTTGCAGACACACATACATACATTCATTCATGAGTAGGAGTATCACAGGAAGGACATATACAGTACATGTGGCATATAAATAAGTTCCTAAGATGCTTTTGACCAAGTTTTAAAGTTCGTCCGCCCCTCCCCCTCCTTTGAAAATTAAATCAGCAGCTACACATACTGTAGCTGCTGACTTTTAACATTAGGACACCTGCCTGTCCTGGAGTCCAGGGATATTGACATCTGCTGGTCGGGTGCTGCCGACATTGCTGGTAAGGGAACCCGGCTTCATGGCCAGGTCCCTACTGCGCATGCGTGAAGCATGCTGCGCTCTCTCCCTGGCCGAAGGGGAGGGAGGAGGGGGCCTGAGCTACTGACGTACTTCGCCGCGGCCCGGTCTCCCGGAAGTGGGTACAGGGTATCTGCTTCCCCCCAAAAGGTGCCAAATGTGGCACCGGAAAGGGGGGAATCAGATAAGCTGAAGTTCCACTTTTGGGTGAAACGCTGCTTTAATTGTGCACTCATGCCTGTTTAAAAGTGTTGCATACTAATTTTTTACATTCATGATTATCCATGGCTACAAAGTTACAAAACGGAACAGGTGTGTATTTAGTGGCAATATAGGGCCAAAGCAATCAGAATACAAATTCAAACATGCCACCAGTACAGCTCTAGTGATCTTATACACAAACAATCTATACCTTCTAGAATCATCAACATACTCACAAGGGCTGGTGCCTGAGAGTCTGTAATTTGTTCCAGTACTTCTGCTGGAACTTTTCTGCCCGCTCCACGGCATCCCTGGCATCCAGCTGACTGGCAACAGCACGTTTAGCAACCTTATTAAGAAGGTGTAAAAAAGGTGTTAATTTGCAGGTTTCCTTGCAATGCAGTTAAAATAAAAACACACTTCAGCCAACTACTTTTTATATACACACCCTCAACAGATTTTAAAAACACTAAAGCCGCGTACACATGAGCGGAATGTCCGACAGAAAAAGTCAGACGGAAGCTTTTCATCATCTATTCCGATTGTGTGTATGCCTCATCTGACTTTTTTATTTGAAAATTCTGATGGACCTAAGAAGAGAACATGTTCTAAATGTTTCCGACGGAACCAATTCCTATCGGGAAAACCACTCGTCTGTATGCTGTTCCGATGGACCAAAAACGGCGCATGCTCTGAAGCAAGTACGAGATGGAAGCTATTGGCTACTGGCTATTGAACTTCCTTTTTCTAGTCCTGTCGTACGTGCTGTACGTCACCGCATTCTGGACGGTCGGACTTTGGTTGGATTTTGGTTTGACCGTGCGTAGGCAAGACTACTTGAATGGAATTCCGTCTGAGAAACCTTCGGAGTTTATTCCCACGGCAAAACCGGTCATGTGTACACGGCATAAGGAGGTAGGCATTAAAATGGCTCCCGTCACTGTTGCCCCATCCCCATGTGCTGACCAGCAGCTTTAGGGGTAGATTGGATCCTTCAGTAAAGATGACGCCACACTTCCAGGACTGCGGTGGAACGCACACACCAGAAGTGACATCAGGAAAGGTGCAGTGACGTGTTTCGGAGCATGCGCACAGTGTTTTGAAGAACCTTTTGCACATACGCCGAAAAGCATCACGGTCCCTTTCTTGACGTCACGTCGGGCGTGCGAGTTCCACGCACAAAGCATGTGTTCCACCGTGATCCCAGAGAAGTGGCGGCCAACTTTACTGAACGATCCAGTCTATCCCTACAACTGCTGGTCGACACAGGTAGATGGAGCACCAAGAATATGACATCACGATAAGCCTTTTTAACACCTACTTCTTGTAAGTGTTTTTAAACCGTGTTGGATAATAAACTGCTGAAATTCTGCACTTAGAGGTGCCTTCTCTGGTCTTCTCCTGTAAAATTGTTAATGCCAAACATTGTGTTTATTTTTTTCCCCCCAGGCTGCAATATTTGCCTCCCCCTTGATGCTGTCCCCCCACAGTACTACTTTTTTCACAACAAAATCTCCTCAGTTTTCCAGGTTGCATGATACCCAGCATCATTTACCTGGAAGAGGGAGGCCATCCTGTAAGTGAAGGGAGTCATGGGCATGCTCTCTAAGGGGCAATTACCAAAGCGCCTTGCTCTCACAGTATAATGATGTATCATCTGCAACTAGGACTCTGCACATCATGTGACTGGCTTATAGACTTTATTGAACATGTATGCATATATCAAAAGAGAAAAAAATTAAAAATACATAACGCACTACTGAGGAGGATGAAAAAGCTTACATAATGATATGGCTAAACAGATAAAGAACTCTATCAGCTTTAAAATATATCAGATTGCGCTGCCTGTAATCAGTTCTACAAGCTGCCCAGAACCCCAAAGAGAGCTGTCTGCTGTCCCAATGTTGAGATTTACATTTGAGTTCTGACCAAAAGTCATAACAGAAAATGAGGTGAAATCTCTCCTTCTACAGATGTCCACAGTGGAAGATGTCCCCTCACTTCTTGTGAAAACATTTTGCTTTCTCTATCGCATATATATATATATTTTTTTTTTTTATTTATTAGACCAGGGTTCTGCCTTCTAGATATAAGGACCTAATTCTGTTCTGTTCTGACACCTCTCTCTAACAATTAGTGGTGTCCTATTGAAAGCATTAACTGGAAAGCAACATTTGCTTTAAATGTTATTTGATATATTTTTTATTCTTTTTAATGCAAGGTACAGAGTTATAGCTGGTCACTATAGGTCTCTTGTACTTTACAATTATCTATGCACCAGGCTTCACCTAATGTGCTACTATAGTTTTCAAAGTACAGTAGTTATGTTAACTACAGAAATAAAAAAAATAAAAAAAACAGCAGATGTCATAAACAAAATCCCCACTTGATGGCACCAAACTACGTCTCCTGAGAAAGAGACTGTCAAGTCAGGATTGCTAGAGAGATTATATATTATAAAAAAAGAATACAAAAATCAAAAACAGAATCACCGAGTTTGAAAAAGGATCACCCCCTTATGTCAGTATTTTGTTGGACCACATTTTGCTTAAAGTACAGACTTTAGTCTGTTGGGATTTGTCTCACCTAACTTTGCACATCTAGACTTTACAATATTTGCCCACTGTTTGCAGAACTGTTTGTGGACTGCAGTCTTCAAGTAATTCCACAGATTTTCAATGTGGTTTAAGTTTAGGTCATTTTTGCTGTGTGCTTTGGGTCATTGCTATGTTGGAAGGTAAACCTTCTTCCCATTCACAACTTTCTGGCAGAGGGCAGCAAATACTCAAGAATTTGATGATATTTAGCCCCATCGATTTTTGCTTCTATCCAAATAATTAAATTTTAGTCTTGTCTGACCACCTTAAAAATGCACCTTGAAGATTCTGAGGCCACATGGAAAAATGTGTTATGGTCAGATGCGACCAACATTTAATTATTTGGCCTCAACACCAAACTATATTTCTGGCAGAAATCCAATACAGCTCACCATCCAAATAACAACATTCCTACAGTAAAGCATGGAGGTGGTTATATCCTGTTATGGGGGTGTTTCTCTGCAGCAGGGACTGGAGCACTTGTCAGGATAGAAGGAAAATCGGATGGAGCAAAAAAAAAAAAAACAAATTCTTGAGGAAAATCTGGCAGAAAGTTGTCATTGGGAAGGGTTTACCTTCCAACATGACAATGACCCAAAGTACACAGCAAAAATGACAACACAGTGGTTGAAGGAGAAAAAGGAAAAATGTCCTTGCATGGCTTAGTCAGAGCCCAGACTTAAAGTGGTTGTAAAGGCAAAAGTTTTTTTTTATCTTAATGCATTAAGATAAAGGGCCTTGTGTGCAGCAGCCCCCCACCCCCATGCTTACCTGATATCCATCTAGATCCAGGGATGTTGCACGAGAGACTCAGCTGTCCAGTACTCTCCCTACTTATTGGCTCCTGCTGCAGGCAATCAAGTCAGTTAGTCAAATCAGTCAGTCAGTGAGCCAATGAGGAGAGAAAGGGGGCTTGGGTGGGCTCTGACTCCATGTCTGAATGGACACATGGAGCTGCAGCTCGGCTCAGGTGCCCCCTTAGCAAGCTGCTTGCTGTGGGGCACTCAACAGGAGGGAGGGGCCAGGAGCACCGAAGAGGGACCCGAGAAGAGGAGGATCTGGGCTGCTCTATGCAAAACCAATGCACACAGCAGGTAAGTATAACATGCTCTTTTTTTTTCTACGTTAAAAAGAAAGGAGGCTTTAGTATCACTTTAAATCCCATTAAAAATCTGTGGAAAGACTGCAGTCCACAAACGGTCACCATCAAATTTAACTGAACTTATGTAACTATGTATATGTAACTTCAAGCAGTTCTGCAAAGAAGAGTAGGCAAATATTGCAAAGTCTAGATGTGCAAAGTTAGTAGAGACATAGCCCAACAGATTGAAGGCTGTAATTAGAGCAAAAAGGTGGTCCAACAAAATACTGGGGTGATCCTTTTTCAAACTCAGTGATTCGGTTTTGAATTTATTTTTTTTCTGACATGTTGGTATAATTCACCGCAGATGGATCTTAGCTTCTCATCTATTAACAGGTTTCACCAATACAAAGCTTTTCTTTGGGACTGTAGGCACAAGGAAATATACTCACTCCTTCTAAAGCATCTTCGAAGCAGGTGAGCCAGTACTGCCGAGCCAATGCATCTTCTGTAAGATCCATTGTATCAGGAACATAGGAAGATGAGTCAAAGAGCAGAGGGAGGTTTACTAGTTGACGCTCCAGCCGGTCCATCTCCAACATGTCAAACTGCAGAGCACAACAGAGACTACATTTGAGACGGCACCAAAGTCTGGGCACAGCATAGAAGACTATGGATTTAATGTATGAAACAGAGAACTATCTGTGCTGCCCATAATATACTATATTACTCTCCTTAGGTATGAGTAGCCACAACGGGCACCAGACAGTTTTGGTTTCAGACAGATTACAATAAAATACTAAATCTTTGGAGAGCAACAGAAAGCACTGGGTTCAAGAATACAGAGTATTGAGCTGGTAAAGGTACAAATGCACCCCCCCCCTTTCACATGGATGAATATACTGCTAGAAGTCAGGGGTCCTTAGACTTTCCTTCATACTCTAGGGGTGGCCAGTAGGAGTACTAAATGCAGCAGTGTCAGTGGGAGTAAATAATTCTCCAGGGTTGGTGGTCAGTGAGAATTAAAAAAATAAATATATATATATATATATATATATATATATATATATATATATATATATATATATATATATATATATATATATATATATATATATATATATATATAGGGAGGAAATATGTCCCATTGCTGGTTGCAGCGGCAGGAATAGTGTCCCATTGTTGGTGTCAGGGGAAGGCATTATACCCTATTATTGGTATCGGTGGGAGGAATTATGTCCTAGTATTGGTGTCACTGGGACAAATTGTGCCCCATTACTGTCACTGGAAGGAATTATGCCCCATTGCTAGTGTCACTGGGAGGAATTATGCCCCATTGTTTGGTGTCAGGTATAGTGCCCCAAGGGCCAGATAAAAAGGCAAGCAAAGGCCACATCTGGCCCACAGGTTGCCATTTGGAAACCACTGGAAGAAGTAATGATTCTTTCATTCACATTTATTTAAACAAAGTGTATAAAGCAGGGCTGCTAATAAGGCAGTACAGCCGTCCCTCCAGTACCTGGCCCAGGCCCCATTAGTTCAGGAGTGGGGCCCAGGCACTAGCCAAGTAGGAGGGACAGCTGTACTGCCTTATTGTGCCTCTTGCGGTTCCGCTGCTGGCTTCTCCCCCTTTTCTCCCTCCGTCTGCGCTGCAGGGGGGTTTGGTATCTGTATGCCCACCCCCTTTCCCATGATGCTCAACTACACTGCAAAGTGCATGAGCATCATGGGAAATGTAGTTCCAAAACATCTGGGGTGCCAAGGTTCACCATCACTGCTCTAAGGGGATGCAGCAGCAGCTGTACGAATGCAGCCGGAGGCCCTTCTTTGACAGGCGTGGGTTAGGGATGAGCCGATGTTCGCCCGTTCACCGAATATTGAAGATTATAGGGCATTCGCGGGAAATTCGAGCGCACGCAGAGCGTGTCATAACAGCGAGACCGTCAATGCACTGCGAGATCACAGTGCATTGACGGCTGCTGATTGGCCAAAGCATGCACTTGACCTGCATGCTTTGGCCAATCAAAGCGCGCCATACTATCTGAGCCATGATTGGCCAAAGGCAGGGTGCCTTTGGCCAATCATGGCTCAGGGGGAGTCCACGCCCCACACTATGTAAGGCTGCTTACATGGCAGTTTTATTAATGAAAGCAGCAAAATGACATTTGTAAGGGAAAAACAAAATGTCATATAAAACTGCTTGCGGCTGTAATGTATTACTGGATCCCAACAATATAGATAAAATTCTTATATCTATATCTATGGATATTAAGGGGAACCCCGCACCAAAAAAAAAAAAAAAGCATAGGGGTCCCCCCCAAAATCCATACAGGCCCTTCAAGTCTGGTATGGATATTAAGGGGAACCCTGCACCAAAAAAAAAAAAAAATAAATAACCAAGTGAACTGCGCTAGCAACTGTATATAATTAAGATGTACCCCAACAAAATAAAAACAACAATGGTGAATATGAAAGTGTCACAAATGGTGAAAAAAGTATCAAAGACCTGGACATGCACCCTGCGCAACGCACCCAATTTGGTGTGAGAATGCACAGGAGTGCACTACCAGAACCAGAATCAAAGTCTTTGATAACGCCCTGGGGGAGGGGCGAAACGCGTCGACGCAATATCCTGTCCACGTCTGTCTGATTTGCTACCAGTGACATCACTTCCTGGTGTTGGTGGAACGCACGCCGGAGAGCGGCGAACCGACCATATTATCTGATTGCCTGCTCTGCATACCGGTCCCGTGAGTAGCGCTTTTATGCGCAGGTGACCCCTTGGTACCCTAAGGTTTTATGCTATATGCTTCTCCTTTCTCTTTTGGTGGAATGCGAGCTTTGTGGTCCCTTTCAAGCAATTTCAACATTGTTATACCATCAGCCCTGTGTGATCATAAGGATGAAAAAGCTGGAAGTCTGCCTATTGCTTCTCCCATGAAGGGGTTCTAACCACTAGTTACGTTTCTTCTGTTTGTTATTGGTGACATTTCATGATTTCACTATCCCATCTGCATTTCCTGAGAGGATCGCTTCATAAGTCGGTCTTTGATTGTATATATCATTAATATATTATTTTTTTTGAGAGTATATCTATTTTCCGTCCTCACATGAGTGTTATGATAATTGATATTTTTCATATTTTTTATATTATTTGTTCAAATATGCACATCAATTGTTTTTTATTGTAGTGAAAGTTTTCACTCAGGGAGCGCAGTTTTGTACGTTCCCCTTGCCATCCATTGTACAGTAATAGGCACAAAAATTGGTTTATCACCTATATTGAAGGTCTTGTGGTTCTGGTAGTGCACTCCTGTGCATTCTCACACCAAATTGGGTGCGTTGCGCAGGGTGCATGTCCAGGTCTTTGATACTTTTTTCACCATTTGTGACACTTTCATATTCACCATTGTTGTTTTTATTTTGTTGGGGTACATCTTAATTATATACAGTTGCTAGCGCAGTTCACTTGGTTATTTATCACTAAAGTACAGTACTTTTATTCTGCAGCTGCAACAAAATTCCTTTTTTCTTTTGAGATCACATATTATATATATTTGCGAGCGCTGTATTGTATGATTTTATAATAAAAAAAAAAAAATGGCACAGGGCCCCCCCCAAAATCCATACCAGACCTTTATCCGAACACGCAACCTGACAGGCTGCAGGAAAAGGGGGGCAAGAGGGCGCATGCTGCCAGAAGGGGACGGGTCAACCGTTTACATCACTGGGTGGCCCCGCCCTTAGCTGTATAACAGCTGTCAATGGAGAAAGTCTGCAGTCAGCGGCGAGCCTCTCAAAGAGGCAGAGTTTTTTACGTTTTACGTTTTTTTTATGTCAGGTGCTGTGATTGAAGATGAATGGACATCGCGGGACAATTTTTAATTTTTTTTTAATAAAAGGACTTGTCCCAAATTGTCTACTGTCATTTTTACAATTTTGACACTTTTTTGCTGAATGTGTAAGGGTACAGTGTACCCTTACACATTCAGGATCTGGGGTCCCCTTGTTAAAGGGGGCTTCCAGATTCCGATGAGCCCCCAGTCTCCCCACCAACAACCACCGGCAAGGGTAGTGGGGATGACCCCAAAAACACCCTCCCCATGTTGAGGGCACGTGGCCTGGTGCTCGGATAAGAGTCTGATATGGATTTTGGGGGGACCCCCACGCATTTTTTTTTTTTTAATTGTGGTGCAGGGTTCCCCCTTAATATTCATACCAGACCCATAGGTCCTGGTAATGATTTTTATTCATATTGCCGAGACCCGACAATTCATTACAGCCACGAGCAGTTTTAAATGACATTTTTTTCCTTTAGAAATGTCATTTTGCTGTGGTACTGTTCTAAAAATGGGAAAAATGCACTGCTTTACAGGCATACTAAGGGAACCCCCCAGGCATGATATTTAAATGAATATGTCATTTTTATTGTTTCACTTTAACCCTATTAAAATCACTGCTCCTCAAAAAACAGCAGTTTTTAAAACTTTTTTTGCATTGATACATGTCCCCTGGGGCAGTACCCGGGTCCCCAAACACTTTATGACAATAACTTGTATATAAGCCTTTAAATTGAGCACTTTTGATTTTTCATGCTCGTGTCCCATTGACTTTAACGGCGTTCGCACTAATTTTTTGCCTGTTTGCAAGTTCTGGTGCGAACGGAACCGGGGAGTGTTCAGCTCATCCCTAGAGTGGGTAAGTGGCTCTGAATGCACACCATCTATGTTCAGGATCAAACACATGTACCCACATGCCTGTCAAATTAGGACCTGTGGCTATGTTTGTACAGCTGCTGCATCCCCATAGCGTAACATACATACAGCTCCAGCCATATCAATAAGCCACTGAGGCCACAGCGCCTATGTGAACGAGCTCTAAAAACTAATAATTTTAGTGTATTTTTAGCAAAAATTTGATTTTATATGGGGGCCTGTCAGGTAGGTTGTGGGGGCCGCCCCGATATTTTTAACAGCAGCCTTGTGTATAATCCATAATCTGCCTGACAGCATAGTATCACCTTGTCATGCCTACTGAGTGCACTGCAGACTTAAGTTTAAAGTCACCTTCACCAGTGATCGGTGGATCTTCTCCCTCCACTCCCTGTCACAAGTAAAAAAAAAAAAAAAAAAAACACCACACGCCTGCCCAGCTGCCTCACTCTTTAACAGTGTTTTGTGAATGTGAAAACTACAGGTACCGACAGCCTTTGCAGCCGTTTGCTTTTAGCTCTCAAGTACCAGGGCACGGTTGAGCGTTCTAGGTAGTTCATGGAGTCTTCCTGCTGGAGTAACTGCCTTATGAGGTATGAGCAGACAGCATATACAGACTGTTTGCAAGAACCCTGAATTGCATTGATCTGCTGAGGCTTTGCAGACTCATAGTAAAAAAATTAAAGTTACGTACCGGTAACGTCTTTTCCAGTAGTCTTTCAGGGCAGCCACCATGAGAGATAGTCTCCTCCTCTTCCTCTAGGAAACACTGCGCCAGCCCATAAATTCTTACTTCCCCCTGCCAGACCTCAGTATATTCCAAGATTACCTCCGGTCAGCTGGGGAGACACAAGAACACATTAATAACATACTATTCCATATCATTATCATGCTGCGTTCTGGTCTTTTATAAGACACCCCAAAATTTCGGGTGGGTAACTAGGGCTGTCCTGAAAGACTACTGGAAAAGACGTTACCGGTACGTAACTTTAATTTTCCCCTTTCGTCTTTCAGGACAGCCACCATGAGAGGATGAACGAGCACTTACCAGTTAGGGTGGGACTACAGCTTGCAACACCTTTCGCCCAAAGGCTTGCTCACTAGCCGACACCAGGTCCACTCTGTAGTGCTTAACGAAAGTGGAATAGCTGGACCATGTTGCAGCCCTGCATATCTGCTCTGGTGTTGCTCCAGCCTTCTCTGCCTGAGAAGCTGCCATAGCTCTAGTAGAGTGTGCCCTTATACCCATTGGGATTTCTTTCCCTGCTAATGTATAGGCCTGGCCAATGGCTACTCTGAGCCATCTGGCAATAGTGCGTCGAGACGCTTTGCATCCTTTTCTGGCCCCAGAAAACAAAATAAATAAAGAGTCTGACTTCCTAAACCTCTTGGTCAGCTCTAGGTACTGAAGGATACCTCTCCTTACGTCCAACGAATGAAATTTTAATTCCCTTTCCCCCGAGGGGTTGGGACAAAATGAGTGTAGAACTACCTCCTGACTTCTGTGAAAACCAGAAGCAACCTTAGGTAAAAATGCTGGATCAGTCTTGAAGATGATCCGATCTGGAAAAATAACGCAAAAGGGAGGTCTAACAGATAAGGCCTCAATCTCGCTGACTCTCCTGGCAGTTGTCACTGCTACCAAAAAAACTGTTTTTAACGTAAGATCCTTTAGTTGACATTCCTCTAAAGGTTCAAAGGGGGTTCCCGTCAGGCCCTGTAAAACTAAAGATAGGTCCCACTTGGGAAAGGGAGGGCCCTGAACCGGTCTTTGTCTAGACAGAGCCTTAAAGAATCTGACCACCCAAGGGTTGGTGGCCAGATGCTTTTCTAAATAAGCACTGAGTGCTGACACCTGACCTTTAAGGGTACTTATGGATAAACCCCTATCTGCCCCGCACTGAAGGAATTCCAACACCGTTGTGGGACTGTGTACCGCAAAGGAGCCTTCCGCACACCATTCATTGAAACGTACCCAGACCTTTTTATAAATCTGGCGTGTTTCCTTCTTCCTGCTGTTGAGGAGGGTGGAGATTAATTTCTCAGAAAAACCCCTAGCTCTTAGCATACCCTCCTCAGTAGCCAGGCCGCTAACTGCCATTGGTGAACCTGTGGACAGAGGACTGGGCCCTGTGAGAGGAGATCCTCTCGAGGTGGCAGGAATAAGGGAGGTTCGACCGCTAGTTGCTTGAGTACTGAGAACCAAGCCCTCTTTGGCCAATGTGGTGCTACTAGAATCAGGGACGTGTTTTCCATCTGGAACTTCCTGAGAACTGCCGGTAATAATGCTGGGGGCGGGAAGGCATAGCAGATTCTGAAATGCCAGTTCTGGATCAATGCGTCGACCCTTCGCGCTCCCTCCCCTCTGTTTAGGGAGAAAAAAACAAGGGGCTTTCGCGTTGCTTCTTGATGCGAACAGATCTACTTCTGGAGGACCCCATTTCTCTGAAATGAGATTGAAAACCTCCTGGTTGAGGATCCAATCGCCCTCTCAGTTTGGTTCGGCTGAGAAAATCTGCTATCACATTCTTTTCTCCTCTCAGGAAGACTGCTGAGAGTGAGAGAGTGTGAATCTCGGCCCAGTTCAGAATGTCTGATGCTAAGGCTGACAGGACTCCGCTTCTCGTGCCGCCCTGTTTGTTTACATAGGCCACGGCGGACGAGTTGTCCGACCGCACCTGAACATGGTGGCCCCGTAGCTCCTCCTTGAAGAACCTGAGTGCTAGCCCGATTGCCCTCAGCTCCTTCCAATTGGACGACCTTCTTAGTTCGTCGCCCTCCCAGGTGCCCTGTGCTAAAAGGGAACCCAGATGCGCCCCCCAACCCTTGCCGCTTGCGTCTGTGGTTACCACCTGAGAAACTGGGATGAACCACAGACGACCCTGCGACAAGTTTGAGACCCTCCTCCACCACCAGAGGGATCTCTTTACTTGGGGTGGAACCTGTACCAAGGTGTCCAGATCTTTCTGACTGTGATCCCACACCCTTAAGACAAAGGACTGTAAGGGACGAAAGTGCAGACCTGCCCATTGCACTACTGGGAGGGTAGCGGTTAATAGTCCCAGGACCGACATCAGAACTCTTATGGAGACCTGACTGCTGCACTGGAGAACAGCCACTGCCCTGTCCAGTTTTTGTACTTTTTCTGCTGGAAGAAACACTCTCAGTAGCGTTGAGTCCAACAGATAGCCTAAGTACGTGATGCGCTGAGAGGGAATCAAACTGGATTTCTCCAAGTTCATTAGCCACCCTAGACCTGTAAGAACTCTCTTTGTTAGTTCTAGATCTCTGACTAACTGCAGTGGACACGGTGCAAACAGGAGCAGGTCGTCCAGGTATGCAGTCATTGGTTTTTACGGGGCTGTTCAGGAGGGCGAAAAATCGCCCCTCCCCTTCTTCTGACCCCAGAATTTCTTTTGCCCTTCCGGCTTTGGAATTTCTTTACGCTTTTGCGGACGAAACCCCTTCTTTGTCTGTGTAGGGGTTTTCCGCTTAACTGGGAAGGATTTCTTCCTGTCTGCTGTGCGGTCCAAGACGGTCTCTAACCCTGGGCCGAAGAGAAGGTCTCCCGTTAACGGTATGCCGCACAACTTGGCCTTAGAGGCGCTATCGCCCGGCCAAGTTTTTAGCCAGAGGGCTCTCCTGGCCGAATTGGCCAGAGCCACTGATCTGGCCGACATACGGACTGATTCTGCCGAGGCATCAGCTATGTAGGCGATACCCCGCAGAATCGTAGGGAAAGAAGATAGAATGGTTTCTTTTGCCGTTCCAGCTTCAATATGCTCCTGAATCTTAGAGAGCCAGTGCTCCAGATTGCGAGCCACTACTGTGACAGCCAACTCAGGTTTTAAATTACCAATTGTTGAATCCCAAGTCTTTTTGAGAAGAGAGTCTATTCTCTTATCCATGACATCCACCAGGGCCCCCATGTCCTCAAAAGCCAGGTCTGTGTGTCTGGAAACCTGGGAGAAGGCAGCATCTAACTTGGGACTTTTATTCCAGATAGATGTAGGATCATCCGAGAATGGAAATCTCCTTTTTAAGGATCTAGAAAAAAAGGGTTTCCTTTCGGGATCCTGCCACTCCTTTTTAATAGTTTCAACCAGTACCTCATGTACTGGAAAAACTTTCCTCCTTTGTTCCCCTAAACCCTTGTACATTTGGTCATGAAGGGTCAGGGGTTTCCTGTCTTCCTGAATACCGAGGGTTGTATAAATAGCCCCTAAGAGGTCCTCTACCTCTTCCAGGGATAATTTATATCTGGAGGATTTCCTGGACTCCCCGTCCAGGTCCTCTCCCTCTGAACCATCCTGGGAATCGGAGGAGGAACTGTCTGGTTGTCTTTGTTCCACTCCGGAGGGCCCTGGAGCTTCCACTGCCCTAACTGAAGTTGCAGGTTGGGCAGGAGCAGAGCCCTGAGCCTGAGGCGAGGTTGTATCCTGGGGGACTGGACTAAAGGGAGGCTGAAACCTTTCAAATAAGGCTTTAAATGAAGAGAAGGTGGACGAAAGCTCCTTAACCGAGGCTGCAAGTCCTGACTCCTGTTCAGAGTCCCTGAAGTGGTGGCAATAGAACGAGGGGTAAGTCCCCCCTATGCCCTAGGAAACCCCTGCTCCCATTACAGGCTCCAAAAAATATAAACAGCCGCAGTCACCCTGACTGAATGGCCTGGTTCCTTGCACAGTGTCTCCCCACCGGAGGAAACACTAATACTGAGGTCTGGCAGGGGGAAGTAAGAATTTATGGGCTGGCGCAGTGTTTCCTAGAGGAAGAGGAGGAGACTATCTCTCATGGTGGCTGTCCTGAAAGACGAAAGGGGAAAAATTAAATAAAAATGATATAATAAAAATACACTTTTTTACCTGCAAAAAAAAAAAAGAAGTTCATTTATTTATTTATTACAAAGGTGAACTTATCCTTTAACTTTACCCCAGGCTATAACATGCTTCGAGCTACAGCAGTGATTCCTCATCCACATTGCATCTTTGAACTGGGACAGCTATATCATATGACCTGATCACAGATTATTGTCAATTAGCATAGTCTTATGTCAACGTTGCAGAGTTCAAAATGTAATATTCACTTTAAAAACACTTGATGGTGCTGTGACAATGCCATATTTAAATCTGAAGTTTAATGTGCTTGTGTTCAAGTATTCCTCTTGTTCTCCTCCCCTTCCGCTCATCAAAATGCTATTGAATTATATATAAAAAAAAAAAAAAAAAAAAAAGTTTTCATTACATCACTTAGACCCAGTGACCTAATTACTAAGTTTTTGTACTTATCTATGCAATGTAGGCAGATCATAGCTGGCAGGAGGGACCAGCAGGGTGCTGTACAGGTCTTCCTGAAAACAGGAAGCTGTGGTAACCCCCATATATGTTCCTGAACTTCCATGACTTAAAGCACTAAAGCCCAATGAATGAAAGGAGTGGGCCAGGGACAGTATAGCTGGGAATAAAAGATAATACAGGTAATAATAGATAATGTAGGATGTCTTCCAGACAGGACATGAGACAGGCCCTGTCCGACTTGCTCTAGCTGTTAATGTAGTGCAGAGAAATCAGAGTAATCAAGTAATTTCAGTACAGGAAAGACGCCTGTACAACTGGGCAAGACTGCTCAGCTTTAAGTTGCAAAGTTCAGCTTGTAATATTTATCTTGGAATAAGGAATATTTGCAGCAATAATATATATTCAAAAGATCCAAAAACATGCTACTAGTTGCATCTGAAACACAAACTTTGTACAAATGGCAGGGCAGACGTATGCAGCTAAAATGATTGATACACAGAGAAAATAAATATTGGTTTGCCAGAACAAGATCAATGAAAACAAAGCTGACCAATTCTATAAACATTTCCTAAGAAATGGCTGGCTGTATTAGCAGTCACAGTTCCCTACAGTGATCAGAACTTGGCACTACAATACCCCTGCCCCCACTATTTGTAGTAGCTCTGTGTACATTGTAAAACAGACTGCCAACCTGACCAGCAATTGACTTTCACTGCAACTAAAACAGCAACACATAATGCAATTCTACAAGCACTGACATGTAAAATTACTTACTGAAAACTGAAGTTAAGAGTGATGAGAGGAAACAAAAAAAAAAACAAAAAACACAAAAATGTAATAAGAATGTGCAGAAATCAAAGCGGTGAAATGATTAATAAGTAAGAAAACACAGATAATAGGTTACAGAAAGAAAGATAAAACATGTAACTACGTGTGACTTCTGTATCTCTGATGAGATTATATTCAACTTCCTTTATGATCTTACTTTTTCAGTTTTCTGATTACAGAGATGACTGTATAACCTGTAAACATCTTTAATTATAAGAAACTTGCACTGAGAGAAGGATGAACACTGCTGCTAGTAACCTTATTCTGGAAATGGGGACGTGGCCTATCGGGAGCCCAGGCTGAGATTGTTATTTCACCACTAACACCTACGTGGATGTGCGGCATCGGGGATTTCCTCCTCGCTCTCTCTCTCTCCCCCCAACCTAAAGCCGCGTACACACGGTCGGACCCTTTGACAACAAAAGGTCCAACGATCTTTCCGACGGACTTTCGACGGAGTTACGACGGACTTTCTAACGACTGGACTTGCCTACACACGATCACACCAAAGTCCGACGGATTTGTACGTGATGACATACACCGGACTAAAATAAGGAAGTTGATAGCCAGTAGCCAATAGCTGCCCTAGCGTGGGTTTTCGTCCGTCGGACTAGCAGATTTTCCGACCGGACTCGAGTTCGTCGGAAAGATTTGAAGTATGTTCCAAATCTAAAGTCCGTCAGATTTTCAACCGAAAAAGTCCGCTGCAGGTCTGATAAAGCCCACACACGGTCGAATTGTCTGTCGGACCAGTGTGGTCAAGAAGTCCACTTGTGTGTACGCGGCTTTATTCTGGAAATGCCAGGAGCCTGTTCATCTTCTGGCTTCTATAATTCTGGAGTCTGCAATGGCAACCCACTTATTCTTTTCAGTATAGATTGCTTTCAAAATATTTGTTAAATTGCTGACTTCCATCAGAGAATTCTAGTTTGCTGGCTAGTATGTTGGTCCAGTAAATTTTAAACTGATCTGCAAGGATGATACATTCTACATATTTATATTTAAGCCAGCTTGGTCCAATGTAAGTATGCATAGGCGATACCTGATTGGCCTTCTTGGAAGCTCTAAATCCCTGCAGTAGCCTGAGCTACTACAGTGATGGCTGCGGAGTTCACGGTGCCAAGCTGAGTTGCTGCCCTAGCTTGTTAGGCATGGCATCCATTTAGAATACGCCCTGCATTTTTTTCAAGATAATTATTCTCATATCTCAATATAATATTTTTTCTCCCTATAGCTTAACAATTAACAAAGATCATGTTCCTTCTAATTGAAGAGCTTTGGCATTGTCCCAGGGGTATGTCGAGGAGGAGGAGGGAGGAGGGAGGAGGGAGGAGGGAGGAGGGAGGAGGGAGGAGGAGCGAGGAGCTTTTGTTTTGATGTAAAACAAAAGTTCAGTTGGGCTTTAACTCTCTGAACAATTTGGAAGGAAAGTGAGGAAAAAAAAAATCTGAAGTTTTTCGTTAGCTGGTCAAAGTATTAAATCTACAGGATCAGTATATCAGCCAGGCAAATAGCATTATCAGAATGAGCATTACATACAAGTACCACCACACAATTAAACTCCAGTTGGAAACTAATGAAAAAGACAGGCTTCAGCTCAAATTCCTGCTCATTGGTCACGCCCTCTGACATGGGCTTAATGGATTAAGCCCAAAATAGGTGAAACATGTCAGGAGGATGGCCAATGGACAGGGATTTCACGTAAGCAGATAAATGTATATGCTTTAACCCTTTCACTGCCAGGTCCGTACACCGTACAGACCTAAAAAGTGCCCGCAGGTGGCCAAGTCCTCATTTCTCCCTCTCCTATAAGCTTATGGTCACTTCAATGACCATAAGCTTATATCAGATTTCTTCAGCAGACTCTGCTGAACAATTCTATAACTCTGATCAGCAGATTACAACCCACTGATAAGAGTTAATAACCTCAAATGTGACCACCGCCTGCGCCCCATCCCCCCCCCCCCACAATACCACCGCTTCTCTACCTCCTGCCGCTAACTTTCACCTTAAACTGCCCCCCCCACTCTCCTTCCCTATCCTTCATCCACCTTCTCCCCCCCAGCATTGGTAACCCCTCTCCACCCGATCAGACCCCCCCCCCGCAAAGGGTTCCCTTGCAGGAACCTTTAGAAGCCGGCATCCCTCCACTGCCGCTCCCGTCAGCTTCAGGTGCTGCATGGGGCTTGGGGGTCCAGGTGTGTCCCCCCCGCCAGTCACATCACCCCCAGTACTGGCCCCCGCACCCCTGATCATTTCTCCCTCTTCTATAAGCTTATGGTCACTTCAATGACCATAAGCTTATATCAGAATTCTTCAGCAGACTCTGCTGAACAATTCTATAACTCTGATCAGCGGATTACAACCCGCTGATCAGAGTTATTAACCTGAAATGTGACCGCCGCCTGCCCCCCTTCCCCCATGCCACCGCTTCTCTACCTCCTGCCGCTAACTTTCACCTTAAACTGCCCCCCCCCCCACTCTCCTTCCCTATCCTTCATCCACCTTCTCCCCCCAGCATTGGTAACTCCCCTCCACCCGATCGGACGCCCCCCCCCCCCCCCCCCCGCGAAGGGTTCCCCTGTAGCTACCTTTAGAAGCTGGCATCCCTCCACTGCAGCTCCCGTCGGCTTCAGGTGCTGCACGGGGCTTGGGGGGGGCAGATTCCCCCCAGCCCCACCCCCCCAAGCTGCCAGTCACATCACCCCCGGTACAGGCCCCCGCACCCCTGATCTATGCCTGCGGGGGGGGGGGCAGCGGTGCGGGTGGAGGCAAGTTTGGGGCTTGCGTGTTTACTAAGCTCCCCGCTGCAGTACAGTGGATATAGGCAGTGATTGCTCCTATATCCACTGACCGCTGATATATAGTAACTGCGAGTGTTACTATGTATCAGACTGTAATTTTATGAATGAATGAGAAATCTTTATATATTCCTATTCTATATTCCTCATTCAAGTAAAGTGCTGCAGAGAAAAAAGAACCATCTTCAGTCCCTTTCCTTGTCTCAAAAAAAAAGAAGGATGGACAATCTGTACTATCTATAGAAAAGTGATCTTTAAGAAAATGGACAGGAACTCTGACCAAAGCTCACAGAGAAGAAGGTAGTCGTTTATTGACTGAATAAACCTGTGAATGGATCCAGGTCTGTGTGCTGTGAACATTAACAAGACTTACCGTCCCACTCCGGGATCGCTGCATGGGGTAGACATCTGGTGACGTGCTCATAAGCCCGGAACTGCCAGCATAATTTTCTCCCCAGCTGTACAAATTAGGATCTATATGTACGCAATGAAAAGAAGGTTCATCATTTGCCTAGCTCACTAGTAAACACTATCAAGAAGGCTAATACATTAAAGTGTATGTAAACTCTAACGATTACTGATTCTTATTTGCTACCCCTAAGCAGGAGCCGGCCAAATTTTGATCCATTTAAGGGCAGGCTGGTTGTACTGAGGTCGATTGATTGACTCCAGTACAACCAGCCTGTCTGTTTTTTTTCTGTTAGATCACTGGTGTCACGTGATGCAAGCAAGGACTTGACAAAGGACTTGCCAAAACATGTCGTAGCAACAGCTCACAAACCCCAACAGCATCCATCTGCTCACGTTACTTGACCCCAAGCATGGTACTGGCTTGTCCGGCCCTGGGGAGGCTTCTTGTGTATGTTTACGGTCAGCGTGTATATGGTCAAACATAGCAGTGCCTGCATTCGGTTAGGCGCCTTTCACAAGGATGGCTATTCTGCCGCAGTTAAAAGCATGTTTTTTTTCCTGTGGAGTTCAAGACTCCAGGCACTGCGATCAGCTGCATTTGCACAGTGCGATTAGCTGCGGTCGCGTTTGGCTGCGGTTTGCCATCTCTATGGCAACCCGACAGGGTGCCGACTAGCACTGTTTAGTATGAATCTTGAGGGGGAACTCCACGCCAAATTTTAAACAAATGGCGTGGGTTCCCCCCCAGGGGCATACCAGGCCCTTCGGTCTGGTATGGATTTTAAGAGGAACCCCAGGCCGAAAAAACAGCATGGGGTTCCCCCCAAAATCCATACCAGACCCTTATCCGAGCACGCAGCCCAGTCGGTCAGGAAAGGGGGTGGGGACGGGCGAGCGCCCCCCCAACTCCTGCGGCCGTACCAGGCCGCATGCCCTCAACATGGGGGGGTGGGTGCTTTGGGGGAGGGGCACGGTCATCGGGTGATGACCACGCCCCCTAAAACGTCACAGTCGGATCCCCATGCTTGTCACTCATTGGGGAAAGAAAAAATATTTTTTCCTTTCCCAATGAGCAGCTCGGCGCTGTTATCCGCAGCTGACACAGTGCACTGCGATTACCTGCGGTTATGTGCAGATAGCTGCGCTAAATCGTTCCTGGACGCAGTCAATTCTATTTTTTCTATCCGCACAGAACCGCATGTATCTAATTCGCAGCTAAACACAGTGTGTGAATGGGGCCATAGGAAAGCATTGTGTGCTTTTAGCTGCGGTAGAAAATTAGAAAATCCGCAGCTAAATGCACCATTCTATCCGTCCGTGTGAAAGGGGCCTTAAGGACTGCTGCCATATTTACATTGTCAGCTGGAGCTCCTATCAAGGGCGATGAAAGGATGTTGGTGTATAGTACAGTGGTGGGGAGAGGTTAATAAGTTCTGATTCATCTTTGCATTTGTATTTAGTTTTTAATAAAAAATAAAAGGGTATTACACCAAAGCCCGTGCGCTCTTCTCTTCTGTGCGATTCTGTGGGATACACACAGAATCATTTTTTCCTTGCCCATTGCACATTTATTTTTCTGTACTTGCAGGGTCTGCTCAGACAGTGAGAGAATACACCTAAATTATATTACAGCTTAAACACCCATCTATAAGACATGCTGTTACACTAAAGGTGGAAAATCAGATGGGCCTTACAAAGGCCTACTCCTGTTGGTTCTCTTGAAGGCCCAAGCTTAAAACATTTCAAATGTAACATTTTTCTATACTCACTGTCTTGCTCAGCTCCTTTCAGAAATGCCCCAATTGCACCAAGGTAGCCTTCATGCCTGAGAAAAAGTGCCTGGACTTCCCCCTATAATAAAACAGAAAGCCATGAGTTTGAATTTACAAAACAGCACCACTGTAAAAACAGAAAATAGAACTAATGTGCAAGTCATAGGACTACAGTGGTAATGTCCTGCAGCACTAGGTCTACAATTGTGAAAGGTTTCTACAGTTATTTTAGGTGGAGCCTGGTTAGTCCTGGACAACAGTGAAATCTCCCTACCAAAATTCCAGTTGTGTGTGTACGCGCGTTTTTGCTCAGCACCTCCAGCTGCATGCGTCATGTTAATATACTATTAATCCAACAGGGAGAACAGGGAGCAAACAGGTAAGAATCTGAAATAAAGTTTGTAAAAACCCTTTCAATGCATAAAATAGATCTAAAGATAAGGCTGTCATCCTTGGGTTAGCCAATCCCATCCTGAAGCTGGTGGTGGCAGATATAAAAATTACTGGCCCATTACAGACTTCAAGATTGGCATACCTCTAGATACATGACCCATCTGCAGTTCAATTACACTACACTGGGGGAGGAAACCCCTACAATCAGCATAGTATCAGCAGACAGAAGAAAATCTTCCATGTCATACTCCCCTCATGAGACCCATTACAAGATAATTATTATGTACGTTGTTAGAGAGGTAATTAAAGTGTTTGTAATCCCCCCCCCAAAAAAAAAATTTATAATAAAAAAAAAAAAAAAAAACTTACCTTATAGCAGGTTGAACACCACAGTGTTTGTGCTGTCTAACCTGCCCCTCCTCTGGAAGCTGTAAAAAACCTGCCCTCCCCCTGTAAACTGACCACAGTTTATTAGGGCTGCCAAGCCATGACACCGTGGTAAGTTTACGTGCCTCCGTCATCCGCAGCCCTGCGCTCCTTTCCCCCCTCCTCCCTGCCTGTCAGCTTATGTGTCTTCTGTGTGAGCTGTCCCCCCCTGCTGTTAGTGGAAACGTTTTTTTGAATATATATATATATTTTGTATAAGTTTTTGTTAAACGATTCCTCTAAATACCTTCTTGCATGCATCTTCAGGCCAAGTGATTCGCGGTCGATCTACACTCACATTCAATTCAGGGCTACAGCACGAGGGGCTGAGTGGCCACGTGACCCCCCTAGCTGACGTCAGAGGGAGATCTTGGCCCCTCCTGCTGTAGCCCTGGATGTGAGGTGTAGAGCGGCCACGATTCTTGTGACCGGCCTGAAGATGCCTGAAAAAAAAAAAAAACAAAAGGCATTTAGAAGCATCGATTTTAACAAAAACTTTTACAGTACATGGATGCATACAAGTGAGGGGCTGGCAGTG
Organism: Aquarana catesbeiana; assembly: GCF_042186555.1. NCBI lineage: Eukaryota > Metazoa > Chordata > Amphibia > Anura > Ranidae > Aquarana > Aquarana catesbeiana. Next base: position 179,442,200 of record NC_133333.1, read on the forward strand.
TATGTAACGGTTAGAGTTACAAACACTTTAAAACAAGACTAGGTTAGTTGTAACATGTAGAGTTTTTAATTCCAGGTTATGAGCTACTATGTCCAATAGAAAGTGAGAAGGAGGGAGCACGGCTGGGAAAGACTTTTGGCTGCTGCAGTCAGGTCTGGAGGACGCTGGACAAAGTTCCACCTATGTGGTTTCCCCTGAGGAGCCAGGTTTGGTGGGTGGTTCAGAGCTCCTGCATTTATCCGGTCTGGTGGCTACTGAGAGGGACGTCTTATGTGACCAAGCAGGATTTGGCATCCGCATTGGAAAGCTTAGAGAACAAGCTTGTTAATATGTTCACTTCACTGACGCAGGGAAGAAAATCGTGGATGGTCTCCCTCTCTTGAAGCCCCTCCAGAGTTTAAACCAGAATGGGTGGAAGTTGAGGAAGACAGGAGGTGGAACTCGAAGAGTGTCAGGTACAGTATGCAGTTTCTGAGGAGTCAGAACCTGAGGATTTTCAGGACCAGGCTGTCGCAGGTACAGAAGATCCTTGTGAGTACTTTGGCAGACATGGTGCACCTGAATTTGGATTTGCCTCTGGCAGGGTCTACAGTTCCAAAGTGTCCACGGTGCTGGGTTCCTGGAGGCCTCCACAGTGTGCACAATTTTTTCCATTACACCCCCACTTAGAGGAGATTTTCTTTTTTGTAATGGGCTTATCCAGATAGGATGCTTTCATCAGAAATGTCTCCAGTTTTCCATAGAAGACCAGCATTATCAGTTTGTGGTGTTGCCATTTGGTCCGACCCCACAGCTCTTTACAGGTTCTGACTCCTGTCCTGGGCCTCTTAAGGATCCAGGGGTGTCCCTTCCTGGATACTTGGATGACCTGCTGATCAGGGAACAGTTGTTGCTGCAGCTGCAACACAATGTGGACTTCGCGGTTAAGAACATTGGAGAGGTTTGGTTGGATTCTCAACCTTCGGAAGTCAGTGTTACTTCCAATCCAGAGGCTGGAATATTTGGGCCTGATCTAGGACACGGTTCAGGCAAGGGTTTTTCTTCCCCCAAAAACATTTGTCCGTGAGAGGGCAAATTGCTTCACTCAAGGAAAATCAGGAATCTCTCGATTCCTTTTTTTTTTTAAATTGTTTATTTAAAGAATTTTTGTAAAGCATACAAAGTAACACAAAGAATACAAACTCTGTGGATAGTACAGATACACACTGTCATTTATAACAAATAAGAAAAAGAAACCATAAGAATGCCAATAAGAATGAAATTGCGGCCTAAGTTGACTTAGAATATTCATAAACAAGGGCTCAAACCTGCACTAGTAATGCACCATATCAACAGGGGGGAGACAGAAAGATGGAGGTAATGCACAACAAACAGCTGTATACATAGCTTACGTCAACATTGGAGTCATAGCAAAAAGGAACATAGGTGTCAATTATCCCTTAAGTGAGACTATTTGTGTCAGAACAATAGTTGGATTCATCCCATATCTGCCATATTTTGGAAAACTTCTGTACTGAACCATCAACTAAAGCAGTCAAATGTTCCAACCTACGTATATCAGCTATAATAGAGAAAAAATGTGGGAGTGTAGGGGGAGAAGTAGAGAGCCAAAGCCTAGGGATAGCTCATTTAGCAGCTAATAATATAAAGAACATGAGTCTCCGTTTAGCTTTAGGGATATTTGGGAAAGGGAGACCTAGTAGATAATGCATAGGATTTAAAGGGATGGGGATCTCTAGCAATTTTTCCAGAAGCGTTTGGATCTGGACCCAAAACTGATTAACTGAGGGGCGTTCCCAGAAAATATGGTAATGTGAGCCCACCGCATTATTACCTCTCCAGCATTGTTTTGAGGTTGTCGGATTACGGGCATGTAAGAGTTCTGGGGTCCTATACCAAAAAAGTAGAACTTTATATTCGGTTTCCTTATGGGTCACACAGCGGGAGATTTTGGAGGTAGACTCCCAGATACTCTCCCAATCCAACAAGGAGATGTCATGCTGAAGGATCTGGGACCACTTCCGCATGAAATAATGACTATCTACCGTTAACCACTTGCCAACCGCTGTCAGCACATATACGTCGGCAGAATGGCACGGCTGGGCAAAGTAACGTACCTGTACGTTACTTTGAATTTCCCGCCGTGCACGCGCCTGCTGCGAGCTCCGTGACCGTGTCCGAGGGACCTGTGGACACGATCGCCGTTGGGATACCAGCAATCGTGTCACGGAGTTAAAGAACGGGGAGATGCCAATGTAAACAGCATCTCCCCGTTCTGCCTAGTGACAGGACACCGATCGTCTGCTCCCTGTCATCGGGAGCAGCGATCAGTGTCATGTCACTGCTAGCCCATCCCCCTCACAGTTACAATCACTGCCCAAGACACACTTAACCCCTCGCCGGCCCCTAGTGGTTAACCCCTTCACTGCCAGTGACATTTTTACAGTAATCAGTGCACTTTTATTGCATTGATCGCTGTATTAATGCCAATGGTCCCAAAAATGTGTCAAAATTGTCCGTCATTACTAGTAAAAAAAAAATATTAATAAAAATGCCATAAAACTATCCCCTATTTTGCAGACGCTATAACCTTTGCGCAAACCAATCAATAAATGCTTATTGCGATTTTTGTTTACCAAAAATATGTCGAAGAATACGTATTGGCCTAAACTGAGGGGAAAATTTTTTTTTTTTTATATATATATATTTTTGGGGGATATTATGGAAAAAAGTAAAAAATAATGCGTTTTTTTCAATATTGTCGTTATTTTTTTGTTTATAGCGCAAAAAATAAAAAACCGCAGAGGTGATCAAATACCACCAAAAGAAAGCTCTATTTGTGGGAAAAAAAGAATGTCAATATTGTTTGGGAGCCACCTCGCACGACCGCGCAATTGTCAGTTAAAGCCACGCAGTGCCGAAACGCAAAAAGTGCTCTGATCAGGAAGGGGGTAAATTCTTCTGGGGCTGAAGTGGTTAAGGTAGATTCCACACAAAATTCCAAAAATGGGGTGGTCAAAATTCTTGGCACCCTTTCAAAATTGTGGATAAACAAGATTGTTTCAAGCATGTGATGCTCCTTTAAACTCACCTGGGGCAAGTAACAGGTGTGGGCAATATAAAAATCACACCTGAAAGCAGATAAAAAGGAGAGAAGTTCACTTAGTCTTTGCATTGTGTGTCTGTGTGTGCCACACTAAGCATGGACAACAGAAAGAGGAGAAGAGAACTGTCTGAGGACTTGAGAACCAAAATTGTGGGAAAAATATCAACAATCTCATGGTTACAGGTCCATCTCCAGAGATCTAGATTTGCCTTTGTCCACAGTGTTCAACAATATCAAGAAATTTACAACCCATGGCACTGTAGCTAATCTCTCTGGGCGTGGACGGCAGAGAAAAATTGATGAAAGGTTGCAATGCAGGATAGTCCGGATGGTGGATAAGCAGCCCCAAACAAGTTCCAAAGAAATTCAAGCTGTCCTGCAGGCTCAGGAAGCATCAGTGTCAGCGCGAACTATCCGTCGACATTTAAAGTAGATGTAAACCCAATGTCATCCTTTCTAAACTACTGCCATAGGGGTTATCTATAAGGATATACATGCCTCCTGCATGTATCTTTACCTGTCAAAATGTCTCCCCTCTGTCTGTTAAGAGACCCGAAAAACTGCATATTCTGTGGGTGGGTCTGTTGTCTGGAGCTCAGCGGGTGGAGTCGTGATGTCAGTAGACTCCCCGCCCACCTCTACACTCCCCTTGTCAATATGCATTTTCTCCTGTGTATTTCTTACACTGAACTTCTGCTATGATCTCTAACATCCAGTGAAAAGACAGGAAAGTAACCACATGACTTCATGTGGTTGTGGAACAGCCAATCCTTGCAGAGCTGCTGAAGAAAGGAGTGGGGGTGGGAATTAAAAAATAATGCATGTCTTCGGCTAGTGCACGAGATATGTAAATCACCTGTCACTCACAGCAAGGGGGAGGATTTGACAAAGTTTTTCTCTGTTTGTCAAGTTGTATCTCACTGAACAATAAAAGAGGATTGCTCAGAGCTGGATTAACTCTTTGTGGCAAGACTGGGCTCAAATGATAGGAAATCTTATACTCTACATTATGACATAAAAAAATATAATAATAATAATAATAATAATACGGGTTTACATCCACTTTAAATGAAATGAAACGCTATGGCAGGAGACCCAGGAGGACCCCACTGCTGACACAGAGACATACAAAAGCAAGACTACAGTTTGCCAAAATGTACTTGAGTATCCTTCTGGGAAAATGTTTTGTGGACAGATGAGACCAAGATAGAGCTTTTTGGTAAAGCACAACATTCTACTGTTTACCGAAAACGGAATAAGGCCTACAAAGAACAGAACACAGTACCTACAGTGAAATATGGTGGAGGTTCAATGATGTTTTGAGGTTGCTTTGCTGCCTCTGGCACTGGGTGCCTTAAATGTGTGCAAGGCATCATGAAATCTCAGGATTACAAAAGGATTTTGGGTCGCACTGTAGAGCCCAGTGTCAGAAAGCTGGGTTTGCGTCCAAGATCTTGAGTCTTCCAGCAGGACAATGACCCCAAACATACGTCAAAAAGCACCCAGAAATGGATGGCAAATGGATGTGGAGAGATCTTAAAATTGCTGTTGGGAAAAGGCGCCCTTCCAATAAGAGAGACCTGGAGCAGTTTGCAAAGAAGAGTGGTCCAAAATTCTGGGTGAGAGGTGTAAGAGGCTTATTGATGGTTATAGGAAGCGACTGATTTCAGTTATTTTTTCCAAAGGGCGTGCAACCAAATATTAAGTTAAGGGTGCCAAGAATTTTGACCAGCCCATTTTTGGAATTTTGTGTGACATTATGTCCAATTTGCTTTTTTTCCTCCTTTTTTTTTGTTCCAATACACACAAAGGGAATACACATGTGTATAGCAAAAAATTTCTGGGGTGCCAACAATTTCAGCCATGACTGTACCTTTCAGTTTGGGCATATGTTTGTCATTAGATGGCCAGAGCATATAACAGGGGTGTACCGGTGCGGTAACACTCATTTCAATCTCCGCCCACCTACTCGATGCCCTCCTAGCAGTCCAGGAGGTGAGTGCTCTTAAGTGCGAGGCATATCAATTCCTTTTTGTATGAGGGTTCTAGGGAAGATGGTGGTCTCTTTCAAGGCCTTTTGCTCAAATTTTACTCCAGGCCTCTGAAGCTGAATGTTCTGTCAGCTTGGGACAGGAGATCTCAGCCTTTGGACTCGGGGGTGCATCTCAGTCCCAGTGTCCGGCAGTCACTTCAGTGGTGGATGTTGCCGTGAACATTGGGGATAGGGAAGTCATTTCTTCCCATTTCTTGGAACGTAAGCTTGAAAGATGGCAGTCTGTCAGGATGGGGAGGCATGTTGGATCATCTTTCAATACAGGGAACATGGTCCCCAGAGGAGAGTTTGTTGCCCATCAATGTGTTGGAGCTGCTGGTAATTGGCTTGGTGCCTCAGCATTGGACAGATTACAGGGTCTCAAGACAAGTTTCATTTTTAGTACAACTAAAGGCAAAACTTCTCATTTCAGATTTACTAAGGCTGGGTATAACCTGTCAGAATTGTTTTGCCGTCTAATATATTGGGGAGATTTCCCTTCACTTTCCATCCCATAGCAAAAATGGGAAGTGAGAGGAAATCCCTCCAAAGCAAGGGAATCCCTGGTTGTCACCAAAACCTATGACACTGTTAGATGATTTACCCTATATTCCTTTCCCGGTGACAACCCAAAATTTCTTTCACTAGAACGTGATAACTAACAGGACAAATTGAGAGCATGTATCTGCCAGCTAACACAGGCAGAGTAGCCGACCTGCACATGCTCAGTTGTGTCTTTTATGCTGGAGAGAACAGTTACTTGTTCTCAGAGATAGCCAGGTCACAAGATATTGACATCACATGTGGGCGTGTATACAGGCTGCACTGAAAATCTCCTTCCTGAACTCTAAGCACTGGAGAAACTGTGCAATCTGTTGGTATACAGATTATCTAAAAAGGAATATAGTGGCAGTATTTTAGTAAAAAGATGATTTATAAGCTGTGGGCACTGTAAGGGGGGGGGGGGTGTAGATGAACTATTTTCATATTACTGGGTTTAGTAACACTTTTATTGTACTTTTAGAAAAAGCATGGCACTTTTTATCCTGGATTCAAGCTCTATACTCGTCCCCGTCGGCCTCTGAAGTATGCAGGATTTTTTTTGACCCATTCTTCATTCACCGGGGTACTCGGCAGGGATGTCCCATATTCCCAGCGCTTTTTATTTTGGCGCTAGAACCATTGGCGGCAGCAATCAGGGCTAATGTAGATATCTCGGGAGTGGCCCATGTAGGGGTTAAAACATAAGGCAAATTTCTTCGCAGATGATGCCCTCCTGGTCCTGACCAATCCGCTTATCTCCCTTCCCAATCTGCAGCTTAAACTCGATCGCTTCTCTGCATTCTTGGGTCTCCGGATCAACCCTGCCAAATTGACCGCACTGAATATTACCCTCCCTACAGAGGACGTGGAACAGCTTCAACAATACTTTTCGTACCGCTGGGCACCTCACTTGCTCGACTATTTAGGGATCAAGCTGATACCTTCCTACTCAACCCTATTCCCTGCAAACTATTATCCTTTGTTGTGCTCTCTGACCTCCCTTATGCATTCCTGGCAATATCCTTCGCTCTCCTAGACTGGGAAGATTTCTGCCATTAAAATGACAATCCTTCCTAAGGTCCAATATTACCTTTGTATGCTACCAGTGAGCGTGCCCCTCTTCTTGCTTTGCCTCCTACAAAACCGGATACTCCGATTCATTTGGGCCCAAAAACACCCTAGATCCATTTATGTTCACAGGTTGCAAGAACATCTCGCAATATTATACGGCGGCACAGATCTCCTTGCTGGCTATGGTTCACACGGTCTGGGATGTCCCTCTTTGGGTGATGCTTCAATTGTCCAATGTTGATCCCTCTTCAATACAGGCCTTTCTCTGGCTCCCCCACAAGCTACACCCCCCTCCTTGAGCCCCATGATGTTACATAGTCTGAGGGTATGGGATTCAGTCCACTACTTTGGCAATTTGAGGTCCCCTTTTTTGCCGTTTCTATTACTCACAACCCCCTTATTCCTCCGGGCTTGTCGAAGCCTCAGGCTTTCTCCTGGTGGCTCTCCCGAAGCTTTATGCAGGTACAGGATTTTCCTTCTTCCTGCTCTTTCCCATCCTGGGAGGCCATCCAAGAGACGCATGAGGCCCCACCTAGGGGGCATTTTCATTTTCTTCAATTTAAATATTGGATTGCTGCTCTGCGCCGTACATCTTCTACCCCTATCAGAAAACTTTTTTGAACACGTGTCAGCATGCCCCAGGGGCCCCTAACCCAATTTCTGCCATTTATGCATCCTTGAATGGATGCCAGTTATCGGTATCCCTCTCCTACATGTTTCAATAGGAGAGGGACCTCCAGTCCCCAATTGATCTGGTGGACTGGTTTCAAAATGTTCCTTTAATACAAATACGCTTGAAGCTGCGTATAAGGTCCTTTTCAGATGGTACAGAGTTCCTGCTCAACTTGCTCATGCCTACCCGGGAAGTGGTGACAGATGCTTTCGCAACTGTGGACAAAGGGGGGTGGAATTCCTCCATACCTGGTGGTCCTGTCCCAGACTGGTGGTTGTTTTGGTCCCAAGTCTCTGGCCTGCGCCAGACCCTGTTTCATCTAACGGTCTGCAGAGATGTTAAGATGGCCCTTTTGCATTGCCTGATACCTGGCTTTATGCTCCCCAGCAGAAGCTGGCCACTTACCTTTTTATCTCTGCCAAATGGAAAATAGCACAGGCCTGGAAGATCCCACGCGTTGCCTTCCAAGGGGTGAAGTCGCGTATGACTGCTCTAATGCTCCATGAGCAGATGTCCAGTATTGTGAATAATTCCCATTCCAAATTTCTCAAGATCTGGGAACCATAGATCTCATATGAATTCCCCCCTCTTCAACTGGCTTGTCCTGGCCTTATCTGATTGCCACCAGCACAACTTCCGAGTCTGGAGCACTGGGCTGTGGAGGAGGCGGGAGTGACCGTCTCAGGTTCTCAGTGGCTCATTGAGAGGCTGAGCCGGGTGCTGGTCCAGACTTCATTGTCGCGATTTAGCCTGGACGGGCTTTGTGATGTCGTTCGACAGCAGGCTTCGCCTGCTGTCTGCTGAAAACAGGTCACAGGACCGTGATCCACAAAAGAAGTACAGCCAAATGAGGTTTGGCTGTACTTCTCTAAAGAAAACTTGTGCTGGGAAATATGTAGGCAGCCATAACTGATCTTCCTGAAAATGCATGTAACCTGGCCATCCCTGCCTTTAGTATTGACCTGGAATAAACTTAGTAATTGAAGACAGCAATCTTTATCTGCATACTTGTTTTGCGTACGTGACTCATGATATATTGAAGCAAAGATTACCGTAACAGCAAGTAACTTGCTTTTAACAATCAGAAGCTAGCACCGGCTACCTACATATTTCTCTGCAAGCAGATTTCCTTTAATAACAGGTCCACTTTGGAAGCAAGTTGAAAGAATATTGTGCCATTACTAACAATCTTCAGCTTGACAGCTGCTGACCCATAACTTATTTTGACAATGGCACCCATTATGAGCTGAAAATGACACCTGGGTTATGACTTGGTGAATTGCACTTAGACCTCCCAGTAGTATACATACCCGAGAGCATGTAGCAAGCAGGGTTCTCTCTGTATCACTGTGGAATGCGTGTGTATAGATAGAATAGTCTGCCAGACTCACCTGTCTGAACCAGTTACCACAATGGCAACAATCTTAGTATAGTACATAAGATGACATCTAGTCAAAAGGAAGGGCGTGGAAAGGAAGGGCGGAAGGGCAGAACTGCAGCAAGAATCTTTCCTCTTCCCTGATAGCAGAAAAGGAGACCACATCCTGTTAGAGCTACCCAACATTTAGCATTGCTAAAATTTCAAGTCAAATGCCAGGGTGAGCTTCCTTCATGGAGATATAAGTGAAGTGGTTAGAAAAAGGAAAGTGAAAACATTTCACAATCCACCAAGGCACTGACACCCAACTGGTGGCTTACCACACATTACACAGACTCCGTGCTACATTGCAACATTTTTCTGGCTGGCCACAAATTGCAAATTTCATCATAAATAAGGTTAGCTAAAGTTAAGCTGAACCCTAGTTTTACCTTCAAGTCTACCAGTGCTGGACAGTCTTTGCTCCTGTAGTGAAATTGCTGACTCTGATTTTACTGCACACTATGCCCTTCTCACAGTGTACATTAGAAGCTGCATCAAGGCATATGAAACCTGCCTCATTTTCAAGCTGGAGGACATCCAGCATCATCTAGTCTTTTCCTACCCAAGCCTGGCTGTCCCTGGCCTACCCTTCCATTCACTGATTTTATATTATTTTTTCAAACAGAGTATCACATGCGGGCTACATGCATGCACTCCTCCAGGCTGACACCCACACAAAGAATTTATCACACATCCAATGCATTTTGGGGGGTCAGAAGACACTCAAATTCATCAAGGCTTCAAATAAATATATATTGGACTGGATGCAAAGCATACAGTAGTTAAACTGGGCAAGTGTTGAAGCACTGAGTCTGTGTACAATGGGTTTAAGCAGCTCAAACTACTACTAGAATACCTACAGTGGGACAGAAAGTATTCAGGAGCAGGTGCGTTCCTCTAGACCATTGCATATATGGAAAAAAAGGGGAAACCCAGAGGGTCAAGGGACAGGGTCAATCAATGAGGGACACACTGGCTATAATAATAATTTAGAAACAATTTATTTCAAAATGATGGTAAAAATATAGTTTCCACCCACATAATAAAACATGGAACTAACCTCCACCACTAAGAAAGTGACAGTGCAAAAAGGACAGATACACCACCTGGTACTCACTACATACATGTAAAAAATCCCCATACATGGCAGTAATAGGCCATGACCAGCTGAACCCGCACCTGGGAACAGTGTGGTGGCCTAAAAGAAACAAACAAAATAATCAATTATTGAAGAGGACAATGCTGAGTGACAATTATGCGATCACTTTTGAAGCCCAGCCTGTATGTAACCTGCTGGTCCACAAAGTGAGGTAAAATTCAGTGGTAGCATGCAATCAATTGGTTCAAAAAGATCTTCCTGTAGGGGGGCAACTGATAGCCGTTCTATAGTTTGCCGCACATATATAGAGATGATAGTCAGATGATGGTAGAGAGCGGCTTATTTAGAACAATTTCAGTGTAGCTGAACACATACCTTCAGTCTTCTGCCCTCTCTGCTATACAGTATGAAGGAGGGGGGTAAAACAGCTGATCTCAGGATGCGGGAACTAGCAGGCCGGGTAGTGGAAGACCTGTATCGTTCACTGGAGTTCCCAGAGTTACCTTCTGTAGGATGGCCACGCCGACCCGATCCGCGGGTCTGTGGTGATCAGCACTAGAAGGGAAAAGAGACTGCGGGGTCCTAGAAGCCAGTCTCCGAGTATCTCAACGGAGTCGCCAGGCGCCGCAGTCGTACGGCGTGAAGAGTAGTAGTCCACACTGGCTGCACTCTGCTAAAGTGGGACGCTCCACAGAGACAGCTCAACTGGACATGTGGATGATGTGATGATAAAGTCTCTGACGAGCTCGCAGCTGAGGTGGGTGTGTGAGGAAACAGGAAGAATGAAGTTAAACAGTGTAAGCAGACATCCTGGAAAGGATCTTCAAACAGCTTGTACTCGGGGGGGGGGGGGGGGGGGGGGAAGCAAACCAGGAATAAAGTAGGGGTTGGTAAATACAGTCCAGTGGTGAATGTCAAGAAGTGGGGGCATCTAGCTGGCACGTTTCAATCGGTTGACCGATTTTCTTCAGGGTTCTGAAGAAAAACGGTCAACCGACTGAATGCATCAGCTAGACACCCCACTTCTTGACATTCGCCACCTGGACTGTATTTACCAACCCCTACTTTATTCATGGTTTGCTCCCCCCCCCCCCCCGAGTACAAGCTGTTTGAAGATCCTTTCCAGGTTGTCTGCTTACACTGTAAACTCCGGTCTTCCTGTTTCCTCACACACCCACCTCAGCTGCGAGCTCATCAGAGACTTTATCATCACATCATCCACATGTCCAGTTGAGCTGTCTCTGTGGAGCGTCCCACTTCAGCGGAGTGCAGCCAGTGTGGACTACTACTCTTCACGCCGTACGACTGCGGCGCCTGGCGACTCCGTTGAGATACTCAGAGACTGTCTTCTGGTACCCCGCAGTCTCTTTTCCCTTCTAGTGCCGATCACCACAGACCCGCAGATTGGGTCGGCGCGGCCATCCAACAGAAGGTAACTCTGGGAACTCCGTGAACGATACAGGTCTTCCACTACCCGGCCTGCTAGTTCCCGCATACTGAGATCAGCTGTTTTACCCCCCTCCTTCATACTGTATAGTAGAGAGGGCAGAAGACTGAAGGTATGTGTTCGACTACACTGAAATTGTTCTAAATAAGCCGCTCTCTACACCGTCATCTGACTATCATCTCTATATATGTGCGGCAAACTATAGAACGGCTATCAGTTGCCCCCCCTACAGGAAGATCTTTTTGAACCAATTGATTGCATGCTACCACTGAATTTTACCTCACTTTGTGACCGGCAGGCTACATACAGGCTGGCTTCAAAAGTGATCGCATAATTGTCACTCAGCATTGTCCTCTTCAATAATTGATTGATTATTTTGTTTGTTTCTTTTAGGCCACCACACTGTTCCCAGGTGCAGGTTCAGCTGGTCATGGCCTATTACTGCCATGTATGGGGATTTTTTACATGTATGTAGTGGGTACCAGGTGGTGTATCTGTCCTTTTTGCACTGTCACTTTCTTAGTGGTGGAGGTTAGTTCCATGTTTTATTATGTGGGTGGAAACTATTTTTACCATCATTTTGAAATAAATTGTTTCTAAATTATTATTATAGCCAGGGTGTCCCTCATTGATTGACCTGTCCCTTGACCCTCTGGGTTTCCCCTTTTTTTCCCAAATGTACACACAGCACCCCATATTGACAGAAAAATACAGAATTGTTGACATTTTTGCAGATTTATTAAAAAGAAAAACTGAAATATCGCATGGTCCTAAGTATTCAGACCTTTGCTGTGACACTCATATATTTAACTCAGGTGCTGTCCATTTCTTCTGATCATCCTTGAGATGGTTCTGCACCTTCATTTGAGTCCATCTGTGTTTGATTATACTGATTGGACTTGATTAGGAAAGCCACACACCTGTCTATATAAGACCTTACAGCTCACAGTGCAAGTCAGAGCAAATGAGCATGATGAGGTTAAAAGGAACTGCCTGAAGAGCTCAGAGACAGAATTGTGGCAAGAACAGATCTGACCAAGGTTACAAAAAATTCTGCTGCACTTAAGGTTCCTAAGAGCACAGTGGCCTCCATAATCCTAAAATGGAAGATGTTTGGGATGACCAGAACCCTTCCTAGAGCTGGCCGTCCGGCCAAACTGAGCTATTGGGGATAAGAGCCTTGGTGAGAGGTAAAGAAGAACCCAGAGATCACTGTGGCTGAGCTCCAGAGATGCAGTTGGGAGATGGGAGAAAGTTGTAGAAAGTCAACCATCACTGCAGCCCTCCACCAGTCGGGGCTTTATGGCAGAGTGGCCCGACGGAAGCCTCTTCTCAGTGCAAGACACATGAAAGCCCAAATGGAGTTTGCTAAAAAACACCTGAAGGACTTCAAGATGGTGAGAAATAAGATTCTCTGGTCTGATGAGACCAAGATAGAACTTTTTGGCCTTAATTCTAAGTGGTATGTGTGGAGAAAACCAGGCACTGCTCATCACCTGTCCAATACAGTCCCAACAGTGAAGCATGGTGGTGGCAGCATCATGCTGTGGGGGTGTTTTTCAGCTGCAGGGACAGGATGACTGGTTGCAATAGAGGGAAAGATGAATGCGGCCAAGTACAGGGTAATCCAGGACAAAAAACCTCAGACTGGGCCGAAGGTTTACCTTCCAACAAGACAATGACCCTAAGCACACAGCTAAAATAACGAAGGAGTGGCTTCACAACAACTCCGTGACTGTTCTTAAATAGCCAGCCAGAGCCCTGACTTAAACCCAATTGAGCATCTCTGGAGAGACCTAAAAATGCTGTCCACCAACGTTTACCATCCAACCTGACAGAACTGGAGAGGATCTGCAAGGAGAATGCAGAGAATCCCCAAATCCAGGTGTGAAAAACTTGTTGCATCTTCCCAAAAAGACTCGTGGCTGTATTAGATCAAAAGGGTGCTTCTACTAAATACTGAGCAAAGGGTCTGAATACTTAGGACCATGTGATATTTCAGTTTTTCTTTTGAATAAATCTGCAAAAACGTCAACAATTCTGTGTTTTCTGTCAATATAGGGTGCTGTGTTTAATGAGGGAAAAAAATAACTTAAAATGATTTTAGCAAATGGCTGCAATATAACAAAGAGTGAAAAATGTAAGGGGGTCTGAATACTTTCCGTCCCCACTGTATATAATCATAGGGTTCCGGTGCTATTCTTCCATCTCTCACCCCCCCCCTCTCCCCCCCCCCAAGTTCCCATTAAGATATTTTAATATTTTCATAACTTCTCCCAAGAGCCCAGCCCACTGCTTGCATCAGAACGGGGGGTCTTGAGGAGTACTGAGACAGGGTGCTACATCGTTTTCAGGTAGCCACTATACGTACAGCCCCCTGCTGGCTCCTGCCACCAGCAATGAGCTGCCTGCATAGCATAGAGAAGTGTTTCTCAACTCCAGTCCTCAAGGCGCCCCAACAGGTCATGTTTTCAGGCTCTCCATTATTTTGCACAGGTGATTTTCGCTGCCTTAGTAATTACCACAGCCGTTTCATCTGAAGGAAATTCTGAAAACATGACCTGTTGGGGAGCCTTGAGGACTGGAGTTGAGAAACACTGGCATAGAGAAACACAGAGGCCTAAGCATGATATTTCTGGGACTAAAATAAAGGTTTGTAGGGAAAACTGAAAATGAAAAAAGGGGGGTGGGTCTCCATTAGGCAGATTACAGGTGTCTTACTGTTAACGGAATGGTTGTCAGACAGAACAAAGGGAGGAGAGGGGAAATCTCTGCAACAGGACTTCAAAAACAGGATAGTAGTGGCTCTGATGAGCTTGCTGCCCTGGTTTACATTAAGGGTTTATGGCAGCTAGGGACATTTCCTCAGGATAATTGCCTCTGTTTTCACTTTGCTGTCCACATTCCTGTCTTTGGCATTTGTCTAGTTTCTTATAGATCTACTAAAAGGTCTAGTTTCCTGTGTCTGGATGTTCAACATATTTTTACTTATTTCTATTTTGTCTTTTTTTGTTGAGTCATTTAACATATTCATAAGGTGTACTTTTTAGCTGTGTGAATTTAGTACACTTATGCAATGTTAAAATAAAATTGACTTCTCTCCTATACACCAATAAGCATAACACTCAGTTTCAACAGGAAAGGAAGTCCGCTATCCTTGTACAGGCACTGTTCAAGGATAGCGGATTTCCTTTTCTATTGAACAAAGTAGAATAAGGGAAGTAACATCTACCATTTCATATATTATGATATTGTATACACAGCAGTTTATTTGGCCTTGGAATCAAATTGTTCATAGAATTGTGCAAAACTGGGACTTTAAGTGTTTTATCATGTGGTTGCATGTAACATGTTGACATTGAGATCAGTGGGATATTTTCTGTACGGGCAACTGCAGAAAGAGGGGTAGAGGTGTTTTTGTAGGTCCCCCCCCCAATTTCTTACTTGGATTCCCCAATATTTGAACATGTTAGTTCTTGCTGATGATGTATTATGGACTCTCTCTCATATATATATATATATATATATATATATATATATATAATATATATATATATATATATATACATATACACACACACACACACACACACACACACACACACACACACACACACACACACACACTATTTATAGTAAGCTCTCTCCCTTGTGTTGCATATTTAAGACTCATTTACACCAGCCAGCAAGCTAAACCATGTGCATGCTGCTATAAGTTAGGTAGGGGTATTGTTGAATATGGACTTGAAGATCTTTACCAATAATACTGCAAGTAGAACTGCTTTAAAATATAATTTGTTGTGCCGCTTCTCAAAAAAAGTGCCCATAGAAGTGCAAATGGGGTCCAATTGCATTTTTTCCTACAGAATGGCAGATTATCCTATATCCTCCTCGACATATATATATATATATATATATATATATATATATATATATATATATATATATATATATATATATATATATATATATATATATATATATATACATACATACATACATACATACATATATACACACATATATATACATACACACACACTATAATGTGTGTGTCTGTGTATATTATAATGCGTGTGTATACACACACACACAAACAGTATCTCACAAAAAAAGTGAGTACACCCCTCAAACATTTGTAAATATTTTATTATATCTTTTCATGTGACAACACTGAAGAAATAACACTTTGCTACAATGTAAAGTAGTGGGTGTACAGCTTGTATAATAGTGTAAATTTGCTGTCCCCTCAAAATAACTCAACACACAGCTAAACCGCTGGCAACAAAAAGTTAAAATGTCCAAATTGGGACCAAACTGTCAATATTTTGTGTGGCCACCATTATTTTCCAGGACTGCGTTAACCCTCTTGGGAATGGAGTTCACCAGAGCTTCACAGGTTGCCACTGGAGTCCTCTTCACTCCATGACGACATCACAGAGCTGGTGGATGTTAGAGATCTTGCGCTCCTCCACCTTCCGTTTGAGGATGCCCCATAGATGCGCAATAGGGTTTAGGTCTGGAGACATGCTTGGCCAGTCAATCACCTTTACCCTCAGCTTCTTTTGCAAGGCAGTGATAGTCTTGGGGGTGTGTTTGGGGTTGTTATGTTGGAATACCTCCTTGCTGCCCAGTCTCCGTAGGGAGGCGATCATGCTCTGCTTCAGTATGTCACAGTACATGTTGGCATTCATGGTTCCCTCAAGGAACTGTAGCTCCCCAGTGCCGGGAGCACTCATGCAGTCCCAGACCATGACACTCCACCACCATGCTTGACTGTAGGCAAGACACACTTGTCTTTGTACTCCTCCCCATTCACACCTGAGACATTGTAACACTAACGAGTCACATGACACCGGGGAGGGAAAATGGCTAATTGGGCCCAATGTGGACATTTTCACTTAGGGGTGTACTTAGTTTTATTGCCAGCGGTTTTAGACATTAATGGCTGTGTGTTGAGCTATTGATATAATAAAATATTTACACAAATGTGAGGGGTGTACTCACTTTTGTTAGACACTATATATATATATATATATAGATAGATAGATAATATATAGTGTCTAACAAAAGTGAGTACACCCCTCACATTTGTGTAAATATTTTATTATATCAATAGCTAGGTAAAGGTGATTGACTGGCCAAGCATGTCTCCAGACCTAAACCCTATTGCGCATCTATGGGGCATCCTCAAACGGAAGGTGGAGGAGCGCAAGATCTCTAACATCCACCAGCTCTGTGATGTCGTCATGAGTGGAAGAGGACTCCAGTGGCAACCTGTGAAGCTCTGGTGAACTCAATTCATATATATATATATATATATATATATATATATATATATATATATATTATATATATATATATATATATATATATATATAATTTTTTTTTTTTAAATGGTTGATGACACTTTTTCTGCAATTGGGATAGACTGTGGAAGGGATATCCTGCTCCTCCCTCTCCAAGTCTGGGTGTTGCTGTATAGGGAGTTGCAAGCACCTGATAGCAAGCCAAAAGTTCAGTACTTTCACTAGCTGCTTTTAAAAATACACGAATAATAATGTATTTAAATACAGAGCTGTATTTATAGGTGTCCTTTACATCAGTCTGGAGTTTTGTTTTAAAGACTTCCGAGCATGTCAAGAGATTGAGAATGGCGGCAAATTCTTTTACCACTCATACAAAATAATTCACCCCGACAATGCCAAATTGTGGCTAGTGATGCTCAAATCATTCACATCACAGCAATAATTGGGCCACAGGGACAGCCTAGAATATTTCTCTTTATAGCCCTTGATAGTACGAGTCCCACCTTAGAGAAGAAGTTGATACTGTAGGTGATGGTGTGCATTGTGACAGGATGACCTCGAATGAAGAAGCCTCCGAAATACACCTGAGATAGGTTGTGCTGTTTGGCATACAGGCACGCCAACTGGCCAATGTCATTGCTGATCATGTGCAGTAAGCTCTTTGCCATGTCTTCTTTGGAGAATTCTAGGGTACATAAGAGAAATATTGAATTAGACTTACCAACAATTCCCTTTCCAAGAATCTTCCACAGCTGACACCTTAACCTATAGTTAAATGCAAAACATTTTTTTTGGATAGAGCGGTGAGGGGATAGAGCCCATGTCATGTATTTTATTGTGGGCTCTGTCCCCATTTGGGAAGTTTGTTCTCCCAGTTGTCGTGCTCTCCAAGGTTACCAGAAATGAAAGTAAATGGCAAAAAACACACACGCAAGAGGGCACAAGCTTCTAGTGCATTACCACCAAACCACCACTAAGGCTCACTCTCTTCCTCAAAGGTGAACCAACACAGTGTCACATCACTCTTTAAATTGTCCAGGACCAGAAGCCTTCCCACCATCTAGCAAGTCACTGGGCGGGGCCCTATAGTCAAACACCCTTTGCAGCCAAAGTATCATTCTAACCGACGCTGTTGGTTCAGCTCTGAGAAAGGAAGCAAGTCTCCGAAACGCGTGAGCTTTCCAACCAGTTGGTCTAATAATGGGATGTATCGTCTGTGGCTGAAGCAGCTTTGTTACATGTCGGTTTTACTTTTATGTTTGTGAGTATCTATTTGACTATAGGGTTTTAATAATTTGTTTGGTGGTAATGCATGAGGAGCTTGCACCATCTTGTGTGTGTTTATTTCAATTTACTGAAGATTCCCCGATCTGTGGAGGGCTGCACCTGAGGAAACATTATGCACCTAAGTGTCCTTGAGAGCATCTTGCACTGAGCGCTGGAGTGTTTTTGCAGATTCTGAAATGAAAGTGAGGATAAATCCAATTTTTTTTTAATTACCACCAGAAAAGAAATATTTGAGAAATATTCTAATGGGGCACTTGTACCCATGACAACTCTTGGGGGGCATTCGAGTAAAATTTTAATACAAGTGCCAGTATCTCTTGATTGACTAATCTATGTTACACCCTTAGGCATTTCTTTCACCATTTTCTCAGAAAGAACTGTCCACGTGCTCAGGTTTACAACTGAGAGATGATTCCCACTTCCTCACATGGACAAGTGGGGAGTTTAAAAAGCTTTAACCAGCTGCAATTCCTCCGGGTTTAATAAAGAAGAATTGATGCAATAGAAGGGCATAAATATTATTTGGAAAGAATTACTGTATGCCAGGAGTCATTGTGGAAGATTCCTGGAAGGACAATTACGGAGAAGTTTGGTTCAGTGTTTCCAACTTCCCAGATGACACGCTTCATCTGAAAGGATCCTAAACATTAACCAAGAGGAACTAGATCCTCTTATTACCAAAGCTTCCAGACAAGTTATGTTTAGTGGTAGACCGTCAAGGTATATGCTGAAAGCACCAATTCAGAAAATTTACAGAACTGAACAGTTCCCTTTAAAGAAACCCTGTGCCTGATTAAAGAAAAGATAGAGAATAAAAAAAAAAAAAGAAGGCAAAGGGGGGGGGGGGGGTTGGGACTTTATATGAGACTCATGATAACATGCATCTCCATCCCTGTATCTAGTACATAAGAAAAGGGTTTAAACTTTGAATGAGGTAAGTATATTGTGGTTAGTCAAATGGGTCAATATGATTACATATATTTATTGTCTGCCATAGCATTATAAGTACATCACAATCAGTACATATATATGAAAGGGACACATAAATGACATGTTGCAAACCATGAATCAAAAATATTGACATGTTAAAGACCATGTAAAATTGTACAATGACAAATAAAAGATGAAAAACAAAAAAAAGGAGTCTATCCTCCATAGTAGAAATCGCTATGGAAATCAGTAGATTGAAAACAATTAGAAGAACCGCCTGGAACAAACAATTGCATCTGTGTAAGCCCGACACGTTTTATGGACTAACTCCAATCTTACGGGGCAGATGTGTTGTGAATCTATAAGGAGACATGGACATGTCAAAGTGGAACAGTCATAAACCAAACATTAGAAAATATTAATGGGTAAAGGTAAGGTAATGATACCCATCCCTTTAAAACTTGCATGTCTGCTGTATGCAGAGCAATATTGTTTGACTGCTGGGCCAGACTGTCCCAGTTTCCTCCTGGTGCTGCGATGCTCTCCTGGAGCCCCTCCCATTTCTCTCCCACCCACCTGCAGTTGGATGCGGGGATTTGGGTGGGTGTGTCCGTCTGAGCATCGGCGCCACGCTGCCACCCGTGCATTCAGCATCCTCCAGCGTCGATCTGCCGATGCGTGCTTTCATTACAATCTTGGCTGACATTGGGAGGTCTTCCTGAGTTTTAGTGAGCAGTGCCTGCCATCCTATCTCAGACGTCTCCCCTTGATGTCATGCTTGCATGATGCCAGGCGGGGCCTGTTGGATATGCTGGAAGCATTTAACATCCTCTCTTGTTGGCAGCAAGTCCTTTTGTTGAACACATCTTGTGCACGCTGCACCTACCATTCCTTGACCCCATTTCATGTTAGCTAGGTAATCATATGACACTCACCTAATTTTCTATGTGTTTTGGATCCTTTTTGTAACCATTCCTTGGGGATACTTTCTGCCTTACATGTCATCTGTGCCATTCACTGGGTATGGGCCCCCCTCACTTGTTGATAGTATACATTTGTCGTCATTTATAATTTTATTGATCCACAGAATGGAGCCCACTTCCTCCATTGTTTCAGACACTTTTGGGGAATACAGATATGCTCCCCGCCCTTCCACCATATGGAATGTACCAACGAATATAGATCTTCAGACAAGAAAAAAAAAAAAAAAAAAAAAAAAAAAAAAAAAGGTATAGGAGCAGCAAAGGAAGCCATATATAAAGGGTGGGAGAGGGTAATGGAGAAGGGAGGGGAGGACCTCAGGACTGAAGGAAACCCCTCTAAATCTGTCAAAAAGTCAATAAAGGTCATTCAAAATCATGTGGGAGATCAGGAGTTATCCATAAACCTCAAGCTTTTCATTGAGTCCTTTTCGTTTATTCTTGAATTGGACTATGGTAGTTTGAGCAGACCCTAAGCTTTTGCAAGCATTTGTGAAGCTGCTGTAAAGATAAAAGTGAACCATTGCTTTTGGTGTTCCATGCAAGCTTCAACCCTTGAAAGATCTCATATGGATTTTTGTGAATGCCCCTGCCTAGTGCTGGGTATATTAAAATAGACATAGTTTCAAAAATGTTCACATTTCAGACAGTCCGAACATATAGGTTTCAGGATACCTAAACGCATTACAGCCTCTAAAACATCAGTCTGATGCATCACTACACTATTTAGCCAACCTCTGAGGGACAATATAAGCTTTTGTTAAACTGGCGTATTTAGTTTCCTCCAGAAACAAAATGTATTGATCTGTGGGCTGTAGAGTCCCAGATTCAGAGCTGATGCTCCTTTTCCCAAGTGGATGTCCAGGTCACCTTTACACATGGTTACATATACAGTCTGGTAGCGATAGTCAAAATATATGGATGGAAGAATATATTTGAGACACTATACCCTCCCCTCAAGAAGTGTCCGAACACTGGCGCTCGAAAGGCAAAATGGAGAGGGGCAAAGATGTGAGTTTGAGAGCGCTTTTGACAAAATTTGACCAGCAGGTAGCAAAACTTTTCTGAAGCACCGACTTTGTGATAAGTTTGTAGGAAGGAACTGCTTCCCCTGCATAGAAAGTAAATCCTTATGAAATCCTTGGTTCAACCAACAAAAGGAACCTTCACAGTTCTCCAAAGCCCAGCAGAAATGAAGCATTGTGGCAAAGGATGGCCATAGAGGCGTGGGATGAGATTAGCTTTCCCAAATATTTAATTGCTATCCCTTTTAAGAAAGTGTTTGGTATTGGGAGTCCATAAAACGTTATCTATGGCTAAGGGATTTATTTATCATGCTTCAAAACTAATTTGTATAGGCTTTAAGTACACGTTGGAGATTAATACATATAAACTGCACTTTAACTTTTGAGTTTAGGTTCACTGTACGACAGCATACGTTAGTCATTCTAGATATTTCTCTGTCTGGAGTATCACAATTCTACAGCTCTGAGAAGTTATATCTCAGCCATCTGAAATAACCCAACCCCATTTAGTAAACAAACTTATGTATATTATTTACAATAATTTTATCTTTATTACTTAACTTCCCAGCTGTGTCTTAGATTGGAATGTAGGCAGACTGTTTAGTCCAAAGAGGAAACTGTTCTTTGCAGACTCAGAACCCTCATATTCTGCAGGGAACCAAAAACTATACCAAAGTAATTTTGACTAGAATTATAGCTTTGCCTAGGCTTCATAAAGGTTCTGATGATCAAAGGATACACTAAATAGAAAAGATCAGAAATGTAGAACTTGCAGAATACCAAAACTGTGTAAAGGGAGCAAAGAAAAACTGAAGGTATTGTCCAAGAGTTTTGCTCATGTGGCCAATAAACAAGAAAACCTTATGGGTTTTCGGTTGGGTGTGTCCTTTTAACCTGGTTTATTAATAAACTATGTCATCTTTTGCATAACACCTTATGTGGGCATAAATCACAAAATAGATAGGAAAAGTTTTGATGTGAACACCATGCACTTCGCCATTATTTTTTCTCACATTAACATATGTTAACTTTAATCACGGAAACTGGAAAGTCTTTTTGTAACACCAAATATGCGATTTGTTAAGCATGTTTGGTCCAATATGTAGGTTGTATGACAAGGTGCCTGCGAGACTGCATACAAGACCACCTGTGTGACATTGCAAAGAACCATTCCACAAATTGTTGCATGCCACTTTAATGGGTTCCATGGTGGGGATGCATCAGCCCTTAGGGTTCAAACTATTGAGGGTGTTAAGTGTTCAGGGCGTGGAGGCGATGGTTTCAGGATTTTATGCAGGCATGATATTTTTTAGATTTTTAATTTGTCTACTAGGATACCACTGGGTTTAAATTATAAATGGGATGTAACTCAGGTTTATCAGAAATCGTGGATGATGCCTACATGAGTTAGCCTGGAACAGCTGCTTACTTTGCCTTCCACTGTATTATTGAGGTTGTTCTTTGTTGCCTTTTTACAATGCCAACCTTGTTAGTCAGTTTATTTACAAAACGTGGAGTTCATTATATTGTTTCAATGATGGAGGGTTTAAATGAATGCCATTTATTGTTTTTATTTGTCCAGTATCATTTATCTGTGGGGATGTCTGGGTGCAGTGCAGAAAGAGTTAACCCTGGACTGTCAATTACTGACTTGATATATAGACTACCTGCACACAGACACAGCGAGTTATGATTAAGTGTCAGTGAGACATGAAAGCGTCAACCTCGCTGCTTGTGTGATCTGATGTTCTGCTGATTTTCTGTTTTTAACCGATGGAAAAAAAAAAAAAAAAAAGAAAACTTGATTTTTTAGCTATGGATTTGAGGTGTGCCATCATTCATTCCTATCATTTGCAGCATCTCCGGCATGAACTGGACCTGCACCCTGTCTTGTGGCTGAGCAGTAAGTGGTACATGCCCTCTTTTCAAGTTGCTCTAGAAAGTCCTTTGCTGTCTGTTGGCAATGACTAGACTGGGAGCAGCTATCTCAGTGGTAATGCACGCTCAGAATTTCTACCATTGGTCTTCTCAGATCCAGCTTCTGCTATCCCCAACACCCATTTGTCCAAACCATAACCATTGGGGCCAACATTTACTTTAAATGTATCCAATGCCCTAGCTTAGTTCCTGCCTTTTTTCCTATGGATCTTGTTGACAAGCCACACAAAAGAGGGACATGAAGAATAATGGGTTATGTTGGCCAGCATACATAAAATGGCAGTGTTGTCCACACACAGTCTACCATTGATGTACAATGGTGTCAGGGGTACCTTACAGCTGCTGGAAAACATGTTACATCACATATGTTGAACACAAAGCTCACAGGCTGAGTACGACCACCAGGCTTGTCATGTACTCCATCACACTCAATTTTGCAGCTGGAATGTGGCAGAACTTCATTCAGTCACCTCTGGCTCTTACCCTCAGCTCCTGATACCTCATCGTCACTTTGTGTTTACAAGGGACAGCTTTGCTCTCAGAGGCTCCTGGATCTAACAGAACCCTGCCTGCAACCAGGGCAGAAAGAGAAAAATACAGACGATCAACCTGCAAGGCATGACAGAGCTGCCTACACATGGAGGTACTAGAACCGAATACACGGGTAGTAGAGTCGTCCACATAGTGAGGTACTGTACTAGGGACAGGCCAGGTTGGGGAAAGTAGAGATATGAGCAAGCTTTAGGGAACTCCTGAGCCCTGCACTCTGTACACAACACACTCCTGAGCCCTGCACTCTGCATGTACTCTAACGTACCCCAGATACAACCGGCCGTTTGAGGGTGTCAATACTGCTCCTGTGGCCCACGATAAAATGGAGTTTGACACCCCTGTGTTTACATGGTAATACGACACAACCTATGGTCTCACAAGTGCATACATTCAAATGACTGGTCACTAGGGTAATCAAACTCTTCCTTCAACAACTGACCCACCAGTAGTTGCAAGGATATAACCCTCACTTCTAACACTAAGTAACAGATTTGTTTACATCTCATACCTTTGTCTGTTGTGGCTGACTTGCCAAAGCTGCTGGCAATCAGGTCTCCCGTTAACCCGAGAATTTGGTACGCTCCTCCATATATATCTTTCACCAGCATGTCAACATTCGTATGTTGTCCCTTTGCAGCTAGTTGTAATAATTCATCAAACTTCTGTTGGTGATAAATATGTATATTTTAGAGAGAAGAAATTAAAAAGAAAAATGCTATACAGGAATTGTGGAATAAGGTTTAAAAGAGCAAAAAGTCTTAACAAAAGAAAATGCACTCTTTTGCAATGTCTGACCTTTGTCTTTGTGAGCAAAGCGCCAAGTCCCCAGAAAGTACCCCCACCTATTGAACTTCCTCCAATCCGCTCAAACTTGTCCTCTGTTTCAACCTGACATAAAAAGGAAGAATTTTCAGAAAAATGTTAATAAAAGATATGGTATGTTGCCATGGGAGACATTTAAAAAAAAAAAAAAAGAAAGTAGGTAACAGTGTCTTGACCCCCAAGTCAATTGACTTCCCACTTTGATTTTCACGGAATGCAAAAGAGAGAATCTGATTTAGAAAGTAAACACATCATATAGGATTTATTTTATTTATTATTAATTTTATCTTTCTTGCATTGGACCAAGAAATGTTACAATTTTGCTACTAATAAAATAAGTTTAAAAGAAAAAAAAAAAAAAAAAAACTCACCTTGACTATGGATACCCCAGAACCTATATTAACTAATAAATATGGGAAGATGTTGGGATGAGTGGTTTGAAATCGAAATTCAGGATCTGCATGCCTTACATAGACAAAAGCTTCGTGAGGTATATTTTTCAGTACAAAATTACAGCCCTTTATAAGACAGGTCATTTCATCCTCCTTATCCACTCTAGGAGAAGAGAAAAATAAGTCAATACTCCTTGGCAACAAATCTATAAATGTACAAAGCTACAAACACATTAGGCATAACTTTATTTTATACTCCTTAAATATAGCTTCCCCTTATGAAGTACTAAGATGCTGTTTCCATGTTATAATTAACTAAACTTGTTGTTTACCATCTGTTCCAGTTTACAAATAACTAAGGCATCAAATCAAAGCGCTCCAAAGAATATACAAAAAAAAAAAAAAGTGTGCAACTGGGTGGAATAACCCTTGAAGTTAAAGCTGAACTCCAAAATAAGCAAATATTTTCCAAATACAAAAGCCATGTGTATGCTTGAATACTGGTGGGTTTTGTGTATTTATTCCAGATTTGTGCAGTAATCAAAGTGTGAAACTTTGCTTCTGTGCTGGAGATCCTGAAATACAGACCAGTCACTGCCGCTCTCATTCCTTATGCAGGGTGACTGATCTCATCTCCGCCCCCTTCTATAGTTTTCTGCAGGCAGCCTAAAGTAGGTGGACCCGCTAGGCCCTTCCTACAGCTTTGCACAGGCTATGCACCAGAACAACTTTTACAAGGTAATATTTGGGTAAAAAATGCATTACATGCACACAAAAGATATAGATCATTTATGGCTAATGAGGAATATATTTTTTGTGCCCAAAGTTCATCTTTAAAAGTAGCCTGTCAATATAGATATGCAAGAGCTGAAATTACTAACTTATTTCTGAAGCTGCAGTCCTCAGGGCAGTCATCCTTTATACACTACTTTGCTAATTTTTCTTCATATGTTCCTGATATAGGCATATTTATTCCTTGCCATTGACTTTCAAACAAAAAATACAAAAAAGGTATCCTTCAGTGAAAACCTCAAAAGCATCAGTAGATTCAGATGTTTAAACAGCTGAAGTGATTTGCAAAGCTTGACTTTTCTTGTAAAAGCCAAGCTTGGCCCAGTTCATCCCAAGTTCCGCAAGTCCAGAAGCCTCCCTTTTAGTAAAAGTAACTACCCATCGCATAAAAAAAAAAAAAAAAAAAAAGAAGGGGGGAGAAAAAAACCTGCCACCACATACACCCACACTAGACCTGAACTCCAGGCATCATTTTTTTCCCCGTGCAGTGGGACTGACTGCACTACATGGGTTAACTGCTATTTTTTTCCCCCAAGGGCGACCAGAAACCTATTACTCCCCTGATGCTCTGATCCAGCAGCAAACAGAGCTCCCCGCAGTCCAGCTGCGGACTGTCCCTGTTGTGCTCAAGTCCAGAGCAGGCCTATGGGCGTAATGACTTCAGGAACACTCAACTGCACACGATTACTAGACCACGTGGGGGGGGCAGGAGCCACAGGGACCAGGCTTGTGTTGGGAGAATTGCAAGATTAGGCAAGTATGTCTCCATTCTCCTCTAGAAAAAAAAAACAAACAAGCAGTTAACCTGTGCAGTGTGTACAAATTGCCCAGAGTTCAGCTTTAAAGGAGGATATCCAGCCAGTAAGAGAGGCAGTCCCAACTCCTAAAAAGGAAAAAAGTTGCATTTTGCATATGATCATTTACTGATCATTTTGAGAAGAAATTTTGAGTGAAGGTGGCCACCGCTTAGCATTTTCCTTTAAACTGTACAGGCACATTGCTGTCTCTGTCTTCAACTTTAGGTCAATGACTCAGACTAGGCATATTGCAATTAAAGTCAGAACTCCTGATCTTAATATGGTTGCTATAAGTTGCATAGAAAAGTAACCAAACCAGATTGTCAACATGACAGCCAGGCAGACTGTCAATTTTCTCATTCATGGCAAACTGACAGTGTCTGTAAACGCCCAACCACCCCCCGCTGACCCATCTTCAGCAATACATCACCATTCCTTCCCCTATCTCAGCTGGAAAAAATACCCAGAAGTGCAGGATATGGGGGAGCATGTAACCTCATTTCATATGACAGTACTTGGATCTGGGGAAGGTTAACATCACTGCTCCCTCTAGGCTCCAAAACCAGACAAAATAGGCTATTTTGATGGGGCTGCAATAAAAGGAAGGAGCAGCAGAAATTGCAGGAAAGAGATCAGTGGTTTGGGGCATATTCACACACATGGTCTTTTTGCCATGAATAGGCAAAGTAACAGTGTCTCTTTAAAGTAAATTTGTGCTTTACCAATGCAGGACAAACCAAAAGATTTACTAATTAAGACCTCCACAAAAGCATATGCTTGCATTTCTTTCACCAACGACATTGTCCTATAATACAAACTGTTGTACTCCACACTATGGATGCCTGCATGGCAATGCTGATTGGCCAGCTGCTGCTATGTGGATATGTCACATGTTTCTTCACAGAATGGTGGAAGCATGAAGGAATAGCACATGTGCTACCACTTTCTGGTAGTGGCAAGCCCAGGCATTGCCACAAGGCGGAATTGAATTGCAAGTACAAACTTTAAAATTAATCTACAACCATGTTCTGCGATGGCCTACATGACCGGGTAAAGTGAATGGACTGAGGAATTCCCCTACAACACAATTTTTGGCAAGTCTAATAAAAATTGTACAGAAACTGCTCAATCATGCTGTAATATGTGCAGCCAGCTTAAAGTTATGTTACAATTTACCTTTAAGCCGGCCATATACGGATTCAAATTCAGCCAGTTCAGCAGGAACCGGACAAATTTCAATCCATCTGTGGCCAGGCTGGTTGTACTGAAGTTGACCTATCAATCGACTTCAAGTATAACCATCCTTTCGAATCGTATTCATTCGATCACTGCTGGTGGCTATAGCTGCTAACAGTGATCGTATTCTGATGGTTGGGAAAACTTCCACTGTCAGAACCCAATAGCCCAGCGGGAGGAATTCCCCCATCAACACTGACCGTTAAAGGAAAGAAAATTGCATAATGCATGGCTTGCCTTTAAGCTCCTTAGACTTCAGCTACTGGAACTATACATAGTTGTAGTTGTATGACCTTGTGGTCAGCAAATACCTTTTGTGATAGGAGTGGCATAAATCTGTTGGCTGTGCATTCATAAAGCATATAATCAACAACTCAGCCAGTTACTTCCAGGTCAAAGAACAAGTGAACCTAAAGCCAAGCACGTTATTATGAAGTTAAAGGCTGACGATTATACAAGACTATAGCTTGTAAACATGGAGTCTGCTCATTGCCAACTACTGACACTGTTATAAATCTGCTTAGCTGTACTGAATTTCTCAAGCACTTAGCTCTATAAAAAAAAAAAAAAAAAAAAGCAGGACACAAGGCATTGTCTGCAAACCTGAAATTCAACAGAAGACGTTTCTTTGCTATGCAGCAATACTCACTTTAACCCCAATTTTTTCTCTATGAGGTCTTTGAACTTGTAGGCTCCTCCGCCTGTTGCCTTGATAACTTTTGTGTCTGTATTCACTAAATGATCTTTAATAAAGTTCAGGCAGGTTTCTATGTATGTGTTTTCAAATTTAATGAAATGGAGTCGAGCTGTAATTTCTTCCTGCTCTGAAATTTCATATAACAATTTTCGATCTGCATCCTTTGAGGGGGAAGGAAAAAAAAAAAAACACCACATTTACAGCCATAGACTCGCAGATGAACTCCAGGCAAATATTTTACTTGTAAACGGATTTGTATTTATCTAATCTTCAGATTTACACAGCCCTGTCACACAGAAAAGTCAGATGGATAACATAAAAGCTCTGTTAAAAGTTAATCTATACCAGAAAGAAAGAAGAAAAAAAAAAAAAAAAAAACTGTACTGCAGCTCAGAAGCTCTGTTAAAAGTTAATCTATACCAGAAAAAAAAAACAAAAAAAAAACTGAGTGTGAGTAAAAAGTGAGTAGATGTAGTGGCCGCAATCATTTTTACAACCAGAAAAATTTCTAATAGTAGCATTGCAGTCATCTTAAAAATAAAAACATTAAATTACACACATATATATATATATATATATATATATATATATATATATATATATATATATATATATATATATATATATATATATATATATTTATATATATTTATACACACACACACACACACACACACACACATACATATATATACACACACAGGGCTTTTTTCCCCTCAAACAATAGGTGCTGGAACTTAACCATGGCCCCACAAAACCCCTCCCCCTACACACACCCTCCAAATCACATCAAATAGTGGGTGTGTTCAGTCAAATTTCACGAAAACAGTAGGAGGGTCTTAAAGGGGCATTAAGTACCAGGATTGCATTACATACAGAGTGCAGAGCTGTCACTTATAAATACAGAAACTAGGCTTCTGTGTTTACAAGTGATTGTGGTGAGCAGGCACCAAAGGGTCTGAGCCAGAGGTGGTGGAACTGAGTTCCACCAAGTTCCTCCTGAAAAAAAGCCCTGTATATACATATACACACACACACACACACACACACACACGGTTGCCACAGCACACAAATCGGGGATAAAAAAAAAAAAATGGGCCTGGGTGCACAGCGAATACTGTAGTGCATATAAACCAAAAGAGTGGCACTCACAGGTCTTGAAAGGTGAACACACAATAGCAGTTTTATTTCAACGAGGCACAAGCTCGTAAGGCTGACGAGCTTGTGCCTCGTTGAAATAAAACTGCTATTGTGCATTGCATGGACATCGAAAACACATATACTATCCAAAACATTTTAATTGCATGGGTTAATTTCCTGCTTTAGATTTGCAGATTCCCAGGTCACATTTTCACCTCCAGCCTGCTCAGTAATGACTTTGCATACCTATGTCTAAATTCTTCCCAGCTCCTGCAAAGGACAGAATAGGAAGTAAAAAGGTACCCAGGCTCTCAACCAGGGTCCTGTGGATCATATGGTTCCTCCAGAAGTTACTAGGAGTTCCTTAAGCATTGAGCAATTTCTGACCCTCAGATAAGTAACCAATGACACCAATGATCTTGCTACTCTATGTGACAGAAGGGACATTCTTCCTATCTACCACCAGTGTAAGGGACATTCTTCCTATCTACCACCAGTGTAAGGGACATTCTTCCTATCTACCACCAGTGTAAGTGACATTCTTCCTATCTACCACCAGTGTAAGGGACATTCTTCCTATCTACCACCAGTGTAAGTGACATTCTTCCTATCTACCACCAGTGTAAGGGACATTCTTCCTATCTACCACCAGTGTAAGGGACATTCTTCCTATCTACCACCAGTGTAAGGGACATTCTTCCTATCTACCACCAGTGTAAGGGACATTCTTCCTATCTACCACCAGTGTAAGTGACATTCTTCCTATCTACCACCAGTGTAAGGGACATTCTTCCTATCTACCACCAGTGTAAGTGACATTCTTCCTATCTACCACCAGTGTAAGGGACATTCTTCCTATCTACCACCAGTGTAAGGGACATTCTTCCTATCTACCACCAGTGTAAGTGACATTCTTCCTATCTACCACCAGTGTAAGGGACATTCTTCCTATCTACCACCAGTGTAAGTGACATTCTTCCTATCTACCACCAGTGTAAGTGACATTCTTCCTATCTACCACCAGTGTAAGGGACATTCTTCCTATCTACCACCAGTGTAAGTGACATTCTTTCTATCTACCACCAGTGTAAGTGACATTCTTTCTATCTACCACCAGTGTAAGGGACATTCTTCCTATCTACCACCAGTGTAAGGGACATTCTTCCTATCTACCACCAGTGTAAGGGACATTCTTCCTATCTACCACCAGTGTAAGGGACATTCTTCCTATCTACCACCAGTGTAAGGGACATTCTTCCTATCTACCACCAGTGTAAGTGACATTCTTCTGCCTGACAACTCATGTAAGGGGCATTCTTTAAACTGACTACCAATGTGAGGTGCACGTCTTATTTTCTATTTGTAAGACTCAAAATGCACTGCGAGCTGCAGATATTGTAATCATAAGCCAGGGTTTTCTGAGACATTTATTTCAATTTCTCTGTTAAAAAATGTTGAGAAAGGCTGATCTTATCTGACTGATGCGTAAGCTGTGTGTGTGTCAGCAACAATACAAGTATAATATCTAGGGAAAAAACATGCAGCTCAACAATAACAAAACGTGGAAAAGAAACAAGAACATTTCTTACCTTTCCTGTGTGATCAAAAGACCTGACCTTGGCTACCCTATGCTGAACAGTAGAATAGTATGCCAACTTTGTAAGTGAGCCACCTGGGGAAGAAAAGCGGACATTAATAAAATACATCAACCAACTGGATACTTGCAGAAGGGCCACAAAAAACACATGCCTCTTCAAAGAAGTTATTTGGGAATTTTAGCAAAAGTCATCAACTTAACAAGCAGACATTGTAGGCCAAAGGCTTAAAGCGGAGTTTCGCGAAAATTTTTTTTTTAGATTTCAGCAGCTGCAAATACTGCAGCTGCTGACTTTTAAAATAAGGACACGCACCTGTCCCGGGGTCCAGCGATGTCGGCACCCGAGACCGAACCGTCCCTCGATCCTCGGGTGCTGCCGCCGCCATTCTCACTGAGGGAAATCGGGAAGTGAAGCGCTGCGGCTTCACTGCCCGGTTCCCTACTTTGCATGCGCAAGTCGCGCTGCGCGTCTACACTGGTCCCCGTTGTGTTGTGGGAACTGTGTATTTCCCACAACACAACGGGGGTGGGCGGGAGTTTTGCGGCTAGCTATACCCGGAAGTGGGTGCAGATACTTGTATTATACAGGTATCTGCACCCCCCTCCCCCCTGAAAGGTGCCAATTGTGACACCGGAGAGGGGGAGGAATCCGATGAGCGGAAGTTCCACTTTAGGGTGAAACTCCGCTTTAATAAGGTCTTTGGAGAGGGGTTTTCTCAGCTAGGCACGCCCTCCTGCTTGCATGGTGGAGCTAAGGGCAGATGAATTCCAGGAAGTAAATGCTGCATGAATCATCCGCCCTTACCCAAGATGGCCATGGCCAGAAATGCTAGGGGTATTTTACAAAGTGATTTCTCAGTAAAATGAATTATGGGGACATGGATGAATGGGGGAGTTTGCGTTGAATATCAAAAAGGAGTTGAAAAGTAGTTTTGGTTTGTGGTGCTAGATGCAGTGTAGTTCCACTTTAAGGTTTTATAAATAATTTACACAGTGAGAGAAAAAAAAGTATTTGATCCCCTGCTGATTTTGTACGTTTGCCCACTGACAAAGAAATAATCAGTCTATAAATTTTAATGGTAGGTTTATTTTAACAGCGAGATACAGAACAAAAAAAAAAAAAAAAAAAAAGCATTTAAAAAAAAAAAAGTTATAAATTGATTTGCATTTTAATGAGTGAAATAAGTATTTGACCCCTTTGAAAAAGAAAAAAAAAAAAAAAAAAAAAAAAAAAAAAGCTAGGGCTTATAGAATGACAGAAAACACGTGAACTTAAAGTATGAACACTTTATTCTTAAATATAAAACATGGTGGTTAACTAGTTGGCTACTATGGCTACAAGACAATTGCCAAGCAGCTTGGTGAGAGGATGACAACAGTTGCGATTGCGATTATTCGCAAATGGAAGAAACACAAAATAACTGTCAATCTCCCTTGGTCTGGGGCTCCATGCAAGATCTCACCTCGTGGAGTTTCGATGATCTTGAGAACGGCGAGGAATCAAATGCTCAAAGCACATGTACAGGCCTGTCTGAAGTTTGCTAATGAACTTCTGAATGATTCGGAGGAGAACTGGATGAAAGTGTTGTGGTCAGATGAGACAAAAGTCTAGCTCTTTGGCATCAACCTAACTCGCTGTGTTTGGAGAAGGAAGAGGAATGCTGCCTATGACCCCCCCCCCCCCAAGAACACCACCCCCCACCGTCAAACATGGAGGTGGAAACATTATGTTTTGGGGAGTTTTTCTGCTAAGCCGATACAGGGGCGGATCCAGAGCCTTGTCTCGGGAGGGGCACTGCCAGAAAATACTTTTTTTGGGGGTAAATTTAACGGGGAAATGGCTGGTGTTAGCGCTTCAATCATCACAGCACCATGGTTGTTATGGTGTCAGGATGATTGAAGCGCATTATTACTATTATTACATGGTTATAAAAAAATGAAATGGTTCAACTCACCATAGAATCAGTGGGAGCCCCGAGCGTGTCACTTGCCACTGTCACCTGCCACACGTTGTGGATTGTCACTTGCCACGTCACCCGTCACTAGATGCGGATTGTCACTTGCCAGGTCCCATGCCACACGTTGCAGATTGTCACTTGCCAGGTCCCATGCCACACGTTGCAGATTGTCACTTGCCACGTCCCATGCCACACGTTGCAGATTGTCACTTGCCACGTCCCATGCCACACGTTGCAGATTGTCACTTGCCACGTCCCATGCCACACGTTGCAGATTGTCACTTGCCACGTCCCATGCCACACGTTGCAGATTGTCACTTGCCACGTCCCATGCCACACGTTGCAGATTGTCACTTGCCACGTCCCATGCCACACGTTGCAGATTGTCACTTGCCACGTCCCATGCCACACGTTGCAGATTGTCACTTGCCACGTTCCATGCCACACGTTGCAGATTGTCACTTGCCACGTCCCATGCCACACATTGCGGATTGTCACTTGCCACGTCCTATGCCACACGTTGCGGATTGTCACTTGCCTGCTATAATTGTCTGCTGTGTCCCAGAGTCAGGCTTATTCAACTGGTGACCCCCCGTCATCAGTGCTGGCTGCTGCCGCTGGGAGAGTGATGGGAGCAGAGCAAACAAAGGGCTCATCCTGAGCGGATGTGTCAGCGCTGCATCCCTCCCCAGGGGCAGCAGAGAGATGATGTAATCTCTCTGCTGCCGCGGCTGCCTGTACATTCTACAGTGAGGGTGGAACTGCAGGGATGCAGGGCGGCGCTGGGCGGTGAGAGATGATGTTATCTCTCTGCTCCCCCGCCCGCCGGCTCCCTGATTGGCCAGCAGCCGCTCACACACACAGTCTGTCACTGAGCCGCACAGCTGCTCACCAACGGAGCCGCCCGTGCTCTCAGCTGTGGAGCCGCCCGCCGGCTCTCACCCACAGTGATGCCTGCCCACCCACTCACCCACATTCTCGGAGGGGGCAATTGCCCCATTGCCCCCCCCCGGATCCGCCCCTGAGTCGATAGGACAACTTCACCTCATCAAAAGGGGTGATGGACGGGGCCATGTACCGTCAAATCTTGGGTGAGAACCTCCTTCCCTCAGCCAGGGCATTGAAAATGCATTGTGGATGGGTATTCTAGCATGAGGCTAAACAAATTCACAAAGATGTCCGGACGCCAGGTATATTGGTGCAGGTTGTGCTCACTCGGACAATGCCGGGTGCTCAGCAAGTGCTGAGAGTAAAACAACCAAGCGCCAACCCCCTGGAGCCTCGAGCCATAGGGAAGGAGGGGTGAGAGAAGGGAGGGAGTTGCTCATGAGTGCTTTATCTAGTTACAATGGACTGGCCAAAAATGTACACATGTTGGACATATACAGTCACCCAAAACTGTAGTGCAAGAACCGGGCCCCGTAAGAATAATAACTCAATACAGGGCGCAATGGGATACCGTCAGGGGTATACTCCAAAAACATTGGGGGATACTTACCAGTACACTAGGAATAGCCCAAATAGTGGGACCAACCCCCAAAATGGTAGCAAGAAATTTGGGCGACACCCTAACACGTTCTGAATACACAAAAACTACAGAAACAACTTGGCTATCAATACCCAAGAAATAAGGGGATGTTCCCCTGTGGGCACTGCCAGGTTTACCCGTATGTTCACAGAACGGCAACTTTTCATGACTCGCAAATGAAACAAAGTTTCCAGATTAGGGATCTTATCAACTGTGCTACAACTAAAGTCATCTACATGCCAACATGCCCCTGTAACAAAATCTATATTGGAAAAACCAAAACGCTACTTGAGAACAGGTTTGGGTGAACACATGAGGGAAATTATTGAAAAGAACCCATATAAACCTGTGGCGATTTTGACCAGATCCTCCTCCAGAAAGAAAAATGGTGGATTTATAGATTGGGTTCCCTTATGCTTCTGGGCCTCAACAATGAACTGAATTTACAGCCCTTTTTTGAGACCTAGGATATTGATATGCATTATCTCTATTGACTATGTAATTAATGTTTGTCCTGTTCTGTATGTGGGGACCTATGTGTGTTTGTGAAATCATATTAATAAATAATAAAATATTTACACAAATGTGAGGGGTGTACTCACTTTTGTTAGACTTACAACATGAAATGGACCTGAAGTGTGCCTGAAGTGTGCCCTGGTCTGCTGGTCGGTATACCAAAATAAGGGGGCAAAAACATTCAGGTAGGGGGTGTAGTTTTATTAGTTTTATCTTTATTGAGCAAGTTTGGTGAATGCTTGTGCCATTTCCACCTGAGGATTGGGGATGTACTGGGCGAGGTAGGCAGAGTTCCAAATGCTAAGTCTCTTAATGACGTGATCTGGGACCCATGCCGAGATGCTGCCAAGGCTGCCCCAATACTAAAGAATGACCGGAGTACTGACTAGGGTCGAGGTGTAGGCTGCGTAGAAGAACCCCCAGGTGTTTGATGAACTGGCAGGCACTCAAGGGTTTGCCCGAAAAGGTTATAGGGGACTAGAGTTTGAGTGTTCCGATAGGAGTGACAGTAGGCGGTCGAGTATGGTTACTGGACACTGGACGTTGTTTATTTTATAGAGATGGATGTCTATCCTGAAGCCTGATTGCTGGGTTTTAGACACTGCAAGGTGGAGGATAAAATGGAGTTGGTAGCGAGCCAACTACACAGAACTTGGCCTGCGGGATTGCTGTGGGTGACCTCGCTGGGCCGCCAGAACCCGTAGTAGTCTAAATAAATGGCTGCTTGTATGAGCAGACTGGGGAGAAAAAAAAAGTATTTGATCCCCTGCTGATTGCACCAGCCTGCGCAGGAAAGACATAACAGAGCGACGCGGACCTGGCTTCATCAACAAGATCGGCCTCAGACCGGTTGTTGGTGGCGAAAGCTACGGCCTGTCCTCTCCAGATATGACCCTAGAGTTGAGCGGCTGCCATGACCGGGTATAGCTTGAAGAGGGAGGAAGTCCGGGTAAACCCAGGGTTTACGAGTATCTCTGGAGGCCATGTTCCTGTAACCCAATGGTGGCCAAAAATTGCTGCGTGGAGTTGTTAGTTTGAAAGAGGGTATTGTAGACCTCGGTTCCGGATTGTTGAGTTTTGGAGACCGCAAGCTGAAGGACGTAATGGTTTTATCAACGAGTCAAGTGGTGTCCACATAGTACCTGGCTGCCAGTGCCACTAAAAGTGAATTTGTTAGGCCGTAGAAAACCGTAGAGGGTGAGGTAGATGGCTGCTTGGATGACTAGACTGGGGAACGTGTGAGGATTTTTGACATGTCCCTAAAGATGGCAGTTGTGATGGGCAAGTGTTTGCCATTTAGCTATGGGCTGATGCTTCTGGATGCCACGTAGAAGGGATCTTACTGTATGGGCCGTAAACACAGACGGCTCTCTGGGGTCCTGTAAGGACAGGAAATGCTGGATGCTGGCTAGGTATAGCCTGATAGTGTTATGAGAAGGAGCCAGTTGCATGTGGCAATACGATACCTGGTGCGGGATGGAACCTGAACTCAACTGACCTAAGTGAGAAATGATACAGAAAATGGTGAGTGGCTCGTATGAAGATGCCAATGGAGACAATTGGCCGATTAAGTACCACTGAAGAATGATGTGTGGCTGTGTGCCACTGGGAATGTGTCTGCAATAATTGCAAGAAGTCATGCTAAGATGCGATCCCTGCAATGATTGCAAGAGTTGTGCTGAAATACGTGTTTGCAACGATTGCAAGGGAGTTTATGTCAATGGAGATGTATTTGCAGTGACTGTGAGAAGTCTGTATTACTGCATGTGCTTGCAAGGACTGCAAGGACTTATGCTTGGATGCGTGTGTGCAACGATTGCAAGAAGTTATGTTTGGATGCGTGCTTGCAACGATTGCAAGAAGTTATGCTTGGATGCATGCTTGCAATGTTTGCAAGAAGTTATACTAAGATGCGTGTCTTGTAATGATTGTAAGAGTTGTGCTTAAATGTGTGCTTGCAATGATTGCAAGGGAGTTTATGTCGCTGGAGATGTGTTTGTAGTGACTGTGAGAAGTTCGTATTACTGCATGTGCTTGCAAAGACTGCAAAAGTTGTAATGGGATGCGTACTTGCAACAATTGCAAGTTATGTTTGAATGCATGCCTGCAATGTTTGTAAGAAGTTTTTACGATTGGATGTGTGCTTGCAATGATTGCAAGAAGTTATGTTTCGATGTGTGCTTGCAACGAATGCAAGAAGTTTATGCTTGGATGCATGCTTGCAACGACTGCGGGAAGTTGTGCTTGGATGCGTGCTTGCAACGATTGCAAGTTGTGATTTGATGAGTGTTTGCAATGATTGCAAGAAGTTGTGCTTGAATGTGTATGAAATTTAATCCGATATGAATCGGTTGTAAAGTGTATGGAATGAATCCGATACGAATCGGTTGTACGAAATTAATCTGATACGAACCGATTGTAGAGTGTATGAAAATGAATCCAATATAAAATCAGACTGTGGAGAGTATGAATATGGATCCGATATGCATCGCTGTGCCACCGACGCAACTAGATTTGAATCGTACTGTAGCACGTATGAAATTAAGCCGATACGAATCATTCGTAAGTTGTATACAATGAATCCTGATACTAATTGGTTTGTAAAGTGTATGAAATGAAACCAACATGAATCGGATTGTGCGA
The DNA here is from genome assembly GCF_042186555.1 of Aquarana catesbeiana. NCBI lineage: Eukaryota > Metazoa > Chordata > Amphibia > Anura > Ranidae > Aquarana > Aquarana catesbeiana. Next base: position 179,479,730 of record NC_133333.1, read on the forward strand.
CTATAAGGGGGAATAGTAGTGAGGCGAGGTTTTAACGAATTAATCGGGACCATGACAACTTCGAAGGAAGACGGGGTGTGGCTTTTTTTTTTTTTTTTTTTTTAACTTGACTGACCTGGAGGAAAATGACAGATGACAACCAGTGAAGGGTTTGACTACCTGACCTGAAAAAGTGACTTGTAACGTTATGTTGGAGTACATGGCTGGACTGACTCACAAAAGGGAGGTGACCATGCAAAACCCCAGGATCCCGAACATACCTGGAAAACAGACACCCAGGGGAGGCCCGGCAGGGATCCCCCAGCCGGGGAAAGACCAGACTGCACCGTATCTATGTCTGCAGGGGGCACATAAAAGACCTGGCAATCAAATGTATTAAAGATTAAAAAATAGTAATGGCTATGCAGGTTTGAAGTGTATGTAATACACACAGTATTTTTAGGACATGAGTGGGGCCACAGACCGCACATAAATTAAATAGGGCATCAAAGCCTCAAAAAGACTCACACTTTAAAAGCAGATTGGTTGAGAAGACGAAAACGCGTGGAGTTTCGTCTTATCAACCAATCTGCGTCTTATTCGTCTTATCAACCAGGCCTCCCCTGGGTGTCTGTTTTCCAGGTATGTTCGGGATCCTTGGGGTTTTGCATGGTCACCTCCCTTTGTGAGTCAGTCCAGCCATGTACTCCAACATATACTATTGTTCACAACAGCCTACATCCCAATGTCTATTTATCTGTTTGTTTATATGGTGTTTTTGTATCTCTATGCATAGATTCTTATATATTGCAACAAGCTCTTACCATTCCCTGAGGAAGCCAATGTCTTGGCGAAACATGTGGGAAACTGAGCTCTTGCTTTGAAGGCCGTCTCTACCTGGCCCACCCTACTGCATTGTGGTCATGTACAATATATATGTTAATTGCAGCCAATGACTTTATCGTTTCTTGTATGTATTGAATTGTGCTAAATAAAGTATTTTTTGTAATTTTACATCTACTATCTTACCTCCATACTTTTCTCCTTGGCACCGCTATAATCCCCTGCTCTCCCTATTGATCAATTACTAAGTTATTTTGGGATGAGGTGCTGCATCTGATGCAACCCGTCTAGCCATACCTTCATTTGACTTATAACGTGTTTAAGCGACAGGTGCATGAAATTAAATAAAATGAGTAAAATGTTTATGCCATGATAGAGGCACGAATCAGTGTGCGCGACTGTGCCAATGAGGCCAAGCCAACTGGGGCTTCCTGGGATGAAGCGATGCCTGACGGATGCCCTGGACTCGAATCGGGGCACGGCATGTGACAACGAAATGAATGAAATGTTTGCCTTAGAGTGAAATGAATAAAAATGTTTCGCCATGACAGAGGCACGAACCGTGCCGCCACTGCCACTGACAGCGAACCGGACTCTGGAGCATGTACTGAAATGAGGCAAGAAGAAAAAACACTAGTGCACACCGGAACAAAATCGGTGCATCACGGATGCGACCGGTTTTGAATCGGAGCATGGTACGTAACAGTGAAATGAATGAAATGTTTGCCCTGACAGAGGCACGAATCGGCTGTGCCGCGACTGCGACTGACAGTGAACCAAGCTCTGGTGCAGGTGCTGGATGAGGCCAAAACATTTTTTTTTTCCGACTGCGACAAACGACGAGTCGGACTGTGGAGCACAGAATGAAATGGGGCCAAGACAACTGGGGTGCGCCGGGACGAATCGGTGCATCTCGGATGTTACTGGATTCGAATCAGGGTGTGGTACGTGACAGTGAAATGATGAAACGAATGAAATAATTTGTCATGTTAGAGGCACATGCCATGACAGAGGCACGAATCGGTCATGCCGCGACTGCGACTGACAACGAGCCGGACTCAGGAACATGTACTGACATGAGGCCGAAAAATAACTGGGGCACACCGGGACGAATCGGTGCATCACGGTTGTGACTAGATTTGAATCTGAGCGCGGTACAGGAGACATCTTTTGTTTGCTTGCTAGATTTGGGGTTAAAGTCACAAAGACGAGCCACTCGTTCCCATTCTGTCCCTGGGGTCGATTCTTCAATGTCACTTACAAATGCCTCCTCAGCAGCCCGATTATTTGCTTTAGTCTACTGTAATAACTCATCTTGTCTTATGTACCACTCTTCTAGCTCCTTAGCAGCTTTCTCCTTCCACTCTCCTTCTTGCTTTCTAGAGTTGGCATCAAGTACTTCTAAACGACTCCTGAGGTGAAATGATAAGCCATGACAGAGGCACGAATCTGTGTGCCGTAATTGTGACCGATAACGAACCACGAACCGGACTGTGGAGCATGGTATAATACATGAGACAACAATGGAATTGGGGGAGTTTTGGGACTTTAAATGGGGCACATGGCATGTGCCCCCATCCCGGGATCAGTAAGATAAAAAAAAAAAAAAAAAAAAGGGAAGTTGGGTATTTAAATGAGGTGGAAAAACATGTAATGAAGTGTTGTCATATTGTACATATGCATACTAAATTCAAAATACAGAATAATAGTAAAATTCATATACAGAAATCAATGAGTAAGTAACATCGTAATATACGTATGCATAGAGCGGTAACATCGTATGGGTAGATGTGTACATGATAAACACTTGGTACATATATATAGCATAATCAATTAACATGACAGCTGGCAGCCAAATGAATAATACAAGGTTAAGAATAAGTATGACATATCCTGATATGAAGTTAGTAGGGCATATAACTACATCCTTAAAGCCCGACGTGTTTCTGTGTAAGATACAATTCTTCAGGGGCGGATGTTGTGGGGTGTCTATAAAAATATAAATAATAAAAAAATTAATCCTAATGTAGGTAAGTACAGCAGGTCGAGACCTGGTAATGTGGTATACCCTAGGTATTTACATGCCTGTAAGCAGCGACGGTATGTAGTATGAGCAAAACCGGAGCCGTGGGAATGGTCTGTCCCGGGAGCTGAGGTGATAGAACACCCCATATCCAAGGACTTGCACATGCAGAAACCTCCAGAAAGGACACAGGCCCCTTGTGATCAAGGTGTAACCAGTGATGAAACCCAACAAAAAATATTGATGTAGCCTAAAAAGGATAAAAAAGGTGACCATTAGTGGTGGTAGTGAAAAAATGGAGAATGAGGTGTAGTGTATAAGAACGGTGGTGGTATGAACCACCGCATCGCCAAAGGAAGATGAGTAGTGAGAGGCTGAAAAAAAGAAAACAGAAAAAAGCATGTGCTGAGAAGTACTGTCCATGAGGACACATCTGTGTTTACCTTGTGTGAAAGTGCAAGCATGGAAAGCTTCCAAAAGGTGAGCGTGCAGCCTGTGTGTGAGGGAAGGAGAACTGCATTGGGGAATGACTTTATGCGGGTCCAAGGAGGGGGGGCCCATCACCAACGTCACACGCACGACAAAAAAGAAGGGCGGGCCCAAGCATGCACGGCGGATGCCGCACGTGACCTGGTGCCGAGAACCCCACTATCGGCTGGATGGAATCAACACGCAGCCTCGTTGTGGCGCTGAAAGGTGACGACACCTCACATGCGGGGCTGCTAAGCGTGGCGCCGATGCGTTGTGGACACCCGCCCACCAACCCAGGAAGGGGGGGGGGGGGGAAGGGTGAGTGTGCAGAGCGCATCGCAGCTCCCGGGAACTAGACAATAACACAGGCCCGAAACAGCAATATCTGCATAAACCGCCGACACCTTGGGCATGATTAGGTGCTGCCACCAACTGAAAAAACAAGGATAAATGTTGTCTCGCCACGTGTACAACTACACATGGATGGCAGGGGAACACTGCCAACCAAAGTCAAACACCTCCATCCCTAATGCATAAACAATGGAATTGGGAGAGTTTTGGGACTTTAAATGGGGCACATGGCATGTGCCCCCATCCCGGGATCAGTAAGACAAAAAAAAGGGAAGTTGGGACTTGTGAGGTGGTAGACTTTGTGTGTACCAAGTGTTTATCATGTACACATCTACCCATACGATGTTACCGCTCTATGCATACTTATGTTACGATGTTACTTACTCATTGATTTCTGTACATGAATTTTACTATTATTCTGTATTTTGAATTTAGTATGCATATGTACAATATGACAACACTTCATTATATGTTTTTCCATATGATGTCTACCATCTATATGCATTATATTTTTTACTTTAATAAAACTGACCACATTTTCTACACAAAATCTACCACCTCATTTAAAGTCCCAACTTCCCTTTTTTTTGTCTTACTAATACATGAGACAAGAACAACTGAGACACGGCTGGACAAACAGGTGCGAAGGGGACGCAACTGTATTTGAATCAGAGTGAGGTACGTAAAAATGAATGAAAAATGTTTTAGAAATGATAGAGGCACGAATCGGTGGCTGAGTGCTACGGCTACGTGCAGGGTTTTTTAACAAAATGACTCGTAAGTTCTGTATTGGGGTTTGAACGACACACGGTATCTAGTAAATGGTGATACATGAAATGAAGAAATGTCAACGAAACCCTACCTGCAACAGTCAAGCCAGACACGTTTGTATGAAAAACTACGAACGGGAACCGAAAGCCACTGAAATTTCGAACGCGCAACTCACAAACGCCAACGAGTTGGAAGAGTCGGCCTAGTGACGTAACGTACTGTGCACAGAAAACCGACAAAGACCACTGGCGAGCGGGCTGGTTAAATACCCCCCGGGCTCCTCCCATACACACACACACACACACATATACACACACACACATATAAATCCAGATCTTTTGATGATGAAACAAAAAGATATTTTGAATAATTGGACATGTGATATTCATGTGTCCACATCAATAATACCCACCGAACACCATGTACCCAGAGACTAAAAATCCTTTAAAGGAACTGGTAAAATGCTTGAGTGAATGTTTGGAGTTCAACAAGAGACAAATCCAATAGATTTTCCCTACATGTGTATCTCCTTTAAGATCGTTCTTCAGTAAGGGCGGGTACATTCGAGGGGTGGATGATGTTAAAAGGAGCCCTCGTACGCCGCTCTGAAGTCCAGACGAAGCTATGCAATAGCAGTGTGAAACGCGCTGACGTCATTTCCACCCAGACACCACGTTACGACGTCATCCCCCGCTGTGTTGGCGAACCTCTCGGAAACAGATGGGAAATTTTTCCCACTTAATGGGCAGAGGGAAGGCAGTGAAGGATTGATATTCACGGACCTACACCAGCCCCTATATGGAGAGAAGCGGAAGCTACATGGCATGAAAGCACTAATCCCTCAGATGACACCCGATCGGTAAAGAATCTTCTGAGATAAGGTGACACGGATATTTTTGAGCTGTGCTACTTTGAGGACCAATTATATTTATCTGATCATGGTCCCTAACCAGAGCGGTAACGTATGATTGATGAGACATACTAACGTCTCCAATGTATTACCATCAAGCGCTCACCAACCTTGCTGCCAGGTTAACTCTATATTAGGGTTTGTCATACAAGGAAATATCCATAATCAAGCTTATTCAAGTAACTGATAACACAGACTTTGCTTTGTGTGTCTTTGATCAAACCATAGTCTCACTATAGGATTGTGGACTGACCGGCATTTACGGCCCCTCTCCCTCCCTTCTCTCACCCCTCCTTCCCTATGGCTCGAGCCTCCAGGGGGTTGGCGCTTGGTTGTTTTACTCTCAGCACTTGCTGAGCACCCGGCATTGTCCGAGTGAGCACAACCTGCACCAATATACCTGGCGTCCGGACATCTTTGTGAATTTGTTTTATGTTGTAAATGTCCCACATGTATGTGTAAATGTTTGGCCAGTCCATTGTGACTAGCTACAACACTCATGAGCAAGTCTGGAATTAGTAACCATAGTTAACCACCATGTTTTATATTTAAGAATAAAGTGCTCATACTTTACTTCATCTGTGAGGTGTTTTCTGTCATTCTATAAGCCCTTGCTTTTTTTGCTCCCCCACCCCCCCCCGTTTGGGACTTTTTTTTGTCCATATGTTTTTTTAAGGGCTGGGTGACAGACATCACTATTTACACTTACAACATGGGTTCCTAAGCCTCCTCATAACACGTTTTTTAGCCTCATGCTGGAATACCCTTCCACAACGCATTTTCAATGCCCTGGCTGAGGGAAGGAGGTTCTCACCCAAGATTTGACGATGCACGGCCCCGTCCATCGCCACTTTGATGAGGTGAAGTTGTCCTATCCGCTTAGCAGAAAAACACCCCAAGCATAATGTTTCCCCCTCCATGTTTGACGGTGGGGGATGGTGTTCTTGGGGGGTCATAGGCAGCATTCTTCTTCCTTCTCCAAACACAGCGAGTTAGGTTGATGCCAAAGAGCTAGATTTTTGTCTCATCTGACCACAACACTTTCATCCAGTTCTCCTCCGAATCATTCAGAAGTTCATTAGCAAACTTCAGACAGGCCTGTACATGTGCTTTGAGCACTTGATTCCTCACCATTCTCATGATCATCGAAACTCCACGAGGTGAGATCTTGCATGGAGCCCCAGACCAAGGGAGATTGACAGTTATTTTGTGTTTCTTCCATTTGCGAATAATCTCAACCGCAACTGTTGTCATCCTCTCACCAAGCTGCTTGGCAATTGTCTTGTAGCCCATTCCAGCCTTGTGTAGGTCTACAATCTTGTCCCTGACATCCTTGGACAGCTCTTTGGTCTTAGCCACGGTGGAGAGATTGGAATTTGATTGATTGCTTCTGTGTCTTTGATAAAGAGGTAACAAGCTGAGATTAGGAACACTACCTTTAAGAGAGTGCTCCTAATCTCAGCTTGTTGCCTGCATAGAAGACACCTGGGAGCCAGAAAGCTTGCTGATTGATAGAGGATCAAATATTTTTTTTCACTCATTAAAATGCAAATCAAATTTATAACTTTTTTTTAAAAGGTGTTTTTCTAGATTCTTTTTGTTATCCTGTCTCTCACTGTCAAGCACGTTATTCCACTACATAGCTTGGTGTCAAAGACAGAAATGGTACTTTTAATCCCAGACCTGATATCATTTATAAAAGTTATTAAAAAGTAAGGGTCCCAACAATGAACCTTGGGGTACACCACTGATAACCTTACACCATTCAGAGTAAGACTCATTAACCACTACTCTCTGAATTCGGTCTTTTAGCCAGTTTTCCATCCATTTACAAAATTGATTTTTTTCAAGCCTGTAGACTTTACCTTACACATTAGTTGTGTGTAGGGAACTGTGTCAAACACTTTTTCAAAATCCAAGTATACCAGAATTATGTAAATACTTTGTGCATAGTCGGGGTACAGGTTCACTTTAGGTTATTTTTTTACTGTTTCACCAGTGCATATTTTCCCATTCTTTTGGTACAATTACCTGTGAAATGATTTGGTAGGCATTTTGAAATGTTACTTCTTAATATAACCATGTAATTATCTGGGAGTGTTGAACCCTTAGATTGTAGCAGTCCCTACAGATCAGAATTGCTTACATGGAGCTACAGACAATAGAGAAGACTGTACACTTAGAACATTTTCCAATGTAACAGCAGTACACACTGCAGAACAATGGTTCACTCATGAGAATTATTCAAGCTATTTTCTGCTTGAGTCAACAGGCACGTGCGGATAGTACAATGAGCAATGTTTCCTGCACACAGTAAATAGTCAATGTGCATTCAGCTCAGAAATTAAGCCTATTTATATAGAAATATACTATTTGTTATAGCACCTCCTGCATTTTAAATGGTGATCCAATGGGCCAGCAAACAGGCTTATTTTCAAATCACAAAATTACAGTATCCCACATAAATGAGTACACCCCTCACATTTTTGTACATTTTTTATTAGCTCTTTTCATGTGACAACACTGAAGAAATAACACTTTGCTACAATGTAAAATAGTGAGTGTGCAGCTTGTATAACAGTGTAAATTTGCTGTCCCCTCAAAATAACTCACACAGCCATTAATTTCTAAATCACTGGCAACAAAAGTGAGTACACCCCTATGTGAAAATTTCTAAATTGGGCCCAAAGTGTCAATATTTTGTGTGGCCATCATTATTTTCCAGCACTACCTTAACCCTCTTGGGCATGGAGTTCACCAGAGCTTCACAGGTTGCCACTGGAGTCCTTTTCCACTCCTCCATGACGATATCACGGAGCTGGTGGATGTTAGAGACCTTGTGCTCCTCCACCTTACATTTAAAGGATGCTCCACAGATGCTCAATAGGGTTTAGGTCTGGAGACATGCATGGCCAGTCCACCACTTTTACCCTCAGCTTCTTTAGCAAGGCAGTGGTCATCTTGGAGGTGTGTTTGGGTTCGTTATCATATTGAAATACTGCCCTGCGGCCCAGTTTCCGAAAAGAGGGGATCATGCTCTGCTTCAGTATGTCACAGTACATGTTGGCATTCATGTTTCCCTCAATGAACTGTAGTTCCCCAGTACCAGCAGCACTCATGCAGCCCCAGACCATGACACTCCAACCACCATGCTTGACTATATGCAAGACACACTTGTCTTTGTACTCCTCACCTGGTTGCCACCAAACACGCCTGACACCATCTGAACTGTAACTCAAATAAGTTTATCTTGGTCTCATCAGACCACAGGATATGGTTCCAGTAATCCATATCCTTAGTCTGCTTGTCTTCAAACTGTTTGCGGGCTTTCTTGTGCATCATCTTTAGAAGAGGCTTCCTTCTGGGATGACAGCCATGCAGACCAATTTGATGCAGAGTGCGGCGTATGGTCTGAGCATTGACAGGCTGACCCGCCACCACTTCAACTTCTGCAGCAATGCTGGCAGCACTCGTCTACTTTCCAAAGACAACCTCTGGATATGACGCTGAGCATGTGCACTCAACTTCTTTGGTCGACCATGATGAGGCCTGTTCTGAGTAGAACCTGTCCTGTTAAACCGCTGTATGGTCTTGGCCACCGTGCTACAGCTCAGTTTCAGGGTCTTGGCAATCTTCTTATAGACTAGGCAATCTTTATGTTGAGCAACATTTCTTTTTCTCAGATACTCAGAGTTCTTTGCAATGAGGTACCATGCTGAACTTCCAGTGACCAGCATGAGAGAGTGAGAGCAATAACACCAAATTTAACACACCTGCTCCCCATTCACACCTGAGACCTTGTGACTGGGGCTGCAACTAACGATTATTTTCATAATCGATTAGTTGGCCGATTATTGTTTCGATTAATCGGATAATAACCTTAAAAACGCGTGGTATATAATTTAATGTGTAAAGTTTAAAACAAAGGCAATTTATTCTTCAAAATCTATATGCAGTGGTAAATATAAATAATCAACTATATGATTAGGGTGCAAAATCTCTAATCCACTCTGAGAATAACAGACAGAAGAGATATACTGTATATACTATTGGAGGTTGAATCTGGTAAATATCATCAGACTCAGAGATCACATTTTTTTATTTAGACCCCATTCACACTGGGCCAGTTTCAATGTGCCCTGCTCCCACGTAATGTGCCCTGCCTCCTTGAAATGTGCCCTGCTCTCACGTAATGTGCCCTGCCTCCTTGAAATGTGCCCTGCTCCCACGTAATGTGGCTTGCCTCCATGTAAAAGTTTACTTTAAATGTAATAGTAATGCCTTCTATTACCTCCAGTCTATCAGCGTCCACCTTCTCTGGGTTCAGATGCTGATCTTCCCTGCATAGTCTTTAAAGTTATTTTTTTTAAAACAAACATGGTATACTTACCTGCTCTGTGTAATGGTTTTGCACATAGCAGCCCCGATTCTTCTCTTCTGGGGTCCCAAACCGATGCCTCTGGCTCCTCCTGCCTTTAGAGTGCCCCAATAGCAAGCTGCAAATTATAGTATAGTGTGCCCCTATAGCAAGGTAAAAAAACTTCTGCTTTTAGACCCACTCACTTCCTGCCCAGGACTACATGTTCCATGAGGTATTGCTCCTCACACATTCACATGTTCTCAGGCACTTCCTGACATGTATGGATGGTGTACTGAGATGTATGTGTGCTGCACTGTATTTCCTGATATGTAAACAAATAATGCATTCTGTATGCAGGCCAAATAATCGGCTGGCCGATTAATCGATTATGAAAATAGTTGACAACTATTTTCATAATCGATTAGTTGTTTCAGCCCTACTTGTGACCCGTTAGTGTTACATGACACTGGGGAGGGAAAATGGCTAATTGGGCCCAATTTGAACATTTTCACTTAGAGGTGTACTCACTTTTGTTGCCAGCGGTTTAGACATTAATGGCTATGTGTTGAGTTATTTTGAGGGGACAGCAAATTTACACTGCTGTACACTCACTACTTTATATTGTAGCAAAGTGTCATTTCCTCAGTGTTGTCACATGAAAAGATATAATAAAATAACCCTGGCAAACAGACGACACCAGAAGTCTCAAGAGACTCAGCCGTGCTCTTGAGCCAGCATGGCGTAAATCTAAATCCCTGCAAGATTTTACCCTCTACAAATCTGCCCTTCTCAAATACAACTCTTGCCTCCACACTGCTAAACAAACCTATTACAACACTCTCATCAAAACCCTATCATCCAAACCTCGTCAACTCTTTTCTACCCTTAATTCCTTACTTCACCCCCCACTGCCCCCACCCACCAACTTGCTTACCGCTCAACATATTGCCAACCACTTCAATAGCAAAATCAACACAATTCACAAGGAGATATCCAGCATTCAAATTCCTCCCCTACCCAACATATCAGGTCCAACACCAAACTCAATACTCTCCTCCTTTTGCCCAGTTACCACAGAAGAAGTTGATAAACTCCTCTCCATGGCCCACCTCACTACATGTCCCCTGGACCCTGTCCCCTCTCAATTACTGCAACCACCTTCCCACTCTATCCTCAACTCCCTAACCCACATCTTCAACCTCTCCCTCTCCTCCGGCACCTTTCCTTCCCCGCTCAAACATGCACTGGTTACCCCCATACTCAAAAAACTCTCACTAGACCCCACCTGTTTGAATAACTTAAGACCTATCTCCCTGCTCCCGTTTGCCTCCAAGCTCATCGAACGCCTTGTTCATGGCCAAATGAGTTGCTACCTTACAGACAACAACCTTCTTGACCCCCTACAGTCTGGCTTCCGCCCAAAACATTCTACTGAAACTGCCCTACTAAAACTCACCAATGACCTAATAACTGCCAAAACCAATGGCCACTACTCCATACTCATACTTTTAGACCTCTCTGCTGCCTTTGACACAGTTGACCACCTGCTGCTCCTCAGCAAATTACACTCCCTTGGCCTCCGTAATTCTGCATTATCCTGGCTTTCCTCTTTTAGTGTCACTTACAACTCCATCTCCTCCACTCCCCTTCCTCTTCCTGTTGGGGTACCCCAAGGCTCCGTCCTTGGGCCTTTCCTTTTCTCACTCTATACCTCTTCCCTGGGCCAGCTGATAACCTCCCATGGCTTCCAATACCACCTCTATGCCGATGACACACAGATCTATCTCTCCACTCCTCAACTCACCCCCTCTATCTCCTCACGGATGTCAAACTTGCTGAATGACATCGGTATGGATGTCACACCACTTCCTCAAACTTAATCTTTCTAAAACTGAGCTTGTTATATTTCCTCCTTCACGGTCCCCCTCCTGTGACTTCACCATTAATATCAACAACACAACCATTGGTCACTCCACACATGCCAGGGTCCTGGGTGTAATCCTTGACTCTGACCTCTCCTTCAGCCCCCATATCCAATCACTGGCTAAATCCTGCCGCCTTAACCTCCGCAACATCTCCAGAATTCGACCCTTCCTGACTAATGACACCACAAAGCAACTTATTCACTCCTTGGTTATTTCCCGCCTCGACTACTGCAACTCTCTCCTTAATGGCCTACCCTTAAGCAGGCTATCCCCCCTTCAGTCTATTATGAATGCTGCTGCTAGACTAATACACCTCACTAATCGATTCGTGACTGCTGCTCCTCTCTGCCAATCCCTTCACTGGCTTCCCCTACCCCACCGTGTAAAATTCAAAATGCTAACCATAACATACAAGGCCATTCACAACATCGCCTCCATCTACATCACCAACCTCATCTGCAGATATCGCCCAAATCGCCCCCTCCGCTCCTCCCAGGACCTCTTGCTCTCTAGCTCCCTTGTTACCTCCTCCCATGCTCGCCTTCAGGACTTCTCCAGAGCCTCTCCCATCCTCTGGAATTCCCTGCCCCAGTATGTCCGATCAGCCCCTACCCTGTACACCTTTAGGAGATCCCTGAAAACTCATTTATTCAGGGAAGCCTATCCCACACCCACATAACTATCCCCAAGCCACCCCCATCAAATCATTCTTTGCAGCTATTACCTTTTGTACCACCACTCCCTCCCTTTAGAATGTAAGCTCTACGAGCAGGGCCCTACTGTACCTTTTGTATTGAACTGTACTGTAATTGTGTTGTCCCCCTTATACATTGTAAAGCGCTGCGTAAACTGTTGGCGCTATATAAATCTCGTATAATAATAATAATAAAATATTTACAAAAAAATGTGAGGGGTGTACTCACTTTTGTGAGATACTGTATATGCTGGTGACAAGATCTTCAATGTTTTGAAACGCTGCCATGATGTTGCTCCCCAGCACAGCACTTCCAGGTGTCTGAATTCCCGCTACCCTCACCGCATGCAGTAGTTCCTTTGGCAGCCTCATACATCACTACATAAAAAGCCAGCGGAAGGAACCACTGCGTACAACAGGAAAAATGAAAAATGGGCATTTGACTTACAGGGCTGATTGAATACTTTCAGCAGCAACGCACAGCTTATCTGCAAGACATGGGTCACTGTAACGGTAATGCCTATTCTTTCTATAGGTATTGCTTTTCTGACCATACAGAAACAAGGCCACATTAACAGACAAAGAAACTTTAACATAACCAATTAAAGTGGCATCCCAGGAGGCAATCTCTTACAGCTGCACATGCATTATGTCATCAGGGGGCCAGCTTCAAGAACTCAGGAAGAAAAAAAAAAAAAAGGAAAAGAAAAGAGGGGAGAAGGATCTGTAGTTTCCAAGTACTGTTTTATTGAAGCGAGTGGTGTCCTTGGAGAATCCCCATCAACACACCTAATGGAAAATATACCCAGGTGGCTGCAAGCAATCATTTAGAAGCACATTACTTAGCACACAACATCAACTACACTGAAGTGTAAACAACTTCTTTGCATGGTCCAAAATACTTAGCTATACAGAATACAACTATACAGGGACCACTGGGAAGCTGAAAAATCACTAGTGGGTAAGGTATGTCTTTTTGCTAATGACACAAAGGTGTGCTATACGACTGATATTCCTGGAGGTGTCTGTAACAAGGAACAAGATTTGGCATGGCTGGAAGATTGGTCAAAGCTGTGGATACTGCAGCTCAAGGTTTCTTTAGTTGGACCTCATTTAACCACTTGACCACTGGGCACTTAAACCCCCTTCCTAACCAGACCAATTTTCAGCTTTCGGTGCTCTCACATTTTGAATTACTCAGTCATACAATACTGTACCCATATGAAATGTATGTCTTTTTTTTTTTTTTTTTTAACACAAATATAGCTTTCTTTTAGTGGTATTTAATCACCATTGGGTTTTTTACTTTTTGCGCTATAAAAGACTTAAAATTCTGTAAAAAAAAAATGGATTTTTCTTTATTTAGGTTATAAAATTTAGCAAATTAGTAATTTTTCTTCATACATTTTTGCCAAAATTTATATTGCTACATATCTTTGGTAAAAATAAGTACAAATTGGTGTATATTATTTGGTCTTTGTGAAAGTTATTTTGTGAAAGTCCACAAGCTATGGTGCCAATATCTGAAAATTGATTACACCTGAAGTACTGACGGCTTATCTATCTAATTTCTTGAGACCCTAACATGCCAGAAAAAAGTACAAATACCCCCCAAATGACCCCTTTTTGGAAAGAAGACATCCCAAGGTATTTAGAAAGATGCATGAAGAGTTTTCTGAAGTTGTCATTTTTTCCCACAATTCTTTGCAAAATCAAGATTTTAAAAAAAAAATTTTTTCACAAAAAATTGTCATATTAGCAGGTTATTTCTCACACACAGCATATGCATACCACAAATTACACCCTAAAACACATTCTGCTATTACTCTCGAGCATGGCGATACCATGTATGAGACTTTTACACAGCGTGGCCACATACAGAGGCCCAACATGCAGGGAGCACCTTCAGGCGTTCTGGAGCACCCAGGCCAATTCTGACATTTCTCTCCTACATGTAAAAATCATCATTTATTTGCTAGAAAATTACATAGAATCCCAAAACATTATATATGTTTTTTTAGCAAAGACCCTAGAGAATACAACGGTGGTCGTTGCAACTTTTTATCTCGCACGGTATTTGCGGAGAAATTTTTCAAACGCTTTTTTTGGGGAAAAAAAACAACAGTTTTGTGCTAAAAAAACAAAACAATAAAGTTAGCCCAATGTTTTTGCATAATGTGAAAGATGAAGTTACGCTGAGTAAATAGATACCCAACATGTCACCCTTCAAAATTGCACACGCTCGTGGAATGGCGCCAAACTTTGCTACTTAAAAATCCCCATAGGCGACGCTTTAAAATTTTTTACTGGTTACATGTTTTGAGTTACAGAGGAGGTCTAGGGCTAAAATTATTGCTCTTGCTCTAATGTTTGCAGCGATACCTCACATGTGTGGTTTGAACACAGTTTTCATATGTGGACGGGACTTACATATGTGTTCGCTTCTGCATGCGAGCACAGGGGGACAGGGGGTGCTTTCATTTTTTTAATTTTTTTTTTTTTATTGTTCATTTTACTTTATTTAATTAGGTTTTTTCCAAAAAATTAATTTTTTGATCACTTTTATTCCTATTACAAGGAATGTAATCATCTCTTGTAATAGGAATATGGCATGACAGGTCCTCTTTACAGTGAGATATGGGGTCAATAAGACCCCACATCTCACCTCTAGGCTGGGAAGCCTGAGTCGGTAGAAGCACCAGAGGGCGGCGGGGGGGGTGGGGGGGGTGGGGTATTTCCCCTCTCTCGCCTCCCGTAAGAAGAATCAAGCAGCTGAACAGCTGCTATGATCATTCTTATGGTGTAGGGAATCGCCGGCTGAAAAAGCTGATATCTGAATGATGCCTGTAGCTGCAGGCATCATTCAGATATCCCCACACAAAGTCAAGGACATCATATGACGGCGGGCGGGAAGTGGTTAAAACGCATTTTTTTTTTTTTTTTTTTTAACACAAAGTTGTCCATTTATACAATATTTCTAACACATAGCATATGCATACCAAAAATGACACCCCAAAATAAATTCTCCTACTCCTCCTGAGTACGGCAATACCACATGCGTGAGACTTCCACAGCCTGGCCACATACAGAGGCAGAGCATGGCAGAGTATGGTCAAGCATGGCAGGGTATCGCAGAGTATGGCTGGGCATCACCGAGTATGGCAGAGTATGGCTGGGCATCACCGAGTATGGCAGAGTATGGCAGAGTTTGGCAGAGTTTGGCAGAGTTTGGCAGAGTTTGGCAGAGTTTGGCAGAGTATGGCTGGGCATCACCGAGTATTGCAGAGTATGGCAGAGTATGGCTGGGCATCACCGAGTATTGCAGAGTATGGCAGAGTATGGCTGGGTATCACCGAGTATGGCAGAGTATGGCTGGGTATCACCGAGTATGGCAGAGTATGGCTGAGCATCACCGAGTATGGCAGGGGATGGCTGAGCATCACAGAGTATGGCAGGGGATGGCTGAGCATCACAGAGTATGGCAGGGGATGGCTGAGCATCACAGAGTATGGCAGGGGATGGCTGAGTATGGCAGGGGATGGCTGAGTATGGCAGGGGATGGCTGAGTATGGCAGGGGATGGCTGAGTATGGCAGGGGATGGCTGAGTATGGCAGGGGATGGCTGAGTATGGCAGGGGATGGCTGAGTATGGCAGGGGATGGCTGAGTATGGCAGGGGATGGCTGAGTATGGCAGGGGATGGCTGAGTATGGCAGGGGATGGCTGAGTATGGCAGGGGATGGCTGAGTATGGCAGGGGATGGCTGAGTATGGCAGGGGATGGCTGAGTATGGCAGGGGATGGCTGAGTATGGCAGGGGATGGCTGAGCATGGAGGGATGGCTGAGCATGGAGGGATGGCTGAGCATGGAGGGATGGCTGAGCATGGAGGGATGGCTGAGCATGGAGGGATGGCTGAGCATGGAGGGATGGCTGAGCATGGAGGGATGGCTGAGCATGGAGGGATGGCTGAGCATGGAGGGATGGCTGAGCATGGAGGGATGGCTGAGCATGGAGGGATGGCTGAGCATGGAGGGATGGCTGGATGTGACTGCAATTGTCACAGAGCAGCGCTGTGGGCACTACAGATCCAGCCCACAGCGCTGCTGCCATCTGATCTCTCCCCCTCTCCTCTCACACTGTACCGATCGGTACACAGAGGGGAGAGAGGAACGAGAGTCACGACGCCAGTTTGTTTACAGGTGATCGCTCCATCATTTGACGGAGCGATCACATGGTAAATGGCCGCTATCAGCAGCCATTTACCGTGATCCGTGATGCGCCAGGTCGGTCACGGATGTTCTCAGGTGCGTGTCCCAGGGGGCGCGCAAGAGCGGGATTCTGGGAGGACGTCACTGTACGCCCTCCCAAAGTTATGCAACCGCCCTGTAGCAGTCATTCGGCTATGGGCCGGTTAGCAAGTAGTTAAAATACTGTGTCCAGTTGTGGAAACCTCATTTACAAATTTATATGAATAGGTTAGAGAAAGTCCAGAGATGGGCAACAAAAAATGGGGAAAGGTATGGGGGATAAAACATATCAGGAAGGACTGCAGGAACTCAAAGTGATACTAAATGCAATTATTTTGCCCTCAAATGAAAAAAAAAAATGTTATACTTACCTGCTCTGTGCAACAATATTGCAAAGACCTCTTACTACCTCTTCTGGAGTCCCCCATCAGCGCTCTGCTCCTCCTTCCTCCAGGTGTTCCCCCACAGAAAGCCGTGTATTAAGCAGGCACGCTCCTGAGTCAGGCTGTTTGCATCTATAGACACACTCAGACAGTGACCCACTCCTCTGCTCCCAGGAGGTAGACTGGCTCTTGCTGCCGCTCGTGTCTCCTGTGAGACCAGGAAGCGGTATTGCAGCCATGACATGGCTGGATTGGTGGGAGGTGCTAGGTAAGTGTTTACGGGACGGCACTAAGGTTTAAAAAAAAAAAAAAAAAAAAGTTGACTTTAGAAGCACATGTACAGTCTGGAGGAAAGAAGAGGGGGGGGGGGGGGGGCGAACATGACTGACACCTTTAAATACATTAAAGAAGTTCTCCTTTGGGGAAAACCTAATAAATGCACATATTTTTGCAGAAAAAAAAAAAAAAAAAAAAAAGACGTGCAGTTCTTTTTACCCCAAGGAGCCTAAAAAGCATTGCACCCACGATCAGTGGATCATAGGTTCCTGCTGATATTTACTCCAGCTTTCATGCCCGTACCTCAATGCAAACTTTCTGTTAGCAAGCTGGAGGAAGTGTCAATGAACTACAAGGGTGCTCAGAACTTCATTGAGAACTACATGCTATCTGCCACAGTGGCAGACAGGACTTGTAGTTCACGCATTTACAGATGGCTGTAAATGAATGACACTGCTGCACAAAGTCTAAAAATGTGACAGTGTGTGACCACATCATGGCCATGGTGCTGTGCTTCACATGTGCAGTATAAATTAAACAGCATATTGCATTTGGCATGTGGTACTGATGCCAAACGCAACCCATGCAAGTCTACGGGTCTGCAATGCAACCATGTGCTATGCATGCAATTAGGAGTGGTTGTGCGGCATATACAGGGTTAAAGTAGGCGGTGAGGAGGTGACATATCTGTAAGTGTGCAAAGGTGAATCCGCTTAGCACAGGACCTGCAAGATCACAGATACAACTGTAGTAACACAGACTGTTAGTGATTTTTCAGCTTCCCTAACAGCCCCCGGGTATGAAATATGCATACTTAGACCTCTTGCACACGATACTGATTTTTGAACATCTGCATTGTTGGACGTAATGTCAGAAGTTTATGTTGGACGTATTTGCACGCAATCCTATTCTCGCGTTTTCCAGCTCCCGGTATGTTGTATTCAAGACCATACAGGCGGAACATACTGACTGGAAATGCAGACTTTTCCATTGTTTTACTCATGAATATGCAGCGCTTGTTTACACACCAAAAAAAATAAAAAATAAAGCTTTATTGAGCTTTTTCAAGCTGCAATGTGCAAGAGTCCTTACACTGGTCCAAGCTAGACCAATGCAAGTATGAAATAAAGATCATAGCTGCAATTCTGATTTAAAGCCCAACCCAAGGAATTTAACAAAATCCAACTTTGCAGTTGGGCCTTGGCTTGTCCACCAAGCATGTCATTAATCTGGTCCAGCTTAAACCAATATAACATTGCATATAACATACCTGCGGAATCTCTCTAGAAGCTCGTTGGAGTAGATACTGCCTCTCTAGTGAGCTCTACTAGCTTCTGATTCCTGAGCCAAGTGGCTGCCCTGCTGCATTCTGTAAACAGGGGTTCAATAGCTTGGCATGGGCACCAAAGAATGCTTTGCATTCTACCAATGAATACAGAACTTTCTCCGATTAAAAGAGGTGTCACCCATGACAAGCTGCCGACCTCCACTCAGCACAGGACTCCGAAGCTAGTGGAAATGACTGAAGTAGCAATGTTTATTGGCGATTTCCAGCTTCTAGAGCAGGGATCTACAAACTTTCTAAGCAAAGGGCCAATGTAATTTCCTTAAAGTGATTGTAAAGTCTCTTTTTTTTTTAATTACCAGTTCTGTGCAGTGGTTTTACACAGAGCAGCCCAGATCCTCCTCTTTGGTGTTCCTGGCCCCTTCCTCCTGCTGAGTGTCCCCACATCAATTAGCATGGTATGGGGGGCACTCAAGCCAAGCCACAGCTCTGTGTGTCCATTCAGGCACAAAGCCGAAGCCTGGCCCCACAGCCTCTCTCTCCTAACTGGCTGACTTTGACAGCAGCGGGAGCCAATGGTGCCACGCTGCTGTTTCAGCCAATGAGGAGGGAAGACCCAGGCAGCCGAAGATACTGCTGCAACATCGCTGGATCTAGATGGGGCTCAGGTAAGTGTAGTCATGGCCCTGACCCCTAGAGGGCTAATGGTGACCTCCAGAGTCAGGGAGAGCCGACACCCATCTTCAGTGTGTGTTACTAGGCATAGTGGGTGTGGTGTAGATAAAGTAAGTTGGGCGCCAGACAATTTCAGAATGCGAAAAGAGACTTTCTCTCTTAACAGAACTGAGGAGAGAGGTTTAGGGTCTGAACACCCTTAGGCAGAAGCAAAATACTTTGCACACTCTGAGACAAAAATAGAAGAACGGCTATACAGTTCAAGGGCCTTTAAGCCAAATTGCAGCAAACTGTATCTGTAGACCACTGTCTTCTATAGAAACTGATCTGGTGACTTCAATACAGATCACAACTCACAATATCCCGTTGTAGATCCTCTCACTGAGCTCCCAGTCTCTCACTAGACTCTTCAGATCCCAGCCACCACTGGATCCCTTGAGCTCCATCACAACTATCCCGCTGTGGCTTTCAAGTGTCGCCCACACTGTCCCGCTGGGTCCCTGACTGGCTCTTCAGCTAACCTGCTGAATGCTCTGCAAGCATCACCCACACTGTCCTGCCGGGTCCCTAGTTTGACTCTGCTGAAGCTTTCCCAACTTCATCGTCCTCGACTAGTGAAAAGGGCTGCTCTGGTACTTCAGTCTCCACAGAACCTGACCTCTGATAACAGGAGAGATTGTCCCTTGCTGGCGACTATGTCCCCTTTACCTCTGACTCTGGTTCTCGCTTACCTCTGGCGACAGGAGTGGCCATCTCTGATGGCAACAACTTGGCTCTCCAGCCAGAAGAACCCCCTGCAACTTGGTTGGGCTTGAAGCCTGAAGCCCCAAGCTTGTTCGAGTAGATAATGCTACTCTAGTGAGCTCTACTAGCTTCTGATTCCTGAGCCAAGTGGCTGCCCTGCTGCATTCTGTAAACAGGGGTTCAATAGCTTGGCATGGGCACCAAAGAATGCTTTGCATTCTACCAATGAATACAGAACCAACCCCATGGCTGCTTGCTTCTAACCTGGATGGGCCTCAGGCCGCCTAGCAGCCAGGTACTCCCGGATAGACCTCAGGCTTCTGGCCTAGCAGCTGGGTGCTTTTCAACACACTTTCACCCAGACAGCCGTCAAAGTGGCACCGACCTCAATCACCTGATGACCACCCCCCACCGAATAAATAGGCTCTCCCAGCAGGCCAAGGGCAAAGAAACACCTGCCAATTTGCTGAGACAACCCATCCACTCCTAGTCTGGATTTACTAAGGCCTTGTCAATCTAATGCCGCAAGTAACAATGCCATCTAGTGACAGAGAGAGGTGCATCAAACCCAGATTTGGGAAAAGGTTAGTGAATCTCCCTAATAATCAGCTGGGCTGGTTATTGCTGAGCAAACTAAATTTGTTAGTAACCCTGCCTAACACCAGGGTGCTACATAAGTATTAGGAGGGGCTGAGTGGTTCTGCTGCACACAGGTTTTTTTATCTTGATGCATAGAATGCTGCCTTTACAACCACGTTAAGGCTTTAGGTAGGCTAGACTGTGGCCAGTGGGAGTAGAAAATGCCCCAAAATCACTGCCTCATCATTGGTTTTAATGGGATAAATAGTGCCCCATTCTTGGTATCAATAGAAGAATAGTACCCAATTGATTGTGTCACTAGGGGGAATGGTACCCCATCATTGATGTCAGTTGTTGAAATACTGCCCCAAAGCCCAGATAAAGGAGAGCAAATGGCCACATGTAACTATATAAAAAAAAAAATGCAATACCTGGAATTCTTTTTTACATAATAGCCCATTAAAATATTCAGGCCAAACTGAAATTGTGCAATCAGGAATAAAGGGTTTCTGAACGACACCGGCGCATCCCCAACCTCTGGCCTCCCCAGAGGCTTGAATACTGCTAGTCTTGCCAGTCAACGCTCGCAAACAAAGTCAGGATTTTTAAAAAATAATAGCTCATATTGTGAAACGCTCGTAAACCACGTTACTCGCAATCCAAGGTATTACTGTATTTTGTGCCATTAACCAGTATGAACACACAGATTCCAGCCAAGGAACAAAAACTGGTTTGAAGGAAAAGCATTTGCTGGGAAATAAACTGCTACATGCAACGGTGTATAATATACAGGTCATTACAGCTATTTACAGAAAGGACGGATCTATATAAAGCATGTAATGAGCATTGCATATATAGCTTAGAGAACATCTCCTATAAAGCAATCTAAATAAAGATCACCACATTTAGAAAGATTAGCTGAAGCTACCTGTCTCTCAGTCCTGATCCGTCTCAGTACCGGGGCATTGAAGGTGAAAGCAAGGCTGGATTCACAAGGACAGTGGCAGTGACAAGTAGAGTGCCATTTGCAACACATATACTAGGTTAAAGGATAGCTTTTCAGAGTGGCATTGGCGGCTGGTGCGCAAAACTTTTTGGGGAGGGCCACAAACAAACTGAAAAATTAAACTGTTAGTAATGCAGGACTGTAAATAGCCATTTATCATGCGATTATGTACCATTAATGCTAGATAAAACTGTGCCCATCAATTGCAGCCTCACTGTGCCCATCAATTGTAGCCTCACTGTACCAATCACATCCACATTTCAAATAAAGAAAATAAAACCACTTAAAATAAGGTGTCCTCATCAGAGTCCTCCTTTACAGCAGGTGCTCCGCCTTCACAGCAGGTGTCCCCATCAGAGCCCCCCCTTCACAGCAGATGTCACTATCAAAGTCCCCCTTTACAGATTCCTCCATCTGCATAAAAAAAGGTCGATGGAAGAATCCTCCCTGAAAGGACAGTGTATTCTGACAGTAGACCTCGCTATACTGTCAAGTGGAGACAGCCACACATGGAAATTTGGCCCCAAATTTGTCAGCTTGTGAACCAGATAATGATAAAAAACAACAATAGGCCATCCAAACACATACTCTTTCCACAACTGGCTGTGCATTGCATCAGTAAAGCCACTTTAGCATAACGTTTGCCATGTCTATATGAATAAATCAGACCACCAAACTTTTATGCCTCCTGGATCACTTTTTTTCTTTGTTTAGATGTTCCTGCTAGATGCTGCAAGTTGCATTTAGCGTGTCTAATCAGATCCTGAATGCAGAGAATTCCATTTTCTCCAAACGCAGCTAAACTGACCACACCCAAATGCAGGTAAACACCACAGTGTGAATGGCGCAATTGAAAAATCATTACCTGCTTTTAAATGCGTTTATAAACGTGCTCCAAATGCATGGTTTGACAGTGCCAGTGTGAATAAGGCCTTTGCAGTGCATTCTATGGTACAATAATGTTTGTTGCATTAAGGTAGCCCAATAAAATTAATGGGCTGCCAACGCATCCTAACATTCTGAAAATCAGACTTGACCCTTTTTTTGTAATGCAACATACTATGCATTACCATGTAGTGTGCATTCTCCTAATGCTTTTGGCGTCCATTCAAAATGAATAGCACTGGAGCACAGTAATGCATGCAGGTTACCACATTGTGTTAGTGGTAAATGGGACTTCACGATATTCAAATGGTACCTAATTAATTTTAACAGCTTTTCGCTCTTGATTTCTAATAGATATGTGACATGTTTGATCATGTCCCTCTTTACCACACGTTCTCCTACCCTGCTAACGGGAACTGTAGCCTGAAATCCTAGGGCCTCATTCACATGGGGACTGAGGCTCATAGTCCATGTATGGGTAATGTGTTTATGGGGCTTTAGCCACCAGACACTACATGCAGTCAGCCCATTTAAAAAAAAAAAAAAAAATTTATAGAGTCGCTTTTTGGGGGCGGCACCCCTGCAACCCCTATGGACAGGCCATCACTGCAAAGTGACATTTAATATGCACAGTATGCAATTTGCTACAAAGTCGAAAGTACAAACACACATGCTCGGAATCACTGCTCACCAAACAGGAAATTAGCAGAAGGGGCCTGAAGGGTGGTCGCTCAAGAGCTGAAATTCCTCGGAGTACGTCACTACTTTCGTGTTTGTGGCACGACAATTGTGTGCCGCTAGTATGCAAGACAAGATCCTGGCACATGACCTTTTGACAAAAATCAGACGCTCGGTTGGCCAACAATTGTACCGTGTGTACGAGGCTTTAGGGTCAAGTGCATTAAAGCAAGTGTCAGAGGTTTTGTTTCAGTCTCTAAATCTGCACATAGAGAAAGGCAACGTAAATATGGACTATACCTTCAATGTAACTTTAAGGCCCCATTCACTTGGGCTATCCGTACACCCATGCAAGGCCAGTATGGGATTCACAGGTGTTACAAACACATCTGCATGCATGCAGGCAATCCCACTCATGTCTTCTGGAAAGCAGCAGCATGAACGCAGCCACTGGTCACAATCTGACAGGTACATAGGTGTGTCCCCCTCTATGCCAGGGGTCTCCAAACTTTCTAAACAAAGGGCCAGTTTACTGTCCTTCAAACTTTGGGGGGGGGGGGGGGGGGGGGCATACTGTGGCCAGTGGGAGCAGAAAATGTCCTGGCATCAGTGGGAGTAAACAATGCTCCATCATTGGCATTAGGGGAGTAAAAGTACCCCCATCACTGGTGTCAGTAGGAGGAATAGTACCCCATTGCCAGTGTCAGTAACTATGCCCTACTGTTGCTGACAGTGGGAGGAATAACGGCACAAGAGCTGGATAAAAGCAAGCAAAGGGCCACATCCGGCCCCCAGGCCACAGTTTGAAGACCACTGCTCTATGCATTTGAGTACAAAAAAGAAAAAAAAAAAAACCTTGCATGGCTGTCACATTCAGACCAGCGGCTATGTCCATACAGCTGCTGCTTCCCAACAGACATAAATGGGATAGCCTGGATGCAGATGCACACAACACCAGTGCATCCCGTGCAGGCAAAAACGGTCTTGTGTATGAATAGGTACATCACATGAATTAAGCTGAACTCCAGACAAACAACTAAAAGAAATAAAGTACATACAACGAAGTGGTGTACCTGCCAAAGGAATTGTTTTTCTATCTATCCTGTTGAAAATTACACAGCCCTGCCCCACAGCACAACCCTGCTTTGCAGGGAAAGAGGCACATTATTTTTCTGCTACTGTTAGGTAACACAGGTCTCGTTTCTTCCTCAAACTGTACAGTGAAAAGAAAAGCAGCAGACTGATCATCTCTCTGTTCTCTTCTCCAGTCAGCCTGCCCCTCATTGGCACCACATTGACCCTGGTGCTGCTCCCTCAAATCTGAGCTCTGCTGTATTGGAGACTTCAAAAGGCTGATGTTAAAATTGGATTTAGGTACTTACACTCCTTGCATTCACAAAAATAGATTTATTGATACATTAATAAATACAGAGTTGCCATAATTAGTGTACGTGTCTGGAGTTCAGCTTTGCTTAAATTGAGAAATATTTTGAAACACAATACAAAGTTCAGACATTAGAAAAGAAAAAGACAAAACCTTTTTAGCTTTTGTTAGGGTAGGGAAAAGTTAGAATCACTATCAGTTTTGTATTGCTGTCTGTGTCGTTCCTTTCTATTTGGAAGTGAGGGGCCGTCTTCCCAAATGAGACAGAAACAAAAAACGGAAGACGCAACCATTTCTTACTTTCTAATTTTGTTTTTAATTGCTGCCTGGGTGCCCAGCAGGGAATTGCACCACACTTCCTGTTCAGTCTGACAAAAAGAAGTTATGGGAAACCTCCCTAGTGAACACACAGTACTGAACACAAGGTCTAACACTTCTCCAGGTTATCCTGCCCAATGTTCTAAAAAACGTTTAGGCTGGAGTTTGACTCAAAGTTGAAATATATATATTATATATATATATATATATATATATATATATATATATATATATATATATATATATATATATATATATATATATATATATATATATATATATATAAATATATAAAATTAGTGTTGCCCTCGTTAAATGGGAATTAAAATGGTTCTAAAGGCAGAAGGTTTTTTACCTTAATGCATTTTTTGCACTAAGGTAAAAACCTTCTGGGTGCAGCTCCAAGCCCGCCCCCCTATACTTGAGCCCAATCTAGGTCCAGCAATGTGAAAGAGAGCAGTGGCTCTCCCCGGTCTCTCTTTCCCCACTGGCTCACACGGCAGCCAGTGAGCCAATGAGGGGAGAGAGGAAGACGGTGCCAAGTCTGTGGGTGACTAGACAATGTCCATTCACAGAAGCATGGCTTGGGAGTAACCCTGCTCGAGTGCCCCCATAGCAGGAGAGGCTTCACTATTGGGTGCACTCGGTGGGGGAAGAACCAGGATCGCTGCCGGGGGACCCAAAAAGAAGAAAATCAGGACTGCTCTGTGCAATGTTTTTTTTTTTTTTTTTTTTTTTTTTTTTTATAAATGACAAACCTTTACAATTACTTTAGACTCACCAATTTAACAGCTTCCCAAAACAATTACATTCAAGGCATGTTCCTAGTAAGAATTGTCTAGGTTGCCAGCGAGCTTATGTTTGCTCTCAACTGAACCTTTAGGCCCTCAAATGTCATAGCTGATCAAACGTGTAGCACCATGGAAATAGCTGTTCAAACAGATGCCAAGATGGTACCTTTCTTGGCTGAAAAGTATAGAATTGTTTAGCTCTGCTTTAAGTGCACAAGGAGATCATTATTATTGTTCTTTTTTTCATGTGTCTCAATATAGATTTTTTCCTTTGATTTGTAAGGTGGACAAAAAACATCTCCCTACTTTGAACCAAACATGATTAAAAGGTAGAACTTCAGGAGAAACCCTTCCCAGCTCACAGCCTGGCTAAAGTTCCACTTTAAAGCACATATTTCCATCAGAAGGAAGGTTGGGCACCATTTCCCTTGTTAGCATATGCAGCATAGCTAATCAGCTGTTTATGCTGCTTCCGGATCAAAGTGTTTGTTAGCCCGGCGGACATGGAGTGACGCATGACGTCACCGGACTGAGGGCGGAAGCCGAGTCTCTCGTTCGTGCAGGACATGCAGAGCGGGGTGAGAGCCGGCGAGCCGCCGTTCCTCCGCGTGACCCCCCCCCCACCTTCAGGCAGAGGCAGCAACAGGTCGAGCAGACCCCCCCCTCGAGTGGCTGAGAAAAGAGAGAGACGGGATCCCGGAGCAGCAGAGGGCGAAAAATTTGAGGAGAGAGACTTCTCCTAAGTTATCAGACCTTCTGAAGGAGTCAGCAGAAGACGACAGAAGCCTCCAGGCGATAGCTGGCGGGAGCAGGAAACGGAGCGCGTCCCCTGCATGATGAACTGTGAGCTCTGCTTTCCCCCAAGGCATTCACCACGATGAAAACAAGGTAATGACAACTGGTCAGAAATACGCTGGCCGAGTGAAGAGAGCAAAGGGAAGAAGGACATGAAGGTATGACAAGCTTTTTTTCTCCCTGCTTTTCTCAACTGCATTACTCAACTTTAAAGTGTTACAAGTGAATGGTGCATTTCATAGTACTGACCTCAATTTAAGCTGCAGCAGTAAGGGGGCTATTCAGGATTGGACTGTATTACCTAAACCCGTGAGTGTTTTCCCAGATGAGTCAGACATGATCAAACTGAGGCCCTCCCTGATTCTCCCCTCCTGACTCGTGGACTATGGTTTGAGAAACTATCTGTAAACCAAACAGATGAGGTGCAGCATCTAAATGGGGTCGCCACAAAAGTAAAAGAAACAGAAATAATAAAGAAATAGCAAAGTGTGGGTAAGAGTTAAAACCTGACTTAAATCAAGGGGAAATCAACAAAAACCACTCAGCTTGCATATAAATTCTGGACTGTTGTACCGATGCTTTCGAGGGTGGGACAATCTGTCGGACCTACTGGTGGCCCCTATATAAATTATATGAGCTCATGAGACTGAGACTGGAATACTTATCTACTTGTGTGCTTGTCTGGGAGGAAGTAAAGTGTGCTTAAACTAGGATCCCCCCTAACTCTACCCACAACCGTCAGGAGCGGATTTGAGAGACTATTTGTAAATTGAACGGAGTATGCATGTGAGTCTACTCTAGTTACTAACTGAGGCGACCAAGATAAAAATCTTTCTATATATTCAATATTAGGACTGTCGCCCCTGTGCCTCTGAGGATCTGACTGGATCCGTCCCCCTGTCTCCCCCTTGGTAGTGCGGACGGTGGGGTGGGTTCTCGGCCTTAATTTTTGTCTTCTTATGCAAACTACATACCCCACTCATTTGGGACAAAGAGTAAACAAATTGTAAACAGTGGGGGGAGGAAGTATGAGAGGACGCTCCTCAAGAGTAGCGGAACCCCAGAACTCAAGGGAGAGTTTGAATACCAGCTCTATACAAAAATATTTAAAAGAGGCGAATTTGAAGAGCCCCGGAATGGAGGCTAAACAAACAGGAGCAAAGGACAAGAAGAAAGACCAGCAGAAGCAGAAAGGGGGACAGGGGGACAGGGCCAGAGAAGAGCAAGAGCTGGATGGCGCATCCGTCTGTGCTAGTGTGGAAGAGCAAAGAATAATGGCGTTAGTACCAAGCAAATCTGAAATGATCGACATGTTTGCTAAACTAGAAAATGTGATAAAAGCAGAAATAGTAAATGTCCGTACCGACATGGGACATCTCCTGCGTAGAGTGGAAGAGGCGGAAGAGGCGTCAGGAAACTTTGCTAAAGAAATCTGTGAGTTAAAAGAACAGGTCAAGAAAATGCAGATTGAGAATCGCATGTTGGCGTTTAGACTAGAACAGGAAAATCAGAGTCGACGCCAAAATCTACGGATTAGATCCATCCCGGAACAACATAATGAGGACCTGTGGGAGAAGATGAGAAAAATATTCAATCCGATTCTGGGTAGGCATGAAGAGGAAGCTCTGAGGATCGACAGGGTCCACAGAGCAAGGAAGCCCCCAAATATAAAACAAGAGATTCCCAGGGACGTCATTGTAAAGTTTCACTCGTATGAAGATAAAGAAAAAATATGGAAGAACTTAAAGGGGGCTCCCCCAATAAGCTTTGAAAATCAAAATCTACAGGTGTTCACAGATTTGTCAGCAGGAACTCTAGCACGAAGAAGACAGATGAAGCCAGTTCTAGACCAGCTCAAGAGGTCTAACTTGAAGTACAGCTGGGGATTTCCAACATCCCTGATAGTTATGAAAGACGGCAGATCGCACAGAATGCGTTTCCAGGAGGAGCTGCAGGACTTTTGTGACAGTCTGGGTATTCCCATCCCTGACCTGCCATAAGGAGAGACATGAAGTGTCGAGATTGTTCAGCTGGGGTGCGGGTAGTGTTGGGGGTTTTTTTTTTTTTTTTTTGCCCCCCAGCTGAAAGTCTCGGTCTATAAATTTCTTACTGAGGCATATGGACTTTAAACTTAGTCATTGTAATGCAGTATTTGGAGATAAGGAGGGGGAGAGTATTACTGGTTGATAGGATGCTCCTGCGGGGGGGGGGGGGGTGGGGTCGGCGGGGGGAGGGGGTGGTTTCGTAGGGCTAGGGAGCCGGTTTACTGTCCTCCCGGCTCCCCCCTCGAGGCATTGCTTCTTGGGGGGGTTCCGGATGCCGGCAGGGGAGTCCCACCCCGAGGAAGGAGGCACATTGAGGGAAATGGGTGATTTCCCAACATGTGGGCTCGGAGTCGGTCTTCCACCGAGGGGAGGGGGGGGGGAATGGGGGCGGGGGTGGGTTGGGTGAGGGAGGGAAGAGGGGGTGGGGGGGACGGGAGGGAGAGGTGTTCCTGCAGGTGGGGTTCCAGGGGATCAGGAGGGAAGGGAGAATGGCGTGATTGATCGATATGCCAGAGCTCAAATTTTTATCATACAATGTGAAGGGATTAAATTCGCCAAAAAAAAGACACAAATTATTGGGGGAGCTCCGGCACTTAGGTGCCGACGTTGTATTCCTTCAGGAGACCCACCTGACCCTAGATTCCAGAATCAGGATTTTTTCCCCAGGATTCCCCACGTGGTTCTACGGAGACACACCTCTTAAAAGAGCAAAAGGGGTTGCTATCGGGTTTTCGAAAACATCAAATTTCACATTAGTAGACAGGATGACGGACCCAGATGGTCGCTATATTTTATTGAAAGGCAAAATGGGGAATAGGATGTTTACCTTGGTGAATGTATATTGCCCCAATAGACACCCGTCAGTTTTTCTGGGACAAGTGCTTACAAAGCTCATGGAATTTAGGGAGGGGGAGGTGGTCTTGGCGGGGGACCTCAACTTCTGTCTAGATCCAGATCTGGACAGTACGTCCCGTGCCCAGGGGATAGGGAAAGCCTCAACCCGCGCAATCGGGCGGAGGTTATTTCGTTGCCAGTTAATGGATGTATGGAGAATGCAGCACGCTGAAGAGAAAGACTTTACTTTTTTTTCCCCTGTGCACGGGACCTACTCCAGACTGGACTATATATTTGTGGATCACAGCATGTTGGAGTGGGTTAAGGAAACGAGAATAGAAATTTCCTCCCTGTCTGATCACTCTCCGGTAGTGATGAAGGTAGAAATCCCAGAATGGCAACGACAACCTTTCTCGTGGAAACTTAATGAATCCCTGTTGAGGGATCCAAAGGTAGTTGAAAGGGTCCAGGAGGAAGTGGACTTCTTTTTCAAGTCAAACGACACGGGGGTAGTATCCCCCTCTATTTTATGGGAAACACACAAAGCCTACATTAGAGGGATCTTTATGTCTCTGGGAGCAGGTCTGAAAAAAAAGAGAAAGGAAGAAAGGGAAAGGTTAATAGAAGAAATTTTCTCTTTGGAACAGGTACATAAAAAGTTTAATGGGCAGAGTCAGGATTGTTATCGCCAATTAATAGCCAAAAGGGAGGAGTTGAGGGATCTGATGGAGCAGGATACTAAGAAAGCCCTTAACAAGATAACAAAGGATAATTACCTCTGGGCGAATAGGTCGAGTAAACACCTGGCTAGATTGATAAGAAAAAAAAAAGAGGGCGAAACTTTATTGAAAAAATTCAAAACAAAAAAGGCGAGGTAATATTGACCAGTAGAGGCATGGCAGAGGAATTTAAAAAGTTTTATACGTCTTTGTATTCTATTGGGCAACAAGGAGCAGAGGATCCCACGCGCAGTTGTAGAGGGGAGGAATTTCTGAAGGAGGCGGGATTGGTTGAGCTATCTCAGGAAGAGAGATCTATCCTGGATAGACCTATCGAGGAGGAGGAAATATTTGCCGCATTAAAAGATTCTCCAAAGGGTAAGAGCCCCGGTCCAGATGGATTCTCTACTATCTATCTTGAAAAATTAAAACATATTTTGGTGCCTAGGTTATGTCACTATTGGAACGAATTAGGCATCAACTGTGAAATGGAGAGGGAGGCTCTAGCCGCGACGATAACGTTGATTTTAAAAGAAGGGAAGTATGCCAGGCTTTGCTCAAGCTTTAGACCCATTTCACTGTTGAATACAGATGTTAAACTTTACGCGAAAGTACTGGCTAATAGACTGAAGGAAAAAATGTCCTATCTAGTTCACCCAGACCAGGCAGGTTTTGTACCGGGGAGACAGAGTAGGGACAATGGGGTGCGAGTGGTACTTCTGGGGGAAACCAGCAAAAAGGGAGGGCCCCCAGTTCTATTCCTGTCGATTGACGCAGAAAAAGCGTTCGACAGGGTAGACTGGGGGTTCATGATGAAAACTCTTGAGGCCATGGGAATTGGACCGAGGTTTATCTCGTGGATCAAAATACTCTATAACAATCCCACAGCATCAGTTAAGGTGAATGGAGCACTTTCAAAGCCCTTTAGTATGACAAACGGGACTAGGCAGGGCTGCCCGCTCTCCCCTCTTCTGTTTGTGTTGACACTCGAGCCTCTACTGGCCACTATCCGTA
The DNA here is from genome assembly GCF_042186555.1 of Aquarana catesbeiana. NCBI lineage: Eukaryota > Metazoa > Chordata > Amphibia > Anura > Ranidae > Aquarana > Aquarana catesbeiana. The sequence continues at coordinate 179,510,715 of NC_133333.1, forward strand.
ACAATCCTAACTGTAGTGGAGTGAAGATAGGAACTGAGGAACACAAACTCGCGGCATTTGCCGATGATGTTTTGTTCTTCATCACGAATCCCAGAATTACGCTCCCTAACTTGAGTCAGATTCTTAGAGGTTATGGGGACATCTCTAATTTCAAAATAAATGTAAAGAAGTCAGAGATATTAAATATTAGTATAAGAAAACAGGAGGAGGTCCACCTAGTAGAAGTGTTCCCCTTTCCGTGGAAAGAAGAAATCAAGTATCTGGGGATAAAATTAGCTAACACTTATAAAAAACTGTTTCTAAAAAATTATATCCCTCTGATGGATGAGATCAGGCAGGAGGCTAGGAGACTATCGTCAAGACCCCTCTCCTGATTTGGTCGCGTAAACGCGGTAAAAATGGTACTGACACCGAAAATATTATATAAGTTTCAGATGGTACCCATCCCTCTGCCCAGGTATTATTTTAGAGCTCTACGGGGCGTGATTGCGAAATTTGTCTGGGGAGGCAAAAAACCACGTATTTCTTATGCAACTTTAAGCAGGGGAAAAAAAAAAGGCGGGCTTGCTTTGCCCGATTTCAACAGATATTATATAGCTGTAGTGTTAGCACGAGTGATGGATTGGTCCAAGAAGGAATCGGAGAAAAGATGGGTAAATATAGAACACAACTTAAGTAACACTAATCTAGGGCACGTTTTGTGGAACCCACCTAAATTCAGAGCACTTAGTAGTAATACGGCCGTTTTGACACGTAACACTTTTAAATACTGGGATTTAATACACAAGAGAAATAAATGGACATATAACTCACCATTGATTTATATGAAAAACAATATATTGTTTGAACCTGGGAAGAGGGAGGTGGGGGGGAATTGGTTGAAAGATGATTGTATTCAATTAAAAATTTTTTTGAGTAAAGGGAGAATTTGCACGTTAGATGAGTTAAGGAAGGAACCGGAGTTATGGGTGATAGATGAGTGGAGGTTCCTCCAGCTTTCGCATTTCATAGACAAGTTACCTAAACCACTGAGAAGTGAAGACGAGTATAGACAGCTCGAGCGGTTCTGTACGAGGGGGCAAACAGGCGGAGAGATCGCTCAATTATATAGGATCTTGGGAATGGAGATGGAACTGGAGGAGCCTCCTTACATTAAAAGGTGGGAGCAGGAGTTGGGGTTACAGTGTAGTAAAGCGTTACTAGAAAAGATCCTGCAGTTGGTACACTACTCAGCACTTGACATAAGAAGAACGGAGACTCATTATAAATGTCTTGCAAGATGGTACGCCACCCCAGACAGATTAAGCAAAATGGACAATTCGAAATCTAGTGCCTGCTGGAGGGGGTGTAGAGGTTTGGAAACAATGACTCACATGTGGTGGAATTGCCCCATCATTAGGATTTACTGGAAAAAAATTATAGCCTTGATTAAAGAGATCACTGGGGAAGAAATAGCAGAGGACCCCTGGGTTTGTCTCTTTCATGGCACAACGTTGTCGGTAAAAAGATACCGGTCCTCCCTGGTCCCTATAATGCTCGACGCAGCTAAAAGACAGATGGCCCAGAAATGGCGGGAACTGCCAAATCCAAATATACGAGATTGGCTATTGAATATAAATGAAATATATAATATCGAGTGTTTGGACGAGAGGGGACAGGTACCAGACGAAGGGGAGGAACGGACGGGGAAATGGGCAGGTTGGCAAGGATTTAAAAAGGTCTTGGAGTTACTTGGAGGAGATAATAAATATAGAATAAATGGCGGAAGTTTATTTGAGACAGGCAAGACTTAACTTACAGGGTGGTCCCTCAAGGAGTCCTTTTGCAGGAAAGGGGGGAGGGAGTGGTTGGGGGCTTAGGTAAATGTGAGTAATATGTGATCGTGGAAATGTAAATGGAAATGTTTTTGGTGGGATACGGTTTTGTACTGATAAAATCATAAATAAAGAATTAAAAAAAAAAAAAAAAGAAGGAAGGTTGGCTTTTGGGAGTAGATTTCCAGCCGATTCCTTATGGTTGTCCACTGTCAGTGAAGTTGTGTTTACACTCTTACGGAAGGCTATAAGAGTAGGGTTGGTGCATGCATATATGGAGGTTAAAAAATAAATTAAAAAAAAGCCTTTGAGTGGACTTTTTCTAATGAACAGTTGGTATCAGGGGTCTACTGAAGTCCAAAGAAAACCACCCTGCAGGAAATGCATGTACAGGGCTTTACCCATATGCAAGAGTCATTATAACAGTAGAACTATAGGCTAAACATCCCCCCCCCCCCCCCCATATTTTGGATAGAGCAAGGGAGGCTGATAACCCCGGTCAGATTTTTTTTTCCGCCATCTGTGTCCCATTGCAGAGATTTTCCTTCACTTCCTGTCCCATAGCCAAACAGGAAGCAAGAAGAAAGCCCTGTAAATTAAGGGAATTTCTTGGGGACCCATTGGAAGGTTTCCCCCTCTATTACTTTTCCAGGGACAACCCAAAATTTGGTATTTTCTTTCAACGATAATGGTAAACAGGACAAACAGAGGATGAATCTCCCCATTGGGGCACAGACAGCAATAAAAGCCTAATAAGTGTTCTAATCCTTCTCTACTCTATCCAAAACTAAGGCCTCAATCACACGGGCCTTTTAAAAAGGGAGCTGTAAAGCTAGTACCAACGCCAGGAAAAAAGCAGTGTTAAAAACACGATTTTATCCGCGTTTTGCATTGGCGTCAATGCGCGTTTAGCCACGTTAGCTTTCAGCCGCGTTTCTCTGCCTCTATTCAAAATCAATGGTACCCTATGGGAGCCCATTGATTTGAATAGAAGTCGCACCAGAAGTCTGATCAAGATGTCCTGACTTGTGTGCTGGGAATCTTGAAGGGGAACACACAAAAACGTAAAAAAAAGTATTTTATTAAGGCAGCTCCGGCTCTTCTCCACTCTGCGCTGTCTTCTTGCTCTTTTGCCGGGTCTTCTCAGTCTGTTCTTCTTCGGATGTTGACTCGACGCGATCTCCCAATGTAATGCTGGGTCTGCTGTGTGCAATGACTTATACTGGCATGGGGCGAAGCCATCCGATGACGTAATTTTGAGGCCACGCCCCTTGTGACATCACTGCCTGGAGCATGATGGTGTGATGTCACAAGGGGTGGGGCCTCCAAATTACATCATTGGGTGGCCCCACCCCATGCCAATATAAGTCATTGCACACGGCGGACCCAGCATTGCGTTGAGTCAACATCGAAAGAAGAACAGAGGGAGAAGACCCAGCAAAAGAGCGAGAAGACCCAGCAAAAGAGATAGAAGACAGCGGAGAGAGGAGACCCGGCAGAAGAGGAAGACATCGCCGGAGAGGGGAGAAGAAAATTGGAAGAGACGCCGGAGCTGATTTAATAAATTACTTAAAAAAAAACCTGTGCAGCGTTTTTATTTCTTAAAACTTTTGTGAATGGGTAGAAATACGATGTACCCCATACATCTAGGGCTTGTTAAAGGGGGCTTCCAGATTCCGATAAGCCCCTGCCCGCAGACCCCGACAACCACCAGGCCAGGGTTGTCGGGAAGAGCCCCTTGTTCTCATCAACATGGGGACAAGGTGCTTTGGGGTGGAGGGGCCCCTGCTCCGAAGCACCCACCCCCCCTCCCCAATGGACTTGTGTGCTGAGAATCCCTTCAAGATTCTCAGCACACAAGTCGCACCGCAAGTCAAATCATCTTGATACGACTTCTATTTAAAGCCATGGGCTCCCATAGGGAACCACAGATTTTTAATAGAGGCAGAGAAACGCTGGACGAGGCTTAACATCTAGCTCTACTTTAACCGCTTGCCAACCAGCCGCCGTCATTATACTGCAGCAGGTCGGCACGTTCCCGCAAACCGTCGTAGCTGTAAGTCAGTCCCTTTAAACGGGAATAGTAGGCCCGCGCTGCACTGCGGGGGTGCTAATGCGCGTGGCCGGCGGTCGTTAATAATAATAAAAATAATGCCACAAATCTTTCCTCTATTTTGTAGATGCTATAACTTTTGTGCAAACCAATCAATATAAGCTTATTGCATTTTTTTATTACCAAAAATATGTAGAAGAATACATATCGCCCAAAACTGGAGGAAAAAAAATTAGCTTCTTTTTTTTTTTTTTTTTTTTTTTTTTAAATGGGGGATATTCATTATAGCAAAAAGGACAAAAAGTACTAAAAATATTGTGTTTTTTTCAAAATTGTCTTTTTTTTGTTTATAGTGCAAAAAATAAAAAAACTGCAGAGATGATCAAATACCACCAAAAGAAAGCTCAATTTGTGGGAAAAAAAGGACTTCAATTTTGTTTTGGGTACAGCGTCGCACGACTGCGCAATTGTCAGTTAAAGCGACGCAGTGCTGTAGCGCAAAAAATGGCCTGGTCATTGAGGAGCCAAATCTTCCAGGGCTGAAGTGGTTAATATCAGTTGGTAGCTACTTACATTTACCTACAATTATGTTCTTCTAACATACCAATGATACATTTTTAGGTGCTGGCATCCTGGACCAAGGCTGTTTCTCTATTTGTGCCTACCGTACTTAACAACTGAACTCCAGGGACAAAAACTCTAAACTATTTTACCCGGCTCCCGTCCGACCTATTGGAGAATGACGCAGGCAAAAACCTCTTGTCAACCTGGGCAGAGGTCATATTATGTCTGCTCGCAGCGGCGTGGTCTGTCACCGACTGTGTCCACCGGACACAGACGATAACTGATCACTGTACCGGCCCGCTGCCGGTACCATTTGACTGCTGTAACCAATCACAGCAGGTCACATGACAGTTGTATACAATGGATGGCTTCCTTTCAAGCCATCCATTGTATGCATATTTCTTGCTAGCTGTGATTAGTCAGCGTAATCACATAGTACAGACTGGGCCAATCACACCCTATCTGTACCATGTGATTAGCTCTGACCAAATCACAACAAAAGAAACTGAATGAATTGATTTCATTCAGTAAAATGCTTGTATGCTTGCATGTAGCAATATAATGCACTGCTATTTGCAAACAATGTGTAAAAATAAATAAAATAACACTGATCACTTCCCCAGAGTAGTGCATTGTTAACAATATATTGCTCTAGTTAAAGTGTGTTAAATTTTTTTTTTTCCTTTTTCAAACTGTCACTAGTCAGTGTCCCTGATTACCGCCACACCCTTTATAGGATGACACTGTACTGCACTGATAACAGAATGCAACAAAAAATAAAAAAATGTTTAATTTCTTAATTTTCCAAAAAACTTATGACAAAAAAAAATGACAACTTCAAAAGAACTCGCCATGCCTCTTACTAAATTCCTTTGACTACTTTCCAAAAAGGGGTCACTTGGGGGGTATTTCTATTGTCCTGGCATTTTTGGGCTTCAAGAACATCAACACTTATCAACTTTCATACTTTATTATAAACTAAATAATACACCGATTTGGGTTATTTTCACCAAAGAAATGTAGCAGAATACATTTTGGCCTAAATTTATGAAGAAATAGATCTAACAGAAACAAAAATGTTTGGTCTTTTTTCATTTATTTAGCAAATAAAAACCCAGTAGTGATTAAATACCACCAAAAGAAAGCTCCATTTATGTGAAAAAAAAAAAATGATAAAAATGTAGCTTGGGTACAGTGTTGCATGACCTCGCAATTGTCCTTCAAAGTGCAACAGAGCTGAAAGCTAGCCTGGGCAGGAAGGGGGTAAAAGTGCCCGATATTGAAGTGGTTAAATATATACATCAAAACACCATAAAGCATATAAATCAACTTTATGTGAATCAAATGCCATTACTAATCCACATATTGCCTTGTATATGAAGCAGTGACATCATCACTGTGGTGCACAGAGCCTGGGCAGAAAGAAGAGTTGTGGGAGGGACCCATCTGGCCCCACCCACTACAGGCTGCCTGCGGAAAACCACAGGAGGGGGCGGCAATAAGACCAGTCACCCCATACAAAGAGACAGAACAGCAGTAATCGGTCTTTATTACAGGAAGCTTCTATACAGAGGCAAATCTTCACACCGGATTATCCCGCACAGACTTGTATGCAATATGGTGTAATACTGTAAAACCCAAAACACTACTTTTCAAGGCCACAGCCTACAAAACATTTCATAGGGTGATCACCATTAACATTAGACTGCCCACAATGGGAGCGCGGCTTACAGAAAACCCACAATCTGCTCAAGTAAAATAAGTCAGGGTTGAGCTATACAGTGGACACCCTAATGCATAGTAAATACAGCTGCAATAAAAAGTATGTGAACCCTTTTAAAATGATATGGATTTCTGCACAAATTGGTCATAAAATGTGATCTGATATTAATCTAAGTCACAACAATAGACAATCACAGTCTGCTTAAAATAATAACACACAAAGAATTAAATGTTACCATATTTTTATTGAACACACCATGTAAACATTCACAGTGCAGGTGGAAAAAATATGTGAACCCCTGGATTTAATAACTGGTTGAACCTCCTTTAGCAGCAATAACTTCAACCAAACATTTTCTATAGTTGCAGATCAGACATGTACAATGGTCAGGAGTAATTCTTGACCATCCCTCTTTACAGAACTGTTTCAGTTCAGCAATATTCTTGGGATGTCTGGTGTAAATCGCTTTCTTGAGGTCATGCCACAGCACCTCAATCGGGTTGAGGTCAGGACTCTGACTGGGCCACTCCAGAAGGCGGATTTTCTTCGGTTTAAGCCATTCTGTTGTTGATTTACTTCTATGCTTTGGGTCGTTGTCCTGTTGCAACACCCATCTTTTGTTGAGCTTCAGCTGGTGGACCGATGGCCTTAAGTTCTTTGCAAAATGTCTTGATAAACTTGGGAATTCATTTTTCCTCGATGATAGCAATCCGCAAACCATGATGCCCCACCACCATACTTCACAGTTCGGATGAGGTTTTGATGTTAGTGTGCTGTGCCTCTTTTTCTCCACACATAGTGTTGTGTGTTTCTTCCAAACTCAACTTTGGTTTCATCTGTCCACAGAATATTTTGCCAGTACTGCTGTGGAACATCCAGGTGCTCTTGTGCAAACTGTAAATGTGCAGCAATGTTTTTTTTGGACAGCAGTGGCTTCCTCTGTGGTATCCTCCCATGAAATCCATTCTTGTTTAGTGTTTTACGTATTGTAGATTCGCTAACAGGGCTGTTAGCATATTCCAGAGACTTTTGTAAGTCTTTAGCTGACACTGTAGGATTCTTCTTCACCTCATTGAGCAGTCTGCGCTGTGATCTTGCAGTCATCTTTACAGGACGCCCACTCCTAGGGAGAGTAGCAGCAGTGCTGAATTTTCTCCATTTATAGACAATTTGTCTTACCGTGGACTGATGAACAGCAAGGCTTTTGGAGATACTTTTATAACCCTTACCAGCTTTATACAAGTCAACAATTCTTAATCGTAGGTCTTCTGAGAGCTCTTTTGTGCGAGGCATCATTCACATCAGGCAATGCTTCTTGTGAAAAGCAAACCCAGAACTGGTGTGTGTTTTTTATAGGGCAGGGCAGCTGTAACAAACACCTCCAATTTCATCTCATTGATTGGACTCCAGTTGGCTGACACCTCACTCCAATTAGCTCTTGGAGATCTTATTAGTCTAGGGGTTCACATACTTTTTGCACCTGCACTGTGAATCTTTACATGGTGTGTTCAATAAAAACATGGTAACATTTAATTCTTTGTGTGTTATTAGTTTAAGTAGACTGTGATTGTCTATTGTTGTGACTTAGATGAAGATCAGATCACATTTTATGACCAATTTGGTTTTTGGTTTCAATAAAAAACAGCCGACAATTGGCCCGTGTGTATGTTAGCTGGTCCGACAGAAGACAGAAGTTTGGCCAGCTTCTGTCGGATGAGCATGCTGGAAAAAGAGCAGCCGACCAACTCCCAATCAGTGCTCTCAGCCAATGGCAGAGAGTGCTGATCGAAGACAGACAGAGAGGAAGAGGACAGGCAGGAGGGGGGGGGGGGAGCAGGCAGCGTATGACGGAGGGACGCACTCTGACCATGGTGGTCATGACTCAGCAGCCATGATTTTCGTGGTCAGTATAGAGAGGGCATACAGGAAGTGGCAAGTTCAGGAAGGTTTTTTTTTTTTACAGTTTAGAGGGGGTAGATTACTCAGCACAAGCAATGTGCTGTGTAATCTGCTTTAAGGGACCAGGAGCTATCTATATATATTTTTTTTGGGCTAACAAACGCTTTAAGGCAGCCTTTTCAATGCAGTGCCATCTGGGTACTGCAGGGGTGCTGTGACAAAATGCCTAAAAATTGCCCCAGATTTCCAAATTGTCAACAAACTGGAGTGTGGATTAAGCCAGTTTTTTTGTTACACAAAGCCACAGGTTTTTAGTCTGCAGCATCACAACCTTGGGTACCACGCACTAGCATCCTAACAACCAATGATGTCTTCAGTGATAAGGCACACGTCAGGCACCTGCACAGCATCCTTGCTTGCTAGATGCACCACTGCAGCCCAGCAATAGTCTAAAATGTTCAGTTATAGGGTGCACTGTTACACTCACACCACCTCGAAAAGTGCAATGCCTCAGTAAGCTATGCAGGTCCAAAACACAATAATACGGAGCGCTAGTTATTAGGACAGGGTACATGTGTGTGCTTGCCACACAAATTTTACACTAAAAGGAGAGGTACATCACGTCACAATGGGTAGTTAAGCCTAAACTTGCACGCAATGCTCTTTCCAAACGCCATTAGTACTGAGCTAATATTTTTCCAACCTCGTGGTTGTTTTGGCAGGTTGTCAGGGCTCAAAAAAAATAAATAAATAAAATAATGTAACTGCTCACCAAGTAAACTATTTCAAGGACCACAGCTGTGGATAAGTCTTTACAGTGAAGATTCCTAAACTCCACAATTGTTTTTCAAAAAAACACTGTTTTTACCTTTTTTTTATATCCCAGTGCTGCTGATCACCTCCAGCCTCCTTTAGTCACTTCCCATCTACATGCATTCACTCCAGTGTCGTTGTTCTAAAGCAGCTTCCTAATAATGACAATGGCAGGCCACTTGTAGTCTCCATCAGAAGAGCATGTGACACAAATGAGGACAGTCGTCACCCTGTAACAGGAAATGCCTGAGCCCCGAGAAGATTTGCTTTCACTTCCTGTCCCAAAATCACAACAGATGTGGGAGGAAATTTTTCCAAAGCAATGTCAAAATCCCCAGACAGTTGTCATGGGAACAAGTGTCCTCACTGGAAGAGGTTCCAACTCTTCCCTTTTCGTTCATTTCAAAACTGAAGAAAAATTTGGGCTACAAATACACATTAAACTGCAGAAAAACCTGAAAATCATTAAACTATTTTTAACACCCCCTTGTTTCTACAAGTCTACTGCCACGATGGGCATAATTAATGGCCAGTAAAAGTAGGCAGGTAAAGGCAGCATAGCATTCAACACAATCAGGAAGCATTACAAAAGACTTACAGTAGGTCAATGTTGGATTTCCCCACTCTACACATTTCACAGGACAGAGCTCACTTCCTCAGGAGTTAGGGGTTCAAGAGTAACAACATCACTCCATCTACTGTTACCACTAGGAGTCTTTCATGCCATGGTAACAACTCAAAAGCAAGAGATTGAATGTCCTGCTGTGGAATGGAAATGGATTGGAAATCACATGCAAAAATGACAAATGAAGAAACAAATAAGCCTTGATGGTAGTACAAGGCTAAGGATAATGGATCCTACACACCAGCCCCATTGGCTATTGTTGCCCAATATGCCCCTCCCCCTGAACCGCTAATGTTTCCTAGTGGGTAGGGAAACTGGCAAGATTACTTCTAATTTCCCCACAATGGCTGGCTCCGTCCTCTCCTTGAGCTCCAGGTGGTCCCTAAGCATCATCATGTACAATGCAAGGCTATTAACCCTATACTGTATATAGTGGGGGTGACTACGACCAGGAGCGACTCAGAGCAGGCTGTGGAGGACCAGTCGGTCACACTGCTGGACCAAGGAATAAAGTACTTATTCTGCCACCACGGAGTAATGACAATGGGTAGATTTGGTCTCATTCTCAAGAGTTCAGCTTTAAAGAGGCGCTTCAGTCCCCTGATATACAGTACTAGTTCCTTTCCTCCTGCACTGCCATCTTTGAATATCTGGTGCGTGTGCAGATGTCCCAAAGGTCTCAGCTCTGTTTTTGGGACTCAGGAGAGATCTGCTGCACATCTTTACATGCACAGGGGGGGGGGGGGGGGTGATGCCCACTCACACACACGCTTGTATCTGGGATCTTGACACCTGTGGGAGAACCCCCTGCAGGTGCTTACAAGTGTTGGGTTTAAGGAAGCTTAAGTTTTGCAGGCTACCTGCGTGGGAAGGGGTTAAGCTAACCATTTCCCCAAGCTCTTCTGGGCTCTGCCCTCCACTCTGTGCTGTAAATAAATAGGGGGAAAACTTAGCCTAGAGGAGGGCCAGCATGAGAAGAATGGGGAGGTAAAGCCAAAAGATGTAGACACCAGCAACACTGGAGAACACTGATGGGAACTGCCGCCTGACCAGGACTCTACCATTTATGGACTTCCACCTTTGGGAAGTTATGCACTGAGTAGCCAGGAGTAATTAGTTAGGGAGAAACTGTGGACTGTATTGCTGAAAAGTTCTAGGGATGGATGAAGGTACACTGCGTATTTGAGGAACAGGGCCTGTAAGGTCCGCCTGTCAGTTTTTCAGGCAGACCTGATCGGACCATCCATTCACCCCTATGGAGCAGCGGATGTAAGCGGTGACATGTCCGCTGACCCCCACTGCTATCCAATCCTGTCCGTCAAATCCAAACAGATGGTGGTCCTATTTTCCATCTGTCTGGCGGAATGGATCGCATGGGATGGGATGAAAACAGACAGGCGGTCCATTTTGATCCAATATCCGCATAGAAGAGAGCGGGGATGTGTTCGTCTCTGTGAGCGGAGATGGACCTGTCATCTGCCTGCTCAGTGGAGCGATTCCCTGCTGAGCAAGCAGAGTCTGTCAAATAAAGGCCCCGTGTGAATGGGGCCTAAAGCACACATGGGGTAAAACGTAAAAATTCAAGGCCACCATGAAAGGTTAATTATAGGAGGAGTTGGAGGGAGGAAAGTAGCTGCCATGGGTAACCATAAACTAGTGGGAATGTAATAGCAGCCAGACAGAGAAGAATAGTACTAGGCAAGGGCGACAGGTCCTCTGGTAATGAGGGGGTCAGTGTCCTGGCTCCCTCCCTAGCAGTCAGAACAGAACATAATGGTACACAGACCCCATGAATCTAGCTACATTTTGAGAGACAAAGTGTGCACGGAGTGTTATACAGAAAGGATCTGTATGTTTCTTCACAGCTGCACGGCTTACTTCCAATCTGGGGTTTCCCTTTAATGTTGAGTTCACATGTCCGCAGCCCCACCCAGTCCCAGGCATTAGTGAGCGTGTACAGAAATAGGCCCCACCCACACACTGAAGAACATTCCTGGTTCCTAAAGACCTGTGCTGCATCAGTGCATCAACGTAATATCATTGCAAGCATGTGCATGTCAGCAAAACTGCCTCCTGGGATGCGATACGTGGCCATCCCAAAAGGCAGCGGGGGGGGGGGGGTGGCAGGGGGGGTACTATGTCATTCTTTCCTAGGAAAGAAAAGAAGCGCTGTGGTGCAGCAATAAAAAGGACAGTGCTACTATATTGATAACTAATACCACACCTTGTGCAAATATATAATTAAAATAATCAAATCACTGCAATATCACACAACATAAAAGTCCTTATTATAAACACAATTCTTGATTGCTGTGATAATCTTTCACCACTGTGCTTTTCTTTAAACACTTAAGGTTTGTGCACACCTCCACCAGCTATTTTACCTGCTCACCTCAAGAATGAGTCAAGCAGACTCAAACATAACTCTTTATCCTTCACTCTTCAATGATCTCTCCCTTCTACTTTGGATCAGCTGTTCACCATCGGCCCTTTTGCAGTTTCAGCTACTCCCAACGTGTTTCACATAAATAGAGGGTTGATCTCCCATACAAAAAGCCTCTCTTCCACTCCTAGGTACTCGTTTCCAGTGTCATGTAATCAAAAATACAGCAAACATAGTGCTCTCTATTTTTCAAATGTATTAAAAAAAAAAAAACCCTGCTTAAAAGAGGGCACTTACAAGATAAAAAAAAGACAAAACCCTCGCATGTGTGTATAATAAGAGTGTTCGCTCGCTCACCACCGTGGCTGCGTTACGTCACAGGCTCGGTTCCTCCCCTCTGCACGCATATCGACCTCTGATTGGTCTTCCTCAGCAGATGGGTAGGACAGTTCACCCGAGCCCTTAAAATCTTTATCGTTGTTATGGCAACCTCCCAGGCTTCTCCCCGGCAGTTTGGAGTGACTCAAGGTACGCCCATTTCCTGCGGGCCCCGGAACTCACTTTCCCTTAAGCCAGAACACACAAAAACAGGTGCAATACTACATTTGTAGCATCTGAATGTAATTTGATTAAAATTGTTTCTGCATCACTCTCTCTAGCTACCGTGGAGATCGCCCGGGTACAGATTAGACAATCTCAACAATAAAAACAGTGGGGTTTATTTACCAAAGGCAAATCCACTTTGCACTGCAAGTGCACTTGAAAGTGCAGTGGCTGTAGATCTGAGGGGGACATGCAAGGAAAAAAAAATTATTATTATTTTTGCTTGTACATGATTGGATGATAACATCAGCAGAGCTTCCCCTCAGTTCTACAGGGACTGCACTTCCAAGTGCACTTTCAGTGCAAAGTTTATTTGCCTTTAGTAAATCAACCCCATTGTGTTAAGCTGGAAGTATGATCAACTGAGTATGGTATTTTTGGATGCGGAGATGTATATACAAGGCGGAGGGATATGCACCAGGAATGACTGCAAACCCACAGATAGAAATGGGTACATAGCTATTGACAGCTGTCATTATAGGCCAGTGATGGCGAACCTTGGCACCACAGATGTTTTGGAACTACAATTCCCATGCAGTGTAGTTGAGCATCATGGGAAATGTAGTTCCAAAACTTATGGGGTGCCAAGGTTCACCATCACTGTCATAGGCCATGGTTATTTAAAGCGGAGTTCCACCCAAAAGTGGAACTTCTGCTCATTTGTCTCCTCTCCCCCTCTGGTGCCACAATTGGCACCTTTTGGGGGGGGGTATCCTGTTCCCACTTCCGGGAGTCCGGGCAGGGGCCGGGACATTACCGCGGGGCTCCCTCCTCCTCTCCCTGTCGCCGGGCCAGTAGGAGAGAGGAGTGGGGCCTCGCACATGCTCAGTAGGGTTCCCAGTGTGAAGCCGTAAGGCTACACTGCCGGGTACCGTTACTCGCAATGGCGGCAGAAGCACCCGACAGCTGATGGAAACATCAGCTGCGGTGCCGACACCGCTGGACTCCAGGACAGGGAAGTGTCCTATTGTTAAATGCCAGCAGGTGCAGTATGGGTAGCCGCAGGCTTTTAATTTTATTTTTTGGGCGGAACACCGCTTTAATATACCAAGGGGTCAGTTTGTGTGATTAAGGAGGAACTGCACTAGAGAGGAGGAATTTATGGAGAAAGCAACCCTATTTGGAGAAAAATTCCTACAGAAAGATTATGAGGAGAAGTTTATATAAAAGGAATTAGAAGTAGTTAAGAATATGGCTAGAAAGGACTTGTATTAGTAAATAAAGAAAAAAAACACGAGGTAAAGCCAAAACAGGAGTAGAGTTCAGGATATTGTTGGGAAACAACATCCAAAGGCATAAAGTAGAAAAAAATTTAACAAATATTGGGGGATACTGTTGAGGGATAAGGTTCTGGGGGAGCACTTCCACCTACACCTAAATTTGTTTACAAAAAGGCCCCAAATTTAAGACATATTTTAGCTCCCGGTGTACAGGACCTGTCCCTGTCATAGGTAGAAATAGAAGTCTCAGGTAATACAAGGAGAATATCATTACGTTATAATAACAAAGATTAATATTAGGATTAACATATCCCCATTAGTAGAAAATAATAATACAATAAAATATAGAAGTACAGTGTTGCACTTTGTATGTGGTCCCTTAAGTGTTCATTAGTTATTATAGTTTTTTTAAAGTTCTTAATATGTTTTATAGGGAGTATCAATAATACATGTATATTAATAATGTTATTAGGGTTAAATAACAAAGAAATGTTTATATTGTCAGAATTAAGTAGCGGTGCATAATAGGTATTATTGTTGAGATTGTCTGGAAGGATCTTGTGGGTCACAGGAGTGCACTTACTTTTGCTCTCCTGTGACCCAGAACCAGCTGACAGGAGACTAAAGTCTGCTGATGTTACAGAACTGCTGCAGACTCTAGAAGAATCCCAACCAAAATGTTGGGATCCACCCAGCTGCCTGATTGAAGGTTGGCTCGGCCTTTCAGTAAGCCGCAGCAAGCTGTGCCTGCAAGTCCTGTGAGCGCTGGAGGAGCAGAGAGCGATGACTGACAGTCACTGCTCTCAGCTCAGAGCAGATGAAGAATTGAGTGATCAGCAGTCATGTGATCACTTAGTTCTCGGTTTTAGAGCTGGTGGGGGGACAGCTGTAGCATGGAAGCGAATGTGGATGCTTTTTCATGAACCCCAAATTTCCCATTTAGTGCCGGTTTACACATATGCAATGCGGGAACCAGTGCGGGTTCCCGCATTGCATACAACTTGCAGGCAGTTCACACTACCCTCTGTGAACCGCTGGGGGTGTCAATACAAAGTAAATGACACCCCCAGATCGGTGCGCATATCGCAGTGCAAATTTGGACAGGAATCCAATTCTGGTGCAGACAAAAAAAAAGGATCCTGCGCGATTTTGGGCTGAATTTGATGCAAATTCAGCCATGCAATCTGTATGGCTGAATTTGCATCGCACAGACATCGCATGTGATTTGCAATGCAGTGTGAACCACATGCGATGTCTGTGATCACATATGTGTGAATCGGCAGTTAAAGACCCTTTCACCTGGTCGATCGGCCTCAGTGCAGAGTACTTCCAGTATTTATACAGGTTACCCATACTCTACTCTCATAGACTTCTATTAAATTGGGCGTTGTGTGTTTACTGGAAGCATACCAAAAGTCCTCCAAGCTGCATCTCTGGTGCACTTTCAGAAAACGCACCAAAACGCAGATCTAATAAAAAAAAGTAAATGGGAAAACATGGGTAACCCTCAGGAGAAACCACAGGTACACTGCGCCGAGTCCAGACAGGTAATAATCCACCAATCATGGTTGAGGGAGCAGCCAGAAGGGAGAAACGCATTTCCATGGCTGAAGGTGAAGTGTTCCTCATCCACCATCCAGACAGCACACCCCCTGTGTACATGACAGCACTCATCACTGTGACATTCTACAATGACGCCCCTCTCCCCTCTACCACCCAGAGCTCCGTTCCAGCAGGTTGTTTACTTTCCACTTCTAGTCCCTGTAGAGCACCAGTGAGGCATGCTGGGAGTTGAAGTCCCCCAAACACGCTCAGCTTATCATTTCCAAGTAACATTGCCTCCATGGTAACTACGACTCCCACAATGCCCCTCGCCCGAGCTCACTTCGCGGATTGTAGTTCGGCACCTTCCTAAATGAATGGAGCCGCTGCAGAAGGGTAGGCGGGGAAGGACTACACTTCCCAGCAGGCTGTGCGGTAAAGGCAACAGCAGCATCCGACACCAACTTGTGATAACTGCACGGCTGACGGCATTCTCCGGTGTGCGGGTCAGTGTGGGGGGGTCACCGGGTCCGCTTACCTATGTCAATGGCGAAGCGCTTGGCGTTCTCCAGGTTGCGGAATATCTCGTCGGGCGGCAGAGTGATGCTCTTGTCCATGCTGGCTCCACTCTTCTCTCTGCCTCCGCTGGCCGCCATGTTCGTTCTCCAGCTCTGCTCTGTATGGAGTATGATAATGAGGGGGCGGGGCTGTCCGCACATGGAAAGGGCACGTGTGTGTATACATCGCCTACTGTATGTGGGCGACATGACTGACTGTCCATGCTGGATTATTATCTTACCATGATGACATTTCATTGGATCCCCCCTCCGCTCAAAGACATTATTAATTGTGAGCATAGGTGGGCACAGGGGGGTGTGCCTGGGAACACTTGAATCACCCAAAGGGGCGCACATTCCCCCTGCTGATAGTTCACCAAAGCCCCCCCAACCTCTGCCCCACTGACTCCAACCTCTGCCCCACTGACTCCAACCTCTGCTCTACTGACACCAACCTCTGCCCCACTGACTCCAACCTCTGCCCCACTGACTCCAACCTCTGCCCTACTGACCCCAACCTCTGCCCCACTGACACCAACCTCTGCCCTACTGACTCCAACCTCTGCCCCACTGACACCAACCTCTGCCCCACTGACACCAACCTCTGCCCCACTGACACCAACCTCTGCCCCACTGACTCCAACCTCTGCCCCACTGACACCAACCTCTGCCCTACTGACTCCAACCTCTGCCCCACTGACACCAACCTCTGCCCCACTGACACCAACCTCTGCCCCACTGACTCCAACCTCTGCCCCACTGACTCCAACCTCTGCCCTACTGACACCAACCTCTGCCCCACTGACCCCAACCTCTGCTCTACTGACCCCAACCTCTGCCCCACTGACACCAACCTCTGCCCCACTGACTCCAACCTCTGCCCCACTGACTCCAACCTCTGCCCCACTGACACCAACCTCTGCCCCACTGACCCCAACCTCTGACCCCAACTTCTGCCCCACTGACCCCAACCTCTGTCCCACTGACTCCAACCTCTGCCCCACTGACTCCAACCTCTACCCTACTGACCCCAACCTCTGCTCTACTGACCCCAACCTCTGCCCCACTGACCCCAACCTCTGCCCCACTGACCCCAACCTCTGCCCCACTGACATCAACCTCTGCCCCACTGACTCCAACGTCTGCTCTACTGACCCCAACCTCTGCCCCACTGACCCCAACCTCTGCCCCACTGACCCCAACCTCTGCCCCACTGACTCCAACCTCTACCCTACTGACCCCAACCTCTGCTCTACTGACCCCAACCTTTGCTCTACTGACCCCAACCTCTGCCCCACTGACCCCAACCTCTGCCCCACTGACCCCAACCTCTGCCCCACTGACCCCAACCTCTGCCCCACTGACATCAACCTCTGCCCCACTGACTCCAACCTCTGCCCCACTGACTCCAACCTCTGCCCCACTGACATCAACCTCTGCTCTACTGACTCCAACCTCTGCCCCACTGACCCCAACCTCTGCCCCACTGACTCCAACCTCTGCCCCACTGACTCCAACCTCTGCCCTACTGACTCCAACCTCTGCTCTACTGACTCCAACCTCTGCCCCACTGACCCCAATCTCTGCCCCACTGACTCCAACCTCTGCCCCACTGACTCCAACCTCTGCCCCACTGACCCCAACCTCTGCCCCACTGACACCAACCTCTGCCCCACTGACTCCAACCTCTACCCTACTGACCCCAACCTCTGCTCTACTGACCCCAACCTCTGCCCCACTGACTCCAACCTCTGCCCCACTGACCCCAACCTCTGCCCCACTGACCCCAACCTCTGCCCCACTGACATCAACCTCTGCCCCACTGACTCCAACCTCTGCTCTACTGACTCCAACCTCTGCCCCACTGACCCCAACCTCTACCCTACTGACCCCAACCTCTGCTCTACTGACCCCAACCTCTGCTCTACTGACCCCAACCTCTGCTCTACTGACCCCAACCTCTGCCCCACTGACTCCAACCTCTGCCCCACTGACCCCAACCTCTGCCCCACTGACCCCAACCTCTGCCCCACTGACATCAACCTCTGCTCTACTGACTCCAACCTCTGCCCCACTGACTCCAACCTCTGCCCCACTGACTCCAACCTCTGCCCCACTGACTCCAACCTCTGCCCCACTGACCCCAACCTCTTCCCCACTGACACCAACCTCTGCCCCACTGACCCCAACTTCTGCCCCACTGACCCCAACCTCTGTCCCACTGACTCCAACCTCTGCCCCACTGACTCCAACCTCTACCCTACTGACCCCAACCTCTGCTCTACTGACCCCAACCTCTGCCCCACTGACTCCAACCTCTGCCCCACTGACCCCAACCTCTGCCCCACTGACCCCAACCTCTGCCCCACTGACCCCAACCTCTGCCCCACTGACATCAACCTCTGCCCCACTGACTCCAACCTCTGCTCTACTGACTCCAACCTCTGCCCCACTGACCCCAACCTCTGCCCCACTGACTCCAACCTCTACCCTACTGACCCCAACCTCTGCTCTACTGACCCCAACCTCTGCTCTACTCACCCCAACCTCTGCCCCACTGACCCCAACCTCTGCCCCACTGACATCAACCTCTGCCCCACTGACATCAACCTCTGCCCCACTGACTCCAACCTCTGCCCCACTGACTCCAACCTCTGCCCCACTGACATCAACCTCTGCTCTACTGACTCCAACCTCTGCCCCACTGACCCCAACCTCTGCCCCACTGACTCCAACCTCTGCCCCACTGACTCCAACCTCTGCCCTACTGACTCCAACCTCTGCTCTACTGACTCCAACCTCTGCCCCACTGACCCCAATCTCTGCCCCACTGACTCCAACCTCTGCCCCACTGACTCCAACCTCTGCCCCACTGACCCCAACCTCTGCCCCACTGACCCCAACCTCTGCCCCACTGACACCAACCTCTGCCCCACTGACTCCAACCTCTACCCTACTGACCCCAACCTCTGCTCTACTGACCCCAACCTCTGCCCCACTGACTCCAACCTCTGCCCCACTGACCCCAACCTCTGCCCCACTGACCCCAACCTCTGCCCCACTGACATCAACCTCTGCCCCACTGACTCCAACCTCTGCTCTACTGACTCCAACCTCTGCCCCACTGACCCCAACCTCTACCCTACTGACCCCAACCTCTGCTCTACTGACCCCAACCTCTGCTCTACTGACCCCAACCTCTGCTCTACTGACCCCAACCTCTGCCCCACTGACTCCAACCTCTGCCCCACTGACCCCAACCTCTGCCCCACTGACCCCAACCTCTGCCCCACTGACATCAACCTCTGCTCTACTGACTCCAACCTCTGCCCCACTGACTCCAACCTCTGCCCCACTGACTCCAACCTCTGCCCCACTGACTCCAACCTCTGCCCCACTGACCCCAACCTCTTCCCCACTGACACCAACCTCTGCCCCACTGACCCCAACTTCTGCCCCACTGACCCCAACCTCTGTCCCACTGACTCCAACCTCTGCCCCACTGACTCCAACCTCTACCCTACTGACCCCAACCTCTGCTCTACTGACCCCAACCTCTGCCCCACTGACTCCAACCTCTGCCCCACTGACCCCAACCTCTGCCCCACTGACCCCAACCTCTGCCCCACTGACATCAACCTCTGCCCCACTGACTCCAACCTCTGCTCTACTGACTCCAACCTCTGCCCCACTGACCCCAACCTCTGCCCCACTGACTCCAACCTCTACCCTACTGACCCCAACCTCTGCTCTACTGACCCCAACCTCTGCTCTACTCACCCCAACCTCTGCCCCACTGACCCCAACCTCTGCCCCACTGACATCAACCTCTGCCCCACTGACTCCAACCTCTGCCCCACTGACTCCAACCTCTGCCCCACTGACTCCAACCTCTGCCCCACTGACTCCAACCTCTACCCCACTGACATCAACCTCTGCTCTACTGACTCCAACCTCTGCCCCACTGATTCCAACCTCTGCCCCACTGACTCCAACCTCTGCCCCACTGACCCCAACCTCTGACCCACTGACCCCAACCTCTGACCCCAACTTCTGCCCCACTGACCCCAACCTCTGTCCCACTGACTCCAACCTCTGCCCCACTGACTCCAACCTCTACCCTACTGACCCCAACCTCTGCTCTACTGACCCCAACCTCTGCCCCACTGACCCCAACTTCTGCCCCACTGACCCCAACCTCTGCCCCACTGACCTCAACCTCTGCCCCACTGACTCCAACCTCTGCCCCACTGACCCCAACCTCTGCCCCGCTGACCCCAACCTCTGCCCCGCTGACCCCAACCTCTGCCCCGCTGACACCAACCTCTGCCCCGCTGAAACCAACCTCTGCCCCGCTGACCCCAACCTCTGCCCCGCTGACACCAACCTCTGCCCCACTGACACCAACCTCTGCCCCACTGACACCAACCTCTGCCCCACTGACCCCAACCTCTGCCCCACTGACCCCAACTTCTGCCCCACTGACCCCAACCTCTGCCCCACTGACTCCAACCTCTGCCCCACTGACTCCAACCTCTACCCTACTGACCCCAAACTCTGCTCTACTGACTCCAACCTCTGCCCCACTGACTCCAACCTCTGCCCCACTGACACCAACCTCTGCCCCACTGACCCCAACCTCTGCCCCACTGACCCCAACCTCTGCCCCACTGACATCAACCTCTGCCCCACTGACCCCAACCTCTGCCCCACTGACCCCAACCTCTGCCCCGCTGACACAAACCTCTGCTCCGCTGACACAAACCTCTGCCCCGCTGACACAAACCTCTGCCCCGCTGACACAAACCTCTGCCCCGCTGACACAAACCTCTGCCCCGCTGACACCAACCTCTGCCCCGCTGACCCCAACCTCTGCCCCGCTGACCCCAACCTCTGCCCCACTGACCCCAACCTCTACCCCACTGACTCCAACCTCTGCCCCACTGACTCCAACCTCTGCCCCACTGACTCCAACCTCTGCCCCACTGACCCCAACCTCTGCCCCACTGACACCAACCTCTGCCCCACTGACACCAACCTCTGCCCCACTGACTCCCTCTGCCCCACTGACACCAACCTCTCCCCCACTGACACCAACCTCTGCCCTACTGTCTCCAACCTCTGCAACACTGACTTCAACCTCTGCCCCACTGACTCTGTCAGGAGAGTACTTACCGAGGCCGAGATGCTGAGAGTGGTCCGCCCTTGCAACTACGCGCACCCCGTCCCCTGGAGATGATACAGGGAATGGGTGGCACTAAGGAGCACAGGCCACCAGCAGGTATGGAATCCTCTGTGGAGGACTGCAGAGCCGGGTCTGGGGGTGCAGGAGTCCTGGAACTGGCGGAATCCCCGATGCTGGGTGGAGTAGGCAAAACTGTAAGCAAGCAGAGGGTCAAACACAAGTAATAGGCAAGGCAAGTCCGTATAGGCAGGCCGGGGGTCAAACACTGGAGGTAGGCAGAGCAAGTCCGTTAAACAGGCCGAGGGTCAGTCCAGGAGAGAAGTAGCGTGGTGAGAACAGTCCGGGTCACAACAGGAGATCAGGTAAGCATAAACAGGAAACAGGAGCTGACGACAAACCAGCAACCCGTCTGGGCGCTGGAGCTGTTTTAAATAGCCCCGCCAGAGTGTCACGGTGAACATGCACGAGTTACCGCGCGCACCCGTGTGTGCCGCTCCATCGGACCGCACATGCGCCGGAGCGCCAATCCACCGCGCACGCGCACAGGGACATGGTGAATGCGGCTGGAGAAGACCCTTCTCTGACAGTGCCCCCCCTCTGAGGGGCAGACTCTGGGCGCCCAGACTGGACATCAATTCAGGATGTTCCAGATGAAAAGCTTGAATTAAACGTGGGGCATGGAGTTTCCTAGCAGGCTCCCAGGAATTGTCCTCGGGAGGGTGTCCCTTCCACTGAATTAGATATTGGAGCTGTCTGCCTCTCTTCCTGCAACTCTAGACAGACTCCACTTCAAATTCGTTCTCCCCATCCACTTCAACTGGTGGTGGAGGAAGTTCCTTTCCCCCAGGGAAAGGGCTGGCCACCACAGGCTTTAGCAGGGATGCATGGAAAACTGGGTGTATCCTATAAGAGGTTGGTAATGGCAGCTCAAATGCCACGGGGTTGACCATCTTCTTGATTTTAAAAGGCCCGATGAATTTTGGCCCCAGTTTCCGTGAGGGCAGGGGTAATCCGAGATTTATGGTTGACAACCAAACTTCCTCACCCACTTTGAAGATTGGATTCTCCTTCCTTTCACGGTCATACTGTTTCTTATAACTGTCCTGAGCTTTCCGTAGGGTGTCCTGAATCTTTTGGAAGTTAGATTGGATAGAGCCTATCCGGTCTTGTACGGCAGGAACAGACATTTCAGGGAGGATGGAATCCAAAGTTTGCCCAGAAGGGTGTTTGGTTTGTTGCAAAGTGAACGGAGTTGTTGTAGGCGAACTCAGCATATGGTAGGAGAGTCGCCCAATCATCCTGATTACCAGAACAAAAACATCAGAGGTACTGCTCCAAGGTTTGATTTGTTCTCTCCGTCTGGCTGTTGCTCTGAAGATGGTACGCAGAGGAGAGGCACAACTTTATTTCCAGGGTCTTGCAGAGCTCCTTCCAAAACTTGGAGGTAAATTGAACACCCCTGTCTGAGACAATGCTCTTGGGCACACCATGAAGTCTGATTATTTCCTTGAGGAAGATATTGGCCGTATCAGAAGCAGAGGGGGTGCCCACCATGGGCAGGAAATGTGCCATCTTGGAGAGGCGATCAACATCGATCAGGATGGTGGTAAACCCCGCCAAAGTAGGCAAGTCCACAATAAAGTCCATTGACACTTCCGCCCATGGTCATTCTGGAATGGGCAAGGGTTTGAGTAGAACCCAAGATTTAGTGTTTAAACCCTTATTGCGAGGGGGCGTGGCCTAGCGCGGCATGTGAACAGACCTGTTCACCGGAGCTCCCGCTGTTGATCCTGAGAGCGATCCTTTCCTTGCTTGTCCAGACGCCCAAAAGTCACGGTACCGGTACCTACAGCCTCCCTGACATCCCAGACCACAGTAACAGCACCAGACTGGGGCATGATGACCCGAGGGAACCGCGGAGAACAAGCGGCCTCGGCCGCGGCTGACTTCCAAGATGGCGCCTGGTCATCTCAGCCTCAGAGAACACCACGAGGCCAGGAGAAGAAAACGGAGCAGGGGGGTAAGTCACAGAAACCCCCTAAGACTAAAGATCAGCCCAGGGACATGCTCTACTATACCCATAAGTTAACAGGCTCCGCAGAATCCACACAGAGCAGCACACAGCTTCCTGCAGCTTCTATGGGACAGGCAGGCAGGGGTGACACAGACAGGCCAGAAGACACTGACACCATGGAGTCTGTACCTGACCCTATGCCAGGCCTGTTTGATATGCAGGTGGAGGACACCCCCCAGCCCACGCTGAGTGAAATACTCCATGCAGTCCACAGATGTACTGCTTCAGTGGATGACCTTAAGGAGAAGTTTGGAGGGCTGAAGGAGACTGTCTCCCTCCTCCGGCAGGACATCCAGAAAATCAGAGAGAGAACCACGGCAGTGGAGGGGAGGGTCAGCGATATAGAGGACCAGATGCCCCACTTGAACAGGGATGTGAGGGGAGCCACACAGCATGCACGCCAGGCCTTTGAAAAGACCGACGACATCGAGAACCGCCTGAGACGTAACAACGTTCGCATAGTTGGGCTGCCAGAGAAAGTTGAGGGCAGAGACCCCACGACATTCGTTGAGGAATGGCTGCAAAATATATTTGGCAAAGAGGCTTTTTCGCCACTGTATGCGGTGGAACGGGCACACCGAGTACCACCAAGACCTCTCCCGCCTGGCAACCCCCCCAGAGCGATGCTGGCCAGGCTCCTCAACTATAGGGACCGTGAAGTGGTTCTAAGGTTAGCCAGAGAAAAGGGGACTGTGCAGTTCAACGGTACCAAAATATCCTTCTATCCTGACTTCTCTGCCGAAGTGCAGCGCAGAAGATCTAAGTTTGCTGACGTCAAAAAAAGGCTACAGCGACTGCAACTCAAATATGCAATGCTGTTTCCCGCTAAGCTGAGAGTCACGGCCGGAGACCAGAATCACTTTTTTGAAACTGCACAGGATGCAGCAGAATGGCTGGACCAGAACGAACAGAATTTGCAACGCCGCAGACGTGAAAATGAGGAAGGCTGACTTCAACTAACCAACTTACCCCATATATAACAGGGTGCATACATTCCACTTCTTATATTGCTCCTTACACAGAGGACGTTTCCTTATCATCCAGCGACAGCGATTGAACACCAAACCTTACAGAGCTCGGCACATTTTTTGTCTAACCAGTCGAGTGGGCTGTGAATGTGCCTCAATTCCGCACAATACAAGTTGCCATTGTTGATATGGCTTGAGTTTGGGTGCCCTGTTGGCACGGTTTGGGCATATGGAGCCCCACAGTTTTTGATCTCTTTCCGCAGGGCACTGTCAGCGGGACCTGTTTTACAAGTTCTACTTCATCTATGGATCCATCATGTGCTCAGTGTCACCACACCATTGAGCTGGTTTATTTTCTGCAGGGATTTGTTGCTTCTCCACTGCGTACTGTGCCTCGTCGACCTGCCTCACGCCCCACACATTCGGATGGTCATTTTGCCTGCACGAGGACTACGCCTTGGAAGACACCGGGTGCAAAGCCAAATGACACAGGACAGGGACATGCCTATCAGAAATGGTTCATACCCTCGCTATGTCTGATACACCTATAGTGTCCTGGAACGTGCGAGGCGTAAATGACCCATTAAAAAGATCCATGATCTCTGCGGGGCTGCGGAAGTTTCACCCGGCCATAATAGGTCTGCAGGAAACCCACTTGAAGAGCGACACAGTTAATTTTTTGCAATATGCCTGGGTAGGTAAAGCCTATCACTCCACTTACTCTGCTTTTTCGCGTGGAGTAAGTGTTTTGATACACAAAGCCCTAGTGTACCAGGAACTTGACTCATTGATAGATATATCTGGAAGGTTTGTGTTTTTGCACTGTAAATTGTACACATCCACATTAATATTAGCCTTTGTGTATGTGCCCCCTCCGTTCTCCAGAGAGGTTCTGCAACTATTAATCTCATATTTAGTTAACAAACCAGATATTCCGGTATTAATCATGGGTGACTTTAATTGTTACCTGGACCCAAAATTAGACAGACACCCCCCTGTACAGCCTCCTGGGGGCGGACGAGGCACAGCTCTGAGCCGTTTACTTACAGAAATAGGATGGATGGAAATGTGGCGTAACAGAAATCCAAGTAACAAGCAATTTTCTTGTTTCTCTAAGACCCATGGGTCGCTGTCTCGCATTGATTTATGTATTGGCACCCCAAACCTGGCTGGTAGTATATCTAAAATAGAATATTTCCCGCGAGGTGTATCGGACCACTCCCCATTAGCTGTATGGCTAACTACTAGGCCCCCTAGTAACCTACCTAGAGCCCCCTGGAAGTTAAATGCCTTCTGGCTGAAACTTTTCACTTCACAAGATAGAATAGCCGCCCAAATCCAGGCCTTCTTTAAAATGCATAGACATCTAACTAATACTCATCTGAAATGGGAAACCTTTAAAGCACACTTAAGAGGGACATTTATCCAGGAAATACAGAAGGTCAAACACAATTCCTCGGTCCTGTTAGAACAGGCTGGGGACTTGGTGCGACAAATGGAATTGACTTATGTTACCAGCCCCACCGACTCCGCCAGGGAGGCATGGATGTCGGCCCAGGACTCCCTGGACCGGCTGAGATCCTCCACAGCGGAGAAAAAGAGATTTTTCTCGAAACTGGCGTTCTATGAAGAGGGGGAAAAGACAGGCCGTTTACTTGCAAAAATCGCACGATCCCAACAGCAGTCACCGGCCATTGGGGCTATTAGAGCAGCCAATGGGAAAATAGTTAATTCTCCGGAGGTGGTTGTCTCCGAGCTGGCATCTTTCTATGGCGACTTGTATAAATCGGGAGATGCCTACTCGGATGCAAACCTAACCATGTACATGACAAAAATAGATTTACCCTCGCTGTCGGTGGCAGCTCGAAATCAGTTAGATGCTCCTATAACCCTGGAGGAGCTACACACCGCGGCCTGCTCTTTTCCCACATGTAAGGCGCCGGGAGAGGATGGCCTCCCCATGGAGGTGTTTAATGAATATGGTGACCAGATACTCCCCGAACTGTTAAAGGTTTTTAATGCTTGCCTAGAGGCGGGTAGACTTCCCGAATCCATGACGAGAGCCAACGTAATCCTACTACTCAAACAGGGGAAGGACCCGGTTGACCCCGGCTCCTACAGACCTATATCGTTACTCCAGAGTGACGTGAAGATCCTAGCAAAGGTCCTGGCGCTGCGGGTCAATGGGGTCATCTCCTCCATTATACACCAGGATCAGGCAGGTTTTATGCCACAAAAGTCAACGGCTACAAATCTTAGGAGACTGTTCCTGAATATGCAGATGCAAGCGGATAACGGGGGTCAAAGGGCACTGTTGTCTCTAGACGCCAACAAGGCCTTTGACAGCGTTAGCTGGAGATATGTATGGGTAGTGTTGGAAAAGTTTGGTTTCGGTGCACGGTTTATAGCCTGGGTTAAGTTGCTGTATGCGTCCCCTCAGGCCAATATTAGAGTGACAGACAGGGTATCACACGCTTTCGCTCTGGGCAGGGGGACAAGGCAGGGTTGCCCTCTGTCCCCCCTGCTCTTTGCGATCGCGATAGAGCCCCTAGCAGCCCTGATAAGAGATAGTGCCCAGATACAGGGGTTCCAATACGGAAACCTACATGAAAAAATAATGTTGTATGCTGACGACATGCTACTCTTCTTGGGGGACACTGGGCACTCGTTAGTAGAGGTGATGTCCATAATAAAAACGTTTGGTCACTATTCCGGGCTAACCATCAACTGGTCCAAGTCGGCTCTGATGTTGTTGGAAGGGGATCATGGGGTTGCGCTCCCTGAGGGCTTCCCCATTCCCCTGGTCACTGGTTTCAAATACCTGGGCATCCAAGTGGCGCCCAGGATTGGAGACTACTGCGCTTTAAACATCTACCCCCTGCTTTCTCGTTTTCGAGATAAAATAAATACCTGGAACAACCTGAAGATGTCCTTGGCAGGCAAAGCCAACCTAATTAAAATGATCCTAATGCCACAGCTGCTATACTTCCTACATAATACTCCTGTAGTGATCCCACTTAAAATTTTCAGAATAGTGAATACACTCTTTCGTCAGTTACTATGGAACAACAAAAACCCCAGAATTAAGCTGGAGCAGCTGCAGCAATCAAAGGACAGTGGGGGGTTGGCAGTTCCCAACCCCTGGTTGTACTATATAGCATCCCAATTGCAGCAGCTGGTCGGCTCTATGACACCAGAACCAAAAGGCTCGTCGGCGCGGCTGATGTTAATGGCGACGGGGGCAGAGACCATTCCCATGGGCCTTGAGGCACAGTTATTTGCAAAGTCCAACAAACAGACCCCAACACTATCACTAGTACAAAAAATTTGGAATAAGGTTAGACAGCTTCAGGGGGTACAAGGCTTCACTGATTTTAGCCCAATATGGGGCAATCGCTCTTATACGGAGCTGGATAAATTATTACAAGGGCCAAGATGGCGCAAATATGGGGTTAAACTGCTACCACAAATATTCGCAAACGGTAAACTACTCTCCTTTATAGAACTGCAGGATAAATTTAACCTTCCAGATAATATGCTCTATTCATACCTTCAGCTGCGACATGCAATTCTCGCACAGGGGGACGCAGGGGGTTGGACACTGTCACCCACACCGGTGTTTCATGTATTGCAATCCAGTAGCGAGACCAAGGGTATTATATCTCAATGCTATCAGATGTTATTAGTGAGGCACTCGCGAGCATACCCATGCAAGGCAATGCTGGCCTGGGAAAGGGACCTTGGTCAGATTACAGAGGAGCAATGGGAGGAGGCCCTGCAGTCCATACCCACTTGTTCCCTCAACGTTGCACAAAAGGTTTCCCAATTGTTTATAGTGCTAAGAGTACACTACACCCCAAAAAAGCTATTTAAAATGGACAGGACGATAGACCCTCTATGTTCCCGCTGCCGTCAACAAGAGGGGGACCTTATCCACCTTCTGTGGAGATGCCCGAAGCTCCACAGATATTGGAGGGAGGTGATGGGTACGCTCAATGAGGTATTTCAAACGAAAGTCCCCATAGACCCCATGTGCTGTATACTAGGGGTCCTGGAGGATGAGATCCCGGAAGAATTGGTCAGGGTCGCGTTCTCCAGAGCTTTATTTCAAGCCAGAAAACTTATACTTATGGGTTGGAAGTCAGTGGAACCACCTACTAGTCGCACATGGGTGGAACACATGGGACAAACCCTCATAAGGGAAAAGTATATATATCAACACAGAGGGTGCCCTACCAGGTTTGAACGAATTTGGTCCAAATGGTTGGACACACCGGGGCTAAGCCCGAGAGAGCTAGTGATGTCCAGACTCTTACAATCTCTGTAAATAAAACGAGGAGGTGCAGGACAGTGTAAATATTATAAGATGTGCGGGTGGGGGGGGGGGGATGAGGATAATATGTACTTGGGTTTGCAGAAGTGTCGTGGGGAGATGAAGAGCAAAGTTGAAATAAACACTGTATGTATGTACATGAAGGATTTCTGCTGCAACAAATCCTATGTAATTGAAAAAAAATTGGTGACGTTGATCGATGGATAATATGTGAATGTTCAATAAAACCTTTTTTTTGATTTAAAAAAAAAAAAAAAAAAACCCTTATTGCGTTGGCAAAGTAAACAAGAAGAGACATAGTCCTTACAATCCCGTCTCCACCCTGGCCACCAGAAAGAACGGGAGATCAGTTCAGCAGTCTTTCTTGTTCAGAAATGGCCTGCAAATCTGTGATCATGGAAGGTTTTGAGGGCTAGTGGCCTTACATCCTGTGGAACAAAAATTTTCTCTTTGGCACAGAGCAGCTCATCATGTCTCTTTAAAGCATGTATTTCTGGACCGGAAAAGTGGCTAGACGAGGATTTGATGGAAGTCATTAGATCAGATTGGGTGACTCCAAGGAAGTTTTGCGGAGAGAGGATGGTACTAGGTTCAGTGATCCGAGGAGTCTCGGAGAACATCCGAGAGAGCGCATCTGCTTTTCCGTTCTTAGAGCCCGGTTTGTAGGATATATAAAAGTTAAATCTAGAGAAGAAGAGAGCCCAGCGGGCTTGTCTGGGCCTTAACCGTTTTGCTGTCCTGAGATACTCTAGATTTTTATGATCGGTGAAGATCATAACAGGATGAGACGCCCCTTCCAACAGATACCTCCACTCTTCTAGGGCAAACTTGATGGCCAGCAGCTCCCTGTCACCTACATCATAGTTTAGTTCTGGTGGACTCAGTTTCCGGGATGCAACGGCTACAGGGTGAAGAATGGCCTTGGGCCCATGTTTCTGGGAAAGGATGGCTCCTGTAGCAGTTTCTGAAGCATCCACTTCTAATAAAAATGGTAAGGCCGGATCAGGATGTCATAAGATTGGTGCAGATACAAACAAGGTTTTGAGCTTGGTAAAGGCTTCCTGTGCTTGCTGAGACCATTGGAAACGGTCGCGTTGACGTGTGAGTTGAGTGATAGTTGCCACAATGGATGAAAAGCCAACAATAAACCTATAAAAGTTAGCGAATCCGATGAACCGTTGTACCCCTTTTTGTCTGATGGGGCCGGCCATTCTTGAATTGTCTTGACCTTTTGTGGGTCCATTGCGACCCCATTGGTAGAGATTATGAATCCCAGAAACTGCACCACAGTCTTCTCACATTTCTCGGCCTTGAGGTATAATTTATGATTCCTGAGTATGGTAAGGACATTTTTAACATGGACCCGGTGAAGCTCAATGGTAGCAGAGAAAATGAGAATATCGTCCAGGTAGACGACTAAGAAGTCGTCAAGGTATTTCTCGGAAGATGTCATTGACTAGATGTTGGAAAGTGGTCGGGGCATTGCATAACCCAAAAGGCATCACCAGGTACTCGTAATGTCCAAACCTGGACCTGAAGGTGGTCTTCCACTCATCCCCGGCCCGAATCCTGATGAGATTGTAAGCACCCCAAAGATCCAGTTTAGAGAAGATCTGGGCCGACCGAAATCGTTGGAACAGTTCAAGAATGAGTGGTGTGGATATTGTTTTTTTACCGTTATGTTGTTTAGTTGCCTGTAATCCACACACGGCCTTAAGGACCCATCTTTCTTCTCCACAAAAAAGATACCAGTTCCGGCTGGCGAAGAGGAAGGACGGATGAAGCACTTTTTCTAAATTTTCATCAATGTAATCTTTCAGGACTTTCAGCTCAGTTTCTGACAGCGGGAAGATGCGGCCAAACGGGCCTTCTGTTTGTCAAATACATCCCGGAATCCAAGATATTATGAAGGGATGTGTTGAAGATTATCAGGCACAGGTGAGATGGCTGAGCAAATACCCGGAGCTGGGGTGAAGCAGTGCTGGGAGCAGTATTGAGAGGAGAAGAACACTTCCTTGGTCTTCCAGTTATTTTGAGGTTCATGTGCCTGGAGCCAGGGCAGGCCTAGGATTACAGGAAAGATAGGAACTCTTGATGGCCTGAGTCGGTGGAGGTAAGGATGGGCTTGGTTTCTCGGGTGATGGGTCCAGAACGGGGAAGAGACCCATCAGCCTAATGTACCAGGAGACTTTGGGCTTTAGCCTGAAGAGGAATATGTAGATTTTGGGCCAGCGAGATGTCTAGGAAGCAGCTACAAGCTCCGAAATCAATTATAGCTGGCAGACGGGTTTCCTCTTCCGGTAGCTGTAGAGAGATAAGGAGAGAAACATAAGTCTTGGGTATACCAATGGCTTGGTAATTCACAGTGTTTTGCAGATACGACTTACTAGGCCTCACTGGACAGCTGCGGAGGAAATGACCAGAACCTCCACAGTATAGGCACAGATTGGATTGGCGTCTGCGTTGCCTCTCTTCAGGAGTCAGAGGAGCACGGACCAGTCCGAGTTGCATGGGCTCAGCTTCAGGAGCCGAGGAGGTGGCAGCAGCTGGAGATGGAGAATGGGTAGACATTGGCCTGAAGGGTGTCCAACTAGGTCGCAGCCCCTGAAAACGTTCCGAGCGCCGCTCACGTAGAATGCCTATCCAACTTGGTGGCTGACTGGATTAGCTCCTCTAGAGAGGCTGGGGTTTCTATCCTAGCCAATTCATCCTTAAGGACCTCTGACAGACCTTGACGGTATTGGTACCTCAAGGCAGGCTCATTCCAGCCAATGTCAGCTGCCCACTTGCGGAATTCTACTGTGTAATCCTCTATGGGTCTTCTCCCTTGAGATAGATTATGCAGGGTTGCTTCAGCTGTGGCAGTGCACTGCAGATCATCATAAAGTTGTACCATGCTCTCAAAGAAGGTATGAATAGAATTCAAGACGGGGCTCCTTTGTTCCATCAGACTGTGAGCCCAAGCTTGTGGCTCCTCAGCTAGAAGGGAGATGACAAACCCCACTTTTACTGTGTCAGAAGAAAAAGTCCTGGGCTGGAGGGCCAGGTAGAGAGAGCAGGCATTCTTGAGTATTTTTTACGATCTCCTGAGAAACGGTCAGGTGTAATGACCCTGGGCTCAGGGAGCGCCATAACTACTGTTGAGCTTGCGGTGGGCTGAGGGGCGGAGGCCCCACTAGTAGGTGCGGGAGCTGCGGCTGCAGGTAGAGGTGGACTGGATAGTTGCTGAAGGTGGCTATCAATTTCGGTATAGCCCTCCTGTAATTTCTGGACTGCATCGGTGAGAGCTGAGACCTGCTGGCACAGGATCTCTAGAGGGGAACGCGCTCTGTCAGCCTCAGACATCTGGCTGGTTTGTACTGTCAGGAGAGTACTTACCGATGCCGAGAGTGGTCCGCCCTTGCAACTACGCGCACCCCATCCCCTGGAGATGATACAGGGAATGGGTGGCACTAAGGAGCATGGGCCACCAGCAGGTATGGAATCCTCTGTGGAGGACTGCAGAGCTGGGTCTGGGGGTGCAGGAGTCCTGGAACTGGCAAAACTGTAAGCAAGCAGAGGGTTAAACACAAATAATAGGCAAGTCCGTATAGGCAGGCCGGGGGTCAAACACTGGTGGCAGGCAGAGCAAGTCCGTTAAACAGGCCGGGGGTCAAACACTGGTGGCAGGCAGAGCAAGTCCGTTAAACAGGCCGGGGGTCAAACACTGGAGGCAGGTAGAGCAAGTCCGTTAAACAGGCCGGGGGTCAAACACTGGAGGCAGGCAGAGCAAGTCCGTTAAACAGGCCGAGGGTCAATCCAGGAGAGAAGTAGCATGGTGAGAAAAGTCTGGGTCACAACAGGAGATCAGGTAAGCATAAACAGGAACTAACAGGAGCTGAAGACAAACCAGCAACCCGTCTGGGCACTGGAACTGTTTTAAAAAGCCCTGCCAGAGTGTCACGTGGGCGCGCACGAGTTACCGCGCGCACCCGTGTGCTATCACGCACACGCGTGCGCTGCTCCATCGGGCCGCGCGCATGCGCCGGAGCGCCAATCCACCGCGCATAGGGACATGGTGAATGCGGCTGGAGAAGACCCTTCTCTAACAGACTCCAACCTCTGGCCCACTGACTCCAACCTCTGCCCTACTGACTCCAACCTCTACCCCACTGACACCAACCTCTGCCACACTGACACCAACCTCTGCCCCACTCACTCCAACCTCTGCCCCACTGACACCAACCTCTGTCCTACTGACACCAGCCTCTGCCCCACTGACACCAGCGTCTGCCCCACTGACACCAACCTCTGCCCCAGTGACTCCAACCTCTGCCCTACTGACTCCAACCTCTGCCCTACTGACTCCAACCTCTGCCCTACTGACACCAACCTCTGCCCTACTGACTCCAACCTCTGCCCTACTGACTCCAACCTCTGCCCTACTGACTCCAACCTCTGCCCCACTGACACCAACCTCTGTCCTACTGACACCAACCTCTGCCCCAGTGACTCCAACCTCTGCCCTACTGACTCCAACCTCTGCCCTACTGACTCCAACCTCTGCCCTACTGACTCCAACCTCTGCCCTACTGACACCAACCTCTGCCCTACTGACACCAACCTCTGCCCTACTGACTCCAACCTCTGCCCTACTGACTCCAACCTCTGCCCTACTGACTCCAACCTCTGCCCTACTGACTCCAACCTCTGCCCTACTGACATCAACCTCTGCCCTACTGACTCCAACCTCTGTCCTACTGACTCCAACCTCTGCCCTACTGACACCAACCTCTGCCCTACTGACTGTCTTTTTCTAAATGTAACTGCCTTCTCCCAAACTGTCATTTGAAGACACATAGCCAAGTATTATTCTACACAATTTTTTTATTGTGCATTAAAAAAAAGAAAACAAATAAAATTAGACATATCTGCCAATAGAACTTAACCAAAAAGTGCATTCTATGCATCCAAAAATATACCAAATCAAATCATTATTCAACCAAAAAATAAAATAAAAGCCTCATGGATGTGTCCTGCTTCTTAATATAGGGGGTCACCAATGCCAAGAGTTGGTAAAAGCAGGGGTCCGTCATCCGGAGATAATTCTGAAAATTATCCGGATTATTCTCCTGGAGCTCCCGCATCAAAGGCATATGACATAATTGGTCACTATTAATAAACCAATTTTTGGTCCAAGAACTCTTCCTCCTGTTCCTGGACTGGACTTGGGTCAAAGCAATAACTCCAAGGCTAATAATAAAGAACACGTTATCTCCTCCGATTCCGCAACATGGCTGGTCGACGAACACCCATTCAGAAACGAAATGAAAAGCGCTTAATGAAAAGCGTAAAATGAAAAGAGCGAATCAACGCTTGCCACACTTCCTATACTAGCACGAAATTAGTAGAATGAGCCAAAAGGGTGGCGTTAAAGAGCTGAAAAACCACATCGTATGTCACTACGTTCATGTTTGTTGGCCAACAATTTGTGCCGTTTGTGTGCAAGACAAGTTCCTGGCCAACGCCCTTCAGACAAAAGTCTGCGGTTTTGACTGCGGAAAATCTGTTTGTGTGTACGAGGCTTTAGAGTTTTAATTTGTATGCAATCAGGCAGGCCCTTGCACTACGTGGTTTTGGTAAATCTGAAGACAAAAATCTACATTTATCAGTCCCTTCTTTGCAGAAATTATGATTCTGGTACAAAATATTGCAAACATATTAACAAATAAAATAGTTTTTTTTTCAGTGTTGTACTTTTTAAAATGGGAAATGTGAAAATATTATCAAACACAACAAAAGCAAAAAAAGTTTAAATATTAGGGCTACTTTCACACTGAGGCACTTTACAGGCGCTATAGCGTCTGTAAAGCGCCTCTCCTCTCACTCCAGCGTGAAAACCCGTGTGCTTTCACACTGGAGCGGTGTTCTGGCAGGATGTTTAAAAAAGTCCTGCGAGCAGCATCTTTGAGGCGCTGTAGGAGCCTGATTTGCGGGCGCTTTTAACCCTTTTTCATCCATTAGCAGGGGTCATAAGCGCCACACTAGCGGCTGAAAAGCGCCGCAAAAACTACGGTTTTAGCGGCACTTTACCACAGATGCCCGCCCACCCCAGTGTGAAGTGCCCTAAAAGTTAATAAAATAGAAACAACCCAAAAAGATCATCAGGAAAATTATAGATAAAGAGAGGAGAATAGGGAGTTAATTAGGTTAGAGTAAACTAAGGATTAATAAGGGGTTAAAGAGGAAGTAAACCCTGATGGGTTTTACTTTCTCTTTATTCCCCTGCAAAGTAAAAACATAATGGGTTAGTATGCATCGCATACTAGCCCATTATGTGGAACTTAGAAAATAAATAAGTGCAGCGCTATGATTGCAAAAAAAATGGAAAAATTATATGTGATTCAAACATATATGTGACAAAATGACACAAACTCTAACATAATGGATGTGAATGAATATTAAGCAATGTGCTAATATAGTGACTGCACTACACACAGATGTCCAAGTTGAGTGAAATGATGAAATACAGTCCAATCAGGTTTGTGATCCAATACACATGTGGGAAGTTCCTGGCATTCCTGGGAACCTTGGAGTGAAAAAATGAAAGCAAACACCACCACCGTGAAAGAGGGAGGAGGCTTACCAGATAATATTGACTTGGTGGGGCATATACCACCCAAGTCAACAGGGCTTGTTGGGTTCAAACTACCCAATGGGGGACAGCAGATCCTGGAACTCCGTCAGTCGATCAGCCTTGGACGGTCATGAGATGTTAGTTGGAGCCTCCAGCTAACATCTCATGACCGTCTAAGGCTGATCAACTGACGGAGTTCCCGGAACTGCTGTCCCCCATTGGGTGATTTGAACCCAACCAACTAACATCTCATGACCGTCTAAGGCTGATCGACTGACGGAGTTCCAGGATCTGCTGTCCCCCATTGGGTGGTTTGAACCCAACAAGCCCTGTTGACTTGGGTGGTATATGCCCCGCCAAGTCAATATTATCTGGTAAGCCTCCTCCCTCTTTCATGGTGGTGGTGTTTGCTTTCATTTTTTCACTCCAAGATTCCCAGGAATGCCAGGAACTTCCCACATGTGTATTGGATCACAAACCTAATTGGACTGTATTTCATCATTTCATTCAACTTGGACACTTGTGTGTAGTGCAGTCACTATATTAGCACATTGCTTAATATTTATTCACATCCATTATGTTAGAGTTTGTGTCATTTTGTCACATATATATTTGAATCACATACAATTTTTCCCTTTTTTTTGCAATCATAGCGCTGCACTTATTTATTTTCTACCTACTTAGCTCTTTGTCTACAGCCATGCCGGCTGCTGGATTGCGGGGTCACAGCGCAGTATACACTTTTCATTATGTGGCACTTACCTGCAAACGAAGCCCACGATTTCCCAGCTGGTGGAAGCATCCATCTTTGCCCCTCTTCCTTCTGGGGCCGCGGACTCCGACTCTGTGACTGGCCGAAGCCACATGACATCACTCCCCTGCGCATGCACCGGTGACCTCATCGGTGCACTACAAGGTAAATATCTCCTAAACGGCGCACGTTTAGGAGATATTTTTAGTACATATAGGTGAGCCTTATTATAAGCTTACCTATATGTAAAAATGTCTCAGGGGGGTTTACAATCACTTTAAACAGAGGAACATTTTATTATTAAAAAAAAAAAAAACATTTGTTTTTTTGTTTTTTTTTACGTCAGGATGTTTTAACTGACATCATCTGCAGATCTTAGTTCATGCCTTAGATCCGCAGATGAATGAACAGAAAGATACAAATGTAACATTATGTTACTTTGAATCCTTGAATAATCGGTCTGGATTCGTCTTGTTTATAAACATTGATTCAGACTGATTTATTGTCAGCTAGAGCTGCCAACTTCTTCCCTGAGTACACCAAGTTCCAGCCTGTTTTTTGTTTTAAAAACACCCCCACGACGGTCACAACTCCAATACATTATGGAATGAATAATAATAGTAGGTTTTCTGATTCATTTTCTATTTTAAAAACTTACTCTGCTCTCTTCATCGCATGGGCTCCCTTCTTCAGTGTGGGCATCTGAAGCCCACTCATTGCTCCTTCCTGGATTTGGTGCTGCCGGGTACCCAGCATGCACCTCCCACACACATGCTTGCACAGTGCGTACAAAGTGTGGCGCACTCATTGAAGTTGAGGATACACATTGACTCCTGGGATTGATGACACTTTTATTCCAGGAGCCAATGGACGGGTGGGAATGATGCACATCGCCGCAGCGAGGTACAGCAGAAGCAGAACCTTCAGCTTCTCAAATAAGGTAAAAAGCCTAAAGGAAAACAAAAAGATTTGGATGAGTCATTTACATGTGACCATGAATGCAGGGGTGCAAACTTTAAAAAGTGGGTGGAACACCACTCTAAAGTGTTACTAAACCCAGGACCCTGCATTCACTATATCTGGTTTCCCGCAGTACACAGAACAATGCAATTATTTTAGTAAATATAAACTGCTAAATACCTTTTCTCATCAGCAGTATATAGCAGTCTTGTGACTTCTATCAGTGTCTGGTTAAAGCTTGTAGGACTGTGCTATGAGGCTGCATGACCCCTGATCCTCTGTTTGGACAGTGCTGATGAAGATGTTCGTGTTTGATGAAGTGTTTGTGATCACTGTGTCGCTTGGACAAAGAGGATCACAGATCAGGGTAAAGGACTAATCACAGCGGCCCTTTACCATGTGATCAGCTGTGTCCAATCAAACAGTAAAAAGTCTTGCGGGTTATCTGCTCTCCTTTCCCTACACAGTGACAGCATGTAAGGAAAGGAGAGCTGATCTGACACGGCACAGTGAGTACAGCATTATCAGATTATCAGTGCAGCCTCGTTAGTGCCCATCAGTGCTGCCTCATCAATGCACATCAGTGAAGAAGGAAAATTACTTATTTTAAAGCTCTGTATACTTTTATGATCTCATCTCTGAGGAAGACGATCGGTACGGGTTCGGGATCTTCGCCTGCCGAGCGCACAGTCAATAGGTTTGTAAGGAGCAGAGCCGGGATGCTAGCCGCTGCATCCTTGACAATGGATGAGTCATTAACTGTCCACGGGCTTTCCCGCTGACAGCTCAATGAAAAAAAAAACATTGCCAAATTAGTCGGCAATAGAAATTTACATCAGGCCCTTATCCAAGCATGCAGCCTGGCAGGCCAGTAAGGGGGGGGGGGGGGGGGCGAGCCCCCACTTAACCATACCAGGCCACATGCCATCAACATAGGGGTGTGCTTTGGGGTGGGGGGGCTCTGACCACCCCACCCCAAAGCACCTTGTCCCCACGTTAATGGGGACAAGGACCTTTTCCCCAAAACCCTGGGCAGTGGTTGTGGGGGTCTACAGGCAGGGGGCTTATCAGAATCTTGAAACCCCCATGTCCCGACGCCCACACCTCTTCTATGTGAATTCACCAAAAAAGTGTCAAAAGTAAATAAACACATTCCGTAGGACCCGCGATCACACTCACGGAGCTCGCCCGCCGCGGGGATACCCGCGATCGTCTCACAGAGAGGAAGAACGGGGAATGCTGATGTAAAGAAGCATTTCCCCGTTCTGCCTAGTGACACTGGCACTGATCACAGCTCCCTGTAATCGGGAGCGGTGATCAGTGTCGTGTCACATATAGCCCCTCCCCCACAGTTAGAATCACTCCCTAGGACACACTTAACCCCTACAGCGCCCCCTAGTGGTTAACCCCCTTACTGCCAGTCACATTTACACAGTAATCAATGCATTTTTAATCGCACTGATCGCTGTATAAATGTGAATGGTCCCAAAATAGCGCCAAAAGTGCCTAAACTGAGGGGAAAAAAATATTTTTTTATATATTTTTTGGGGATATTTATTATAGCAAAAAGTAAAAAATAATGCATTTTTTTCAAAATTGTCGCTATTTTTCTGTTTATAGCGCAAAAAATAAAAAACGCAGAGGTGATCAAATACCACCAAAAGAAAGCTCTATTTGTGGGGAAAAAAGGACGTCAATTTTGTTTGGGAGCCACGTCGCACGACCGTGCAATTGTCAGTTAAAGCGACGCAGTGCCGAATCGCAAAAAGTGCTCTGGTCTTTGGCCAGCCAAATGGTCCGAGGCTGAAGTGGTTAAAAAAATTAAAAAAAACAATCTCCCAGGATGTAGATCCGTTGTCAATCACGACGCTCGCCGGACCCCCCAAAAAAAAGCTCTGCCCCTTGTGACATCACCAAGGGTCAGTGCCACCAGGTGATGTCAGGTGGCCCCACCCCTTACCTATTTAAGAACTGTCAGACGGAGGAGCAGGCATTCGGCCCATGATGGGCCTGATATGGCCACAGAAAAAAATTACATTTAAATTGATTCGTGGTTGCAAGTTATTGCCGGCAATACAACAAAAAGAATGTTAAAAAAAATGTGGAGTCCCCTACTGAATCCCTACCAGACCCTTATCCGAGCATGCAGCCTGTCAAGCCAGGAAAGGGGGGAGGTTGAGCGAACCATACCAGGCCACATTCACTCAACATGGGGGGTGCTTTGGGGAAGAACCAAAAAAACAAAAAACTCTCTGCCTGCGATGAAGGTTAACCGTTGAATGCCTGCGCCTCCATCAGATAGTTCTTAAATATGTAAGGAACGGGGTCACCTGGTGGCACTGCCCCCCTGTGACGTCACTGGCCCAGCATGCACCAGTCGGTGACTTCACAAGGGGTTAGCCTTTGTCGCGGCCAGAGCGGTTTTTATTTTAATTTTTTTTTCAGGTCCAGCGGGCGTCGTGATTGATGGTGGATCTACTTTGGGGGGGGCATTGTTTTATTTTTTTAATAAAGGAATTGTCAAAAACGGCCTCCTGTCTTCATTTATTTTTAACATTTTTTTGGTGAAAGAGTAGGGGTACAATGTACCCCATACTCATTTACATGGGGGGGCTGGGATCTGGGGGCTTTCAGATTCTGATAAGCCCCCTGTCGGCAGACCCCCACAACCACTGCACAGGGTTGTGTGGAAGAGGTCCTTGTCCCCATCAACATGGGGACAAGGTGCTTTGAGGTGGGGGGTAGAGCCCCCCACTACAAAACATACACCCATGTTGAAGGCATGTGGCCTAGTATGGTTCCGAAGGGGGGGTGCTCGCTTGACCCCCCCCCCCTTTCCTGGCCTGCCAGGCTGCGTGCTTGGATAAGGGCCTGGTATGGTTTCAGTAGGGGACCCCACACCTTTTTTTTATTTTTATGTTGTATTGCCGGCAATAACTTGCAACTGTGTATCAATTTAAATGGCTTCTTTTTTTTTTACAGGTCATCTTTGCTGCAGCAGGTTCTATACATGGTACAGATGCGTCACTTTACAGACAGACTTAGGGGACTACACAGGCATTATATTTAAAGGAATTTTTCATTTTTATTGTTTCACTTTAAGCATCATTAAAAACACTGCTCCTGTAAAAACGTTTTTTTAAAAAAATTGCACTCTGATGGGGACACCGGATGTAAGGGGATATTATGATGGGGACAACTGATGTAAAGGGGTGCTTTGAAGGGGACATCTGATCTAAAGGGGTGCTCTGATGGGGACATCTGATGTAGGGGGTACTCTAATAGGGACACCTGATGTAAGGGGGTACTCTGATGGGGACACCTGATGTAAGGGGATATTATGATGGGGACAACTGATGTAAAGGGGTGCTTTGATGGGGACATCTGATCTAAAGGGGTGCTCTGATGGGGACATCTGATGTAGGGGTAGTACTCTAATAGGGACACCTGATGTAAGGGTGTACTCTGATGGGAACACCTGTTGTAAGGTGGCACTCTGATGGGGACATCTGTTATAAGGTGGCACTCTGATAGGGGGATGCTCTGATGGTGACAACCAATGTAAGAGAATATTCTGATGGGGACAACTGATGTAAGGGGGTTCTTTGATGGGGACATCTGATCTAATGGGAGTGCTCTGATGGAGATACCTGATATAAGGGGGCTTTTTCGAGTTGTGTTGCTGCCACCAAATTCAAAATTACCTTATTTTTTTCTTAAAATAGTATATTTTCTCGGTTTAAACTTTTGATACATTTTCTATTGTGAATAAAATATGAGTTTATGAGATTTGCAAATCATTTCATTCTTTTCTTATGTAGAATTTACTCAGCACCCCAACTTTATTGGAGTTGGCATTGAATAAAAACCCTGTTTCTGGGTGCAATCAAAGTACACCTCCCTAATTCCTCCCCTACCCAATCTGTAATTGTTCAATTGTTAATAGACATGACTATTATTACATCATTGGTGGGAATGGAGAGTGCTACTTCTGCACGTATCATACACTGGCTTCCACTTTTTCATCAGATGTTGAGAGGTGATATCTATGAAGCAAGGCAAGTCCAATTAACCACTGGGCACTTAAAACCCCCTTAATAACCAGACCAATTTTCAGCTTTCGGTGCTCTCACACTTTGAATGACAATTACTCAGTCATGCAACACTGTACCCAAATGAAATTTTTGTCCTTTTTTTCACACAAATAGAGCTTTCTTTTGGTGGTATTTAATCACCGCTGGGTTCTTTATTTTTTGCGCTATAAAAGAAAAAAGACCTAAAATTCTGTAAAAAAAAATGCATTTTTCTTTGTTTCTGTTATAAAATTTTGCAAATTAGTAATTTTTTCTTCTTATATTTTGGCCAAAATTTATACCGCTACATATCGTTGGTAAAAATAACCCAAATCAGTGTATATTATTTGGTCTTTGTGAAAGTTATAGAGTCCAAAAGCTATGGTGCCAATCTCTGAAAATTGATCACACCTGAAGTACTGACGGCCTATCTCATTTCTTGAGACCCTAACATGCCAGAAAAGTACAAATACCCCCCAAATGACCCCTTTTTGGAAAGAAGACATTCCAAGGTATTTAGAAAGATGCATGATGAGTTTTTTGAAGTTGTCATTTTTTCCCACAATTCTTTGCAAAATCAAGATTTTTTTTTCTTTTTTTTTTTTTTCACAAAATTGTCATATTAGC
This sequence comes from Aquarana catesbeiana, assembly GCF_042186555.1. Taxonomy (NCBI): domain Eukaryota; kingdom Metazoa; phylum Chordata; class Amphibia; order Anura; family Ranidae; genus Aquarana; species Aquarana catesbeiana. Next base: position 179,552,098 of record NC_133333.1, read on the forward strand.
AGGTTATTTCTCACACACAGCATATGCATACCACAAATTACACCCCAAAACACATTCTGCTATTACTCTCGAGTACGGCGATACCACATGTGTGAGTCTTTTACACAGCATGGCCACATACAGAGGCCCAACATGCACGGAGCACCATCAGGCATTCTAGGAGCACCCAGGCCAATTCTGACATTTCTCTCCTACATGTAAAAATCATAATTTATTTGCTAGAAAATTACATAGAACCCCAAAACATTATATATATTTTTTTAGCAAAGACCCTAGAGAATACAATGGCGGTCATTGCAACTTTTTATCTCGCACGGTATTTGCGCAGCAATTTTTCGAAAGCGTTTTTTTTAAAAAAAAAACAGTTTTGTGCTTTAAAAAAAACAAAACAGTAAAGTTAGCCCAATGTTTTTGCATAATGTGAAAGATGAAGTTATGCCGAGTAAATAGATACCTAACATGTCACCCTTCAAAATTGCACACGCTCGTGGAATGGCGCCAAACTTCGCTACTTAAAAATCCCCATAGGAGACGCTTTAAAATTTTTTACTGGTTACATGTTGTGAGTTACAGAGGAGTTCTAGGGCCAAAATTATTGCTCTTGCTCTACAGATCGCAGCGATACCTCACATGTGTGGTTTGAACACAGTTTTCATATGTGGGCGCAACTTACGTATGCGTTCGCTTCTGCATGCGAGCACACGGGGACACGGGGAAAAATGTATTTATTTATTTTTTATAAATTTTTTGATCACTTTTATTTCTATTAAAAGGAATGTAAACATCCCCTGTAATAGGAATATGGCATGACAGGTCCTCTTTACAGTGAGATTTGGGGTCAATAAGACCCCACATCAAACCTCTAGGCTGGGAAGCCTGAAATAAAAAAATAAAAAAATTATCCTGGCTTCGATTGTAGCGGTGAGTCGTTAGAAGCACCTGAGGACGGCGAGAGGGGGGGGGCGTCCCCTCTCGCCTCCCGTAAGAACGATCAAGCAGGGGAACAGCTGCTATGATCATTCTCATGGTGTAGGGAATCGCCGGCTGAAAAAGCTGATATCTGAATGATGCCTGTCAAGGACGTCGTATGAAGGCCGGCGGGCGGGAAGTGGTCAAAACACATTTTTTTAACACAAAGTTATCCATTTATACAATGTTTCTAACACATAGCATGTACACACCAAAAATGACACCCTAAAATAGATTCTCCTACTCCTACTACATGCGGCCGTTTACCGTGATCCATGATGCGCCGGGTCCTCTGGATGTTCCCGTGTGCACGCCCCAGGGGGCGCACGGGAGCAGTTTTCTGGAATCACGTCATATGACGTGATCCCAGAGTTATCCAACCGCCCTGCAGCCGTCATTTGGCTATGGGCCAGTTGGCAACTGGTTAATGGTGAAAGCCCAAATTAGATTCTTCTACATGCCTTTCCCAAGACACCGCACCAAGAACAGGGAGATTAGCTACAAAGAGTATTGAGTGGTACACTATCTATCGGATAGTTAGCTATGTTCTCAAAAATTGCCACAAGAGGTCACTCTTCTCACCCTGGGTGCCTGTTTTCCAGTTAGCATTGTGGGGTTGATTTACTAAAACTGGAGAGTGCAAAATCTGGTGCAGCTCTGAATATAAAGCAAACAACTTCCAGTTGTTTTTTTTTTTTTGTGGGGGGTGAGGTTGTCTAATGGAACAAGCTGAAGTTAGAAACTGATTGGCTACCATGCACAGTTGCACCACACTCTCCAGTTTTTGTAACTCAACCCCTGTGTTCCCATTAAATAGAAATTCCTGGATGGTAGCCCTTATGCACTGCTGTATGTATTGAGGTACATCTGTTCTAGCCTGCACATCTGATAAAAGGTGCTAATATTCTAGCAGTAATATAGGTGCTACCATCCAGGAAGTTCTATTTATTGGTAACAAGATGCTAAGAGATGCTCCTACACCTCTTATTTCTGCGTTTCCAAGATTCCTGGGACTTCCACAATTCCTGCCAGTACTTCCAATAGCACTTGCTAAATCCCTACCAGGATTTCATTATCATTTCAAGTACTAAGGCTGGCCATACATTATAGAATTTTCTTGTACAATTTTCCTTTTAATTTACCAAGACCATATAATATGAGGTCAAACCTAAACAAATTATATTTTTCTATGCAGGCAGGCCCTTGCATGACATATTTGAAGGAAAATCAAAGCCCAGGTTCACACTGAGCTGCGGGAATGAAGCCGTGCGAGTTCAGCTGATTTCAGCGGCGATTTCACAGACATCTGTGCAGGTTTCTGCACAGATGTCAATGAAAATCGCAACCTGAAATCGCAAAAAGTAGTACAGAAACTCTTTTTTGAAATCTGTGTGGCGTTGCACCGATTAGGATGGTGCCATTGCTGCCGATTTGACATGTCAAATCGCACCAGTGTGAACCAGGGCTTAAGGAAAATTAACACGAAAATTGTATATGTATGGCCAGTTTTACAGTGGTGCTCACAGAATTCTTGCCAGGACTACCAGTGCTCTCTGAAACAATTCTGGACATGCCTTCTTACCCAAAGGATATTTAAGTATGTGGCTGGTACTGTGTCTCCTTGTCAGTTACCCCGTTTGTGTAAAAGAGCTGTATTATCGTTATGATTGGCTATTTTTATGCTGATTCGGATTCACCTGACTACACTTGTTTGCTGACTGTCCTGCCCCAAACCTGGACCTAACTTTTGACTGCCAACTGCCTCAACCCCTGCCAGGAGCTGACTATAGTCTTGTAGATCCCCTAGTGTAATGGTCTCCACATTATAGCCTTCCTTGTCCTGCTCACCCCTTAGTACTGTGATACTGGGGACCGTGACCTGGTACCAGCGCACAGCAAAACCTATCTTCACCATCAGCCCTTTATAACCATACCACTTCATTGTCTCCTCTGTAACTGCAGCTTTTTTTCACCCTTTTTGCCCTGAGCTGCAGACTTTATTCCAGGTAACCACATATAATATAAAAAATAATGCAGACCAGAAGTCAGTGATTTTAGTTTAGGGAATATTTTATTGTGATTTAAATATTCCTTGAGTCTTTTTGGACTGTTTCACAGTGCCTGTGTATATAACACACACAACAATATTCTTTAAGAATGAGAAATACAATGTAACATGAAACTGCATTTGCAGCTACAATACAAAAAATATTTTTTACAAATCCTTTTTATACCTAAAAGCATCTTTACAAAAGACACAATGTGAACAAGGCACAGCTGATGTAAAATAACATCAGTGTTATTACAACATTTTGTCTTCTGCATTCAGAAGACATTACAGTTAATACATATCAACTTTATAAAAGTTAATGTTAGGAGACAGGTACACTTTGCCACCTTTTACTGTTGTGAAACTACAACTTCTAGCACGGCAGGCTGGTTCTTGTAGTTCCACAAGAGCTTCCAGAGCAAACTTGCTCATACTAATTTAGGACGTTATTCTGTAGACTGCAGGAGACTAAAATCAATGATCCACAGAATAAAGTCCTTCTTGGCTAAATGCCAATAGCATTGCTATATACCTGGGCATTTCTTGAGGAAATATAGGTTAAAGCACTTGTTAAACAAATGCAATGAGAACAGACGAAAAAAGTCATTTACAATACTTGTTTTTCCCATTAGGATTACTACAAATAAGAATAAGAAATCTACAAATATTATAGAAAAAAGAACTTTTGTTCACTGTCAACCTAACTTCTTAGAAGTTACTTTTTCCTTATGAAGGAGATGGAGCAGATGATGCTTCTTACATTGTGTAATTGCTCCCCTATATTGTATTAATATACAGCCCTCCATTATATAAACCACATCTACACATATTATAGAACCTCAGTACTTAGTACAGAGGAATCACATAGCATGAACATTATCACAAATAATACACATTCAAAAGACCTTGCAAAGGTTAACGTCTCTGAGTCCTTTTTAAGTTACAGAGATGTCTCTCTCTTCAAAGAGAGGTGTTATACTGTAATCCCAAGGGATAACCTGATGCTTTACAGTCTTTGCTGCTGTTAAGTTTTTGTTGCTGTATCCAAGCATACTGATGAAAAATGAACACAGTTCCATACCGACAGAGGTCCACGTGACTTATTTCAAGCCATATCTGTCCCTCTTTGGTTGTAGAGTCCAGACCACATCACCAAGGCCTCCATATCTTGACTGGGCTGCTTGCTGCTGTGGCTTGCTTTGAATCGCTGGAAGACGCGAGATAAGGAAAGACGGGAACCTTTTGAGGCACGGTCAAGTGGTTAAGCAACTTTTTCTGGGCCTCTCCACTTTCTGGATAATGGCACAGGAACTGCAATGCTTCTGTAACACACCAGGAATATCCTTGGTTGTAATCCCGTTGTAAACGTTCCACGCTGATCGTTTGACGTTGATCTAGAATAATAATAATACAATCCATTAGACTTATGTGCAAGAGGTTTTACTGAAAAGCAGCATTAGATGAGACGTGTTAGGAATGTAAATAAAAGAATGAAACTTACTTTTTTGTTGTTGTAGGTAATTGACTGCCATCTCCAGTATATCAGCTTTCTCTAGCTTGACATTGGGTTGCTGTTTGTGGAACTCCTTTTCCAAGAGAACCTTCAGATGTTCAATGCTGCTGTTGATTCTGTCTCTACGCATCTTCTCCACAATGGGTTTTCTTAGCTAGGAAAATAAATAAGAAAAATACATTAATTAACCATTCCCAATACATGGAGAGTAGGCAGTCATGTTGATTGGCTGCTAAAAGTTACTGTCATGCTGTTTGCCATTGGTTATCGGACATTAAACTTACTTTGTTTTTTTCCTTTGGGGAAAGGTGGTCCACAGGAACGCTTGTAGGAGCCATGGTCCAAAGTATATGAGTAGCTGCGGCTGCTCTAGTGATGAGCTAGGAGCGATGTGAGATGTACAGCCAGTTCTCCCCTATTTATACCCCAGAGCTTGCATACAAATGCCTGAGTCCCAAACTTGTCAGACTTTCCCACACTCGTATAGCCAATACATGCATTCAGCAGCACAATAGGAGAGGCATCTATTACAGCATGGTAAATTGACTGTGAATTGCCTGAGGATAATACCATGCTCCCAGCGGAGCAGGTGGAGAGTGTGTTAGACAATAGGGACAAGCTTTAGAATGAGGTGGGAGAATGTGGGAAAGAGCTTCCCATCACTGTAATCAAACTGATTCCCAATGAGAACATGGATGGGGCAGCATGCTGCTCTTTTTGAAGTGTGCCTGTCACACACATATGCCGAAACCAGATGTTGTCAACCTGGGCGCACATCATTGTTCATCATCCTGTGATTCACATCACCTATAAAAATAATTACAAGTGTCTTCAATTAAGAATTGTTGCCCAGAGCCGCAAATCAGTTGGACCAGTGAAAAAGGAATCCAAATAAATTGTTCTAGATTAACGCACAGTTCCTATGGAATTGGTGCATACATTGAAAAAAAATCTGCTATAACCAATGTTCTATACAAAGAAATGCCCTTGCCAGAACATTATTGTCCAATGCAACTGTTCAAGATCAGAGTCCATATCAATCAACGTTTAATAGTCACAATTATGAGGCCTGTGATAAGGATATCTGCCAATACACTTTCATGTTCACTGCCTGCAAAATACATCAGCAGCTGCTTCCAAGTTCTGGTACTTTGCTACATTATACTGCCTTCTTAGATATGTAGTAACATAGTAAGAGTAAAAGTGCTCCCAAGAAAAAAGGTTTTAATACACGTGTTAATGTGTGATTCAAGCAAAAACTTTTAGAGCCTCTAAAATGATTTTTTTATTGTGTGTGTGTGTCGGTCGCAATGGAGAGAATTCTCCTCACTTCTGTCCCCATAATATAATTTTCTAATATAAGGTCCGCGCTGTGATAAAGGAGCCTGCTACCAGAAAGGTTGATATATAGAAAAACCCTAAGGAACCATAAATATAATCATCTGCAGTGCCACACAATCAGAGGGCAACAATTAATTATAAGGTCACATATCTATATAAAGTGGATAAATCCACACATATATTAATACATTAATCCTAAAGTGCAGTATAATATCACAATAAAAAAGTATATTTGTATAAAAGTGCATAAAGTGCAGATAAAGTGCAAAAAAGTCCTGCATAGTGCAAACAACATATGAGTTATAATTCCTCCACCAACAGCTCAGATTGTTGCCAGACTCTTCTCAGTGTAAAGAAGCACCAGCTACCACCTCATGAAATGAACACTCACTAGAAAATGTGCTACACATATATTGTATGCATTTGTTGTTTGGACTATATAGGACTTTTTTGCATGTTATCAGCATTTATGCACTTTTATACATATATACTTTATTTGTATTGTGATATTATACTGCACTTTAGGATTAATGTACAGTATTTATATTTTTGCATATTTTCGCACTTTATATGGATATGTGACTAATTGTTGCACTTTGTGATTAAAGTGGAGCTCCATCCAAAAGGAGAATTTCCACTTTAAGCACTCCTTCACCACCCCTGCCATATTTAACATGTAATTTTTTTGTGGGAAGCGGGTACCTAGTTTTGACAGGTGCTCACTCCCACTCTAGGCAATCTGAGTGGAAATTCTCCTTTTCTTCTCCCTCCCTGCAGACTTCTGGGACACATCACAGGTCCCGGAAGACTGCCGGACCATTCAGCAGGCGCAGCACGACTTACGCATGTGCACTGTGCACCCAGCACAGCTGTCACAGCCAGGTATTCACAGTTCAAATGCCAGTGCTGGGGAGAGGAGAGGAAGAGAATTGAAGGTTGAGGTGACCATATCTGGATCCTTGGAGAGGTGAGTATTTGTTTATTAACAGTTAGCAGCTACACTTTTTGTAGCTGCTGACTTTTAATAAACACAAAAATAACTGGAGCTCCTCTTTAAATTCTGTACTCATAATGATTGGGCCACCTTAAAACAAATGAATGCACTACAGAACATTTAGGTTTGAATGGGCCCTAGGGGCCATGTTGGACAGTAGATTTATTCGTAGGGATTCAGTGAATTCCTGCAAAGGGAATCATAGTTATTTTCTATGGAATCACTAACTGACTGACTTTACAGCGATTTGTAGCTCAGTCACTCAACAATTGATTTATTGTACAATCTCAGTACAATCACCTTTAGATATACCAAAAATGAAGTAGTGTGAGGGTCTACGCATTCCTCTCAGTGCAAATCTAGTCAGGTAGGTCCTTTTGCAGTTTTTAGTGAGTGTGGTCAACTTTAAGGGAATTGTATAGTTAGGATCCTTGTGCCGCGTACACACGACCGGACTTTACGGCAGACTTTGCCCGGTGGACTTTTCAACTGACTTTATGACAGACTTTCCGAATGAACGGACTTGCCTACACACAATCCACCAAAGTCCGTCGAATTCGTACGTGATGACGTACGACCGGACTAAAACAAGGAAGTTTATAGCCAGTAGCCAATAGCTGCCCTAGCGTGGCTTTTTGTCCATCGAACTAGCATACAGACGAGCGGACTTTCCGACCGGACTCGAGTTCGATGGATAGATTTAAAACATGTTTCAAATATAAGTCCGTCCAACTTTTGAGAAAACAAAGTCCGCTGGAGCCCACAAACGATCGAATTGTCCGACGAAATCCCGTCCGCCGGGAAAAGTCTGCCGTAAAGTCCGCTCGTGTGTACGCGGCATTGCTCTTAAATAAAACCCAGTTCCTTTGGCAGAAAAAAAAGATCATATAGAGCATTTTTTTGTGCAAGTGTTTAGGTGCATTTAGGAGCGTTTACCATTTTTTTTACAAAACTGCTCTCAAAAGCACAAGCCATAAGGGTTTTTTTTCTGCCTCTAAACGCTGGGCTTACAATATGCCTCTAAACGTCCTAATGTGCATGGGCACATAGGATAACATTAAGCTGCTTCTACAGACAAAACACAAAACTCCTGTAGAAACAGCGATTTTTAAGCCAGTGTGCATGGAGCCTAGGAGTGTAGCATTTGTGGCCAGCCATGGTGCTTGGAGATAGATATCTGCCATCCAATGCTTGGATGTAGGATCAGCAGACAGGGCTGTCTGTGTGGCATCATATATAATACCTTCAAGCTGACATTTTTAGAAGAGACGTACAGTATACTGGTCATGGTGGAAAACTTTGCCCAATATACTGTTGTTCTTCTTTTGAGAGATATAATAATGGTGTCACCTGGAGTATCAGTCTGTCTTGCATACATGCATGTGTAGTATCTAACCACCATCGTTTACAACTGCCATTTATCTTTTGGAATCACCTGTCTTTGATGGTAAAATGAGCACTAGTATTTTTGTGTCTATCGTGTCAAATTATCTTCAACTTGACAAAAATTGCAGTTCAATCCACAAAATTCATTCAGACAACTCATTTGTACCAGTGCAGCTAAAATTTTGGATAAAAATTACCGTATAGGAAATCAAAGGCAGAATGTGGGAACTGCAAACCACCAACAGATAAACGGGGTCTTTATTGTGACATTCCCATAAGCCTACGCTAATTTGCATTACCATGGTACATCAAACAGACCCTTGTACTTTCCTTTTAACAATGCCACGTTAATAAGCTATCCAACCCTCAAGTACATCCAAACTTTATATGACATGCTTGGCACTGGGGTGTGATTACAAGCACCTTAACATTCATTAGATAAGACTGAAGTCTGAGTTTCAGTTCCCACGCACTTAGAAAACATCTTGTGAGCCCTCTGGTATGTGAACTCATTTCTAGACATTAGATCTTCGTTTTGGCTGCATCCTTTAATAGCTATGCCAGTTCATTCTATAAAGCGAGAGCTACGCCATGCTTTCTCAGGCACGGTGATGGGACTCTGCATACCACAGAAAACATCAAGGTGGTCCATTGGCCTTTCAAAACCATTACACAGATGTCTGCAAAGTTACAGCTAAGCACACTTTATTAGCATTGGATCAAACAGCCATAATATACCGGTAATCATTTTTGTATTTAATTTGCAAACTAGAAGCTGGCATATGAGGCATTTCTGGCTCCTGACTCACCCAACCAGTCATTGCTATAAAATTGCATTTGTTTGTGTTTATTTTCACATGGCTTTTGCTTTGCCTTGTGCAAGGTTTAGGGATGACTGTTAAAGTGTATCTATGGCCAAAATGTAAATTCATATATTCTTTTCCACATTTTACTTCAATTATTTATAGCTTACTCTTATTAACCACTTCAACACCAGGCCTATTCTGACACTTCTCTCATACATGTAAAAATTGACCTTTTGTTTGCTAGAAAATGACTCAGAATCCCAAAACATTATATATATATTTAAGCAGGGGCCCTAGAGAATTAAATGGTGCGTGTTGCGATTTTTTTATGTCACACTTTATTCACGCAGCGGTTTTTCAAACACAAATGTTTTGGAAAAAATATACTTTCATTAATTTTTAATGCACAAAGACACAATATAATACCCAATTGTTTGGTAAAATATAAATTATGATGTTGCGTCGAGTGAATAGATACCAAACAAGGCACACTTTAAAATTGCATCCTCACGTGGAATGGCAGCACACTACGGTACTTAAAGCGGGGGTCTACCTATCTATCGTTTTTTTTTTTTTTTAGTTAATTCACAAACTTTTCTTCTCAGCATTGCATACTCACATATTGTGTGTAATATGTCCGCCTGTGTCAGATTTCATCGGAAAGAATAACTTATATTATTCACTGCAGGCGGTTTCCATCTTCATTGTGGGCATTTGAAGCCCACAAGCATTTATTTCCTGGATGTGGTGAATGCTGTGCTCCCAGTATTCACCGCTCGTTCCTGCACATGCTCAGTGGCATCCTGGGAAGCCTGAGACTAGCTCCCAGGTGTCTGGGAGAGGCTAGAAACATGCCTACTCCCATGGGAGGAGAACCAGGAAGTGCAAAGAAGAATAGAAAAATAAAAGGTAATTATGGCGATTTAAATTTTTTTAAACGGCATGTCAGCATCTAGGCAAGGAAGAGAATACATACAGATATTGTTCAAAATTTGGGTGGAACCCCGCTTTAAACATCTCCATAGGTGACACTTTAAAAGCCTTTACAGATGACCAGTTTAGAGTTACAGAGGAGGTCTGGTCCCAAAATGATTTCCCTCGATCTGACATTCGCAGTGATACCTCACGTGTGTTGGAATGATTGTCTACGTGCGCATTCACATTTGTGAGCAAAGGGGAATGGGGGCACTTTTGATTTTTTTTTATTATTAATATTATTTATTAATTTATTTAATTTTTCTAAAGTTTGCACTGTATCTTTAATTTTTTTTTACACTTTTATTGCTATCAGAAGGGATGAACAATATCTCTTTTGGTAGAATGAGCCATGACTGGTCTTCTTTATGGAGAAATATGGGTTCAGTTAGACCCCATAACAGCTTATTTGCATGAGACTGAAACCAGAAGTGACAAAATCCTCGTTGCTTCCGGTATATGACATCACACAGTGGGAGGAACAACATCAGTTCTTCTCATTGTGTCCCAGGAACCGGCTGCCACCAGTCAGCAGCTTCTTAGTTGGTAGGATTGCTTTTACAGTGAAGGGAATTGCTGTTACAAGAAAATGATATTTCGATCATTGCTGCAGCTGCAACAATGACCGAGATGTCACCCTTCTAATGCAGCAACATACTGGTACGTTACTGGTCAGCAAGTGGTTGATCTCAATGTTCTTAAAGTTTGTAAATTTACTTTGTGAAAATTCCCAGACATTTTTTTCAGTGAATTACATGAAATGTATTCACTATGCCCTGTAAGTAGGCACTGCTGTGTCACTCATTTCACAGAGCCTGCCATCTGAACTACAGAGGTGATAAGAGGAGGAGTTTAAGGAGGTGGAGTCAGTACAGCAATCACTGCTTGCGGGCAGCAAGGTACCATGGGATATGAAGCCCCCAGACATTAAAAGTAAACAGCAGAGGAGAAGCGGTAAAGCATGCAGGGAATCCAGGAAGTTGTGTAAAGAGAAGGCCGGCAGGCAGGCAGAGCTCACAACATGAATGGAGATTTTTTTCAAGTGAGTTTATATTGGATTGTCAACAATAACTTTTGTTTGCATTGTAATTCCAGTTTTGATGTTATAAAATGAAAGGGTATACTGTGACCATAGATCTTCTTTAAAGCGGAGTTCCAGTCGGTTTTCAGTTTATTAAAAGTCAGCAGCTACAAAAAGTGTAGCTGCTGACTTTTAATGAACACATACTCACCTGTCCCAAGATCCAGCGATGCGACCGCCCGAAGCCTCAGTCCTCTCCCCCGCTCTAGCATTACTAGTGAGGGTACCCGGCTGTGACAACTTGCGGCTTCACAGCCAGGTGCACACTATCCTGAATAGCCGAGCAATCTTCTGGGAGCTGTGCCGTGTCCCAGAAGATTGGAGGGAGGGTGGGGGAGAGGAGGAGTCGCCTAGGCGGCGCGGGTGAAAGTGGGAGCTGGGTACCTGTTAAAACTAGGTACCCACTCTCCCCCCCCAAAAAAATGACAGTGGGTTAGGACTCAAGAGTTTTTGTACCTGTATTAATCCAGCGCCTTGGTTAATCTGTTTTCTTTTTTATTTATGTAAAACCTTTATCTCAAAAGGCACAAAACAGTTTGCTGTAACTGCTTATAACATGTTAGCTGGAGTTTTGCTTCAATTTGTTATTGTATCTAAATGTGCTAATACATCTAACCCCCTCGTCCCCCCATACTGACAAAGTTGCTGTCTCTGTTGCTCCTCCATCCAGAGTGGAGGAACTCTAATACAGGAGGTGTGGTACTGGCCAAATCACCAAGTAAAAACAAAGTAAAAAAGACTTAAAAAAATACAAATGCAGCCACCATTCTAATTATTGGTGATTATTGGTAAGCTGTAAATATACTATATTACATTTTTGGTTTGGAGTTTAATACCATTTCAAGTGAGAAATTTAGGTTTGACAGTAACTGACAGCAATTGTGTTTTTTTGTTTTGTCAAAATTCAGCAGAACAAGTAGATAATCAACAACCGTGAAAATAAGAGTGAGATTCCTTACTGGCTTGTTCCTTTTTTATAAAAGTGCTCTTTACATTTCTTAATAAGATATATAATTTTCTCCATCAATTTGTAGTTTGTAAAATGAAAAATATGATCAACTTGACTATAACATCATTATATTATACTTATTTTATTTCATTTTCTAAACTGTATTATTTTTATCAGTTTGTGGGAAAGATAGTATGGCTTTGTAATTATCACTTAATATCTTCTTAATTTTCTTTGATAGCCTTTTGTACTTTAGACAATAAGATTTGTTTAGTGCATTGAAGACCTTGCAGAAAGCTCTGGGTAAAGGGATGAAATGTGCTCACCCTGATTTAAACTGTTTTCTTAGGATGTCCCAGTAAGAAAAATGATAATTGTGAAAAAAAGGTACACAATGATGCTGTCAGGACAGAATGGCGGTTAGGAAAAAGGGACCTTTTCAGATTTTCCCTATTCTTTACCAGTACTTAAACCCAAACCTTTTCACCTCTCTCCAGCTCATTCTAGTGTCAAGGGGCATTGCATTCCCAGGTCTTAGATGGCTGTGACAATACTGAAGGATCAATGTATTCCTTGGGAAAAGTGAGATCCAGATGGCCTATGGGGACAGGAATTGCTGGTGGACACAATGGCAAGTTAAACATCATCAGTAATTTGCTTCTTGTTCGACACACTTCTTTTGTCCTCTATTCTGAAAGTTACAAATAGATGGAAAACTGTGGGGGACTCTGGGAAAATTCACATCCCATTCAGGGCTCAAGTTTCTCAGAGTTTGGGCGGCCAATGACTAACAACTTGCAGCCAAAATCAACTGCAACTGAGTGAAGCCCAATTAACAATGCTTATTATTGCTGAGCGAACTGTGGAGCTGAAGATCAAGGAAGAAGTGGAAGTGACCTCCAAATGATGCTTAACCCCTCCAGAAAAAGTCTGGTATGGCCATGGGACAGAACTGTATGTGCCATATAAATAAACCAGACATGTCTAGGGTAGTAGTGTTCACACCAAGATGTTTTGTGGTGTTTTTTTCTTTTAAACTACCTTTACAGACTGACTGACCTTCCTAGAAATAAATACCTCAATAAATAAAGAGGGGCAGAAACAGTTGTTAGATAGAGCAGCATGACCATATACAATATCTCACAAAAGTGAGTACACCCTTCACATTTTTGTAAATATTTTATTCTATCTTTTCATGTGACAACACTGAATAAATTACACTTTGCTACAATGTAAAGTAGTGAGTGTACAGCTTGTATAACTGTAAATTTGCTTTCCCCTCAAAATAACTCAACACACAGCCATTAATGTCTAAACCACTGGCAACAAAAGTGAGTACACCCCTAAGTGAAAATGTCCAAATTAGGCCCAAAGTGTCAATATTTTGTGTGGCCACCATTATTTTCCAGCACTGCCTTAACCCTCTTGGGCACAGAGTTCACCAGAGCTTTACAGGTTGCCACTGGAGTCCTCTTCCACTCCTCCATGACGACATCACGGGGCTAGTGGATGTTAGAAACCTTGCGTTCCTCCACTTTCCGTTTGAGGATGCCCCACAGATGCTCAATAGGGTTTAGGTCTGGAGACATGCTTGGCCAGTCCATCACCTTTACCCTCGGCTTCTTACAAGGTCTCAAGTGAATGGGGAGCAGGTGTGTTAAATATAGTGTTATCGCTCTCACTCTCTTATACTGGTCACTGGAAGTTTGTCAGAAACCATGAATCAGACTGAGACAGAAGTACATTTAAATCACACTTGTTTAATAATATAAAAAAAGGTAAACAGAGTAAACGTAGTCAAAACATAGCTGGAGTTCAGAAACCGGAACGGGTAGTCAGACAAGTCAAATGTCAGGGAGCTGGAGATGAGCCTAGTAAAACAGCAAGCAGGATCTGGAGCCAGAAGGGATGTCAGCCAAGCAAGTCTTTAACAGGAATGCAGGAGATAGTCTCTGTGCTGTTGACCAAGGCGAAGGCAGAAATCCTCTGGGCTGGGCGGCCTAAGTAGGCAAGACTGATGAGCAGGATATCATCAACAGGTGCGTGGCTGTGGAGAGATAGGAGCTGGCAATTAGCTGACAGCTGAGCGGCCAGCCCAGGGAAGGAAGGGCTGGGCCCAGCCTTGACAAAGTTCAACATGGCACCTTATGACAAAAAACTCTGAGGATCTGAAAAAAAGAATTGTTGCTCTACATAAAGATGGCCTAGGCTATAAGAAGATTGCCAAGACCCGGAAACTGAGCTGCAGCACAGTGGCCAAGACTAAACAGCGGTTTAACAGGACAGGTTTCACTCAGAACATGCCTCACAATGGTCGACCAAAGAAGTTGAGTGCACATGCTCAGCGTCATATCCAGAGGTTGTCTTTGGGAAATAGACGTATGAGTACTGCCAGCATTGCTGCAGAGGTTGAAGGGGTGGGGGGTCAGCCTGTCAGTGCTCAGACCATACGCCACACACTGCATCAAATTGGTCTGCGTGGCTGTCATCCTAGAAGGAAGCTTCTTCTAAAGATGATGCACAAGAAAGCCCACAAAAAGAGACAAGCAGACTAAGGACATAGATTACTGGAACCGTGTCCTGTAGTCTGATGAGACCTAAACTTATTTGGTTCAGATGGTGTCAAGAGTGTGTGGCGGCAACCAGGTGAGGAGTACAAAGACAAGTGTGTCTTGCCTACAGTCAAGCATGGTGGTGGGAGTGTCATAGTCTGGGACTGCATGAGTGCTGCCGGCACTGAGGAGCTACAGTTCATTGAGGGAACCATGAATACCAACATGTACTGTGACATACTGACCCAGAGCATGATCCCTTCCCTTCAGAAACTGGGCCACGGGGCAGTATTTCAACATGATAATGACCCCAAACACACTTTCAATATGACCACTGCCTTGCTAAAGAAGCTGAGGGTAAAGGTGATGGACTGGCCAAGCATTTCTCCAGACCTAAACCCTATTGAGCATCACAGAAGGTGGGGGAGGGCAAGGTCTCTAACATCCAGAAGCTCCGTGATGTCGTCGTGGAGGAGTGGAAGAGGACTCCAGTGGCAACCTGTGAAGCTCTGGTGAACTCCATGCCCAAAAGATTTAAGGCAGTGCTGGAAAATAATGGTGGCCACACAAAATATTGACACTTTTGGGCCCAATTTGGACATTTTCACTTAGGGGTGTACTCACTTTTGTTGCCAGCGGTTTAGACATGAATGGCTGTGTGTTGAGGTATTTTGAGGGAACAGCAAATTTACACTGTTATACAAGCTGTACAATCACTACTTTACATTGTAGCAGTGTCAATTCTTCAGTGTTGTCACATGAAAATATATAATAAAATATTTACACAAATGTGAGGGATGTACTCACTTTTGTGAGATACTGTGGGTCAGATTCAGTCAATTTTAAGTTAAAATGTAAAAGTTTATCTAGAGCCACAATTTGCTTCCTTAGTTGTTTATGCAGTAGGTATTTTTTCAATCTGTGTTTTTTGGGGGAGATTTCCCTTTACATTTTGTCCCAGAAATACAAGAGGACATCAGAAAATATCTCTCCACAGCAAGGCAAAATCCCTTCTAAGGCTCCATTCACACCAGTGCGTTTTTTTTATGTTTTTTGCAGAAACGCAAGTCATTTTTTAAAAATGGGTTCCTGTGGAACATGTTCACATCAATGCATTTTTGTGCCTCTGCATTTTTGGAAAGGGTCAGGGACTTTTTTAAATGCAAAACAGTGCTTTTTTTGCATTTTTGGTTCAATAGACTTCAATGGAGAAGCTGCAGAAAAGCATGTATTGCATTTTTGCAGTGATTTTGCCACAATTTGCATTTTGCGTTTTTTAATCTGCCCCCCCCCCCCCCACCCCCAAAAAGCACCAAAAAATGCAAATCGCAGCAAAATCGCAGTAAAAAAGCTGTCAGGTCACCTGAGTCCAGGTGACAGATGTACTCTGTAGGAGTCAGGAGTGCACTGCTAAGGTAGTTCACCTTAGGACTGACTGCTGCGGCTTGAACTCTGGGAGGTTCAGGAAACAGGTCCACTGGAGGACCAACACAGATCCCTCTATAAGCAGTCAGGTGAGAGTGGCTGGCCTCTAAAGGTGAACACATGTGGAGGAGAGGTAAGCTGACAGACAAATATTACTGCATAACCATGACAAAAACATAGCAAAAAGCACTGCAGAAACGCTCAAAATCAACATGCATAGATATGAATCGAGCCTTAAGTCGGGCAAAATTAATTGACAGCCCTGTTGGCCTCTTCTAGCTCTGCATCATTAAATTAAAAAATTGAAGAATACTGTCTGGGCATTATGACAACCGCATAGCATGGATGGAGACATTTTATCTATCAGTGTATGGCCAGCCTTAAGCCCATACACAATATCCAGCAGTATTGACATTCGGCCCGTGTGTACTGCAGCCGGTCTGACAGAAGCCAGCTGAATGTATTACATCATTTTGGCCTAGGCCACCTGAAGAAATGTAAAAAAATACATTTAAAACAAGTAACTATCCAAACGCATTATGCCTTCCTATCTATTTACTAATGCTGCCAGCATAAGGATTGAAAATAGGTATGTTGTTTGAGAGAGTTTTTGACTCTGCTTTAAAAAAAAAAAACTGGACTTTTGTTTTAGAGGTAGTATGTTGAAGTTTTCCTTTTCATTTAGATTTTTTTATTTTATATTAAGGCCTTTTCTAGGTTTGGGGTGCTCAAAGCAAAACATTCACTTGCTACTAACCATGTATTCTTGGGGCTGCATCATTTGAAAGAAAAAATGTAAATGTTAAAACAGTTCGCACCCAATCATCTGTTTAGCATTGGGGTAGACAAGTAGTTTTCACTCTCTCCTTGTGGTGTTGCACCGTGGGTTTAATTTATGATATGTTTATAATCTGAGCCTCAGCTATTGTGTTCTGTAAACAACACAGCAATGCTACTAAGAATAGCCCAGTAAAAACATGAAAACAGCCTAGAGCCACCTGCTTTCCATAAGTAGAACATTTGAAATATTCATATGACTTATTTATATTTAAAGGGTTAGTTTATATTCTGAACCTGGTTTGGATAAAGAATAAAAATAAATACCCACCTTCCAACACAGAAGCTGCTGCACTCCATTCTGGAGGTCAGCAATCAGGTTTCCTTAGTAAACGATGCTTGGAGACTTAAGAGTTCAACTTACATGTTGATGTATTTTGGCCATGCATTGATCAAAATTCGGTTAGTTCCTGCTGAACTGGACAAATTTGGATCTATGTATGGCCGTTCCCGTTCATAAAAAGTCAATCTATCGGGCGACTTCTCATGAACGGATCTGCTTGATAATTTTTGTTCAATCAGTACATGATGCAGCACTGATTAGTGTATTGTAATGGAAGGGGAGTCCTGCTGTCAGAATACAATGACACAGCAGGGGGGATCCCTGAATCCAAATCAAATGAGGATGAAAGAAAAAACTGTACCATGTATCTATCTATTATTTAAATTTACTATATATATATTTATATATATATATATATATATATATATATATATATATATATATATATATACATACATACATACATACATACACACACTGTATGTATACATAGTATTTATACATAGTATTTATACATACTGCATATATTATTTTTTTAGTATGCTCTGTACTAAAACATATACGCGGGGTCTATTTATCAGTGTTTTATGCCAAGATTTACACATTTTTCCAAAAGATGTAATTAGAAATATATGGAAATCTTGGGTGAAAACATTCATAAATAGACCCCATTTTTTATCCTGGGTGAAAACATAAATAGGCCCCACTTTTATGTTTTAGTACAGAGCATACTTAAAAAAATAATTATATACTGTATATATATATATATATATATATATATATATATATATATATTGCTGTACATTGTATATTCCTGTTAAAAAATAGCAAAGACAACAAGAATTAAGACCTTCAGCTACTACTGGACTTGTAGTTCCTCAACAGATGGAGGGAAGCACGTTTATAGTGTGTAGAGCCTATATATGGAAAGTTACTTAAATGTAATTTAATTAGGCAGTCAACAGGTAAGCGGCTTCTTCGAAATGGCCCACAGGGCATCCCCTGCCAATTCTCCAGGCCATGGGAAAGAGCGGTTCTTACTGTATGAGAACTGATAGCCAGATGGTCTTTGTGGAGTAAGATTTCCCCTCCATTCATTCAAATCAAACAGCAGCACTAATGCGAGTACTAGTAGGAAGACACACTTCTATTGTGCTAGGCAAAGATGTCATCAATTGCTGAGACGGAGAGACTGTGGGAAAGTGGAGGAAGCTCAAATGTCCACAGTCTGATGCTAATAACTCTGTTGTCAGATTGCTATTATGTCCATAAACCATGAACTCCCAGGCTTTATTGGATGGCCCTTGTATTGAAGAGCACATGGACACTACAAGCTGTGGTGCATTTTCTCAGGGCTCTTTATTTACCAACAGAGGGGATGAAGGCTGTTAATGTACTTCTGTTCAGATAGCCATGCCAGATAAACACTTACCCATGTACTCATGTGAAAACATTGATTTTTTTTTTTCTAAATTAAAGAGCACCACTCCATATACCAATTTATTTTGATTATCTTTCAAATTAGGCTTTGTCAGAAAATTGAAAGTTCTGGCACGCTTCCAGTGTGTTAGGATGTCTCACTGAGAAGTATGGGCAGAAAAACTGACCATGAATGACACAATCTGATTTTACAACCTCTTCTCAATCACCTACCGCTTTATCAAAACCTATTAAGTGCAAAGGGCTACCTTTACAAGCCATTTCATTTAATATACAATAAGGTAGATCCTTGCATTTTAAATCTGTTGATTAATCTACAGGGGATTGAACATTAGCATTCTAACATATAGGCCAATTTAAAGTGGAGTTCCACCCAATTTTACAACTCTTCAGCATCCCTCACTAAACTGTGCACTGTAAACGAATTGGATATTTTTTTATTTTTTTTCTCAGCACTTACTGTCTATCTGCTGTATTCATTTTTCACTTCCTCCTCCCTGGCCGCGGCCCATCGCATCATTTCCTGTTTGCAATGCCTTCTGGGAAGGGGCGTCAACTTCCTCTGACACTGCCGTTGCTATGGAAACCTTACCTGAAACCTATTACACTGCTTGTGCTGCACTGAGCATGTGCGAGATCTGCAAGGATGAGATCCAGGAAGAAATACAGTCTGGCTTCAGATGCCCAGACTTAAGATGGCCACGGCCTGCTGTAAGTTTATAAAATAACAAACTACTGCTATAAACTAACAAAACAGACCTTAGTTTACAGACTAACTTTACTAGAATACATTAAGCTTGTGTATTATAGGGGTATTTTTATTTAAAAAGTATAATTTCGGCCGGAACACCACTTTAAGACATTTTCTGATCCCTTCCTGAATCACTACACCTCTCTGACCAGTTCCAATGTGTTCCACAACTCTCAAGGCAAACGAATGTGGCAACCTACGCACAAGCGGAATGTCCGACAGAAAAAGTCTGACGGGAGCTTTTCATCGTATATTCCGACGGACTTTTAACGTCGAAAATTCTGACAGACCTAGAAAGAGAACATGTTCTAAATATTTCCGTCAGAATCAATTCCTAGCGGGAAAACCGCTCGTCTGTATGCTGTTCCGATGTACCAAAAAACAACGCATGCTCTGAAGCAAGTACGAGACGGAAGCTATTGGCTACTGGCTATTGAACTTCGTTTTTCTAGTCCTGTCGTACATGTTGTACGTCACCGTGTTTTTGACGGTTGGACTTTGGTGTGATCGTGTGTTTGCAAGACAGTTTCAGCGGAATTCTGTCTGAACTGAAGGTTTTTCCGACGGGAAAACCGGTCGAGTGTACAGGGCATGAGTTATAGTCTCATTCCCTTTTCACCATACAAAAATACATTCTCCTTTCTGCATAAAAAAGAAGCAATTGGTAGCATTTTTTGAAGGCATTTTCATCATGACTTATTACTTTTGCATACTTAGTGTTCCTAAACCCACAACAGTAAAATCAGTCTGCATATGCATTAAAGCAGGGGTAGGCAACCTCGGCCCTCCAGCCTTTTTGAAACTACAAGTCCCATGAGACATTGCAAGACCCTGACAATCCCAGGCATGACTCCTAGAGGCAGAGGCATGATAGGATTTGTAGTTTCACCAAAGCTGGAGGGCCGAGGTTGCCTACCCCTGCAGTAAAGCATACTTGTTATACTCACTGTGGAACCCAAGGCGTTAATCATCTGCATTGTGTAAAAAGGCTGTTGCACAGATCCTCCTCTTCTTGCATTGCCCCCAAAACACGAGAGAGACTTAGTGGAATCATTCTGCACATGCTCAGTTTGGGGTGTATTGCTAGAGAGATTTTTTTTCTTGGGAGAGTGCATGTAATCAGCAGAGGGCCAATCAGCACTGTCCAGACAGAGGGTCAGGGGTCCTGCATACTGATAGGACAGCCAGTGCAGTATGAAAACTCCTCCTACAAGCTTTAACTTGGCACAGATAGATGTCACAAGACTGTTATATACTGCTGATGAGAAAAGTTATTTAGCAGTTTATATTTACTAAAATAATTGCATTTCCATGTTCTGTGTACTGTGGTAGACCAGATATAGTGAATGCAGGGTCCTGGGTTTAGTAACACTTTAATAATCAAAAACCATTGATTATTCAGGTAAAAATGAAATGGGAAAATTGTGATTCCTTTGTAACCCTGTATTTTAAAAAAATGGGGTACCTTTTTATTATTTTGTCTTTTTTTTATTACATTTTGATATTATTCTTCATTACACATTAGACAGCTGTCATTGTCACTTGGCTGTATATACCTTTGGTCATACATAACAGTACAATAAATATCAATTGTTATTTATGATTATAAATGGTCTGTAGTAGCAGAATTACATAGATATTCTGCCTGCCATAATTCAGAACAAGTTGTTTGGAGTGATTTTCAATAGAGAATTTTTTTTCCATGATTTTAGGATTATCAGGAGTGAAGAATTTCTATCAAACATTGCCTTTGGTGTACTGCTGTAAAAATAAAGGTTGCTCCAGAAGATGCTAGTGCTGAATACCTCAAGACCCTCAGACAATATTAAAGCTGATCTCCTGGTTTCATTTAACTTTAAATCATTCATTTGGACTAAGCAGGTTCAAACAAACTAAAGTTAAATGAAATCGGGAGATCAGCTTTAAGTTACATAGTTGGTAAGGTTAAAAAACAATACCAGTGCATCCAGTATGTGTGTGTGGGTGTGTGTTTTTATGTTATTGTGATTTCCCATATCACTGTATATTGAGTTCACTAAGACACCCATCTAAACCTGTTTTGAAATTATCGGCACTCCCTGCTGACACCGCTAACTGTGGAAAGGAGTTCCACATCTTTAACGCTCTGACAGAAAAGAACCCACTATGTAGTTAAAGTTAAAATACTTCTTGTACAACTTCACTGAGTGGCTGCGTGTCCTCTTAAGCGACCTGAGACTGAATAGATTTCTTCCTATTCTAGAATCATCATTGAGATATTTGTATTTTGCGATAATATCTCCTCCTTAGCGTCTCTTCTCCAGGGAGTAAAAGTTTAATGATTGTAGTCATTCCTTATAGCTGAGGTCCTCCAGCCCCCATGTTAGATTTGTTGCCCTTCCCT
Source organism: Aquarana catesbeiana (assembly GCF_042186555.1). Classification (NCBI taxonomy): domain Eukaryota; kingdom Metazoa; phylum Chordata; class Amphibia; order Anura; family Ranidae; genus Aquarana; species Aquarana catesbeiana. The sequence continues at coordinate 179,573,833 of NC_133333.1, forward strand.
GGTGACCAGAACTGGATGGCATAGTCAATATGTGGCCGAACCAGAATTTTGTAAAGCGGTAGAATTAAATTTTTATCTCTTGAGTAAATACTCTGTTTAATGCATGATTATACATAAACTAATAGTATCCAGTCCAGTGTATGTAGGCCTTCTAATACACTCAGATTATTCCAATGCATTATTATAGTCTGCTAGCTTGGCATTGCATGCTATTGCTGAGCCTGTGATCTACTAGGACCCCCAGATCCTTTTCCATCCTCGATTCCACAGAGTTTCACCCCCTATCGAGTAAATTGTGTTCAGATTTTTAGCCCTTGAATGCATTACCTTACTTTTTTTTATATCAGACCTCATTTGCTATGTAGTTGCCCATCCTTCCCCCCATTTTATTGTGGTCTTTCTGTAAAGTTTTCATATCCTGTTGTGAAGTAATTACCCTGTTTAGCTTTGCATCATCAGCAAACACTTAGATTGGACATATTTATACCAACCTTTATATAATTTATGAACAAATTATACAAATTTGGTCCCAGGACAGAGCCTTGGGGTACCCCACTTTAAACTCCAGACCATTCAGAATATACGCTATTTATCACCACTATCTGAACGCACTCTTGTAACCAGTTTTCTATTCAGGTACATACAATATCATCAATGCCAACAGACCTCAGTTTGTAAATTAGGTGTTTATGGGGAACTGTATTGAATGTTTTGGCAAAATCCAGATACACCACATCCACTGGCCTTCCTTTATCTAGATTACAGCGCACGTCCTCATAAAATGTTAACAGGTTGGTTTGGCAAAAATTATCTTTCATAAATCCATGCTGATTACTACTTAGCATTCTGTTTTTATCAGCAGGTTCTTGGATCTGGTCTCTTATTATTCTCTTCAACAGTTTACATACTATTGATTTTAGATTGAGAAGTCTGTAGTTCCCAAGTATATATCTTTGCTCTCTTTTTGAACATTGGTACCACGTTAGCACGTTTGGCAATCAGCTGGTACCATTCTGGTCTGTAAACTGTGCTTTTAAAATTAGGAATAATGGGCTGGCTATAATATAGCTAAGTTCTTTGAGGACTCTTGGGTGTAAGCCATCTGGTCATGGTGATTTATTCATATTAAGTTTTTCAAGCCTTTTTTGAACACTGGCTTCTGTTAGCCACAACGGTACATTTTGTTCTATGTTACTAACAACACAGTCTCATGAAAACCCGTGGTGTTGGTTAGTATGAAATACACCTCATCTCTGTCATTTAAAAGTGGATGTTCATCCTACAATTCCTGATTAAAAAGTGGATGTTCATACTACAATTCCTCTATGAACATTAAACAACTATACAGCTCATTAATTTTGATAAACAAATAGACATATTTGTCTTACATTCATGCTCCAGTTGCCTAGCAATCAGTATTGTAAACTGCTGGCCATTTACCAGTGGCACCATGTAACTCATGATGCCACTCAGTCTCCATGTTAATTACATCTTCTTGCAAAGACTGAGTGAGAAACGTTTCCTCTGTGCCCTGATGCTGTCAAAGATGTAGGTAGAATGAAGGGGGCTGAGTGACACCATGAGTTGCATGGTGCCACTGGTAAATGGCTGGCAGTTTTCAATGCTGACTGTTGACAAACCAGAGCATGAACAGAAGTCAGTAATTCTAGGGTGAACTACTACTTTAAAGTGAAGGCTCAAGTGCACTTTAATGATTTTGTAATATAGTCCTGACTGACAATTTTACTTGAATTGGTAGAGAATAATGATTTTGCTTCTTTGGATGACACAGTTAAGCCCCTTTCACATTAGTGGACAGATCAGTTTTTCAGGTGGACCCGATTGGACCCCCATTCTCCTCTATGGAGCAGCGGATGAAAGCAGACATGTGCTCATTTACACCCGCCTACATCCAAGACCAACAGATGGGGTTCTCCTTCTGTCTAGCAAATCGGATGGCAGTTGGATGTAAATGGATAGGCAGTCCCTTTCCATCCGAATGCCCATAGAGGAGAGCAGGCTGTGTCTGTGTCTCCCCTGCTGAGCAAGCGGACTCCTGGCCAGTCCACCCCGTGTGGAAGGGGCCTTATTGTTTGTATTTTTAAAAATCTTTTTTTCTCAAAATCCCCTCTCTTGGAAGAAAATAAAATGGTGTGATTGCTACCACTCCCAAACAAGATTCAGTCGGGGGTGTCTGCTGGTACCCTACAAACATTAGAACTCTTGTATTGCCAACCTGGCAGGCTATCATCTTAGGTCTATGAGCTCATTAACACACAGGTTAATCATAATGACTTGTCAGGCCTGGTGATACAGTTAGCATTTATTGACTTAAATATTAAGCATTGAAATAAATTAACTGGCTGACTGGTGCGATAAGGTAAATAACATAAAGCCACAGAAGTGATTCCCATCACTGTTGTCAAGTGGAATTGTTTTTTCAAAAAAGATCCAAAAACAATTTCTGTGGTAAGCATAAATTAAATTAATTAAAGGTGAAGACATATCAAGAGGGACCTAGAAAATGTTAAAAGACTGTGCAGATTTAAGATCAGATTAAATATTCTGTCTCTGGGCCTGATATAGTGTGTGGGAGATCAGTTGAGGAGCCGCAGGCAAGGCCCAGAGCAAACATATGCCATATGCAGGCGAAGAATGTTTGCACATTAAGACACATCAGGCATTTTTTTTTCAAAGTTCTTTCCTGAGCAGATTCTAAAGAGCTACTGTCACCTTTTTCATGCAGGGCAAATCGGCAGTATCTTTGGGAAGTGCGTCTCTCGACCACCCTATACTTACCGTATCTTACCATCACTCTCTGGTAGCTCCTTGCTCCCCACGAGCCAGCAACACTTCCGTGTATGGAGGAGCATATGATCTGCCCCCCGTGACGGTGCCCAGGCTTGTCACTGGCTACTGTGTCACATGACTGGGGGATTGATATCACCACACCAACACAATCAATTTTATATATTATATCAGGGGTAGGCAACCTTTGAGAGATGGAGATCTACTTGAACAACACCAATAAAGTCACAGATCACTGGACACAGTGTCCCCCCCCCCAAAAGAAAAGAAAAAGACAGTAAGACCGACCATTTTTTTTTTTTTTTGATAAAATATTTTTACTCAGAACAAAAATAAGTATTACAAGAGAGTGCAGGTTTTAGGAGTGCGTTATGCAGAGAATGCAGGTTTCACCAGCCTATTACGCTCAGAATGTAGGGATCAGGAGTGGACTGCTCTTAGAATGCAGGGTTCAGGAGTGCGTTACGCTCAGAATGCAGGGTTTAGAAGTGCATTGCACTCAGAATGTAGGGTTCAGGAGTGTGTTGCAGTCAGAATGCAGGGTTCATCAGTGCATTGCGGTCAGAATGCAGGGTTCGGGAGTGCGTTATGCTCAGAATGCCGGGTTCAGGAGTGCGTTGCGGTCAGAATGCAGGGATCAGGAGTGTGTTGCGCTCAGAATGCAGGGATCAGGATTGTATTACGTTCAGAATGCAACGTTCAGGAGTGCATTGCGCTCAGAATGCAGGGGATCAGGAGTGCGGTGCATTCAGAATTCAGGGTTCAGGGGTGTATTACGCTCAAAATGCAGACTTCAGGAGTGCGTTGTGCTCAGAATGCAGGGGATCAGGAGTATGTTGCACTCAGAATGCAGGGTTTAGGAGTGCATTGCACTCAGAATGCAGGGTTTAGGAGTGTATAGCACTCAGAATGCAGGGTTTGGGGGTGCGTTGCACTCAGAATGCAGGGTTTAGGGGTGTATTGCGCTCAGAATGCAGGGTTTAGGGGTGCGTTGCCCTCAGAATGCAGGGTTTAGGAGTGGGCCGTGCTCAGAATGCAGGGATAAGGAGTGCATTGCGCTCAGAATGCAGGGGATCAGGAGTGCATTGCACTCAGAATGAAGGGTTTAGGGGTGCGTTGCGCTAAGAATGCATGGTTTAGGAGTGGGTTGCAAATGCAGGGATCGGGGGGGAAGGTGGGGGGTGATGTAAGGGTGGTAGAGAACATTGTTATGGGGGTGACCCTGCCCATAACATTGTCCTCTGCCCCCTTCACATCACCCCCCCACACACACACACAGTTGTGTCTTCTGCCCACCTCCCCTTTCTCCTATAGCAGTAACCTCTTTCATCCCCTCCCCTCCCATAGCACATAGTGTCCTACCTGTTTCCACAGCAGAGACAGGGAGGCTGCACAGTTCTGGACAGGGGACAGGAGCTGGCAGAGTGACTTTTCATATTAGCAAGCTGGTGATTGTTTGCTTAGGAACACTCTATGTCCTAGCAACCAATCACCAGCGGTTTAACATAAAAAGTTAATTTGCCCAGCTCCTCCTCCCGCCCTCCGTCCTGAGCTGTGCTTCCTCCCGGTCTCCGCTGTTGGCTTATCACAGCAGCGGAGAAGGATGGAGGTGGGAGGGAGAGCAAGAGACCGGGACATAGATGGCACGGCGGAGCCACGGACCAGGCTGGAGGTTGGTAGGAGAGACAAGGGCCGGCACATAAAAGGCAGGGGTCTGCGGCACAGGAACATGTTCGTGATCTACCTGGTACCTCCCTGTGGTCAACAGGTGGACCGCAATCGACGGGTTGCCGACCCCGTATTATATTATTATATATATATATTATAACAAGCATGCTTTACTGACTGATTTTACCAGTGGCGACTGGTGAAGTTTTAGGATGGGGGGCGCCAGACCCCGCCTTCCTTTTTGACCTCTCACACTTGGTGAAAATGGGTGTGGTTTCAGAGAAATAGTGGGCGTGGCTCTATGGTGGTGTGGTTAGCGTCTGAGATGAACGAGGGATGGAGGGAGAGGAAGAGAGGAATGGAGGGACAGCAGGCCCAGATCCTACACAATAGAAATATGTGTATTCTAGAAAGTTTAACAATCAGCAGATAAAGATACTCCAAACACCTGGTGTTAGCACTTCAATCATCCCAGCACCATGGTTGTTATGGTGTCAGGATGATTGAAGCACATTACTTCTATTATTACATTGTAATATAAAATTAAATCAATCAACTCACCATAATGCAGAATCAGTGGGAGCCCTGAGCGTGTCACTAGCCACATCGCCTGCCACCAGATGCCATCAGGTGCCCCCAGCGGAGTCCCTCCTTACATGCAGCCTGTGTCCCATCAAATGCAGCCTATGTCCCATCAAATGCAGCCTGTGTCACATCAAATGCAGCCACATCAAATGCAGCCTGTGTCACATAAAATGCAGGCTGTGTCCCACCAAATGCAGCCTGCGTCATATCAAATGCAGCCTGTGTCCCATCAAATGCAGCCTGTGTTACATTAAATGCAGCCTGTGTCACATTAAATGCAGCCTGTGTCCCACCAAATGCAGCCTGTGTCCCACCAAATGCAGTCTGTGTCCCACCAAATGCAGCCTGTATCACATAAAATGCAGCCTGTGTCTCACCAAACGCAGCCTGTGTCCCACCAAATGCAGCCTGCCTGTGTCCCACCAAATGCAGCCTGCCTGTGTCCCATTAAATGCAGCCTGCCTGTGTCCTGACAAATGCAGCCTGTGTCCCACCAAATGCAGCATGTGTCCCACCAAATGCAGCCTGTGTTCCACCAAATGCAGCCTGTGTCCCACCACATGCAGCCTGTGTTCCACCAAATGCAGCCTGTGTCCCACCAAATGCAGCAGATGTCCCACCAAATGCAGCCTGCTTGTGACCCATTAAATGCAGCCTGCTTATGTCCCGTTAAATGCAGCCTGTGTCACTTCAAACTCCCCCCCCGTTCTCCACGGGAGCACAGCGGTACTTACCTTGCGCCGGGCAGAAGCTACAAAGTACAAAAGCCCGCAAATGAAGCGCCGCGTCTGCAATCTCATGATTGCATAGACGTGGCGATTCCCATAGTGCACTGTGTCCGGCGTCCGAACACAGTGTGCTTAAGGAACTTTTTTTGGATTTTTTTTTTTGTGGCTGCTTGGAGAGGGGGGGGGGGCAGCGCCCATGTGCCCCCTAAGGACGGGCCGCCACTGTACTGTTGTGGATTTAGTACCACCTGTAACAAACCTGGGCAATGCCAACTGGGAAAAAAAATTAAGTAGAGGTTACCATCCATAAAAGTATATCTGTATGATTTACATGGCCTACCTACCATTCCAAAATGAGGAATAAACCTTGATCTAGTGATGGAAGTGAAACCAACAGTTACTAGCAGCTCTCCTGGCTGCTTGACCACTAGCCCTGCTTCTGAGGAACGCCCCAGGACAAGGGATTGGTATTTAGCACAACGCTGTCCCTGGAAAGTATGCTACGTCTAGCAGCCTCTCCCCTTGTATGCCCCTGGGTGTGCTGAGGTACACACACTGTTCTTTGCCCCCCACTGCACTAGGCAAGAATCCTGTTCAGACCTCCAACTAAACAGATCTTCCCATGCCAGCCCGCATGTCTTCTGCACAAGACCCAAAGGTAATGGAGAGCCCTCTGTTGGGCTTTCTCTCCTTGCTTTCCTCAGCTCCAGCTTGCAGGCAGAGCCCCCAGACCCGGGGTTCCCCTCCCAGGCAAGACAACAACCTCAGTCAGCACTCCATCATCCACCTGTAGAGCCTTCCAGCCTGACCTGCAGTGACCCAACCTAATTACAGACTCACACAACTACCATGAGTCAACAAAATAAATTTACCTACATTAGTTACACACCAATGGGTGTTACATATGTATGCTATAAATTAATACGTAGTTTCCTCTGATTCGATGAGGCAGAAAGACAGGCATATGACATCAGGATCTCCAACTCAGCCAATCAGAGGAAGCTTTGTATTTATTCATAGAGCGCTCAGCCCAACTCGATTTCCTTTCCAGGAGCAGGGCGGTAAGCTTCTATCCCATTACTGGAACACAGCGATTTATACTGCATCAATGGTGGCTGTTGTTTTTTTTTTTGGGGTGGGGGGGCAGTGCCAAACAACCACCCCCCCAGTCAGTCAGCAGCACCCACCCCCCCACCCCCCGGTCGGACGGACTGGGTAGGCCCGGCACTTACCCCATCTAGGTAGCGGATGGGCGGACAGGCAGCGTGTCCTATGGGCGGCTGCAGTGTGTTCTACGGGCGGTCGAAGCGTGTCCTAGCTTGATCCTCCTCCTAGGTGTCCAATAAAATCACCTGTCCTTTTGGCCAATCAAAAAACGGGTCTTACACCCACTTCTAAATGGCCAGATTGAGGATCAGTGTTTCAACAGCGAATATTCATTCGCTGTTGTAACACACCTGGGTGGGCTCCGGTCCAAATTTCCTTGTGACCCAAGCCCACCCTATTTTGAAGTCTATTAGAGCCTCTGGCTCTAATAAGGTGCTTAAAAGAAAAAAACCCTGTTGTAATTCATGCACCGGTGCCCTGAAAGGGGGCACCTAATTGGGGGTGGCTGTGGCAGCCATAGATAGATTCATGTGAATCTATACATTGCATATAGGGTGTGGCCCGGAGAGAGGGGTCTGGTGCCCAGGCGCCCCTAATGGACGGGCCCCCCCTGTACTGCATGTAACTGAGGCTACATACAGTTCATACAGCACTGCCAGCCACTGCATGTGTTAGTGAAGTAAATAGTTTGTATGGACCAGGTTGGTTCAAACAAACTATTTAAATGTCACAAAAACATGGAGATCAGCTTTAAAGCTCAACCTTGGGCTATATTTTTATTCCCCTAGGTCTTGTTAGAAAACACAAAGTAGCTCTGTCTGCAATACTATCCTCCATAATACTTCTTCTCAAGATGTTCTCAAGGTCACTCAAGCAGGAAGACTGAGCAAATAATGTGAGTGCGGGTCATCATGTCCCTACCCCATCACTATGGTGCCCTTCATTCATAGTGTACAGGACCAAAAAGCAGCATTGATGTCATTGTACAAGTGCTGCTATCTGCATCAATAAGAAACATTGAGCCCAGAGAAGAGGTGAAAAGGAAGCGAACCCTGCAGAATCACATGACCGTACTGAAGACTTCAGAATAGGTAGGCATAACATAATACATGTTATAATATCATAACATGCTGCCAATGGGGTTGTTCTATCAGATTCCCGCTACCCATCAGAAAGCCGCTACCGGCCTACTGCGCATGTACGATGCACAGCCGAAGTGACGTTGTCTCGTGGCCATCTGGGTACACCCGCACTCGTCCGCAGTAAGCCTGGATTTAGAAGTCGGCAAGCGGACATTCTTATACACCCACCGGAGTCTTGCTTTTCACAGTTATTTTTAAAAATAAACTCAGCTTATATAGTGAAATGCAGTAATTAGAAGTCCGTAACACTGTGATGTGCAGCCGAAGTGAGGCAACGTCACTCATGCGCAGTAGGTAGAGTTGCCACCTCATCCCTTTAAACCCGAACACATATGAATTACACAGGTTCTGAGGCTAATTAAATGCAGATAAGGCACCAAGTGAGTTTAATTACCACCTTAATCAGCCACAGAACCTGTGTAATTAATATGCGTTCGGGTTTAAAGGGATGAGGTGGCAACTCTAGCAGTAGGCCGGGTAGTGGCTTTCTGATGGGTAGCGGCTATCTGATAGAACAGGGGCAATAATGAAGGGAAGATGTAGTCCAATCTCAGAAAGACACCACAGTATTTCTGCTATAATCCTATGCTTAGAATATCATCTTCCCTGACACTCTTTGATGTAATTTCACTTTATTATTGGGGCCTCCCTTCCCCTGATTTATAGCTCAAAGGGTAACTTTCCTTTATAGCAAACAAAAAAATAATATAGCATATACAATGCTACAGCTGCCATGTTGAAACGTAATGATGTTAGAAATTACCTTTCTTTTTCTATCTGCAGCTGCTGTAATTTTCTATAACATTCCCCACAATATGGCAACATAGGAATGTCATTTCCTGCTTGTGTAATTGGCTCAGTGAATTTCCTAGAAGTCCGTGCTAAAATAATGGTCACATTTTAGACAGCTCCTGCAATAGGAATTTCAGTTTTGGTGAGATAATCCCCAAGGGTTAAAAACTTTAAAGGGATGTAGACTCTGCAGTTTTTCTCATTAGAACACTGAGAGAGCACCATCTGATTATAATGAACCAAACCCTCCCATTTAGAATAAGTATCTAAGGGACATGGTGAAACATACAGCTATTTATTCAACAGGTAGGAATCTTCCACAACGTTTAAAATCCTTGCAATGTACATTAAAGAAGCTTATCTGGGTAACAAAGGTCATATTAGAAATAGCAGACATTTTTTTTATGTCTGCCCATAAGTAGGACTCTTACTTTTAAAAGTTTAAAATTGAACAGAAGTTCACTTTAAATAAGGTATATAGAAAAAATAAAAAGTATCATGTAATTAATATTTATTTATGGGTAAAAATGACAAAAAGTCACATTGATTACCCTCTAAACAAACCACTGCTGGCCCTGGCTTTAAGCAGACAGGGTTAAACAGGACAGCAATTAAAGTTATTTTGCACATGAATGCCACAAGTGTGCTGAACAATAGACAGAGGTCTGGAGTCATGTGTGATTATCTGGAGGCAATCTGACCCCAGGCTTGAACAAGCTGATGCTGGATGTCTAGATGTAAAGTTTGGTCTGAACTCACAAACTTTATGATGTGTGCTGCATATATATGGATTGATTATTGAGCCGCCTTAACTAAAATTTACTAGAGGGAACAATATAACTTGGCAAGTTTGGCACAAATTATTGCTTTAGCTTACACTAAGATATGCAATTGCATGTACAGTATGTACTGAAAACCATGTTTATGTTAGAGGTGCACCAAATGGAAATTTTGGTACCGAAACAGAAAATGCAGGATGCACTTGGCCGAAAACCACAAATGGAAGTTAAAAAAAATATATATATAACAGTCACTGGGTGAGGTGCACTGAACGGTCTTTTAGGAGGTGTTGTGCAAGCAATCTAATCCTTCCCAGGGACTAAATTATAAAAAAAAAATCAGAAGAGGATTGCTGCACAAACAGTGAAAATTTATTGGTAAAAGTTACATCATATCAGGTATTGTCAGGTAGGTATGTGGTCATGAAGAAGGGCGATATCATTGTTAGCCCGAAACTTCACCTGACAATACCTGATATGATGTAACTTTTACCAATAAATTTTCACCGTTTGTGCAGCAATCCTCTTCTGATTTTTTTATATATATATATATATATATATATATATTATATTTTTTTTAATTAATATTATGAATTTATATTAATTAATTGTTGGCCATTATTGGCATCTTTAGCGCAAGAAAAGCTCAAGAAAAATGCATCCCTTTAAATTCTATGTATGTCTTCACATTGGTCTGTTGCACTTCCATTTTGGTGTTAAAAATCCTGCTTGCCGCATTTTTAGTCAGTTAAAAAAAAAATGTACTAAAAACGCACCTCCCCATTGAAGTGCATTGAAAATGCATTAATAATGCACCGTGCTACGTTTTTGATGCAGTTTTTGAATCACATGACCCATGAAAAGCAACGTAAAATTGTGGCAAAATCACGTGCATTTTCGAGGGCCAGGAACCAAGCATACCTGAGCTCTTTTCACCCAAGTTTTGTCTGTGCTCAATCTCTGTCATGTTCCAATATGTATGGATGGAGGTGAAATTGACTAAAGCCGGCCATAGATGGTTCGAATCCCAGCCTGTTCAGCAGGGACGGGCTGAAATTTGAACCATGTATGGTCAGGCTGATTGTACTCAAGTCGATCCAGCAATCGACTTGGGTGCAACCAGCATGTCAGATTTTTAGGATGTGATTATTGCTAGTGGCTATAGCCGCAAGCAATAAGGCTCAATTCACATCTATGCATGTTGTTTTGGAGCCTTTCTGCAGTGCCTTTTGCATTTTTTTATGTTTTTTTTTTTTAATGTGTTGCTGGGCAGATGTAAAAATGCAAATCGCAGCAAAAAAAACTACACACTTTTCTGCAGCTTCTCCATTGAAGTTTATTTAACAAAAAATGAATAGAAAAGGCACCGTTTTGTGTTTAAAAACATCCCAGACCCTTTCCAAAAATGCAGAGGCACAAAAATGCATTGATGTAAACGTGTTCTATAAGTACCCATGTTAAAAAAATGTCCTGCGTTGCTGCAAAAAGCAAATAGCATGAAAAAAAAAACACATTGTGTGAATGAAGCCTTATAGCTGTGTTCTCCCAGCAGGGATGGGTCACTGCGCACCCCCACCAGGAAAACACAATAGCTCAGCGGGAGAAATTTGCGGTTGCAGGAAAGAAAATCGTATCATCTATGGCAGATAGCGAGACAGTAAAATCATGAAACAAGCTTAACTGAATTTCTGCAGGCTCAGATTTTGCAGCATTATAGGTAGAAAAACAAATACAGTGAAACCTTGGGTTGCAAGCATAATTTGTTCCGGAAACATGCTTATAATCCAAAGCACTCGTATATCAAAGCAAATTTCCCCATAAGAAATTATGGAAACTCAGATTATTAGTTTCACAACCATTTATTCATAAGTCCTTCAGTTTATAGTCCATATAAAAAGATTATATTTGATAGGTTGTGTAACCATAAAATGTCCATCCACAAATGGCAGCCTCCACAAGGGGATTAGAAGCAAAATCCTGCAGGAACTACAGTTTAAAAAATAGAAGAGAGGCTACATTTAATGAAGGTACAACCAGGGCCGATCCTGGCTAGGGTGCAGTGCACCCAGGCGCCACAGAGGTGGGGGCGCTGTCCGCTGAAGCATCAGTGTGCTCCCCTCCCTCCTCTCCTTGTCCGTAGGCGGCTCTCTCCGCCGGTCACCGCCACTGCCGCCGCTGTGCCCACCATCCCCCCTCCCTCCTCCTGTCAGAGGAGGAGAGTGAGACAGCTGGAGACCGGAGCGGCTGTCTCTGTGTTCAGAGAGAGACCGGCCGTGCAGTGACGTCATGGGGGTGGGGCTGCCCGAGCCCGACATGTTCCACTTCTCCTGTGTGTACTCCGAGTCCCTCCTGCTGCCCAAGCCTGAACTCTGTTTTCCACCCGGGCGGCGCGGGGGTCTGTACTAATGGAGGGGGGGTGTTTTGTCCTGGGGGGTGTGTACTAATGTAGGGGGGGTGATTTGTCCTGGGGGGTCTGTACTAATGTAGGGGGGTGATTTGTCCGAGGGGTCTGTACTAATGTAGGGGGGTGATTTGTCCTGGGGGGGTCTATACTAATGTAGGGGGGGTTGGTTTGTCCTGGGGGGTCTGTACTAATGTAGGGAGGTGATTTGTCCTGTCCTGGGGGGTCTGTACTAATGTAGGGGGGGTGATTTGTCCTGGGGGGTCTATACTAATGTGGGGGGGTGGTTTGTCCTGGGGGGGTGTACTAATGTAGGGGGGTGATTTGTCCTGGGGAGGTCTGTACTAATGTTGGGGGGTGATTTGTCCTGGGGAGGTCTATACTAATGTAGGGGGGTGATTTGTCCTGGGGGGTCTGTACTAATGTAGAGGGGGTGATTTGTCCTGGGGGGTCTTTACTAATGTAGGGGGGGTGATTTGTCCTGGGGGGTCTATGCTAATGTGAGGGGGGTGATTTGTCTGGGGGGGTCTGTACTAACGTAGGGGGGATGATTTGTCTGGGGGGGTCTGTACTAATGTAGGGGGGATGATTTGTCTGGGGGGGTCTGTACTAATGTAGGGGGGGTGGTTTGTCCTGGGGGGGTCTGTACTAATGTAGGGGGGTGATTTGTCCAGGGGGGTCTGTACTAATGTAGGGGGGTGATTTGTCCTGGGGGGTCTGTACTAATGTAGGGGGGGTGATTTGTCCGGGGGGGTCTGTACTAACGTAGGGGGGATGATTTGTCCTGGGGGGTCTGTACTAATGTAGGGGGGGTGGTTTGCCCTGGGGGGTCTGTACTAATGTGGGGGGGTGGTTTGTCCTGGGGGGGTGTACTAATGTAGGGGGGTGATTTGTCCTGGGGAGGTCTGTACTAATGTAGGGGGGTGATTTGTCCTGGGGAGGTCTATACTAATGTAGGGGGGTGATTTGTCCTGGGGGGTCTGTACTAATGTAGAGGGGGTGATTTGTCCTGGGGGGTCTGTACTAATGTAGGGGGGGGTGATTTGTCCTGGGGGGTCTATGCTAATGTGAGGGGGGTGATTTGTCTGGGGGGGTCTGTACTAACGTAGGGGGGATGATTTGTCTGGGGGGGTCTGTACTAATGTAGGGGGGATGATTTGTCTGGGGGGGGTCTGTACTAATGTAGGGGGGGTGGTTTGTCCTGGGGGGTCTGTACTAATGTAGGGGGGGTGATTTGTCCAGGGGGGTCTGTACTAATGTAGGGGGGTGATTTGTCCTGGGGGGTCTGTACTAATGTAGGGGGGGTGATTTGTCCGGGGGGGTCTGTACTAACGTAGGGGGGATGATTTGTCCTGGGGGTCTGTACTAATGTAGGGGGGGTGGTTTGCCCTGGGGGGTCTGTACTAATGTGGGGGGGTGATTTGTCCTGGGGGGTCTGTACTAATGTGGGGGGGTGATTTGTCCTGGGGGGTCTGTACTAATGTAGGGGGGTGGTTTGTCCTGGGGGGTCTGTACTAATGTAGGGAGGGTGATTTGTCTTGGGGGGTCTGTACTAATGTAGAGGAGGTAGTTTGTCCTTGGGGGGGGTCTATACTAATGTAGGGGGGGTGATTTGTCCGGGGAGGTCTAAACTAATGTAGGAGCGGGGGTGATTTACCCTGGGGGGTCTGTACTAATGTAGAGGAGGTGGTTTGTCCTGGGGGGTCTATACTAATAGAGGGGGGTGGTTTGTCCTGGGGGGATCTAAACTAATGTAGGGGAGTGATTTGTCCTGGGGGGTCTGTACTAATGTAGGGGGGTGATTTGTCTGGGGGGGTCTGTACTAATGGAAGGGTGCAGGTGGTTTGTCACGGGGGTCTGTACTAATGGAGGGGGGTGGTTTGTCCTGGGGGGGTCTGTACTAATGGAGGGGGGTGGTTTGTTCTGGGGGGTCTGTACTAATGTAGCGGGGGTGGTTTGTTCTGGGGGGTCTGTACTAATGGAGGGGGTGGTTTGTCCTGAGGGGGGTCTGTACTAATGTAGGGGGGTGGTTTGTCCTGGGGGGGGGTCTGTACTAATGGAGGGGGGTGGTTTAACCTGGGGGAGTCTGAAAAGCCACATGAGGGAAAGCCACACAGCCTGGCGCCATCCCTGGTGGAGAAAGGAATGGAGTCATGTAACATGTCTGCAGTCTCCGACCATCTCTTGTAACATGTCTGCAGTCTCCGACCATCTCTTGTAACATGTCTGCAGTCTCCGACCATCTCTTGAAACATGTCTGCAGTCTCCGACCATCTCTTGAAACATGTCTGCAGTCTCCGACCATCTCTTGAAACATGTCTGCAGTCTCCGACCATCTCTTGAAACATGTCTGCAGTCTCCGACCATCTCTTGAAACATGTCTGCAGTCTCCGACCATCTCTTGAAACATGTCTGCAGTCTCCGACCATCTCTTGAAACATGTCTGCAGTCTCCGACCATCTCTTGAAACATGTCTGCAGTCTCCGACCATCTCTTGAAACATGTCTGCAGTCTCCGACCATCTCTTGAAACATGTCTGCAGTCTCCGACCATCTCTTGAAACATGTCTGCAGTCTCTGACCATCTCCTGTATTGTGTCTGCAGTCTCTGACCATCTCCTGTATTGTGTCTGCAGTCTCTGACCATCTCCTGTATTATATCTCCAGTCTCTGACCATCTCCTGTAATATGTCCGCATTCTCTGACCATCTCTTGTAAAATGTCTGCAGTCTCTGACCATCTCTTGTAACATGTCTGCAGTCTCTGACCATCTCCTGTATTATGTCTGCAGTCTCTGACCGTCTCCTGTAGTATGTCTGCAGTCTCTGATCATCTCTTGTATCATGTCTGCAGTCTTTGACCATCTCTTGTATCATGTCTGCAGTCTTTGACCATCTCTTGTATTATGTCTGCAGTCTCTGACCATCTCCTGTAGTATGTCTGCAGTCTCTGACCATCTCCTGTAGTATGTCTGCAGTCTCTGACCATCTCCTGTACCATGTCTGCAGTCTCTGACCATCTCCTGTACCATGTCTGCAGTCTCTGACCATCTCCTGTACCATGTCTGCAGTCTCTGACCATCTCCTGTACCATGTCTGCAGTCTCTGACCATCTCCTGTACCATGTCTACAGTCTCTGACCATCTCCTGTAGTATGTCTGCAGTCTCTGACCATCTCCTGTACCATGTCTGCAGTCTCTGACCATCTCCTGTACCATGTCTGCAGTCTCTGACCATCTCCTGTACCATGTCTGCAGTCTCTGACCATCTCCTGTACCATGTCTGCATTCTCTGACCATCTCCTGTACCATGTCTGCAGTCTCTGACCATCTCCTGTACCATGTCTGCAGTCTTTGACCATCTCCTGTACCATGTCTGCAGTCTCTGACCATCTCCTGTACCATGTCTGCAGTCTCTGACCATCTCCTGTACCATGTCTGCAGTCTCTGACCATCTCCTGTGCCATGTCTGCAGTCTCTGACCATCTCCTGTGCCATGTCTGCAGTCTCTGACCATCTCCTGTGCCATGTCTGCAGTCTCTGACCATCTCCTGTGCCATGTCTGCAGTCTCTGACCATCTCCTGTGCCATGTCTGCAGTCTCTGACCATCTCCTGTGCCATGTCTGCAGTCTCTGACCATCTCCTGTGCCATGTCTGCAGTCTCTGACCATCTCCTGTGCCATGTCTGCAGTCTCTGACCATCTCCTGTGCCATGTCTGCAGTCTCTGACCATCTCCTGTGCCATGTCTGCAGTCTCTGACCATCTCCTGTGCCATGTCTGCAGTCTCTGACCATCTCCTGTGCCATGTCTGCAGTCTCTGACCATCTCCTGTGCCATGTCTGCAGTCTCTGACCATCTCCTGTGCTATGTCTGCAGTCTCTGACCATCTCCTGTGCTATGTCTGCAGTCTCTGACCATCTCCTGTGCTATGTCTGCAGTCTCTGACCATCTCCTGTGCTATGTCTGCAGTCTCTGACTATCTCCTGTGCTATGTCTGCAGTCTCTGACCATCTCCTGTGCTATGTCTGCAGTCTCTGACCATCTCCTGTGCTATGTCTGCAGTCTCTGACCATCTCCTGTGCTATGTCTGCAGTCTCTGACCATCTCATGTGCTATGTCTGCAGTCTCTGACCATCTCCTGTACTATGTCTGGGGGCTCTTTCTAACAGAAGCCCTCTCTGTGTGCATCAGAGAGACTCCCCTCCAGGTCTCATTAGTGTACGCTCTTCCTGTATTTTCCTTATTGTTAAAAGATCATGGGAGGATCCCAGGGTAACGAAGAGTTCTTAGGGGAACATCTCTGTGTTTGAGTCATTGCCATAGAAACATTTGTAAAGGGGAGGAGTTGGTAAGATGACCACACCCATGTGGGGGCGCCAGAAATATTTCTGCACCCAGGCGTCTGTGACCCTAGGATCGGCCCTGGGTACAACATTTAGCAACTCACATGGTTGATGATTAAAAGAGGCACATCTAAGTATGCAGACATCAGGGGTAAAGCTGTCCACATAGACAATCCTCTGCACCACCGGCTCTCGGCTGTCAGTCTGCAATCGTGACCGGGAAGACTACCCTGCAGTAAAGCGATCTGAAAGCGAGGCTTGAAGCGCTCGTGGAGCACCACGTTGTAGGGATGATCTCGATGGTGGAGTGGAAGATGGTCTATGTGGACCACTTTACCCCGGATGCCTGCTTACTTAGATGTGCCTGTTTTAATCATCAACCATGTGAGTTGCTAAATGTTGTACTTTCATTAGATGTAACCATGTTGCTACACATAGAGGCACCTCTCTTCTCTTTTATACTCAGTTGTGACGTGAAGCTTTATAAAAAATGTTTGCTTGTCTTACAAAACACTCTCAAACCAAGATACCCTCAATCCAAGGTTTTACCGTATTGGAAATATTGATTAAAATGTATTTTCAAAATTCATTTAGAATACGGGACAATTACAATCCTGTTGTTGTGAAATTGTCTGCCCAAAACATCTATAAGTTGCATAAAACAGAGGAAAAATATGTTCTTTGAGTTCATGCATTACATATTCTTTAGTTATATAATTCATCTAACAATCTTCTTTGTGTCTTGGCACGTTTCCTCAATCCTAATGATAGCCCGGCATGTTCCTTTGGAGACAGAGAATTGCAGTGACTCTCTACAAGATAATTTGCCTTTATTATGGCTAATAGAAACATATGGAAATGTGTTTTTAATGTCCCTGGGTGTATTTAAAAAGGACATACAATGATGCTTCCTGCCTCTGATTTCCCAGCAGACTCAGACTAGCACAGCCTCTCTTTGTTGGCCTGTTATCAATGTGCAGCTGTGATCATTGGACAATGACGGACATTGCTGAATACATTTGTATGGCACTATTTTCATTTATTATGTATTGATTGGGTGCTTTCAAGTAAAACCAATGACTTATTAGAATCCCAGTACAGCCAGGACATCCCTGGAGAGCTGGTGTCGTTTCCTGAAGTTCTACACAATTGGCTTGAACTAAGATAGGTCATGTGACATCATACATCACATATGGGCATTGCAGGGAGGTTGTATAGGACTATAGGTGAACCTATACGAAGAGAAATATGGAGGTACCCAGTGCTGAAAATGCAAGTTGCCTGGCTGTCTCCAGTCTCAGTACTTTTTGAATGTACTGACCCTGCCAAGCATCTGGCTAATGAAGTCAAGGAGAAAGTCATAACTCCTGATCAGCCAGATGATTAGCATTTTTGTAAAGGAGAGTTCAGCAATAGAAGCCTATATTTTCAGTACAGAATTTCCATAAAGTGCAGATGTACTCCTCTATAAATGTTCAGTAATCCCCACCCCCAACACCCCTAAACAAAGAAATCGAACAAATTTGTAATGGTGGACATCCATGCTAAATAGCGTGGATGGATGATTTTCCCCTACCGACTTGTTTTGACAACCTGTGCCCAGTACCTGGTCCCTGTTAGAATGACTGAATGGTACCTGTATATGATTGCATGCAGGTGCTGTTTGGCTGACAATTTTCCAACTGGCTTCTTCAACAAAAGCTGAAATTTGAGTGCTGTATGGCAGCCTTAAAGTGGTTGTAAACCCTTACATATACCCAGTGAAGGGACTATCCTTAGGTGCTACACAGAGATGAAATAAATCCTTCTACATTGTTGTATGTGTCTATCTGCAGTCTTCTCTTCTCTACATCCATTCAAAGTTCTGAATTTATAAGCCTAATGCTGTGTACAAATTCTACCAGCAAAACTCTGATGAGAGCTTTTTGTCGGAAAATGCAGCCGTGTGTATGCTCCCTCTGTCTTTTGCTGGCGGAGTTCCAGCCAACAAAAGACTGCGAGCATGTTCTCAATTTTTCGGTCAGGAAAAATTCCTATCCAAAAATGCGCTCATCTGTACAAATTCCGTCGCGCAAAATTCCTACACATGCTCGGAAACAATTCGACGCATGCTCGGAAGCATTGAACTTCCTTTTCTCGGCTCGTCGTAGTGTTGTACGTCACCGCGTTCTTGGCGGTCGAAAGTTCAGAGAACTTTTGTGTGACCGTTTGTATGCAAGCCAAGCTTGAGCGGAATTCCGTTGGAAAAAAACATCCAAGTTTTTTCCGACGGAAAATCCGCTCGTGTGTACGGGGCATAAGAGTTTTGAAAAAAGGGGGGTTGGAGAGTTGATGTTACACCCTGTGGAGCTCAGTGAGGAGAGGTCTGAGAGCTGATTAGAGGGAGGAGACACGTCCCCCTTCACACAGTTCACAAGAACAGAGCTAAGGCTGTCAATCTGCTGGAGGTCCCTCCTTGACACCATTTTTTTTCTTGGTGTCAGGAAAACTTGTCAGAAACGATTCATGTTGATAGCAGAGGAACAAAGCAGCAGACAGAAATAATACTTTGGATTGAGACAAACTATAGATGTATATGCTTTATTCATACAGTATTTAATGTCTGAGGTTTAGAGCCACTTTAAGGTAAACTACAGTAAAACCCTGCATACCTACCCTGATCACCTTGGTTCCAGAGCTGTGGTCCTCTCCATGAAAATGAACACATTCCTACATCAGCATAAATAAGGTCGATGGAGGAATCCTCCCTGAAAGGACAGTGTATTCTGACAGTAGACGTCGCTACACTGTCAAATTCGGTCACAAATTTGTCAGCTTGTGAATCAAATAATGATAAAAAAACAATAGGCCATCCAAACACATACTCTTTCCACAATTGCCTGCGCGTTGGGCCAATAAAGCCACTTTAGAATAACGTTTGCCATGTCTATATGGGTAAATCAGGCCACCAAAGTTATTTAGGAAAAATAAACAACTTTTATGCCTCCTAGATCACTTTTTTTCTTTGTTTAGATGTTCCTGCTAGATGCTGTAAGTTGCATTTAGAGTGTCTAATCAGATCCTGAATGCAGAGAATTCTATTTTCTCCAAACGCAGCTAAACTGACCACACCCAAATTCAGGTAAACAACACAGTGTGAATGGCGCAATTGAAAAATCATTACCTGCATTTAAATGCATTTATGAATGTGCTCCAAATGCATTGTTTTGATAGTGCCAGTGTTATGAAAGGCCTTTGCAGTGCATTCTATGGTACAATAATGTTTGTTGCGTTAAGGCAGCCCAATAAAATGAATGGGCTGCCAACGCACCCTAACATTCTGAAAATCAAACTTGACCCTTTTTTTGTAATGCAACATACTATGCATTACCATGTAGTGTGGCATGCTGCAAAACAGGTGCATTCTCCTAATGCTTTGGGCATCTATTCAAAATGAATAGCACTGCAGCACAGTAATGCATGCAGGTTACCACAGTGTGTTAGTGGTAAATGGGACTTTACGATATTCAAATGGTACCTAATTAATTTTACCGGCTTTTTACTCTTGATTTCTAATAGATATGTGACATGTTTGATCACGTCCATCTTTACCAGACATTCTCATACCCTGCTAATGGGAATTTTAGCCTAAAATCCTAAGGCCTCGTTCACATGGGGATTTAGGCCCATAGTTCATGTATGGGTAGTGTTTATGAGGCTTGAGCCACCAGACACTACATGCAGTCAGCCCATTTAAAGTGTCAAATCATCTTTTTAGAAAAAAAGGTGAACCAATGCCGTAACCCCCCCCGGCACTGCAGTGCCACGCAGTTTGATGGCTGCTAACGTGCTGATTTTAATATATTCGTTTGGGGTGCCATTAAAAATTAATGGCAGCCGTGTGCATCTAGCAAAGGCAGCACATTCCCTTGCATAGATAGAAATGCGCACAGAAATGTGCCTTTCCTCCTCACGTTCTGGTGTGAGTGGGCCATAAGTCTTTAGAGACGCAGTGACTGCACAGACATAGCTGCTTGGCCTAATTTGAGGGGCATGTGCATGAGTGGCCCCAAACGCAGGCAGTGTACTTTAGGGTCCTCTCACCCGCACGCCTCTCAAATTGGGTTGAACTACTGTGTTCCTATAGACTTGGATAGGCTACCTGCATGCAAAATCTGGCAGCTTAAACCACATAAACACAATGCTCCCATACACGGTCACCCCCATACTTAAAAAGCCCTCACTGGACCCCACCAATCTTAACAACCTATGTCCCATCTCCTTACTCACCTTCTCCTCCAAACTTCTTGAAAGACTGGTCTACAAGGACTAAGTGACCATCTGACCATGAATAAACTTCTTGATCCCCTTCAGTCCGGATTTCGCCCTCAACACTCCATCAAAACTGCTCTCCTTAAACTCTCAAATTACCTACTAATGGCTAAAACCAGTGGACACTATTCTGTACTACTTCTCCTGGATTTCTCTGCTGCCTTTGACACAGTGGACCACTACCTCCTTCTCAATAAACTCCACTCCTTTAGTCTCCGTGACTGTACTCTTCGCTGGTTCTCATCCTACCTAGCCCACCGCTCCTTCAGTGTCACTTACAACTCTACTTCCTCTTCTCCTCTTCCTTTCTCTGTTGGGGTCCCCCAAGGTTCTGTTCTTGGACCTCTCCTTTTCTCAATCTACACCACCTCCCTGAGTCAGTGGATTGCCTCCTACAGCTTTAAATATCATCTCTACGCTGATTAATGACACCCAAATCTATCTCTCCATCTGTCTCCTCACGCATTAGCAACTTACTAGCAGACATATCAGCCTGGATGTCACATCACTTTCTCAAAATCAACCTATCCAAAACTGATCTCATGATATTTCCTCCCTCAGGTGCCACTTGCCCTGATTTCTCTGTCAATATCAACGGCTCAACTATCAATTTGTCCCCCCACGCCAAGGTCCTAGGTGTAATCCTGGACTCTGAACTAACCTTTCAGCCCCACATCCTATCACTAGCCAAAATTTTCCTCAACCTCCCCTACATCTCCAAGATACGCCCCTTCCTAACCAATGTCACCACAAAGCTTCTAATACACTCCTTGGTCATCTCCCTCCTCGACTACTGTAACTCCCTCCTCATTGGCTTACCTCTAAATAGGCTATTCCCACTTCAGTCCACCATGAATGCTGCTGCCAGGCTCATCCACCTCACAAACCGATCAGTGTCTGCTATACCTCTCTGCCAATCCCTCCATTAGCTGCCACTCAGCCACCAAATTAAATTCAAGATATTAACTATAACTTACAAAGCCATCCACAACCTGGCCCCCAGCTACATCACTATCCTAGTCTCAAAATACCAACCTAATCGTTCTCTTCGCTCCTCCCAAGACCACCTGCTCTCCAATTCCCTTGTCACCTCATCCCATGCTCGCCTTCAGGACTTCTCCAGAGCCTCTCCCATCCTCTAGAATGCTCTACCCCAATCTGTCCGATTTTCTCCTACTTTATCCACTTTCAGACGATCCCTGAAAACTCATCTCTTCAGAGAAGCCTATCTGGCCCCCACCTAACAACTGTACATTTATCTTCTCAATCAGCACATTGCCCACAGTTATTACCTCTTGTATCTCTTGACCTTCCCTCTTAGAGCTTACAATCTAAGGAGCAAGGTCCTCTGATTCATACTGTATTAAAGTGTATTGTATTTGTACTGTCTACCCTCAAGTTCTAAAGAGCTATGTAAACTGTTGGCGCTATATAAATCCTGTATAATAATAATGCCCATTCATGGACTATGGGCCTCATTGCCCTTGTAAATGAGGCCTAAATTGCCACCAATACCAGCCATATGATGGAATCTCCCCAACAAAGATCTAGATGAAAATATAAAAAAATGACAGAGGTTCTAACTCTTCCCTGCTTTATCTAAGGCTGCTTTCACACTACTCAGTTGAAAAAGAAAAGTATCAAAATGCATATACATTAAAAAAAAATAAAAAAATAAATGCATATACATTTTTTGGTGCATTTCCAGTGTGTTTTCTGGTTGCCTGACTCCCAGCATGCACCTATGAAACATGGACATGTGACTCAAACGCACTTATAACGCAACCACTGTGCATTTTTTATGTGTTTTTGATAAGTTTTCTATTCATTTCAATGGGGAATTGTGTTTTTAGTGCAGTTTTGAAAAGTGCACCAAGGTTGCAGCAAGCAGGATTTTTAAAAATGCAACTGACCAGTGTAAAGAGTTCCATAGAATTTAAAGAAATGCAATTTTCATGCATTTTTCATCCGTTTTTGTTAAAATTAAAAACTGATAGTGAAAAAGCCCAAAAATGAAAGAAAAATACGCCTGATATTCCACTCTAAATGCCCTGATGTTATTTATGAACTATTGATGGCATTGGGGTATTTCATTTATTGTGTCTTTTTTTTATTATTATTATGTGGATTATTATGTTCATTTTTTGTTGTACTATTACTGTACGCATTTTCATAAAAGATGTACACAAGAAAATAATCCTCTCGCCGTGTAGAAGAAACAGGAGCTGACAAGCCTTGATCAATGTCGCTGTCAGGACACAGTTGCCTCCAGATGGCTGGCCTGTGTTCTGTGATACCCAGAGAACACAAAACAAAGTTAAATACCATTGCTAATTCAGCATGTAGCCCGGCACACTTCTTTTGTTCTGTCAATGAATGAGTTGAATACAGCAAAAGTGTGGGAAACTCAGACCTACTTGGAACTCACAGAGTCAGAGGCTTGTAACCAAATCCTGTCACGGGCTTAACATCTGCCTGAGAGAGCGGGAAAGTGTCTGCCATGAAAAGAGAGGGAACAGCTACATCTGTCAGGACAGTGGGCGCTTTATTTACCTACCACAGGTTCAATTCACCTTGTGTCTAAAGGGAAACTTCAATTGTTTCCATTCAATTTTATTTCCATCCATGTTTTTAAATCAAATATATATATATATATATATATATATATATATATATATATATATATATATATATATAGCCCCCTATGTAATGGTAAATAAAGTGAAAAAAGTTAAATAACAAGTTAAATAACATAATTAAAAAACACTTTCACAAAAATGTTAAAAGCCCACCCCCCACGTACATATCCATACAAATACAAACGTGCATCTGGTGCACATGCATATGAAAATTATACTTGTGCTACATATTTTATTAAAAAATAATTTAAAAAAATGTAAAAAAAAAAAAGTGTTTTTTAATTTTATTTTATATTTTGTATGCAAATGAAAACACATATATAGTGCCAGCCAACTCCCTAGACTAGCTGAGCAGTGGCACTTTATTGGTATTTTTTATTAATATATATATATATATATATATATATATATATATATATATATATATATATATATATATATATATATATATATATATATATATAATATATAATATATAAGTTGGGAATTCATAAAATATATAAAGTAGGCATTCATTTAAGGCGGGGGTCAGCAACCTGTAGATCACGGATAGATGACTGGTAGATCTCGGTCTGGACTTGCTAACCTGCCCTTCCAGAGCATCAAACAGAGTGCAATGCAGAGGGATTACTTGTAAATTTGGAGCTGTGGTAGGGAGCAAGAGCCACATAAGCTAATGCCTCCTCTTTAGTGCCGGCTCCTGTCCCATGTGGATTGATACCAACTGCACTCCACCTCTTATCCTGGCTAGTGGTCTCCAGAATGGTGCCAGCAGCAGGAAAGAAGAGATCTTCATGTCAGTGTGAAGCAATACACTGGGCATAATAGTATAGGGCCGCTTTCACACTGATGTCCTGCGGTTTAACCACAAAGCGGGTGCAGTGCAGTGTACCTGTAGCTTTCCTGTGGGTTTGCTGCTCTTAGCTATAGACTTCTATTATATCCTGCTGTTTTACCACCCCCCCCCAACTTTAGTGTGAGAGAGCCCTAAGGGTGCCGCTGCTGAATGCAACTAAGGGCTCATTCACAAGTGCAGCAGGCACTGCTGCTCCTCTGAAAAGTGATCCGAGTGTGTGTTGACAGGTGGTGAGGAGGCGATATGTTGCTTCTTCACCACCTGATTTAAACCCATCAATGCCATGCAATGCATGCAATTGAGACACGGTAGTACGGCAAATAGAGGTTTAAATCAGGTGTGCGGAGGCAACACTGTGCCCAGTGATCTTTGATTTCTCCCGTGTTGTTCAGGTAGATCTCCACCTCTTTAAGGGTGCCTACCCTTGATTTAAGGCTTCATAGACATCCCTCAGAATCCTGTCAGCCTGCCGCACCAAAATACTCAGTGCGTGTGTCCAATTCAGTTGCATGTCAGAGGCAGGTACATGAATCTCACAATAATGAGACATCAACAGCGCTTTGTTGCAAGCATATATATTAATTTATTAGTGTGATGTCACATTAGCGAAATAAGCCAACATTTTGTGGTTTCACAGGGTCCCATCCTCAAGGCAGCCCAGAAACATTGGCTTTTTTAACTAATGTGACTTTGCACTAATAAATGAGTGTATATGTTTGCAACAAAGCGCTAGTAACACCTCATTGTTTTACTGTGATTTACACTGCACAATTCCGCTACAGTCAGTATGAGCACCCATGTATTGCCCACGCTGAACACTGAAAGGCGCACAGCCTAGAACTGGGGTTGGAGTGTCCATATTGGACATTCCTTCCTCAGTGCACTCCCTTCTTCCCAACCACTGCACTGATCACACTGACAGTCCTGCTGCTGAGGAATTTTGTAGTGCGGTGGGCAGAATCTGATGGGCAACTGAGAGACTAGTTCTCCATCAGGGCTACCTTGCTCTTTATTGACAGTGCATGGCAGTGGGCAGACCCTTAGCTGCTTTTCTATACAATAGTGACTTTCAAATCTGCCCATTGCCATCCACTGTCAATTAAAAATAATCAAAAGTAAGTCGGACCTGATGGGAAACTGATATTGCAGTTCTACAACAGGTTCCGCCTACCCAACAGGCGCTGCGGCCATGGGGACTAGCAGGGGCTGACGGGCAACTTTTGGCTTAGAGGGCAAGTACAGGCCAGAGGCCCATGGTGCATCATAGACTGAAGCTCTGCTCCAAGTACTCTCTGCTCACCTGGCGGGTCGCACTGGACAGTGCCTGCTGCACTGACTCTAGGTTCCCAAACTGGAGAGCATGGGGGTGGCCGGGGGCTGCAGGGGGGAGCCAGGGTTGCTAGGGGGGCTGACCGGGGGGGAGAGCCTCCAGTGGAGCATGGAACCAGTCTTTGCTTGGACACTGCATACACCATCCTGCGCACTGTCCTTATCCTATACTCAGTAGAACACCGGCAAGGACTTTTTACTCCTCTCCACCAGGAAGCCTTTATGCATGTCTGTGGCAGAAGTGTTGCTGCCTTTTAATGGGGCACCAGAGCGGCCCAGGGGGCAATTGTCCCCTAGGCCAGTTAACCCCTGGGGACTAGTTCCCCATCAGGTTTACCACTCTGTTAGCCTGTAATTTTCCAAATATGGGCATTGCCTTATTTACGAAATTACATTTCGATCATCCCCAGCTTCTTTGTTTACATTTAGATTTCGGCCAGGGGATTCCAGCCCAACAGCTAAATGGGCCAGGGATAGAGCCCTGTGTGAGCTCTATAACAGCTTCCCAGCACAGACGTGCCTCACTCTGAGCACTGGTGTACATCTGTATGCCAGCTTGAAGCTGGTCCTAATTACTGCCAGTTTCCTAATCTTTGAACTAGCTGTAATTTTTTAAGAACCTGTAGCTGCCATAGCGATAGATTCTTGAAGTGGCAGTAGTTAGAATTTACTGGATTTTTCGCACATGTCCATAATGTTACCAACACTTGTGCAAATGCTTATCTGAATGAATTGAAGGTAATTTTAAAGGGAACTACCACCAGAAAATTGTCAGGAATGTGTTAGGAGGTGCCATATTTCTACCCAATGGAGTAGCAAGGCTGGGTGAAGATATAACACATAAACAATAATGAAAAGTGTATCAAAGTTTGACTGGTAAATAACAAGCAGATTGCAAGGCTTTATATAACAGAGCATGATTTTCTGCAGCAAAGCCAGCCTGTCTATGTACTGCTGAGTGGATAGAATATCTCATGTTTGTCACATCAACACCACGCTGAGCTTTCAGTCTGCCACCTCTTATGTCCTTATATCCATTTATCTGTTGAGGCTTCCTGACCCACTATGTCTTATTAGGCTAATAAGCTAAAATATCTCCCCTCCCTTCGCTTTCTCACACTATTCTCCCATGATCCATACCCATCCTGATACAATAGAAGTGTGCCGAGCAAACAAAACCCATTAGCAATGGTGCTTGACTTTGTGTTTGGTGGGAAAGCCAGGCGTCAGAAAGCCATCTGGGATCCAGACATCACAGGCAATGTTTGGGGGTTTCTGACCGTTAGTTAGCCTTTGAAGAGTTGTGAGTCTCCACAATTCTTTCAACACTGAATATTTACCTAAACAATTAACATCTGTCCAAAATACGGCCAGTTGAGGCTTTGGGAGAAATCTGGAGACCTGTGATTTTTTTTCTTTTCTTTATGTATTAGATTTGAAGTTGTTGCTATTTTATTTCGACTTTTATGGCATGGTTCAAAGGATATAAATAGGAGCTCTGCTTAATCACCCAGAAATCAGCTCTTTGGGTTTGAGTCAGGGTGAGCATAAGCTAGGCCTAAAATATTGGGGTCAAAAATGGGTCAAAGCTTTTACTATGATAAGATAGACCCCAATTAAAACTTTTTTTTGTGTGAATATTTTTACACATATATATTAACATATATTTACACATTTCACATTGAAAAAACGCGAAATTAAAAGAAAATCTATTTATTTCATTTGTAAATAACTTTTCAATGCTTTGTACCATTGCTGACAGCTGAAATTAAAACAGAACAGTTGCGGTAATTGGTATCGGCGAGTACTAAAAAAAAGTATCGGTACTTGTACTCATTGTAAAAAAAAAAAAAAAAGGTGTTGGTGCATCTCATATATATATATATATATATATATATATATATATATATAAAATATGGAACTTTTTTGGCCTATTTCAGTACGGCGAAGTGGAGAGTACAGAAAAGAGGATGTGGGAAAAAAGCAACTTACCAAAGTGCATTACACAAAAACGGTTTATTTAGAAATAGATGAAGCAGGGGAGTCTAATGCCCTGTACACACGATAGGATTTTCCGATGGAAAATGTGTGATAGGACCTTGTTGTCGGAAATTCCGACCGTGTGTACACAAATCCGACGCACAAAGTGACACACATGCTCAGAATAAATTAAGAGACGAAAGCTATTGGCTACTGCCCCGTTTATAGTCCCGACGTATGTGTTTTATGTCACCACGTTCAGAACGATCGGATTTTCCGACAACTTTGTCCGACCGTGTGTATGCAAGACAAGTTTGAGCCAGCATCCGTCGGAAAAAATCGATGTTGTCGGAATGTCCGATCAATGTCCGGCCGTGTGTACAGGGCATAAGAATTATTTGCCGTTTTTGTTCCTATTAGCAAAAAATTAGCAAAAAGAGAACTTTATAGCAAAAGTAAGATCTTACTGAGGGCCACACTGATTTACTGCAAACGAAAAGCAGGCCATAGACAGTGCGAATGTATGAATGTGAAATCCAAGAATCTAGTTGTACCCAAGTTAATTGATTCTTCAACTAGTGTACATTCAGCCTGCCTATACATTGTTCAAATCTTGGCCAGTCCCTGCGATTGTTGCCAGAGACTATTACAGCCACTAGCAGTAATCACTATGCTTAAACCCCCAAGGGAGAACATAATGGGGGGTTATTTACGAAAGGCAAATCCACTTTGCACTGAAAGTGCACTTGGAAGTGCAGTCGCTCTAAATCTAAGGGGAAGATCTGAAATGAGGGGAAGCTCTGCTGATTTTATCA
The DNA here is from genome assembly GCF_042186555.1 of Aquarana catesbeiana. Taxonomy (NCBI): domain Eukaryota; kingdom Metazoa; phylum Chordata; class Amphibia; order Anura; family Ranidae; genus Aquarana; species Aquarana catesbeiana. Next base: position 179,602,115 of record NC_133333.1, read on the forward strand.
TCCAATCATGTGCAAGCTAAAATGCTGTTTTTTATTTTCCTTGCTTCTCCCCCTCAGATCTACAGCGACTGCACTTTCAAGTGCACTTGCAGTGCAAAGTGGAGTTTTCTTTAGTAAATAACCCCCAATGGCTCCGCAGGAAAGATTCCCTCATCAACACTGACTGTGTTGATGTAGAAATCAATCGCTTTCAATCCGTGGTTGCAAGAAAGAAAATCGGTCTGTCTATGGCCGGCTTAAGTTTGGATGAACTGGCTGAACCATGCTTCTCTGCACCAAAAGACTTCTTCATAAACGCACCATGGTCTATACAACCTGACTGTACAAGCTCTGTACAATGTCCTTTTGGAGTTAGCAAAGGTATGTATTAGGTGGACAGAATCAAGCTGGCCATACACAGCTAGGGTTTTGTTTGAAATGTTGCTTTACAAAACATTTGTTTAATTTTTCAGTGGTTAATAGGGACAAACTGATGACCGTTTTCATCCGTAGGGACAAGAAAAATCGAAGGTGAAGAACGAAAAATTTTTGTTGTTTCTTATCTGAACGAACAAATTCCAACGGTTAGTGTGGTCACTGTACCCGAATAAGAAATGTCATGGTTCCTTGAAATGTTTTTGTGTGGTATAGTAATGTATAAAACAAATACAAACAAAGGTTTCTGTGTGTGTGTAGTTTATGCAAAATTGGACTTACAATTGTATATACTGTATACCCTCTCCGGCCACTTTATTAGGTACACCTGTTCAATTGCTTGGTAACACACACTGCTAATCTGGCAATCACATGGCAGCAACTCAATGCATTTAGGCATCTAGATGTGGCGAGGACGACTTGCCGAAGTTCAAACCGAGCATCAGAATGGGGAAGAAAGGGGACTGAGGCTGGGTTCAAACTATTGCGAATTGGATGCGGATACCCCGCATCCAATTCGCAGTAGCAGGAGATTTTGACCGACTCTCTAAGGAGCCGGTTCACATATCCCTGCTGCGGCTCTGGTGCGAATTTGCACGGGAGCCCTGTGCGTCTTTTAGTCCGTTCCAGGTCCGAATTCAGCCAAAAATTTGGGCTAAAATCGGACCTGAAGCGGTGAACGAGGACGCACCAGACCCCTGCTGTGAGCTGCATGCGGCGATAGTGTGAACCCAGCATTAAGTGACTTTGAACATGACATGCTTGCTGCCAGACGGGCTGGTCTGAGTATTTGCTGATCTACTGGGATTTTCACGCACAACCATCTCTAGGGTTTATAGAGAATGGTCCAAAAAAGAGAAAATATACAGTGAGCGGCAGTTGTGTGGAGGAAAATGACTTGTTGAGATCAGAAGAGAATGGGCAGACTGGTTTTAAATAATAGAAAGGCAACAGTAACTCAAATAACCACTTGTTACAACCAAGGTATGCAGAATACCATCCCTGAATGGACAACACATCCAACCTTGAAGCAGATGGGCTTCAGCAGTAATTGACCACACTGGGTGCAACTCCTGTCAGCTAAGAACAGGAAACTGAGGCTACAATTCTCACAGGTTCACCAATATTGGACAATAGAAGATTGAAAAAACATTGCATGGTCTAATGCGTCTGAATTTCAGCTGCGACATTCAGATGGTAGGGTCAGAATTTGGTGTAAACAACATGAAACCCAGTCTTTGGAAGGCAGCAAGGTGTGCATTATCCACATATACTAACATGTCAAGATCAGAGTCTGATAACACGTTGGGACTTACCGTTCAGCTCAAGAGAGTGAACATTGTGATATGCGCTAAACAACATGAAAGCATCCTGCCTTGTATCAACAGTTCAGGCTGGTGGTGGTGTAATGGTGTGGGGGATATTTTCTTGGCACTCTTTGGACCCCTTAGTATCAATTGAGCATTGTTTAAACGCAACGGCCTACCTGAGTATTGTTGCTGACCATGTCCATCTCTTTATGACTACAGTGTACACATCTTCTGATGGCTCCTTCCAGCAGGATAATGCACCATGTCACACAGCTCAAATCATCTCACCACTGTTTTCTTGAACATGACAATGAGGTCACTGTACTCCAATGGCCTCCACAGTCACCAGACCTCAATCGAGTAGAGCATCTTTGGGATGTGATAAATCTGAAGCAACTGTGTGATGCTATCATGTCAATATGGACCAAAATCTCTGAGGAATGTTTCCAACACCTTGTTGAATCTATGCCATGAAGAATTAAGGCAGTTCTGAAGGCAAAAGGGGTCCAACCCGGTACTAGCAAGGTGTACCTAATAAATTGGACGGTGAGTGTATGTGTGTATATATATATATATAGTATATCCTCAACAATCCCTTCAGCCGATGAACATATACATTTTCTTCTAAATGTATAATATATGGTACTTATACATTTAAATAAACTTTGCTTTGTATTATTTAATTGCTTTTGTAAGCCATAAAAGAAGCTTGTTTAATATACTGTATTTGGGACTCTAATTCTCTAAACAGTTCTGGACAAAATATTTATAGGCCTTCAAGCTAAATTAGTTGACTCAATTATGACATCAACAGCTCTGACAAACAATTTTTCCGCCTTTAAGAATTCCTACAAACGTTTCAACAGAACACAGCTTTGGACTATCCATTGAGTTTGTTTCTACAGTCATACTGTAATGTGTCTGAGAAGCTTTAGACTGTCCATACATTATACAATTGTCTTCTACAAGTTTCCTTTAGATTTACCAAAACCATATAATATGAGGTCAAACCTTAACAGTTTGAATTTGTATGAAATCAGGCAGACCCTTATACTACGTAGTGGAAGGTAAATCTAAAGGAAATTGAACCAGTAAATTGTATAATGTATGGCCAGCTTTAATTCACTTTTCACAATACACAACAAAATCAATTTTAATTGGAACATGGGTTGCTCAGATTCCAATGGGGTTCTAGAACTAAATGCCACAGAGAGTTATGAGACAAGAATCATGGTCTCTTGTGATGTGTATGACCTAATATAAGTAATGGTACCTTCTTTGTCCCACATGTGACATCATTGCCCTGATAACTAATGCTGGCCATATGTGAATCAGTTTTTTCGATCAGGCAGTGCACTGATCCGAAACAACTGGTATTCCCCATCCACATAAGTGAGGTAGATGGAGAAATCCTCTTGGTTGTGTTATTGTATTCTGACCGCAGGGACTCTTCCTCTGTTAGAATACACTGATCAGTGCTGCAGCCAATTTCTGCAGTGGTGATCAAAGAACAACTTTCCAGCAAGTCAGTTTGAGAGAAGACAATCATTGGAACGGAATGGCCATATAGATGAACTGAAATTTGGCCAGACCCTTATGAACCAGACAAATTTTGATCCTTCTATGGCCAGTTTAAGTACTATGTTTACCATTTAGGACAGGGATATGCAATTAGCGGACCTCCAGCTGTTGCAAAACTGCAAGTCCCATCATGCCTCTGCCTCCGGGTGTCATGCTTGTGGCTGTCAGAGTTCTGCTATGCCTCATGGGAGTTGTAGTTCTGCAACAGCTGGATGTCTGCCAATTGTATATCCCTGATTTAGGATATCATCTGATGGGAAAGTAGTTTATATCACAGGCTTTGTGACTCCATAGCCCCATGTGGCATTCACATTTGATACCGTGTTGTATCCATTTGTATGGAGAATGTTGTATCCATTTGTATGGAGGGCTGTTGTGCACAATCTTTAAGTATTTTTTACTGATTCACTAAAGTCATTACCACACCACACCACACAAATCACATATGAACCCAGCAGAATAAGTATTGGACTCCACTTCCCTAAATAACCAGTGGATTTTCCATTACTTTCTCATCTCTGCTTTTTTTTTTTTTTTTTTTTTTTTTTTTTTTTATTGCTCTCTGTACCTAATATTATGTACTGCTAGACTGATAAAGCTTGATAGCACTTAAGTTGGCCATGCATGTTAATATTTCCCTTGTTCAGCCCCATAAACTGAATGGGGAAAATCACTGGATTCCCCACAACCACGCTAAACAGCATGCATGAAAATATCTGCAGTGCCAGTTATTGTGTTCTCACAGCTGACACCTGCGGCTGTCAGAATACCAGAACAGTGGCTGCAACTGATTGGATGCAGGCACTGTTTGGCTAAGAGTTTTCTTTGGCTCCTTCAAAAAGTGGACTGAAAAGTAAAATTTTGTCTCCCCAGGTGGTGCCAACAGGGCCACCTACTGAACTAATTTTCCATAATTCGATGGGAATCAGCTTAAATTTGATCCGTGTATGGCTAGCTTTAGTGGAGTTATTCCATATAGGCTCTGCAGGTTTAGGTTTATATTAATTATAGGCTTACATAAAGTGCAAATCCAACTTTTTTTAATTATAGGTCCCCCCCCCCACACACACACGCTCTCCTATATTTAAAAAAAAATGTCAAAAACACCTTTCACCCTTTCCATACTCCAGGAATGTTCTCCTTCATCTTGCGTTATGGACTCTTCTGGGTTAAAAAACACAGTGGGGGTTATTTACGAAAGGCAAATCCACTTTTCACTAGAAGTTCCCTGCAAGGGCACTTGCAGTACCCTTGGAAGTGCTGTAGCTGTAGATCCGAGGGAGACATGCAAGGAAAATAAAAAACAGCATTTTAGCTTGCACGTGATTGGATGATAAAATCAGCAGAGCTTCCCCTCATTTCAGATCTTTCCCTCAGATTTACAGCGATTGCACTTCCAAGTGCACTTGCAGTGCAAAGTGGATTTGCCTTTCGTAAATAACCCCCCCAGTATCACTCAAAAAACTTCCTGTGAGTTCAGGCTTTCATTGATACACCCATTGGGGCACATAATCCTGCTGCTGGGGATAGCAACACTCCAGGACTGAACGGTGCTCACACATCATTAAATACATAAGGAGTTGCTAAAGCTGGGATTAAAGTGAGCTAGTGACTAGTGGGCCGGTGTCTTGCCGAGAAAGTTTCCCCGGCGGATAAGGACCCCCCCCCCGTACTGCGCAGGCGCATCACTTGCGCAGTACGAACTACTAGGAGCCGCAGTTAAAAATCTTCAATCAGCTGTACACGGCGCCTGCGCCCTGGGTCCAGGTTCAAGCCCCACCATCCAAGTGGTCCTAGCTAGAGGGAGAATATAAAAGTGCCGAGCGAAGCGAGGCCATGCCCGAAGCGTGGCAAGCGAAGCGAGCGCCTCTTACAGGCGCTGTGTACAGCTGATTCCCAACTATTCCGCTTCGGCTATTTCCGCTGGCTCCTACTGCGCAGTAGAGGGGGGTCCTTATCCGCCAAGGGGAACTTTCTCGGCAGAACACCGGTTCACAATAAGAATCGCGCAGGAACACACTGCACATTCCTGTGCACTTCAAATGCGGTCCAGGGCAGTGCGATTTGAGCCCATTCATTTTGAAGTAGTGCCTACACTACTGGAAACTCACTGCAACCGGATCGCATGGTACTTCTGTACCATATAAACTGGTGCAGGCAAACCCACTTCGCTAGTGACCTGCGTTTAGGGTGTCGTTAAGTTAACATACACCTGCTGAAGATCGCAACTGCAGTGCTTTTTGAATGTGGAGTAGGAAACGTACATAGAATGCTGGTTTTCCACACTGCGGTCTGGTGTCAATGGGGCCTTAAAGTGAAATAGCAGGTTTAGGGGCTCAGAGGAAAGGATGGCAGACAATGGACACTGGACTGACCAAAGTTATAATAGACTTTAACTCAATTGTGCAGAGTTTATTGTTAATAGTTTTTATTGCTATCAGCTATGAAATTTGAAGATGCATTATCCTTTTCTAAGGTGTATGTAAGCCCCAAATCTTTTTTTCAGTATGTTTAATATCATGCTTCACTGTGTAAAGCTTTCTTAAGCAATTAGTTTTTGTGAATCTGTAAACTTCTTACCTGGAGATCCTGCCATTAACAGTACTTCCTTTTGCAGGCTGACAATGCTAAGCCACTTCATCGCCGTTTACACTAGCATTGTAAGCCTGTCTTTTGAGTTCCTCCAGTTGACCTTTGGGCTGCCTACCTGATAAACCTGATAGGCAGCCCAAAAAACATCTGAAGGAGCGTACACAACAGACTGACAATGCTGCTAATCTGCTAATCGCAAAGCAGTGATTTAAAGAGGAAGTAAACTCCCCCGGTTTGTTTGTACCTATAGGTAAGCCTATAATAAGGCTTACCTATAGGTACTGTAAATATCTCTTAAACTTGCACCGTTTAGGAGATATTTACTGTATACCCTACCGATTACATCATCTGCGCATGCACTTAGAAGAAATGGCCGCCAGTGCCGTTTCTTCAGAGCCACATGGCGTGACAAGCGGCTCCCGCGCGGATGCGCTGGAGTGATGTCATCGCGGCTCTGGCCACTGACAGCGCCAGAGCCCGGGAACCTGGAAGAAACACCGAGGAAGATGTCAGCCGTCTCAGAGGTGTGTGGGCTCTGCTGCGGGGGCTCGTTCTTAGGTAAGTTTTTCATAATGAGCTAGTATCCATCTATGGCCGGCTTAGCAGCTACGTACTGGGTTGATCCATTTACATGGATTGAAATTCAGCTGGTTTAACAGGGACTGGCTGAATTTCGATCCATGTTTGGGCGAGGAGGTTGTCCTGATCGACTTCTGTACAACTGCCCTGTCGGATTTTCCCTGCTCAATCAGCACCTCTCAGCAGTCAGAATACAAAGGCTCAGCGGGGAGAATTCTACCATCCACATCAAGTGTGTGGATGGGGAATCGAGTCAGTTTTTTTTTTGTTCAACATGCTGGTTGAATGAAAAAACTGACTCATCTATGGGTTGCCCAAGGCTTTTTCACGGTTGTGTTCTGCTTTATTCAGCAGGTGATCTGTGAGTAGACCCCCTGCTAAATCACAGCAGAACAGGACAGATGTTTTGTGACATCTGTGCCTGTTCAGTTTTTGTCAGCGGACAGTGGCTGACCTGTGATGGCTGTACGAGTGGGTGGACATTTATTTATTTATTTATTTATTTCAGGTACTTATATAGCGCCGTCAATTTACGCAGCGCTTTACATATACATTGTACATTCACATCAGTCCCTACCCTCAAGGAGCTTACAATCTAAGGTCCCTAACTCACATTCATACATACTAGGGACAATTTTAGACAGGAGCCAATTAACCTACCAGCATGTCTTTGGAGTGTGGGAGGAAACCGGAGTACCCGGAGGAAACCCACGCAGGCACAGGGAGAACATGCAAACTCCAAGCAGGTAGTGTGGACATAAACGGACCTATTTACATTTAGATCAGGCTATCTCCGATCTGTCATGCTTAGGTCCAGAAACCAGACCTGGATGAACTCGGAGGACGGCAGATGTAAGTGGACACAAGTCCTTTTATATCCACCTGCTTATAGACCTGCAAGGATCTACCAATCAGGTCCACCTAGGGTTGCCACCTCATCCCTTTAAACCCAAACACATACACATATTATTTACACAGGTTCTGTGGCTCATTAAGGTGGTAATTAAACTCACTTAGTGCTTTATCTGCATTAAATTAGCCTTAGAGGGTATTTCCATCAAGTATATTTTACGTCGAGACCTCTCGGTTTAGTATTCTGAGGTGGGATGGTTATGAATATCTTAATGGAAGGACATTCCGATGCTTATGCTCAGTTTCGCTTTTATAGGCTTTATTGTTTATTGATTGTACTTTCGAAGACATTGGGGGTTATTTACGAAAGGCAAATCCACTTTGCACTACAAGTGCACTGCCAGTGCACTTGAAAGTGCACTTGGAATTGCAGTCGCTGTAGATCTGAGGGGGACATGCAAGGAAAATAAAAAACAGCATTTTAGCTTGCACATGATCGGATGATAAAATCAGCAGAGCTTCCCCTTATTTCAGATCTTCCCTTTAGATCTACAGCGACTGCACTTCCAAGTGCACTTTCAAGTGCAGTTGCAGTGCACTTGTAGTGCAGAGTGGACTTGCCTTTAGTAAATCAACCCCATTGTCTTGTTACTTGAAAAATAAAAACATTGAAAGATAAATTAGCCTCAGAACCTGTGTAATTCATATGTCTTCGGGTTTAAAGGGATGAGGTGGCAACCCTAGGTCCACCTGAAAAACTGACAGAAGACCTTGAAAAGCCTGTGTGAAAGAGGCCACAGTCTTGACTCTCTGTTAATGTGAGATGACAGTGGGCAATTCAGCTTTCTAAAGTCTGTTTATTACTCAATTTTACCTGCATTTAAAAGAAACCTGTTATCAGAGAAATATGGTGGCTGTCATTTTTTTTACCTCTCTTTTTAAAAATGCTAAATGCATGTGTGTCATGGTGATGCTTTGGCTTTATGACTTGGAAGAAGAACAAGGTGAGGGATTCTGACTTTTCTCGCTTTTATTTGCTGTCTGTTACTGGAGCTTAACACAGCCAGCTTTTTTTCAGAAGGAATCCTGCAATGGCAGCCCCCATATTTCTCACAGGATAGGTATATTTTAAGCATGTTTTTGGCCCTTGTGTAACTATTTTGTATTCTCTTTGATCTGACCGTACTGAAATTTAAAGCAGGAATATCAAACTTGAAAAGGTTTCACGTTTCTTTCTCTATTGTGTCCCAGTGGTAACATAAGGGACTCTATTCTGCGTGACCATTTTACTCTCTCACAGTTAGCGGTAAATACTTTTAATACCAGAAGAATTACAGCCCAGAGTGTTATGAATGGCGATTATCAATAACGATTTTGAATGAGCATTGCCCTAAATCCTTTGGGCATTAGAGGCCTGAATGGCCACCATCTGAGGTAAGAAAAAAAATATGTTGTCCAGAAGAAAGAAGGACGATTGTTATGTGGAGCATATTGCCTTTACAGATAGAATGAGCTAATCTTCGGTTTCTAAGAGCCAGTCTGAGAAGGAGTGACAGCCACTTTCCCACAAGTTCACAAAAAGGACTCAAAGCCCCACAGCTGCTTCAGCAGACAAAGGAGCTGATCTTATTCTCCTAATAACAAATGAGGAGAGGAGAATAGACTTGTGTGCTTAAGCCTTACCTGGGTTTGGTTACATGTAGGTCAGAAACTGTAAACGTGCTTTTCCCCGTGTGGCTGGGGAAGTCTCGGCCTTATATTCATATATCATTTACTACAAAGACAATAAGAACTTGCTTTTTTACCCTTTTCTTTAAAAACGAGATCAATATCTGATTTCTATAGCTCCTAGGTCCTCTCTTTGTTGTATGTGTTTTATGTCCCGTGGCCTTGAAGCTGATCAGGTACCTGCAGACCAGACTGATTGACAAGCACCGCCACTATAGGACCACTATCGTGAACGTTGTATTCTCATAACCGTACCTGGCTACCGAAGATAAAAACTCAAGAATGCAAAAAAAATGTACAGTGGCAATAAATAATGAAGCGTATCAAACCCAAGGATAAAAAAATGTAATACATTACAACTTATCAGTCCTTAAAGTGAACCTTCACTCAAAAACCTTCCTCCTCCGCCTTTAACAAACCTGTTTGTGACAGGTACCAGCTCCCAATTCCTCAATTCTCGTCTAGGTCCCCCCTCTCTCCCTGGTCACAGTCTCCTGGAATAAGTCATATGTCGTGCCAGTCTCATAGTGCTTCTGTGCCTCGTACATGTGCAATGGGGATCTTCAGTCACAGCCAGCTCCCATATTCATAGAGCTGAAGCCCAGGGAAGAATTGGTTTAGTGGAAGACAGCCCTGGACTCCACAGTCTGGTAAGTGTATATTTCTTAAAAGTCGGCAGCTACAGTAGTCGTAACCGCTTACTTTTATTTTTTTATTAAAAACTGTGAATTTCCTCTTTAAAGGGTAACTCCACTTTTTTGGGGAAAAGAAGTAACAAATTAAAAATATTATTCTAGCATATACGATTGTAATTGAATGTTATTTAAAATGACCTTGCATTTTCAATCTGCAGTACCGAAAAATGCAATGCAATATGGCAAACTGAAGGCGTCCTATACAAAGATGGTGTATAGATCGCCCCACAGAAATGTAATTTTCTGCTTGTGCGATTGGCTTACTGATTTTCCCAGATGTCTGCACTAAGGTACAAATCAGATATCAGGCATTCTCTGCAACAAAATGTAATTTTTGGTGACATGCTCCTAAAGGGAAATTACATCTAAAGGGATGCAGACCCTGCCACTTTCCTCATTAGAGCCCTGCAAGTACAACAGCTGATTTTGTTAAAATCCATGCAATGTACATTGATCACCCAGAGGTGAATGTTTTTTTCTCAAAAAATGGAGTTACTCTTTAAAGTAAAACCAAATTTTCCAAAAAAAAAAAAAAAAGAGAGTATTGTTTTCCCTTCAATTGTAGCACTCAACTTTTTTTTCAAAATTGCTTCGCAAATATAATTTTTGAAATAATAAAGGATGTCCCCCCCACACTATCGCCATGCTATTTCCTACTTGTTGCACCAGCACATGAGCCTAGGTTGGATTCAGTCATTTGGACTACACTGCTCAGCAAGCATTGCGCCAAGGTACGAATGTGCATACATCTTCTTGTCCCCCCAGTTTGTACAGCGAAGGATCAGATAATACTGAACGGAATGATGCAGGGTTGACTGAGAGGGAGGCTGTGCCTACAAATATTGTGGGGTTATGCTTGTGTGTGAAACCTCAGGAACAGCCACTCCTTGGGTGACAACCAAGCTCCTCTAAATGCCTCAAGCACACGGGAGATAAAAAAAACACCACTTTTACAGGCGGTTGACTTTTTTCAGCCTCTAGACGCACCTCGCATATTAGAAAAGCGTTTAAAGGCAAAATGTAATTTTTGGTGACATGCTCCTAAAGGGAAATTACATCTAAAGGGATGCAGACCCTGCCACTTTCCTCATTAGAGCCCTGCAAGTACAACAGCTGATTTTGTTAAAATCCATGCAATGTACATTGATCACCCAGAGGTGAATGTTTTTTTCTCAAAAAATGGAGTTACTCTTTAAAGTAAAACCAAATTTTCCAAAAAAAAAAAAAAAAAAAAGAGAGTATTGTTTTCCCTTCAATTGTAGCACTCAACTTTTTTTTCAAAATTGCTTCACAAATATAATTTTTGAAATAATAAAGGATGTCCCCCCCACACTATCGCCATGCTATTTCCTACTTGTTGCACCAGCACATGAGCCTAGGTTGGATTCAGTCGTTTGGACTACGCTGCTCAGCAAGCATTGCGCCAAGGTACGAATGTGCATACATCTTCTTGTCCCCCCAGTTTGTACAGCGAAGGATCAGATAATACTGAACGGAATGATGCAGGGTTGACTGAGAGGGAGGCTGTGCCTACAAATATTGTGGGGTTATGCTTGTGTGTGAAACCTCAGGAACAGCCACTCCTTGAGTGACAACCAAGCTCCTCTAAATGCCTCAAGCACACGGGAGATTAAAAAAACACCACTTTTACAGGCGGTTGACTTTTTTCAGCCTCTAGACGCACCTCGCATATTAGAAAAGCGTTTAAAGGCAGAAAAAAAAAGCACCTCCAGCACCTTCAGGAGAGGAGCGTTTGGGCAAAAAATGCTGAACGCATCTACATGTGTGTAAACGCGCTAAACATTAGGTGCATTTAGTGCTTGAGCGTTCATATATTTCAGTGGCCTGAATAAATTCATATTCTGGCCAATAAAATGAATGTCTAAAAGCTTGATGCACTTAACAGTGCCTAAATGGCTTTAGGTGCATGTTTTAAACTGCTTTTGGGCTCCTTTGGATGAGGGATAATAGGTCGGTGTCACCTGGGAAGAGGAAGGGAGTATGGGCCATATAATTGTTGAAGAATTTGAGCAGAGGAGGCAACATCCATTTGAGGGAAATGGAAGGACATTAAAGTGAGCAAGGTAGGAAATACATTAAAGGAATAAAAATAAACCTTTAGATACACCTTAAATGTGGTGGCTGTATGATTTTTTTCTTATAGGCTTTTTTTAACTTTTATTTGCATCTTGCAATCCTGCCATTAACTTTCTATTCTAGGGTGCTGGAAAGCTGCTGAAGATAGGAATCATACCATGATGGTGCTGGACTCATGGCTCAGCCCTTCTTTTCGTTGGAAAAATGACAGGAACACAGAGGCAAGAAATTACATCATAACCATGTATTTACACAAAAAAGAACATTACGTTATGCAAACATCAAACACTGCATTACCCTAACACAACTACCTAGTGGCAGAAATACTAAACACAGTATAATATTCGAGATTAGTTGTTGCACCTGTGTCTGCATAAACAGCATGCCAACATAGTGCCCCCCCATCACCATTATAATTGTCCAAATTTCGATCTTCCTTTAAAATATAGATTTCAAAATATAGATTTCATCTGCTCATGTGGGGATGTGTGTCTACATTGGGTGCGTGTCTGTGCTCACGCACAACCGCATCCCAACCTGGGCTGTGCGTGTGCCTGTGCGCAAATGTGCACATTCTTTACGCCCCTCATACGAAAAAATAACAAAACATTACCACAGTGGATTCTCTTTTTTAATAATGTAATTTACATAGTAGTTTTGAAAAGTTAATCCCAACTGTTCTCATTCTATTTATCCTCTTTTAGGTATTATGAGTGTTGCTTGCTAATTAATTCCCATTATATATTTTTTTTCACAGGATCATTATAGTCCTAAGACACTATATAAATTCCCCACATAGAAACAGCCCAATAAGTACATTGATTATATAACATGGTCCATGACAATAAAATATATATACACATACATATTTCTTGTGTATCTATATAGAGTATCTCACAAAAGTGAGTACACCCGCTCACGGCTTCCAATACCACTTATACACTGATGACACCCAAATCTATCTGTCTACTCCTCACCTCACTCCTTCAGTCTCCTCTCACATTACTAACTTACTAACTGACATATCAGCATGGATGTCGCACAACTTCCTTAAACTAAATCTCTCTAAAGCTGAGCTATTAATATACCCCCCTAACCGTGCCCCCCTCCATGACTTTTCCATAAAAATCAACAATGCAACTATCAGTCCCTCCCCTCACGCCAGGGTACTAGGTGTAATCCTAGATTTTGACTTGTCATTTCAGCCCCAAGTCTAATCGTTGTCAAAAGTTTGTAGAATTCACCTTCGTAGCATCTCAAAAATTCGCCCCTTTTTAACAAATGAAACCACCAAGCTCCTCATTCACTCCCTTGTTATCTCTCGCCTTGACTATTGCTCTCTATAGCCTATCCCCTCTTCAGTCTATCATGAATGCTGCTGCCAGACTTATCCACCTTACCAACCGCTCAGTGTCTGCCAACCCTCTCCTCCAATCCCTACACTGGCTCCCAATCACCCAGCAAATTAAATTCAAAATACTAACCACAACATAAAAAGCCATTCACAACTCTGCCCCGAGCTACATCTCCAATCTTGTTTCCAAATACCACCCAAACCGTCCTCTCCGCTCTTCTCAAGACCACCTACTCTCAACTCTCTCGTCTCCTCCTCCCATGCTCGGCTCCAGGATTTCTCCAGAGCCTCTCCCATCCTCTGGAACTCACTACCTCCATCTGTCCGGCTATCCGCTACTCTTGCTGCCTTCAGTCGGTCCCTGAAAACTCATCTCTTCAGGAAAGCCTATCACTTCTCCAACTAATCTTCTATCACTTCCATCAGCTCATTCCCCACAGTTACAACCTTTTGTACCACCTGCCCCACCCTATTAGATTGTAAGCTCTTCTTAGCAGGGCCCTCTTAATCCTCTTGTATTTTATTGTATTATAACTGTATTATCTCCTTTTTATATATTAAAGCGCTCCATAAAGTGTTGGCGCTATATAAATCCTGTATAATAATAATAATACACCCCTCACATTTTTGTAAATGTTGTATTATATCTTTTCATGTGACAACACTGAAGAAATGACACTTTGCTACAATGTAAAGTAGTGAGTGTACAGCTTGTATAACAGTGTAAATTTGCTGTCCCCTCAAAATAACTCAACACACAGCCATTAATGTCTAAACCACTGGTAACAAAAGTGCGTACACACCTAAGTGAAAATGTCCAAATTGAGCCCAAAGTGTCAATATTTTGTGTGGCCATCATTATTTTCCAGCACTGCCTTAGCCCTCTTGGGCATGGAGTTCACCAGAGCTTCACAGGTTGCTACTGAGTCCTCTTCCACTCCCCCATGACGACATCACGGAGCTGGTGGATGTTGAAAAGTTTTTTCAAGGGTTTCTGTGAATGAGAATGTCCTCCACCTTCCGTGATGATCAATAGAGTTTAGGTCTGGAGAAATGCTTGGCCAGTCCATCACCTTTACCCTCAGCTTCTTTAGCAAGGCAGTGGTCGTCTTGAAAGTGTGTTTGAGCGTCACATGTTGCCACTGGAGTCCTCTTCCACTCCTCCATGACACCACGGAGCTGGTGGATGTTGAAAAGTTTTTTGAAGGGTTTCTGTGAATGAGAATGTCTCACAAGATTTGGAAGAATATTTTTGAGATGTCATTAGTGTGCTTCTTGTTGAAAGAAATGCTGCATATCTGGCTATAGAGCCTGACTTCATGAGGATGGCCTCTCTTACAGCTCTGGCTCAAGTACCACTGGTAGTGAGACAGTGGCCACAAAAGGACAGTGAGGTACAAGTGCCCATGGGGTGTCCAGCAGACTGCACAGGTACGTGGCTGGTGCTTTGGCAGTAATGGATCAGATGGCCCGGACAGCAGATGGCAGAAGGAGCAGTGGAACCTGGACTTGACAGATGGCAGGCTGACAGAAGGGTACTGAACAGGCTGGCAGGCACTGGCTGGCAGATGACTGGCTGGGACCAGGTAGGCAGCGTGCGGGTCAGGAGATGCTGAGCAGGCTGATAAAACAAGATGCATGTTCAGGTGGGCCGAGTCAGTATTAGACGGTCAGATCATGCATAGACAGCAGGCAGAAGAGTGGTCAGGGTGCAGGTCAGGGTCAGCATCGTCAGAGCAGGCAGATGAGCAAAAGAACAGAGCAGGATCTAGAGACAAGCCGAGGTCAGGAAAGGAGGCGTTCAAGCAAGGTCAAGACAAGCCGGGCCAATCACAGAAGTCAGATATAGGAACAGGCACAGGAACACAGGGAATGCTGAAGATCAGACAGCAACTAACTACTACAGCTACTGCACTTATGTAGTTTACTTGGTGCCAGTGTCAGTGGCGGATGCGCACATATCTGCGCATGCACCTGTGCACAGCAATATGAGCACCCACAGGCCTGCGCATCTGTATGCACCTCAGAACTTCATTTGCACAATGACCAACACTTCCCTGAAAAGAAAGTTGTACCTGAGGTTCTCACTGCTTCTGCGTTATTTTGTCATGTGAATTTGTGCTTGCTACCATCCTCCTTATGCCTATTAAGTATTCCTCCACCAGTCATTATGGGGAAGTTCAAACATGAGGAAGCAAATCCCTGTTACTCTACCAAGGTGGTCATCTCCACACAGTAGAGCAAACCATTGTTAGTCAGCAATGGGGAAAAGATCAGCTGCCAGGATGAACACAGGCAATACCAGTGACCAGTCCTTTACCCTCTGTTTGCCATTTTTGGGCACAGCATTCACACATTCATGTTCTCTTTTTAATACGCTGCATTCTATCATGTCAGTTATTAACTGCATACAGGTATCAGATTACTGTATTTTTTGTGTGATTATGATCCTTTACCGTGCCTACAGATATAAAAGAATGCTTTTTCAATCTGGATGATTTCAGTTTGTTTAGGAAACAATCTCATGTCTGTAGGCCTTTCCCTCCATTGGAAGACACCCCAGAACTAAGAAGTCTCACAGGATAAAGTAATCATTGGGCCTTAATCTGTTTCTTATATAGGCTCGTGCTACAACATCCCTCCTCCCTAAATCAAACATGCAGATTTTCTCAGTTTCGTAGACCCATACTGTCGAATTTGCTTCACCTTCTCAATACAGACCTCAACTTTATTTATTTATTATTTTCTTTTTTTAAGGCACCAATGAACACTCATGGGACTGTTATTTCTCAAGTTACATGTTTGTCCTGTGTGCCCAGTGAGAAAACATCCCATATGTTCATGTTGCTATGGAGGAACTGCAAGCAGTTTGATGTCTACAGAACACACAGTGTAACTCATTAGAAGAAGATTACCTAGAGAAATGAGCTGACAATTTATGAATATCGAATCTAAGATAGGTGGGGCTGCTGCCCTGAGCAAACAGTCTACATTAGGTTTTCCCAGTGTAGGTTAAAGAATATAAATATCCTGGTTGCTAGGGCAACGACTATATATGTTACCTTTTTCCATGTTCCATCATTATTATTCCAGTTATTCTTGGCGAACCGAATATACTGTATGTAAGAATAAGCATGCCTTGTACGTATCTTTGGAAAACCAATACTAGTATCGGACACACATTGTGTAGTCATTATCTTTCATCAGTTTATTATTTTTTCTTGCTTAGCTTCCTCGGCTTACAGAACAACAATTTTAGTAAGATGTACATTAGATAGCAATCTTTTGACTTGTCCATTTTACACTGGATCAGGAAACCAACTATTGTTTATAGATCACCTTAGTCACCCACAAATAACTAAAAATACCATGCTGCACTAAACAATGACGTTGTGACGAAACCAGGCAGGGACACGCACGTGACGTCATTGTGATCTGGTTATGTCCTTCATGCTGTGATTATACAGATCTCTGCCTGTCTTTTTTCTGTGCAGTTTCTAGCTTTTTTTTTTTTTTTAAACAATAATTTTTATTTAGTTTTTTTTTAATACAAAGAGAGAAAAAAAAGAAAGGGGGGTGAACATCGTATATCATACATCGACAGGCAACATAGACTGTGATAAAGCTAATTACAGCCAGAAAAATCATGCATTAACCCTACAATTGTAACACCCATGCATGGCCCATAAGGGCTATCGTGTGGGATGATAAGTGTTGTCTCCTATCACCAGTCACCCCCTTGGGAACTCACTGTGACTTGGTGGTGGAGTCATCCCCATAAATCCTTGCACATATCCGTTTTGTTTTTGTTTCCCCCTCCCCCCATTCCATCTTTGCTTATTGTCCATTAAACCTCCAAACATAACCTAGGAGAAGAAGGAAGTGCTTTTAACTGTACAAGTAAGAAGAGTATTAATACATGGTTAATGCTCCTTAGTTCAACCGCAGAGTGGTTGGTTCACATGTACTGTCTAGCTTACTTGTTGTAATTTTCGTCTAGTCAGGTCAATACCTAAACCAGCTCTTTAATCCAATAATTGGGCCCTCGCGCATGCCCCCCACCTCCTCGAGGTGCCAGGGGCCCGTGATGCCCATTTTTCTAATAGAATAAGATGAAAGAAAGGTAGGAGAAAAGGACAGAAAATGCAGTACTCCAAGAACTGCTAATAAAAGAGAGAGGAAAAGAAGAAGAGAGGTGAGTAGAGAGGGGAGGTAGAGAGTGGTGTATGGGGTGGATGCACTCCTACTAAGTGTATAATGTTTCACCTACCAGGTGTCTTATGAGGTTGTAAGATATCCAATCCAGGGTTCCCATATTTTATTGAACCCCGTTAACTTATCCTTCAAAATTGCCGAAAGGCGTTCATTTACCATTATCCACGAGAGTTTTGCTTTTAATAAGTAAAAGGGAACCGAGCGGGACTTCCAAGATTTTGCTATCGAGATTCTGGCTGCCATAAATATAAATGCTATAAGTCTGCGCATTGATTTTGATGCCCCCTCCACTGGGCGTCCCAACAGTGCGTGCAGAGGTGATTTAAGTAGATTCACTTGCGTAAGGGAATAAATAAGGTTATATGTTCGTATCCAAAATCTCCTCATTTTAGGGCATGTCCACCAGGTGTGGAACATGGTGCCATCTGTATTACATCCTCTAAAACACCGGGGGGACGCCCCTGAGACGAAGGTCGCTATCCTTCCCGGGACCATGTACCATCTCATCAAAACTTTATAGTTCGCCTCTATCAAGGAGGTATTAATAATCGATTTAGATGCGTTTTGTATTATTTTGCTCCATTCTTCAGGTGATAGGACTGTGTCCATATCCTGTTCCCATTTTTGCATGTAAAATAATTTTTGGGAGGTCGAGGCCAAGATGTTGTATATCATTGATATGTGACCCGTGTGCCTATCGAAAGTCTTGCAGAGATTTTCCATTGGGGAAAAGGTAGTGAGATCTGAGGTGCGATTCAGTGTCGCCAAAAAGTGTGATATCTGTGTATAACGGAAAAGTTCCGAATTTGGTAGGTCATATTTTTCTCGTAAGGAAATTTTCGACAAAGCACCTCTATGGTCACAAAAGTCTGCTATACGCATCAAGCCCTTGTTGGTCCACCACGAGAAATTTTTGGGGTGGAGACCCGGGGTGAACCTAGCGTTTCCAAATATCGGAGCTAGGGGGGTGTGCTGGGATTTGAACTTGTAGGTAACTGCCAGTCGATCCCATAACTCTAATGAGAATGACAAACTTGGGCACAAGATTACCGGCCTGTCTTTCGCCTTCATCCACATAAAGTGACTAATCTCTTTGTCTGGATATGGAGAGGATTCTATCGACATCCAGAGAGGTTTAGATTGTTGTGTGTGGAATCTGATTAATTGGGACATTTGTGCCGCCTGAAAGTCAGTTTCTAGCTTTTAATAAAATTGTGGTATCTGGTTCATACGATGTGGAGCATGGGACACCATTTATGCCGCGTACACACGATCGGAATTTCGGCCCGCAAAAGACCGATGAGAGTTTTTCATCGGAAAATGCGACCATGTGTATGCTCCATCAGACTTTTGCTGGCCGAATTCCAGCCAGCAAAAGATTGAGAGCATGTTCTCAATTTTTCGGTCGGAAAAAGTTCCTATCCGAAAATGCGATCGTCTGTGGTAATTCAGACGCGCAAAATTCCTACGCATGCTTGGAAACAATTTGATGCATGCTCGGAAGCATTGACCTTCATTTTCTCGGCTCGTCGTAGTGTTTTACGTAACCATGTTCTTGACGGTCGTAATTTCAGCGAACTTTTGTGTGACCATGTGTATGTACTTGAGCGGAATCCCGTCAGAAAAGCCATCATATCTTTTTCCAACGAGAAGTCTGATTGTGTGTATGCGGCATTATGCTGTTTTTCAGTGACAAGTGCAAAGGAGTTTGGCATCAGAGGAGGTCCTGTCAATCGGCCCTGGAAGGTTCTCTCTTCCCCTAATGTAAGAACAATCTGACATCTTTGGGTGGCTTTGCAATTGATCTACAATCAAGTTGTGTGTCCTACAGTGTGCCAGGGAGCTTCCATCCATGCGAGTTATGACCTTTCTACTAACTTAGGAGGTCATGGAACTCTAGTAAGCCTCCGCACATTCATTTTTGGTGACGGTTTATCACACTGGTGCAGGATGCACTGATTTATTTAATTTTTAAGTGAAGAATGGGATAATCACATTTGAGTTAAGAGGACATTTTTTCACTTATGTATGTTTAGTATTTTTTTAATGTTAAATAGCTTCTTTGGTATTTCACTATTAATTACTTTGTTTAGTGCAACAAGGTATTTTTAGTTATTTGTGACCAAAGCCGGGTACACACCACAGGTTTTTTTTTCGTGCATGAAAAAACTGACAGCTCTGGTCAGGGCCGCTGCACTAACCAATGGGAGGTTAGTTCAGCAATCTCCCTCCCCACCAGAACACTTCGATCAGCGCTCTCATTGGCTGAGAGCGCTGATCGGGAGCCAGTCGGCTGCTGATTTTCCAGCATGCACCTCTGACAGAAGCCGGACGGCCGCCTTCTGTAGGACAGACCAACATACACACACGGGCCGAACGTCAGCAGTTTTTTTTTTTAACTGGCCGTTGTCTCCCGACATTTGGCACGTGTGTACGGGGTTTAAGTTGGTATTACATATTGTGCCTGCAGCTTATTTTCACAACTACGGTATATTTGTTTGTTTGTTTTTTGACCATTTGAGCCTACTATTTCTAGTTTATAGATCACCAATGATAATGGGTTGTGCAAATTCTTAAAAAAAATTGCTGAACTCAAACATAGCAAATTGTACTAAAAGTAATGGGATGAAATTGAATGCTCACTTTGAGGGATGCTAGGCACATTATTGCATGGGGAACTGAATGCAGTTGGTGGGAGATTTTTGGCAATGCAAAAAAAGAATAATAAAAAAAAATAGTACAGTGGGGGGAAGGGCCTTTTCATATGGCTTTGATGGCTTTAAAGTCCTGGTTTGGGAGATGCTGTAAAGTTCTGTGTGGTTTTACAGAACCAGCATTGTGATAAGGGACATTAGAAACATTGTACTTGGGTATATCGTTTTAGTCTTTACTCTTTTATTTTTTTGCATTTTTACAATTGCTTATATGCAGCACTCCAGTCTACTGTTGTTTGATTTATTTCAGTTAAAAATGACTTTTTGGTTGGGTAGTTTTAGCAGTGACGTATTTTTCATCAAAACTGCCTGACCAGCTTTGACCAAGCTGTAGCCCCCAAATACTTTTTTTTCATGTAAAGACAATATTTTTTTTTTTTTGCTTCTGTTTCATTAACCAAGAGAGTGTGTTTGCATGAAGAGTCCAAGGTAGAGTTGTGGGACTCTGGGGAGGTGTCTTTCTAAAAAACAAGAGCTACAGCCATCAGGTATAGGTGGGCACAAATTTTCCAAACTTAAATGTGAAGATACAAGACATAGAGATACAGAGGTGACTTCCTAAATAATAAGAACGTAAGCCCTTTCATAATCATTCCCCACACCTTTATTTGGCTGAGGTGTGACTCAAACAAGGGTCAAAGGATGCTTGTGAATGTGATTGTATTTTGATTGATTAGATTTTGTGATTGCATGGTGAATACATAGATGCGGTTGGTTCTTCCAACTATCAATCTATATGCACTTCCCCATGGTGTCTTTTGGTATGGTTCTGCGGAGAGGATGCAGTCAGTGCAGAACTTGGTAATAAAGGTAGCATACAGAAATATATCTTTTTCTCTTGTGACTTGACTTGAGACTTGTGACTCATCTCTCTAGCACAGAAGGGGAACAGACTCCTCAGTTGATGTTTCAGTTGGTTTTCGCAAACAAATTGTAATGCAGCAATAAATAATAAGCCTAAAACCCAGAAATGCTTATCACACACAAATCTTCCAGCATGCTGGAAAATCTCTTTACAAGTAACACAGATTGTTCCATTTCCTTAAGGAGAATAGAAACCAATGCTTGCATTGCGCATATACTACAGCCATGTGTTTTCCAAGTCAGAAATAGTATTGGTAGCCCCTTGTGCTTTGGCTATGTGAGTGAGAATAGGCAGATGTCTCATCACTTGTTTCTTTTGGTGAGACATTTGCCTTTTGTGTGTAAAAGCATTATCAGATTGGGTTCCGATATAGAATAAAAAAAAAAAAAGCTTAAAGGATAAGTTCACCTTTTGTAACATGATACATGCTACACCCGTATTCAGGGTGTAACATACTACTGTTGCAGCAGCCCTCGCACACCCCCAATTCCCTGTTGTGACAGCAGGCCGGGGATACTCTCCCCGCACTCGCTGTCACAATTTAAAAAAATAATTTATTCTATTTTTCATTATAAATTATTCAGTCCTATGAATGGGCGAACTACAAATACAGACAGCCTTTGCGGCAGGCGGCTTGTAGTTCTCAATGAACTACCAGAGCACTGTTGAGCACTCTAGGTAGTTCATCGATGCTTCCTGTCATTGTGTAACTGCCTGCCCTTTCAAGGTACGAGAAGACAGATACACAGTTTGCAGGAGCCTGAGATTGCACACGCAATCTCTGATACAATGGTGAACTTACCTTCAATACCTATTTTAATATAGATCTGTGAGGTCACTGTTTTCTCCATTCAACTCCATCCAAGGTTTATACTGTGTTGAGCCCTGATGAAGGGGGAGAAGTGTTGTCACCAAGATGTGCTGGCTTTTTATTTGACCTATTTACCAACAATTAGAATTATCTTGGCTTTTTAATTCATTTTTTTTATTTATTTATTACAGGTACTTATATAGCACTGTCAACTTACGCTGCGCTTTATATACTGTGTGTGATATATATATATATATACACACACACACACGGTATCTCACAAAAGTGAGTACACCACTCACATTGTTGTAAATATTTTATTACCGGTATATCTTTTCATGTGACAACACTGAAGAGATTACACTTTGCTACAATGTAAAGTAGTGAGTGTACAGCTTGTATAACAGTGTAAATTTGCTGTCCCCTCAAAATAACTCAACACACAGCCATTACTGTCTAAACCGCTGGCAACAAAAGTGAGCACACCCCTAAGTGAAAATGTCCAAATTGGGCCCAAAGTGTCAATATTTTGTGTGGCCACCATTATTTTCCAGCACTGCCTTAACCCTCTTGGAGTTCACCAGAGCTTCACAGGTTGCCACTGGAGTCCTCTTCCACTCCTCCATGACGACATCACGGAGCTGATGGATGTTAGAGACCTTGCGCTCCTCCACCTTCTGTTTGAGAATGCCCCACAGATGCTTAATAGGGTTTAGGTCTGAAGACATGCTTGGCCAGTCCATCACCTTTACCCTCCGCTTCTTTAGCAAGGCAGTGGTCATCTTGGAGGTGTGTTTGGGGTCGTTATGTTGAAACACTGCCCTGTGGCTCAGTCTCCAAAGGGAGAGGATCATGCTCTGCTTCAGTATGTCACAGTACATGTTGACATTCATGGTTCCCTCAATGAACTGTAGTTCCCCAGTGCCGGCAGCACTCATGCAACCCCAGACCATGACACTCCCACCACCATGCTTGATTGTAGGCAAGACACACTTGTCTTTGTACTCCTCACCTGGTTGCCGCCACACACGCTTGACACCATCTGAAGCAAAAAAGTTCATCTCATCAGACCACAGGACATGGTTCCAGTAATCCATGTCCTTATTCTTCTTGTCTTCAGCAAACTGTTTGCAGGCTTTCTTGTGTATCATCTTTAGAAGAGGATTCCTTCTGGGACGACAGTCATGCAGACCAATTTGATGCAATGTGTGGCGTATGGTCTGGGCACCGACAGGCTGACCCCCCACCTCTTCAACCTCTGCAGAAATACTGGCAGCACTTACATATCTATTTCCCAAAGACAACCTCTGGATATGACGCTGGGCAGGTGCACTCAATTTCTTTGGTCGACCATGGCGAGGCCTGTTCTGAGTGGAACCTGTCCTGTTAAACCGCTGTATGGTCTTGGCCACCGTGTTGCAGCTCAGTTTCAGGGTCTTGGCAATCTTCTTTTAGCCTAGGCGATCTTTATGTAGAGCAACAATGCTTTTTTTTCAGATTCTCACAGAGTTCTTTGCCACGAGGTGCCATGTTGAACTTCCAGTGACCAGTATGAGAGCGTGAGAGCGATAACACCAAATTTAACAGACCTGCTCCCCATTCACACCTAAGACTTTGTAACACTAATGCCTCGTACACACAGTTGGATTTTCCGACGGAAAATGTTCGATGGGAGTTTTTTGTCGGAAATTCCGACTGTGTGTAGGCCCCATCGGACAGTTTCCATTGGAATTTCTGTCGCACAAAATTTTAGATCTGGTTCTCAAATTTTCCAACAACAAAATCTGTTTGCGTAAATTCCGATCATGTGTACACAATTCAGCCGCACAAAGTGCCACGCATGCTCAGAATAAATTAGGAGATGGAAGAGCTCGGTCTGGTAAAACTACCGTTCGTAATGGAGATAGCACATTTGTCACGCTGCAATTTTTAAAATAGTTTAATGCAGCGCATTCTCTTCTTCTTTAGAATGCTAGAAGAATGAAGTTGTTTTGCCGCTCATATTCACAAAAAGTTATCACAAACTGATTTCTTTATTATTTCTCGTGATCTCATGAATAATATTAATTTTGTTGCCCTCTTACCAGACCTGGCGAAACCACAACAGTGATGCCTCCGGCTGGACATTCCCTCACTCTGGGTTGCCCAGGCCGACTCTAGTCAGTAGTGTAGCATGTCTGTACCCGTGTCTCACGTGTGACGTCATCTTGGTGTCATGACATGGAGCACGAGTCTCTCCATCTCAACCTACATAGCTGGGGAATGTGGGAGTCTGCCTTGGGTGGTGTTCACCGCCTGTGTCAGAGCCCCTCCCTGCATATGCCGTACTATCGTGACGTTGGTAGGAGTCGGTGTGCATACTTGCGGGGTGTATATATGCTGCCTCCCCGCACACAGTCTTTTTTTCACACAATTGAAGACCCCATATCCTACAACAGCACTCCATCTCTTTTTTGGCACGCATGTAAGTTATTTACAATGTCACTCCACATACTGCTTTGCCAGTTAGCCACTTTCTCCCTCTAACTGTTCTTGGTGATTGGGGACTGTCCTTGATGTCTCTATATATTTCTTTCTACACTATCTTCTATGTTAATTAGTTGTGGTTATGTCTTTATCTTATGTGCACAGATTCTGATTATCCTTACTACCTTAATTGGGTACTTATTATCTCCACTGTATTTCATTAACATTATGTAACTCACTGATACTGCATCTATTTATCTTAGACTCTTTGGCAGTCACCACTTGTTTATCATTTTGTTTCACTATGAACATTGGCAATCTGTGTTCTGGGGGGTCAGTATGTGCGCCCTGCTGACACATGGCTCCAGATTACCTCAGCTTATGGGACAGACAAACCTTCTGGCTCTGGCCCTATAGTTACTACATCTCATCGCATTTGACTTTATGTAAAGTCCCCTGATGAGTATTCAAACACGAAACACGTTGGGGATATTTAGGATGCAGACATATGCCTGTACTAGACAATCATCATTTACAAATTAATCATGTTTTTACTGCTTTTATATCATTCTTATTTCCTTTGCAATGTGCTGCCCAGATGAGATATATATATATATATATATATATATATATATATATAAATTTATTGAATGTACCAATCACTTATTCCAGATCACCATGTGGTTCCAAGTTGATATATATCTATGTATCCTTGATGTCCATGCTACATGCGCACATATGTGTGTGTAAATATATATGAAATTATATTTTGTATACTTCTTATCTGTCTTCCATTATTGATAAGTATTCTTTACATCTTTCTATGTTCAGTAAATATGTCTTTTTACCAATTTACCTCCACAATGTTAACAGCCTCACTCAAAGTCCCAATTTTCCGCTTTATCTACATGAACCAGGGATGGAGTCACACCATATATGTGCTTCATTTAAAGTCCCAAAATCTCCCTTTTCTCGACATGTCTGTACCCTGGCAGTGGCTCCATCTTTCTCCCCCTTTGGTGGCGAGGGTACAGTGTGGCTCCCTCTCTGGTGGTGCGGGTACAGCGTGGCTCTCTGGTGGTGCGGGTACAGCGTGGCTCCCTCTCTGGTGGTGCAGGTACAGCATGGCTCTCTCTGGTGGTGCGGGTACAGCGTGGCTCTCTCTCTGGTGGTGTGGGTACAGCATGGCTCTCTCTCTCTCTCTGGTGGTGCGGGTACAGCGTGGCTCCTTCTCTGGTGGTGCGGGTACAGCCTGGCTCTCTCTCTGGTGGTGTGGGTACAGCGTGGCTCCCTCTCTGGTGGTGTGAGTACAGCATGGCTCTCTCTGGTGGTGCGGGTACAGCGTGGCTCTCTCTCTGGTGGTGCAGAGAAAGCGTGGCTCCCTCTCTGGTGTTGCGGGTACAGCGTGGCTCTCTAGTGGTGCAGGTTCAGCATGTCTCTCTCTCTGGTGGTGCGGGTACAGCGTGGCTCTCTCTCTGGTGGTGCGGGTACAGCATGGCTCTTTCTATGGTGGTGCAGGTAAAGCGTGGCTCTCTCTCTGGTGGTTCGGGTACAGCGTGGCTCTCTCTCTGGTGGTTCGGGTACAGTATGGATCTCTCTCTCTGGTGGTGCGGGTACAGGAGTACAGTGTGGCTTCCTCTCTGGCTTCCTCAAGCACAGTACTTTTTCCCTTCCTGTAACATTCAATTCCTCTGCTTTTTTCCGGGTTCCAGGCTCTCACCCCCATCAGAATGCATGCATGCTGGGGGCTGTAGCATGGTGTCTGTGGAAACACTGGGGCCGCAAATCTTCAGGGACTACATTTCCCATGATGCAACCCGCAGTGTCTTCTGATTCTGGCCAATCATGCGGAGGGAAAAAGCGGGCAGGAAGCTGGGCGGCAGCATGGCAAACCCAATTAGAGCCGTTCTCTCCTCCCTTTGGCTGACAGGAGTAAGGGGAGGGGGGGCGAGCGGGGGAGATACACAGACAGCCCGCAGCTCACCTCTCCCTGTCACAGCGCTGCTGCCGAGTTCTCTTGCCAAATGGAGCATCAGGGAGAGGCGAGCTGCGGGCTGTCTGTGTATCTCCCCCGCTCGCCCCCTCCCCTTTCTCCTGTCAGCCATAGGGAGAAGAGAGAGAGTGCCGCCGCCCAGCTTCCTGCCGTTGTATCCCTCCCCATGATTGGCCACAGCAGAGGGCCAATCAGAGAGAGAGTCACCTCTTTACCAAGGAAGGGGGGGGGGGGGGGCGGCTTGATGGCACCTACTAAAACTGCTTCCTGACCCCATCTGCACCCCCCGACGCCACTGCTCTCTTCAGCTGTGCCTTTTTCGTGCGCGGGGGTGGGGCGGCTTTTTTGCCATCCTAGGCCTGGGCCTTGTCAGCCTAGGCCAAAACACAGCACTGGTAGCAAAGTGTCATTTCTTCAGTGTTGTCACATTAAAATATATAATAAAATATTTACAAAAATGTGAGGGGTGTGTGTATATATATATATATATATATATATATATATATATATACATATATACACACACACATTCACATATGTCCCTGCCCTCAAGTAGTTTACAATCTAAGGTCTCTAACTCACATTCATATACTAGGGCCAATTTAGACAAGAGCCAATAAACCTACCAGCATGTCCTTGGAGTGTGGGAGGAAACCGGAGTATCCGGAGGAAACCAACGCAGGCACAGGGAGAACATGCAAACTCTGCGCAGGTAGTGCAATGGTTGGTATTCAACGGCACTCTTTTCTGTATTTCTATGGTTTTTGCTTTGTCGAGTGCCAGTTGAAGAGAGCATTCCTGTAAGAGAGGCCCCTGACAGAGCTTTTGAACTTGTTCAAAACTTTCCTTCATCTGACTTCACAAGCAGTTTGAAAGTTCCCAGCATGTCTCTAAATATATTGCTGTGGGGTTCTGATATAAGCATACACAATTCTTAAAGAGTACCTGTCTGAAGCTGGATATTGCCCAGTGCCTCAGTTGGGTTGAGTTCTATTCATCAGAACCTTCCATTTTGTATAGAATGATGTAGGTAATCACTAGTGACAATAAGCAAAGACATTGCTTTGTGTACAGCATTATAATCATCATGCTATCCCTGCAGCAAAGGTATGTTTCTTTGGGTCTCCTAAAGAAGCAGCCATTCTGCATGGAAACACGCTGGCAGTCAGTTCACAGACAGTATCTCTTTTTCTCATCTAATCTCTATTTATTAGGCCTCCATGATGGCCCACATGGTGACTCTCATTGAGTGTGCCTGCACGTGTGTCACCAGAGATTAGAGCATTAGCCTACTCATAGCTGTCTGTAGTGATTAGCTACTTCCCGCCAAAACTAAAATGCAGGCACATTCATGAATCGCTAAGTGTGTGTTGCCAGAATGCTATTGATCCAGGGCATTAGTCAGTAGCCCACCACTCGTAAAGGAAGCTTTTTCCCAGCACAGGTCACATCATTCCCAGTACACTGTATCCCCTCTCACACACTCCCCACCTGCTCCTCTGAGAGCAGCTTATTATGCTCAAGTCATTCATTATCAATGCAGCATGACATAATGAATGCCTCTCCTATTGTCCTCCGGCCTCATCTGATTGGCTCCTGAGTGTGGGAAACTATAACAAACCTCAGACCCACATATCGTTAGCAGGTCTGAGGACTATAAATAGAGTCAGGGGCAATTACAGCCAGCACACTGCTTTTAAGGATTAACACAAGCTCCTGACCACTTCCAAAAGATGGCACCTAGCCCTGTTCTTCTAGAGCAACATAAGATGATTGTCAAGGAAAAAAACAAGGTAGGGATTCTGATTTTATTTGCTAACATAACAAATACATTTTTATTATTATAACATTATTATTATTATTATATAATTTCAGTTGATATACTTATACATTTATGGCTTTATTTTTCACGTGTTATATTTACATCTACTTTTTTTTTTTCACCAGTTGCGAAAGCCAGCTGTGGAGAAGATGCGAAGAGACAGAATCAACAGCAGCATCGAACAGCTGAAGGTTCTGTTGGAAAAGGAATTTCATAAGCAGCAGCCCAACGTAAAATTGGAAAAAGCTGACATCTTAGAGATGGCTGTCGCCTATCTGAAACAACACACTCTGCCCACAATCAACAGTGAGTATTTTTTGTACAATTTGATTGATTGGAGGCTAATATGAGTGTAGATTAGTATAGTTTCCCATTGGACATTAGTGATTTGTAATTTAACATTCGTAGAAAATATTTTGATTGCTTTAAGCTGGCCATACATTATACAGTGGGGTTGATTTACTAAAGGCAAATCCATTTTGCACTACAAGTGCACTGCAGTCGCTGTAGATCTGAGGGGAAGCTCTGCTGATTTTAGCATCCAATCATATGCAAGCTAAAATGCTGTTTTTTTTATTTTCCTTGCACATCCCCCTCAAATCTACAGCGACTGCACTTCCAAGTGTACTTATAAGTGTCTTTAGTAAATAATCCCCAATGTTCTTATTCAATTCTTTTAGATTTACCTTCAACTATGTAGTGCAATGGTCGGATTGCATACAAATTGAAAGTGTTTAAGTTGGACCTCATATTATATGGTTTTGGTAAATCTAAAGGAAAATTGTACAAGAAAATTGGCCAGCCTTTACCAGAAATATATTATTTTTACTTACATGAGCTTTCAAACCAAACTGGGGTTTGTAGTTCAATACCAGCTGCTATAAAACATGTAATGTCTAGCTTCATATCAAGAACCAATCAGAATCCAGCTGTCATTTCCATTGCTGTTTTTTTTTTAAAAAAAGCTAAAATTTCATTGGTTGCTGAGAGCAAATTGTAAAAGTTTTAGCAAAGCACAAGCATTAAAGTTAAGGGTTAACATGAAACTTGTTTATTAGACTTTGTATTGAACACATGTGGCACACCATATAGAAAAAAATACTAAAATGAAGTCATCTTTTATGTGCAAAAATAATTTTATTAAGCTCTGTTTTATGAATGACTTCAGTAAAAAAAAGTTATTCTCTTCAGTACAAATGCCTAAATTCTTTTCTTTTTTTCCTCTCTCCCCTAGATATGGTACATCACAATCATCATTTAGATATGAAATTCAAAGATGGCTACTCAAGTTGTTTCAACGAAGTTCTCAGCTTCCTGTCACTCCAGCCAAAGCAAAGAACGACTGAGATCAGGCTGATGAACCACTTCAAGCCAAACGAAGCTGTCAGTGTTTCCTCCGTGCCTCCATCCAGATACAACCAGGCCAAGCAAGCAGACCTCAGTAACAGCAGCCCTCTCTGGAGGCCCTGGTAGGCCTGCTATGGACTCAGCGACCCAGAGGACATTAGAGACTTGTTCAGTTACTGTCCTCTACAATGTAGGGAACATTTTCCTGGACCTCTAGCATTTGGAGGTCAATAATATATCTTGTACTGATAATGGGGTGTGGCTGTCAAGACAGCCAGATATCAGCACTCTGTTGAAATTGTATTGTAAATTGCAACATTGGTATTGCATTGCACGGAGTAGATTAAGCCACACCAATGTGGCAAAGGGTAGAACTTTAATATGAAGTTTCTGTTCCCATTTATTGGATCTTACTTCTAAAACTAGGGTGGAGGCAGAAGAGGTGTTGCCCATAGCAGCCAATCAGATTTTTGTTTTTTTTAACTGTTCTCAAAATTAGACAGCTGCTTCCTTCATGCAACACAGACACTTCCCTTCAGTCTAGTCTTCACATCTTTTAGGTGTTATTTTAGTGAAAATGATTGAATTTAAGATTACCAACTGTGATTGAACTATGCTACACAGCTATAACTATGTATCTAGTTCAACTACACATGAAGTATGTAGCCTTTAGCAAAGAGGGAGGTGGTATTTTGTACATTATTCTGAGTATGAAATATTTCTCAGGAGACTACGTAAAAGCTTTGTGCTTGATTAAGATATGGGATCCTTGATTTCTCCAGTGTGGTGGGACTACAAGTTCCAGTTTATCAAGAAGTGCCTGAACTTGTATTTCCACTGCAGTTGGGGAGCTGCATCTTGCTCCTCTTTCAGCCAGCAATGTTTATTTTATATTGGCAACGGAGTTTATAATACAGTACAGTAATATACAGTATATAATATATTATTGTACTATATACGGTAATCAGATGTAGCCTAACATGGAATTTAAAAAGTATGTAGAATATTTCTACTGTCTGCTATTTTTTATAAAATTCTGTCTCTATGCTTTATGGTAAAAGGAAACAGAAACGCTTGTTGTGTATTTCATTTTGAAATACTTATTTGTAATTGAAAGTGTTTTGCTTCCAAAGTGGACTTTGAAATTACTTCTCTATCTGCATATTATATATGCATTATATGTATCTTTCATTTTTAAGAAATAAACAAACTTGCAATTAATGCAATGCATTGAGTGTTTTCTTCACAATAGACATATGTTAAAAAAAGGCATTGGAATTTCAATAATGGTATCTGCATCATTGACCATTTCAGTGACTGATGATATGAGAATTGTGTCCCTGTGGCGCCCTCTAGTGTTGGTTTAGGAGAATATTTTCTCTTTCCCTTCAAGCAACAATATATGGATATAAGAGTAGCAATGTGACAGGTATTAACAACCATTGAACAGGGTAATGTTTAGAGCATACAGTGCTACCTTAATAGGACCTAGTCACATGGGAGAACACATGTGTCTTGATGAGAATTTTGGACCCCCTAATGTAGGATCTAATATAGAGTATTTATAAGTATATATAACCAGCACTGTCTCAAAAAATAAAGAAAAATTGTAATCTTAGATATGATTTATACTTAAAGTTCTGCGATGTGGTCACAAGGTGTTTAAATCATATTATGCATACAATGTTTGGGCAACTATTCAAAAAAAATTATATATAAAATATTTTAAAGTGCAATTAATGCTTAGTGTGAACCAATCCTTGGTGAGCAATAAGTCCTTGCAAATATGGTTGATGACAATCTTCAAATATCCGTGTGATTGATAAAGTGCCAAACCATGCTCCCCTCTTATGTGCCCTCACTCACCAGCTCATAAAAGGTTAATCACCTGTGTTGAAATGGGATCTGTTGTTCCCCAAGCAATAGCTGTATAGCTTTTTTCCTGGTACTCCAGCAGATGGGTTAGAGCTCCAGCTAGAGCTCCAGGAAAAAAGAGTTTTGACTGGGAGGCACAGTACATGTGCAGGTGGTTGGTGGAGGATGTGGCACAGGGTGGCTGCCTGATCACTACAGGTAACATTCTATTTTTTCATTGTATTGCTTCTCCTATCAAAAGAGTGGTTTAACCAGATACAGAAGACACCCCAACAGTAAGAGGACCAGATGCTCTTCTATGTCCCCGTGTGAATCCAGCCTAAATAATAAATAACAATAAAGCATGGTGTCCCTCTGGGTCAGTTCAAGCTTGCCTGCCACAATCTGATGCTTACACTGTCTTGTTACAGGTAAAATGGATAGCAGTACACTGACATATTCCAACGTGGATTTTTTAAACAATCCATGAAATCAATTGCACTGAAAATAAGCAGAGACTTCTATCAAGTCTTATAGACTATGGCTAAGCACATATGTGCCTGAAATATGTTAGAAGTCTCTGCTCATCTCCTGTGCAATTGATATTATGGCTCCATGAAGAAGCTCCTTTGGAATATGTTGGTGTGCCGCTGTACATTTTTCCTGTAACAGTAAAGAATAAATAAGCAGTGTTACACTGAGAGCAAAAATGTCCCCCAAAAATTCATATTTTATTTACTGACTTTATAGTTTGGTTCTTATTATTCATTTATTCTGTCTTGATAGGTACGTTAAAATGCAAAAAATAGAAGTATTTTGATAAATCCAGTTTAATATACAAAACATGATGGAACTGGGGTGCCTTGGGATTTGCCAATAGCATCATAAGTAATTATTTAAGTAGACAATAACTAGTTCAAAAGCAACATGTTCCAGGAAACATAAATAATTTTAAAATATTGGCAACTATGTTGTACGATACTATGTTGTAAGATAAGAGAACATAGCAATTAGGAATCTTATTTCAAGTGTAAAATTACAATAAAAGGGACACCTCCTAGTGGATATTCCTGCAAATTCCCTGCACCTCAGCTTCAAATTGTTGTTCAGTGTATATACAGTGTATATATATATATATATATATATATATATATATATATATATATATATATATAATTTTTTTTTTGCAAAGGTGTGGGGAATGGTTAGAACCCCTGCCTAGTTTGAATAGCTCTTCAGGGCCCTGCTAGAGTGATTCACCCTCTCTTCCTGCTCACGTCCTGTTCTGCCAACAACATTTTGACAGACAAGGAAGTGAGGGGGACTCTCCAACAGCAACAGAGACAGAAAGCTTTTTATTAGCAGAGTAGGGATAGTCAGATTTTAATTGTGGTTTGTGTCCCTGTTATAGATTT
This sequence comes from Aquarana catesbeiana, assembly GCF_042186555.1. Lineage (NCBI taxonomy): Eukaryota > Metazoa > Chordata > Amphibia > Anura > Ranidae > Aquarana > Aquarana catesbeiana. Next base: position 179,634,819 of record NC_133333.1, read on the forward strand.
TTCCTCACTTGTCTCTAATGCCGTGTACAAACGACCGGACTTTTCGACAGCAAAGGTCCGACGGAACTAATTCACTGGACAATTCGATCGTGCGTGGGCTTCATCGGACCTTTGCTGTTGAAAAATCAGACGGACTTTAGAAATAGGACATGTTTGAAATCTTTCAGACGGACTCGAGTCCGGTCGAAAAATCTGTTCATCTGTATGCTAGACGGACAAACAACGACGCAAGGGCAGCTATTGGCTACTGGCTATGAACTTCCTTATTCTAGTCCGGTCGTACGTCATCACGTTCGAATCAGTCGGACTTTGGTGTGATCGTGTGTAGGCAAGTCCGTTGCGTCGGAACTCCGTCGGAACTCTGTTGAAAGTCCGTCAAAAAGTCCTTCGGAGTTCAGTCCGTCAAAAGTCTGCTTGTGTTTACACGGCATAAGGAAACTGTTGTCTCTCTAACAGAGCCCCAGACAACAATAAAAACCTGAAAGGAGTTCTAAACCTTCCACACTCTAGCCAACACTAGAAAACAAGATTTATTATCAAATACTTACCGTAATTTTCCTTTCCTGATGGACTCTATGGCAGTCTACGTGTGGGTTAACCCTGCCTCCTCTCCAATGCTATAGGACCCCACTCCCATAAATTTGAGCTCAACGCTAGAGACTGCGTTCCGTAACTAGCCAACTCTTGACCGATGGGTGGGAACTCCGTCTGCCATGGAGTCCATCATGAAAGGAAAATTACGGTAAGTATTTGATAATACATTTTCAGTTTTCCTGACAGACTCCATTGGCAGTCTACGTGTGGGAAATAACTAGCCAGTCCACACAGGTGGGTATGCTGATCAAAAGAAATTTAATTTGGCCCGTCAATCGACAAGATTCTTAAACCAAAGTTCACAGAAGATAGAGAAGCAGGTTCTATGCATTAATGTTACATAAAGGTGTTAATGGAGGCCCACGAGGCCGCTTTGCAGATGACATCTGGAGGTACATGCCGGGCTGCTGCCCACGAAGCCGCCATACCCCTGATGGAATGTGCCATCACGGCCTCTGGAGGAGCCAAGCCCTTAGCCCTATAAGCCTGCTGGATAGATTGGATGATCCAGGCCACAATCGTTCTGGTCGAAGCTCGCTTCCCTTTGTTATTGCCAGAGTGCAGGATAAACAGGTAGTCAGAACATCTAAAGGAGGAAGTAGCTTGCAGGTATTCCTTCAGTATTTCACCTACATCCAGAGGGAGAACTTCAGTGGACCCTGGGGCCCTGAATGTAGGTAGGACAATTTCTTGGTTCTCATGGAACACTGAGGTAGCTTTCGGATTTGAGCCGAGCATAGTGATGAGGACCACTCAGTCTGGGAAGAAAGTCAGGAATGGTTCTTCGTGACCCAAGGACCCGATCTCAGAAACCCTTTTGGCCGAAGTGATGGCTATTAGGAAGGTGACTTTTGCAGAAAGGTCTTTCATAGAAAGCGAAGCGGATCCCGCAGTACTGAGTCCAGTCAGTGAGTCAAGAACAAGGGGAAGATCCCATTTGGGGAATCTTGGCCATCTTTGGGGCCTGAGTCTTGCCACCCCATGGAAGAACTGCTGGATTAGAGGGTGAATGTCCCATGATGTCCTGGAGAAGGCTGACAAGGCTGAGACTTGGTCCCTGGGAGAGCTGATGGATAGAGACAGATCTAGGCCGGATTGAAGGAAGCTGAGGATATCCTGGATACCTGGGTCTCCGAACGTTCTACCCGTGGAGGATGAGAATTCAACAAAATTGACCCATATAGACCTCGTTCGTGCTTGCCTTTCTCGAGCTCATGAGGGTTGAAATCACTCTTGACACGCACCCGAGGGTTTGCAGCCTCTCCCTCTCAAGAACCAGACCATCAGTCTCAGTAACGCCGGGCAAGGGTGCAGGACTAACAAAACAAGGAATTGGTCGCACACTGGAACTCCAAATTATCTCAATGTCATCTTTATTGTCAAAAGGGTCAGACACATATAGGCAATGGTAGAGGTTTCACAAGCGATAGCTTGCTTGTTCACAACCAATATAACACTAAACAGGCAGGCCTTTTAAGGGAGTCCACCCAAATTGGGATACACCCAAAAACACACCTGGCTCTAATAGTGCCACATACAAACAACATTTCAACCAACTATTTAAAAACATTGCAACGTTTAAAACGCATACATATGTCTAAACAAATGCACACAAAAACAGTAACAGTCATAATAAAAATATATATGTAAGCTTGCGGTCATTGATCCAAAATTAATTCACAAGCAAATCAGGACTGCCCCTGAGAAAGAAGGTGCGGCCCCAGAGGGAGAGGAACTGGGTCCCGGAAGCTGAGCTGGGTCAGGAGGGGAAACCATGGCCTGTTCGGCCAGTAAGGCGCTATCACCACCACCTCGACCGCTTCCGCTTAGAATCTCTGTAAAAATCTGAGGATGATTGGGAACAGGGGAAAGGCATATGCCCTGTAGCAGCTCCACCGGTCTGTCAGGGCATCTATTCTGAAGGCCTGCCTGCAAGGTCCTGAGTGTAATACTTCCTGATTTTGAAGTTGCAGGGGGATGCAAAAAGATCTACTTCGGGAGCGACTCCCAAGGACAGGAACCACTTGAATGTCGCCACATGAAGGGACCACTTGTTGTTGCCTAACTGTGTGCGGGACAGAAAGTCCGCTTGGACGTTCTGGCCTTCGAGAACGAAGACTGCTGAGATATTTGCCAGGTTTTTCTGGGCCCACCATGGTGTTGTCCATTCTCAATAAAACGGATTCCCCTTTTAGGAAATTAGCGAAGGTTTGAAGGGCACACCAGGCTGCCTTTAGTTCCAGGACGTTTGAGCCCGGATTGCGAAGATGGGCATCCCACCTGCCTTATGTAAGTTCAGACCCGCAAAGGGCTCCCCAACCTTCACTGCTGGCATCAGTCGTAACCCTGACCCATGAGACAGGGGCAATGGAGTGACAGGTGAGCAGATTTTTGCACTGGAGCCACCAGAAGAGGCTGTTCCTCATCACTGATGTTTTGTGATGAATTGATTGATGTCCCCTGAGTTCCATTGCTGGAGAAACCCTGTCTGGAAAGGGCGTAACCTCCACAGAGACGATCTGACCATGGGGGTCGTAGAGACCATTGTGCCGATGATTTTTAGGCGCTGTGAGGCCCTCAGGTGTGAGGACTTTAAGGCCCAGAGTATTCTCTCTCGAATGACTGGGATTTTCTCTACTGGGAGAGAGATGGTACTTTCCACCGTGTTGAACTGGGCCCCTAAGTATATCAGGCGCTGGACTGGTTCCAGGTGGCTTTTCTCCAGGTTTAGCCAGCCGAATTCGAGAAGTGTGGTGATAACCTGCTCCTTGTGGATCAGCAGCTGCCCCTTGTCTTGGGATAGTAGCAGGAGGTCATTGAGATACAAGCGTATCCCTTTGGTTCTGATGAGGGCCACCGCGGCCAGAAGAACTTTCGAAAAGACTCGATGTGAGCTTGTCAACCTGAAAGGGAGGCAGGTGAACTGTAGATGTTCTTGCCCGACCCTGAGCCAGAGGTATTTGCAGAATTCTTCTGCTACAATCACGTGAAAATATGCATATTTTAAGTCGATTGAGATTAGCCAATCGCCTGGCTGCACGGCTTGCTGGATGGTGGACAGTAGGGATGAGCTTCGAGTTCGAGTCGAACTCATGTTCGACTCGAACATTAGCTGTTCGCAAGTTCGCCGAACACCGAACAATTTGGGGTGTTCGCGGCAAATTCGAATGCCGCGGAACACCCTTTAAAAGTCTATGGGAGAAATCAAAAGTGCTAATTTTAAAGGCTTATATGCAAGTTATTGTCATAAAAAGTGTTTGGGGACCCGGGTCCTGCCCCAGGGGACATGTATCAATGCAAAAAAAAGTTTTAAAAATGGACGTTTTTTCAGGAGCAGTGATTTTAATAATGCTTAAAGTCAAACAATAAAAGTGTAATATCCCTTTAAATTTCGTACCTGGGGGGTGTCTATAGTATGCCTGTAAAGGGGCGCATGTTTCCTGTGTTTAGAACAGTCTGACAGCAAAATGACATTTGGAAGGAAAAAACACATTTAAAACTACCCGCGGCTATTGCATTGCCGACAATACACATAGAAGTTCATTGATAAAAACGGCATGGGAATTCCCCCCAGGGAAACCCCGAACCAAAATTTAAAAAAAAAAAAAATGACGTGGGGGGGTCCCCCTAAATTCCATACCAGGCCCTTCAGGTCTGGTATGGATATTAAGGGGAACCCCGGCCAAAATTTAAAAAAAAAAAATGACGTGGGGTTCCCCCTAAATTCCATACCAGACCCTTCAGGTCTGGTATGGATTTTAAGGGGAACCCCGCGCCAAAAAAAAAAAAAAAAAAAACGGCGTGGGGTTCCCCCAAAAATCCATACCAGACCCTTATCCGAGCACGCAACCTGGCAGGCCGCAGGAAAAGAGGGGGGGACGAGAGTGCGGCCCCCCCCCCCCCTCCTGAACCGTACCAGGCCACATGCCCTCAACATTGGGAGGGTGCTTTGGGGTAGCCCCCCAAAACACCTTGTCCCCATGTTGATGAGGACAAGGGCCTCATCCCCACAACCGTGGCCGGTGGTTGTGGGGGTCTGCGGGCGGGGGGCTTATCGGAATCTGGAAGCCCCCTTTAACAAGGGGACCCCCAGATCCCGGCCCCCCCCTGTGTGAAATGGTAAGGGGGTACTTACCCCTACCATTTCACTAAAAAACTGTCAAAATAGTTAAAAATGACAAGAGACAGTTTTTGACAATTCCTTTATTTAAATGCTTCTTCTATCTTCCTTCATCTTCTTCTTCTTCTGGTTCTTCTGACTCTTCTGGTTCTTCCTCCGGCGTTCTCGTCCAGCATCTTCTCCGCGGCGTCTTCTATCTTCTTCTCCTCGGGCCGCTCCGCACCCATGGCATTGGGGGGGAGGTTCCCGCTCTTCTCTTCATCTTCTTCTTCATCCTCTTCTCTTCTTCATCTTCTTCATCTTCATCTTCTCTTCTTTTCTTCTGCGGGCCGCTCCGCATCCATGCATGGAGGGAGGCTCCCGCTGTGTGACGGCGTCTCCTCGTCTGACGGTTCTTAAATAACGGGGGGCGGGGCCACCCGGTGACCCCGCCCCCCTCTGACGCACGGGACATGACGGGACTTCCCTGTGGCATTCCCCGTGACGTCACAGGGAAGTCCCGTCAAGTCACCGTGCGTCAGAGGGGGGCGGGGTCACCGGGTGGCCCCGCCCCCGTTATTTAAGAACCGTCAGACGAGGAGACGCCGTCACACAGCGGGAGCCTCCCTCCATGCATGGATGCGGAGCGGCCCGCAGAAGAAAAGAAGAGAAGATGAAGATGAAGAAGATGAAGAAGAGAAGAGGATGAAGAAGAAGATGAAGAGAAGAGCGGGAGCCTCCCCCCCAATGCCATGGGTGCGGAGCGGCCCGAGGAGAAGAAGATAGAAGACGCCGCGGAGAAGATGCTGGACGAGAACGCCGGAGGAAGAACCAGAAGAGTCAGAAGAACCAGAAGAAGAAGAAGATGAAGGAAGATAGAAGAAGCATTTAAATAAAGGAATTGTCAAAAACTGTCTCTTGTCATTTTTAACTATTTTGACAGTTTTTTAGTGAAATGGTAGGGGTAAGTACCCCCTTACCATTTCACACAGGGGGGGGCCGGGATCTGGGGGTCCCCTTGTTAAAGGGGGCTTCCAGATTCCGATAAGCCCCCCGCCCGCAGACCCCCACAACCACCGGCCACGGTTGTGGGGATGAGGCCCTTGTCCTCATCAACATGGGGACAAGGTGTTTTGGGGGGCTACCCCAAAGCACCCTCCCAATGTTGAGGGCATGTGGCCTGGTACGGTTCAGGAGGGGGGGGGGCCGCACTCTCGTCCCCCCTCTTTTCCTGCGGCCTGCCAGGTTGCGTGCTCGGATAAGGGTCTGGTATGGATTTTTGGGGGAACCCCATGCCGTTTTTTTTTTTTTTTTTGGCGCGGGGTTCCCCTTAAAATCCATACCAGACCTGAAGGGTCTGGTATGGAATTTAGGGGGAACCCCACGTCATTTTTTTTTTAAATTTTGGCCGGGGTTCCCCTTAATATCCATACCAGACCTGAAGGGCCTGGTATGGAATTTAGGGGGACCCCCCACGTCATTTTTTTTTTTTTTAATTTTGGTTCGGGGTTTCCCTGGGGGGAATTCCCATGCCGTTTTTATCAATGAACTTCTATGTGTATTGTCGGCAATGCAATAGCCGCGGGTAGTTTTAAATGTGTTTTTTCCTTCCAAATGTCATTTTGCTGTCAGACTGTTCTAAACACAGGAAACATGCGCCCCTTTACAGGCATACTATAGACACCCCCCAGGTACGAAATTTAAAGGGATATTACACTTTTATTGTTTGACTTTAAGCATTATTAAAATCACTGCTCCTGAAAAAACGGCCGTTTTTAAAACTTTTTTTTGCATTGATCCATGTCCCCTGGGGCAGGACCCAGGTCCCCAAACACTTTTTATGACAATAACTTGCATATAAGCCTTTAAAATTAGCACTTTTGATTATTCATGTTCGTGTCCCATAGACTTTAACGGTGTTCGCGTGTTCGAGCGAACTTTTTTCCTGTTCGCATGTTCTGGTGCGAACCGAACAGGGGGGTGTTCGGCTCATCCCTAGTGGACAGTCTGAATCTTTTGTATTTTATAAATTTGTTTAGATAAGTTAGGTCTATCACAGGGTGCCATGAACCATTTTTCTTTTGCACTAAGTAGAGAGGGTAGTATACCACGTAGGACTCTTCGCCTTTCGGGACAGGCTCCACTACTCCCTGTGCTAACAGCGAATCCACGTAGGACAGTAACACCTGCTTCTTTTCTTCTGACCGTGGTAGCAGGGTAGAAATAAATCTGGGGGGAAGAGTACAGGTGAAGGATCATTGAGGTGGGTTCACTTCCCCCATCAATGAATGAAGCAGTAGTTATTGTTCTATTGAAACCCGATAAGGACCCAAGTAACCCTGATTCATATCGTCCAATATCTTTGCTAATATCAGATATTTAGTTGCTGGCAAAGGTATTGGCGACTAGATTATCAAGATATATATCCAAATTAATCCACCGTGATTAATCAGGTTTTATCCCCAATAGATCTACAGCTAATAATATTAGACGGTTAATCTTGAGTTTACAACTCCCAACAGATAACATGGGAAAAAGAGCTATAATGTCACTTGATGCGGCTTAAGCATTTGATAGTATAGAGTGGGTCTTCTTGTGGAATTGCTTAAAATGATACGGGTTTGGTCCTAGATTTATTAAATGGATACAGCTTTTATATGACTCCCCAAGAGCAAGGGTACAGGTGAACGGATGTGTATTGATCCCTTTTTCGTTGACCAGAGGGACAAGGCAGAGATGTCCCTTCTGCTCTTTGCTCTGGCCATTGAACCATTGGCTGAGGCTATTCGTACATCTGTGGATATTGTGGGATTCCGCAAATCTACGGGTGAAGACAAGATAGCACTCTATGCGGATGATGCTCGTGTCTCTGGGAGATACGGGTCCATCCATATCTGCAGTTATGTCCTTAATAAATTATATGGATCCTTCTCAGGATTTAATATTAATTGGGACAAATCTGTAATAATGCTTGTGGACTCTGAGTGTACAGGACATCTGCGTCAGACTCAGCGGATGGCACTGGTTACATCATTTAAATACTTGGGAGTGGTAATTACACCGAATGCTATAGATTATACAGATAGGAATATACTCCCTCTTATTGGTAAATTTAGACAACAGAGTAAAATATGGAGTAAACTCACAATATCTATGGTAGGGAGGGCAAATTTGGTGAAGATGGTGTGGATGCCACAGATGTTATACTTATTGCATAATTGCCCCATATGGTTGACGTTACAATTATTTAAGACCATTGACGCGGTCCTTAGAGACTTTGTGTGGAGGTGAGGAAAACCCAGGATTAGATTTGAAATATTACAACAGCCCATTGATAAAGGGACAATTGCGATACCTAATGTAAGATTATACTTTATTGCTTCACAATTACAACACTGGCATGGCTGGGATGCAGTGGACATGGAAGACCCTATACAGAAGATAATAGCATCCCAATTTAAAAATTACCCTTTAGTTCAATCAATAGTAGCACACCATTTCTATAATAAAAAAATGTTCCCTACTTTCTATTTGATTCACAGAGTATGGGAAGCAGTACGAAATATTACTCAACATACGGGATATACGAAACAGATGCCCATATGACATAACCACTGCCTCTATGAATTAAATAAACTATCAGAATATTTAGACTGGAAAAAGGCGGGCATAATATTCCTGTATCAGTTATATGAAGGGGATGTTTTACTTCCTTTTAATATATTGAAAGATCAGTATCAGCTAACAAATAAAAACTTTTGTCAATACCTTCAAATACATCATGCATTACAAATCCAAAGCTCAAAAAGTCAATTACAGTATGAACACTCTAAAATATTAACAAAGGCAACCTCGGCTGCATGTATGAAAAGAGGATTAATAGGAGATCTTTATTCTAATTTACAAATAATGGAGAATGCTGAAAAATATAAAAATAGCTTTGTTCAGGGACAAGAAGATATAGAGGGTTTAGATGAAGAGGAGTGGACACGTGCCCCAAAACACTTCCTAGGACATCTCTCTTGCCGTCTCAAAGGCAGCATACACACAGTCGGACTTTTTGACCGGACTGGTTCGACGGACGTCGACGGACCAAATCCAGCGGACAATCCGATCGTGTGTGGGCTTCACCGGACCTTCAGCAGACTTTTCCAGTCGCAAATCTGACGGACTTTAGATTTGGAACATGCTTCAAATCTTTACGTCGTAACTCTGCCGGACCCAGAAATCCGCTCATCTGTATGCTAGTCCGACGGACAAAAAACGACGCTAGGGCAGCTATTGGCTACTGGCTATGAACTTCCTTATTTTAGTCCGGTGTACGTCATCACGTACGAAATCCGTCGGACTTTTGTGTGATCGTTTGTAGGCAAGTCCATTCGTTAGAAAGTCTGTTGGAAATCCGCCAAAAGTCTGTCGGACAGGCCGTCAGACTTTTGTTGCTGAAAAGTCAGACCGCATGTACACCGCATAAGGCTATCCCAGCTTTTTATTATACATAGGGCTCATTATACGCCACAAAAACTTCATGCATGGGGAAAATATATAACACCACTATGTCCGCGATGCTCTCTATTCAGTGGTTCTCTTATCTATATGCTCTGGCGATGTCCAAAGCTTCATTATTACTGGCAAAAAGTATTTATAACCTTAAACTTAGTATGCTCAACTGAGATAATAAGGACGTGCAAACTGGCACTACTGGGTATAATACCTGATGGAGCATTACCAGCAGATAAGCATACTATGTGGATAAGATCCCTATATTTAGCATGTAAAGTTATTCTACAAAAATGGACATCTATTGACTCCCCAAACCATAAACAATGGGTTGAGAAACTCAATTATATACTTAAAAGAGAAAAATGAACATACAAACACAGAGGTACACCCCAAAGATTTAATACAATATGGTTACAGTGGATAAAACCTACTAATGAATTATATGATGGTTTTTCTAGTAGAGAGGAGTGAAGGTAGAGGAGATAGACGGGAGTAAGGAGCAGTGGTAGAAGAGAGAGGCATAGAGGGTGTAAAAAAAAGATAATTTGTTGCTGCTTGGAGGAAATGGCTATAATTTGATGATTTATACTGGGGGAATTCAGGCTGTTGTGCAGAGTGTACTTATAATTTTAGTATGTTATATTCATTATATGTTAAGTTACTCCGAGAGGTACAAAGTATGTTTGGTTTATATTTTTGTTTGTTTTTTATTGGACTGTTTACTTTATGATATGATATGGATTCATTTGTTATATTTGTTTATATGTTTTTTGCAACAAAAAATAAAAAAAAAGTATTTGAGGGACCATGTGTGACTTGTGGAGACTGTCTAGATGGTTCAGTAGTCTGAGATTGAGACCACCCAGACGTGCCGGATAAGAAGCAGATGCTCCCCCACCTGACCCGCCTGGGCGGGCCCGATCTCAAAACGACTTAGCCGGCTCACATCCACTGGACGTCTGCCCTCTGCTCCTATTCCTTCTGAAGTCTCGACTGGGTCTGTAAGAGCATGCTTCCCTTGAATGCTCAGTACTAAGTCTTCTTCGCTGGGGCCTCTTCTGGCTGAGTAGACGCCTATCCTGGGGCAGGAAGCCCGACTTCCCACCCGTGGCCCGGGCTATGGCGCTATCCAGCCTGTTGCCGAACGAGGGCCCCTCAAAGGGGATCCTACACCAGGCTTGTTTGGATGCTGGATCGGTGAGCCAAGGGTGTAAGTATAAGGCCCACTTAGCCATGACCGAGGATAGCATAGTCCGGGCCAGCAGGAGGATAAGGTCGATAGAAGCCTCCCCTAGGAAGGCCACTGCCAATTTCAATTCTTGGACTGCCGAGTCCCTGGCCAGTTCTTCTGAAACACCCCTAAGCACGGAGTCCACGTTCTCTGTCCAGGCTTCCATAGCCTTGGACATGTCCGCAAAGGCCAAGGCGGGTTTGCAAGCCATACTGGCAAGCCCGTAAATTCTCTTGTGGTCTTGATCTATTCTCCTCTCAAGCCGTCTTTGAAAGATACCGCATCCTCTAAGGGAAGAGTGACATGTTTGGCCAGTCGCATTAGTGCTGCCTCTACGAGGGGAGCATTTTTCAGATGTTTCACTTACTCTGCCTTGAAGGGGTATAATCTGGAGGTTTTGCTTGACATAGAAGTCTTCTTATCTACCTTGCTCCACTCCTCATCAAAGATATCCTTCAATTCAGAAAGGAGCGGGAAGTTGGAACGTTCCTTCCCAGGTGTTTCCCAGGTTCCTTCCCACTTCAGGACCTCTTTGATCACTTTAATTAGTGGGAAAACAAGAGCAAAGTCGAAGCCTCCAACAAATTTGTCTCCCTCCAACTCGCTGTCTGAAGATTTGGGAGATCTGGGGCTGGGATGGGCCTGGATCCTCCTGGGCCTTGTCCGCCAGGGAGCCAGATAGAGTGGTAGACTGGCTCCGCGTGCGGGTTGTACCCCACTCCTTGAGGAATTGCTGCTCCACACGCTTGACTAGTGATTCCATCTGTCGGCTTTCAGCCTCTTTTTCCGCGACCGCCTGGTCATAACATGGGTTCACATAATGACTTGCCCTCCGGGACTCGAGTCCCACATCCCCAGCAGGCTCTGCGATCAGAGCGGCTGTCATGGCGGTGGGTGCGGTGTCTGGAGGAGGAATGGGAACATCTCCTCTGTTGATGGGTCCTAGACGGAGAGTCACGTCTGGACCTGGATGAAGAAGGAGGACGTTGCGGCCTGGCAAGGTCCCTGTCATCTCGGACGGTAAACTGTCGGTCTGACCTGGATGGACTAAAAAGGAGAAGGGTAGAAAATATGACATTAGGGGATATGTCCATCAAACCGTGGACCTAGCCTCCCCTTCTCACACCCCACATACCTAGAGCGTGAGGGCTGGCCGCACAGAGGCGGTGACCTGTCCATGGCACCCTGGCGGATGAATAGGTGATAATCCTGCAGCCGTGTAGGAACACCCACAGGTCCTAGGAGAAATTAATACAAGTAGCAGTGCAGAGGGGGCTTCCCCTTTAAGAGCCATCTCTGACCCCCCCCCACTCCTGCACCATAGCCCCAGGCCGGAGCTTACCTTAGCCTGAGAGCCTGGTGCCTGGAGGAGCTGTTACGAACTGCCCACAGGAATCCTTAATGTGACAGGGGCTCACAGGGATTTAAATATCCCCGCCGTAGTGACGTCACCGCCGTGTCCCGCCTGCGCAGTGGCGACCTGCCGTAGAGCACCTGCTTGGCCGCCGGATCCCCGGCCGCACCGCGCATGTGCGAAACCAAGCCTCGGTTTTGTCTGAGGATCGCGCATGTGCAGAAGCGCGCCGGAGCCGCAACCCAGAAGGGGGAGCCACGTCCTGGAACGCAGAAGCATTCCAGGCACCATAGAGGGACCAGGGGAAAAAGAAAAAGAACAGTGCAAGGGTGCATGAGGGGGAGACAAACAAAGGGCCACATACAGAAACTGCTGCCATGGAGTAAAGCTTCAGACCTTGCCAGCAGATCTTCCGCACACATGGGCATACATAGGTCGTCCCCACCACTGGACACAGAGGCATGGAGCCACGCACCCGCCCAGGATCGTATGCCCAGCACCAACCTCGATCGATTGGACATCCATAAACGTAAGTGCATTGCTTGTAGGTCCAATGAGGATGACAAAAAAGGAACGCAGTCTCTAGCAGTGAGCTCAAATTAATGGGAGTGGGGTCCTATAGCATTGGAGAGGAGGCAGGGTTAACCCACACGTAGACTGCCATGGAGTCTGTCAGGAAAAAAAGTTTTTGGTTTGACATTTACACTTTAATATGATTATCATTTATTTGTTTCTGAGCCTTTTATGTAAGTAGCAGAGACTGCCAGGATTTTACTAGACATTAGGCTCAATTCACAAAGCTTTACCACAGCAATAAGGCTCTCCAATATAGCCATGTGACTGTTTTTTTCAAATCTCATTGGAAACTAACGGTCACTTTTTTGAAAATATACATGTCCTTCTTTGTGAATTGTGAGTCTATTACTGGTCACCTGCAGTGCCACCTGGTGGTATAATTTAGTATTGTATTCCAACTACAGTATACAGATACAATGGATATCAATCACAATAATTTTTACTTTTTTATATTGGTATTTTTGATATTTTTATCACCTTTGTCTAACCCATTCGCCCTCCTCACTGTGAAATTGAAAGCAGCAGTCTTAGGAGTTAGATGCAGTTAGTACTCTGATTGCATAATTCTTTTTTATAGTAGCACATTCGGCACATATTGACATTATATATATATATATATATATATATATATGTAGGTTAAACCTAAGAAAAAAAAGAATCAGATGTGATACAAAATGTCTTTGAACACTTTGATTGTAGCACGTGTAATGTTGTCTTAGAATTATTTTATTTGTATGCACAGCTAAATAAAATACTGATGATCTTAAAGGATTCTGTATTCTAAACTCTCTGCAACAACGACCTTTTTAGCAGCCAACTGAAAAGGAAAAAAAATCGGGGTAAACACGTTAACCTTTTGGAGGAGTTCTGCTACAAAAAACATATTTTCAATGTTACTATGCCTTGCATCATCATCTGATACCACATCTAACAGACTGCTAAAACTCAAAGCAGGTGTGCAGGAGCAAGTCTGTTACCATATATGGTCACCATAGTCATAGATACATACAGGGGATTTTTTCTAGGTATGTCTAGGTTGGCCCACCACTAGTTTTTCCTTGTTTTGATGGCTTTAAGAGCTTTGTTATGCCCCGTACACACGGTCGGACTTTGTTCGGACATTCCGACAACAAAATCCTAAAATTTTTTCCGACGGATGTTGGCTCAAACTTGTCTTGCATACACACGGTCACACACGGTCATGCAAAGTTGTTGGAAAATCCGATCGTTCTAAACACGGTGATGTAAAACACGTACATCGGGACTATAAACGGGGCAGTAGCTAATAGCTTTCATCTCTTTATTTATTCTGAGCATGCGTGGCACTTTGTCCGTCGGATTTGTGTACACACGATCGGAATTTCCGACAACGGATTTTGTTGTCGGAAAATTTTATATCCTGCTCTCAAACTTTGTGTGTCAGAAAATCCGATGGAAAATGTGTGATGTAGCCTACACACGGTCGGAATTTCCGACAACAAGGTCCTATCACACATTTTCCGTCGGAAAATCCGACCGTGTGTACGGGGCATAAGGGTGATTTTAAAGTGTCAGTCCACCTAAAGCTAAGATTTCAAAATGGAACCACAATACTGTATCTCTTGGGGACTTCCTTGATGAAATCTCTGCATTGAGTTCCTGGCTCTGTGTAGCTGTGATTGCCATGAGTGGTCCCATATTAAAAACATATTTTATATCATGGACACTGCAGTATGAGGAGCTGAAACACACAACACTGGGCAGGAACACCAAAAACTTCCAGGTGGACAGGAACAGATGGGAATTATGGCAAGAAGATCTTACTGTTGTGGTATGAAGTCATATAAGATTCAGGGGATTGGCTAAAATCATAAGGCAGTGGCACTACATATAACTAAAATATCACTTTTTGGGTGGACTAAACTATAAAGTGACACTAAACTATATCCTTATTTTCCAAAAATAATATATACACACCCATGACTCAATGGCCCTGCATTCTATTTTTCAGGAAATTCTTTAGAACAGTGTTTTTCTGCCCCCTTGTTAAAGTGATTGTAAAGTCTCGTTTTTTTTTTTGTTCTATTAAAATAACAAATATGTCATACTTACGTGCCCTGTGTAGTGATTTTGCACAGGACAGTCCGGATCCTCCTCTTCTCGGGTCCCTGGCTTGAGCTCCTGGCCCTTCCCTCCTGTTGAGTGTCCCCACAGCAAGCAACTTGTTATGGGGGCACCCAAGCAGAGCTGCAGCTCCATATATCCCTTCTGCTGTGGTTCGGCATTGCCCTTTCTCTCTCTCCTAATTGGCTGAGTTCGATTGACAGCACCGGGAGCCAATGGCGCCGCTGCTGTATCTTAGCCAATCAGGAGGGAGAGTCTTGGATGGCCGAGGCACTCGTGGACATCGCTGGATAGAGATGGGACTCAGGTAGGTATTGGGGGAGGGGGGGGGGGGCTGAGGGGGGCTGCTGCACACATATAATGCATTAAGATGAAAAACCTTCTGCCTTTACAACCACGTGAAACTCATTAAAATTAGAAGAAAAGAGGTTTAACCTTAAACTATGTAGGTTCTTTACTGTAAGAGCGGCAAGGATATGGAATTCCCTTCCACAGGCGGTGGTTTCAGCGGGGAGCATCAATAGTTTCAAAAAACTATTAGATAAGCACCTGAACGACTGCAACATACAGGGATATACAAGGTAATACTGACATATAATCACACACATAGGATGGACTTGATGGACTTGTTTCTTTTTTTAACCTCACCTACTATGTAACTATGTAACCACTTTAAGTCCTCTGTGAGCTCCTAACCTAAACCCAGTGGAGGCCCGTCCATAGGGGGCGCCCGGGCGCCGCCCCCCCCCCCCCTCCCCCCAGGCAGTCACAAAAAAAATTTTTTAAACATGGCCCTTTAAAAAAAAAGAAAAGAAAAAAGGTCGGGCGCCAGACACAGTGCACTATGGGAAGCGCCACATCTATGCAATCACAAGGTTGCAGACGAGGCACTTCATTTGAGTCCATTGCGCCTGACAGCTTCTGCCCAGCTCCCGTAGTATATCACTACGGCCGTGTACTTTGTTCTCAGTGTGAAACCAGAGTCACTTCCGGTGGGCTAGAAAATGATGGCTGCCGCCGCAGTGAGGGCTAATCCTCTTGTGTTCAGTGGAGAGGGGAGGCCCCTCCCCTCTCCACTGAACACACGGAGAAACAGGGGAACTAGCTGCCACTGAAGTGGACAGAGACAGACGCGGCATGAAGGAGGGGTGACTCTGCTCTGCTGATGGGAACACAGATGTAAGGAGGGACTCCGCTGATGGGGACACTGATGTAAGGAGGGACTCCCCTGATGGGGACACTGATGTAAGGAGGGGCTCTGCTGATGGGGACAGTGATGTAAGGAGGGACTCCGCTGATGGGGACACAGATGTAAGGAGGGACTCATCTGATGGGGACACAGATGTAAGGAGGGGCTCCGCTGATGAGGACACTGATTTAAGGAGGGACTCCTCTGATGGGGACTCTGATGTAAGGAGGGACTCCGCTGATGGGGACACAGATGTAAGGAGGACTCCGCTGATAGGGACACAGATGTAAGGAGGACTCCGCTGCTGGGGGCACCTTATGTAAGGAGGGACCCTGCTGGGGGCACATGATGTAAGTGGGGACTCTGCTGGGGGCACCTGATGTAAGGGGGGACTCTGCTGGGGGCACCTGATGTAAGGAGGGACTCTGCTGGGGGCACCTGATGTAAGGAGGGACTCTGCTGGGGTCACCTGATGTAAGGAGGGACTCTGCTGGGGGCACCTGATGTAAGGAGGGACTCTGCTTGGGGCACCTGATGTATGGAGGGACTCTGCTGGGGGCACCTGATGTACGGAGGGACTCCGCTGGGGGCACCTGATGGCATCTGGTGGCAGGCGAAGTGGCAAGTGACACACTTAGGGCTCCCACTGATTCTGCATTATGGTGAGATGAATGATTTAATTTTATATTACAATGTGATAATAGAAATAATGCGCTTCAATCATCCTGACACCATAACAACCATGGTGTCGGGATGATTGAAGCGCTAACACCAGGTGTTTGGAGTATCTTTATCTGCTGATTGTTAAACTTTCTGGAATACACATATTTCTATTGTTGTGTATGATCTGGGCCTGCTGTCCCTCCATCTCTCTCTCCCTCCATCCCTCATTCATCTCAGACCCCTTTAAATCACTCACACTATTTTGCTGGAACCACGCCCATTTTCACCAAGTGGGAGGGGTCGAAAAGGAAGGGCGGGGTCTGGCGCCCCCCCATCCTAAAACTTCACCAGCCGCCACTGCCTAAACCTCTCTTTTTTCCTCTCACTTCCATTTGTTTGGAATGAGCAGTACAGGTTAGTTGTGGTCATGTGCACTAATCTGTGCACACTACAAATCCAAGAGTCCATCTCAGGAGCGAGTAGGGTGGTTACTTTCCTGCATACAGTGCGACCATAGAGTATGAATGTAGTCACCCTCTAACAGAAAGTCAAGGAATTTGAAGGTTCTGAGATTCTGAGAGTAATAGAAGATAATTTTTAAAGTTAAGAATATATACTTGAATACAAATATACTATATACTTGATCCAAAGTACATTAAAGTGCTTCTAAAGATACAAGGTTTACTGCCACCCCCCTATACTTACCTGAGCCTGATCTCGATCCAGAGATGTGCATGAGAGCAGCAGCTCTCTCTCTTCTCACTGGATAGAGAGGCAGCAGAAGGAACCACAGCCAGTGAGGAGAGAGAGGGAAGTGGGGTCAAGCGGTGCTCTTTATGTCAATCGACACACAAATCTGCCTCAGGGTCGAGCCTGCACGAATGTCCCATAGCAAGTGGCTTGCTATGAGGGCACTCGGCAAGAGGGAGAAGCCAGGAGCAACGACAGGGGACCCGAGAAGAGGTAAAGCAGGGCTGCTCTGTGCAAAAACTGTGTACAGTGGAGGTCTGTATAACATGTTTATTACGTAAAAAAATGTGCCTTTAGAATCACTTTAAACTTCATTACTGGGTAAGCCACATCCTGTGCCTACCAGCCCTGCCTTTGTTTCTGTAATATAATCCTGTCAGAATGAGAAACCTGCACCTACACCCCTCTACAAGCACCTAGCTTCTCTCTGCTCTGAAGTTTGGTTTCTGTAATGAACCCCTGCACTTCTCTACAATCTAATTCAGACCGGGGGTCCAACTGTTCTTCATCAGTTAGTCTCCCCAGTCTGAAGAGAGTTGCACTGGTGAAGTATGTTTGTGGATGTCAAGAACCTGATGATGATGACTCCACATTGACATTACAGTGGAACCTTGGTTAACGAGTAACGTGGCTAACGAGCGTTTTGAAAGACAAGCAACTTTTTTTTTAAATTCTGCCTCAGTTTGTGAGTGTTGTCTCGCAAAACGAGCAGAATTCAAGCTAATGGGGTGTGCAGTACCGCATTTGGGCAGAGGTGCAGGGCCGCCGGTGACACTCGGAACGGAAATACTCAGAATCACTCAGAAATACTCAGTTCCCAAGTGTTTCTGAGCCTTTCCGAGTTCAGCCAAGCTGTTCCCAAGAATTTCCGAGGCTCTCTGGCGCCCCCCACCTTTGGCCACATGCGGTATTGCATGCAATACAAGTTAACGCGGAACTAATTATTTTCGTTTCCATTGACTTCTATGGGGAAATTCGCTTTGATATGCGAGTGATTTGGATTACAAGCATTCTCCTGGAACGGATTATGCTTGTAATCCAAGGTTCCACTGTACTCTCGGCTCCAATACTTCCTTAGAGCTTTTTGGTGACATTATAGCTGTTTAATTTGGCCTACACTTCTCTACCCAATGGCTTGCATAGAAAAAGAATTCTAAAAGATTAATATGCTATATTTTACATTTACCTGGCTAAAGAAAAATAACTCAGGGAATAGTTTCATGATAATATTTCCAAAAGGATACCTGCTTAAAAAGGCTACTTTATTTTTGCATATGATTTCACTTACAGCCTGTAATTGCCTTTTTGTACTTTTTGTACTTTTTATACCGATGCGTTTGCTGATGTATATTTACTACACTGCACCAATGAGTTACCATGAAATCTTTATTAAAATGTATTATTGTAAAACTAAAATAAAACACTTTTCTCTTTTATGGTGTTGACATTATTCACCTGATAGAATGCATCGTATGGACCTAGTTCTACACTCAGCGTGTTTGATGTGGAGACTCTCCAGCCACCTTGTATCACATCTTTTGGTCCTGTCCTCACATCACAGTTTTTTGGGATGCACTGTATACCACTCTTGAGACCAACCTGAGATTCTCTGGTTCAAGAATACACAAAGTGAGCCTTTTGGGTATCCTAAATGACGTTGTTCCTCTGACCAATGAACATGCCATGATTCATTTGATCCTTTTCCAAACTAAAATGGAAGGGGCAAAATACCATCAAATGTTTGAGGAAAATCTGCTGCCCTCTGCCAGAAAGTTGTCAATGAGAAGAAGGTTTACCTTCCAACATGACAATGACCCAAAGTACACAACAAAAAGGGTGAATGTCCTTGCATGGTTTAGTCAGAGCCCAGACTTAAACCCCATTGAAAATCTGTGGAATGACTTGAAGAATGCAGTCCACAAAGGGTCAAGGATCAAATTTAACTGAACCTGAGCAGTTCTGCAAAGAAGAGAGGGCAAATATTGCAAAGTCTAGATGTGCAGAGTTAGTAGAGACATATCCCAATGGTTCAGAAAAACACAGTTGGTGTTATATCTTTCACTTGGATGTTATAAGCTGCACTGCATAGAGTGGAGAGGGATTAGAACTCCTGTCAGTTTTTATTGCTGTCTGTGCCCCCTTTGGGGGTATTCACCCTCTCTATTTGCCCTGTTTACCATTATCATTGAAAGTGAAGGTAATAGAAAATCACACATTTTTGGTTGTACCCAAAAAGTAATAGAGGGGAAATCTTCCAATGAGATCAATAGTCTTGGTCACCTGGGGGTTGCAAACAGTTGCAAATAGTCTTGGTCACCTGGGCAACCCAGGTTGCAAAGACACCAACCTTTGTATAGTGTTGGAAGAGACTAGAGCCATTTTGCCTGATGATTTCAGCAACAAGGTAGTTTATGGCTTGACACTTGGATGTCTGAGATCCTTCTAGACCTATTTGCCATACAGAATACTTATTCCATGTTACTGGCCATGTTGAGGATGTCTTATCCTTCTGAATGGAGAGTGAGACAATGTGTCTCACACTATTTGGAAAACCCCATGGGGTAAAGAATAATCTGCCCAGGTCTTTCGGAATTGGTTGCCAAGATATGCAACCGTTACTGGATCCCAGAGAGTGAGGACACGGCTGAGTTTCATGTATCCTTTAATGCTGTCTCTAGGCTTACTTGTATACAATTCAATCATTACAGCAAGGAACAAAGAATTCCATCCTTTAAATTCTGTAGGTTTTCTCGTATCTAATGTACTTGAAGTCTGGAGTAGGCATTCTGACTTCCATAGGATTTCAAAGACTAAAGGTGAGACCTCCACTTCTTGGTCCCCAGCATCTACATATAACTTGTATGGATATGGAAGATACCGTTGGCCATGCTGTATGAGGTGTTGGACCTCTGGAAGGAGAATAGGATGATATTGTACTCGCGTATATCATGACCTGCAAGCCACAGAGCCATTTTTGTTATCACCACTGAACAGCTGCGCATTCGGATAAGGATCCTGGAGACTATTAGGTTAGTTTAATATACATATTGGCTAATCTGCAGACCCAGCTGGCTGTCATTAGTTTTTCTGCTTCCACCTCTGGGAAGGCACATAGGTTACTGTCAGACCAATATCTTGATAGCCTTACTTGTTGCCGATCCCGTAATCGGCTTGTTGGTTTGGAGACTATCCCTTTGTCATCCAACGGCCTTTGTACCTTACGCCGCCTGGTAGTAAGTTCTAGAAACCCTACCCAACGGGCTGGTAGACCTGACTGGGAGATACCTCTGACAGAAGTTGACTAGTTCTGCATTCATTCTTGACAGCGAAGATAGGCCTTCCCCATTTTGCTGAGTCTTTGCAGCATAGTTGAGGCTCTTTTGTTGCGTTTCGGAAAGACTCCAGTCTGCGACACCTTGTCCTCCATCGGCATGAATACTCAATGAGTAACAACTTGTGATGATTGATATGCCTAATAGCTGATACGCTGAAAGATTAGTTAGCTTAGCTACCTCCTCACCTCTGTAGAGTCACTGTTCCTGGTGCAGGAAGTAAGTCTTTCCTTACTACAAAACCAGTTAATACAGTTGTCAACCTTCCCTTGGGCCCTTCGAACCACATGGGTTACTACAGGCTACTTTATCCCTCTTGTGACCATGGGATGCAACCAATGGGAAAGAGCTATTTTTTCAAGTGAGATACTTATACTGTTGCTCTCTCTGAGGGTAACTTTATTGTATTTTTTTTAGAGATTCAGAACTGCTTCCCGGTAGGCCATTGTTGTAATGAGACTAGTTGGTCTTTAGATGATGGCTCCCCCCGACTTAATCAGAGTCTGTACTAGGACTCTTTTCCCAGAACCTGGAAGTCTTTGCGCCAGTCTGTTGCCCAAACAAGGCTCACCAGAAGGCCTTGCTCCCGCAAGTCGGCACCTACTGGACCCAATATCCCGGGAAATGCCAGAAGTTTGTGGAAAGGTCACAGTCTGCCAGATGAACTCGTAGTGAGCTCTAACGGCCAAGCGAAGGTACTTGCCAAAACATGGGCATCCCAAAGTGTGTATACAGTATACACACACACACCCAAACACACACTTGTGAATGACCACAGCATACAGAATACACAAGGTAATACCGACATATAATCACACACATAGGTTTGACTTGATCGACTTGTGTCTATCATCAACCTCACCCACTATGCAACCATGCGATTATGCAACTTGCTAGGTCTAAAGACCATCTACAGTCTTAGCCTAGGTTTTCACTATTGCGACCTAAAATTCGTGCAATTTGACTGCAATATCTTTGCTACTTGAATTGATGCCTGTGTATTCTTGATGTCCATGGCCCCAAGTACATCACAGTGGGATTAAAAGTAGTGTAGGGACTACTTTGAAGTCACTGCGACTTGGAGTCACACCGCTATAAACGATACTCCTTGAAAATCATGGGGTATGATTTGTGGAGGCCAAGCTTTACTGACGGCTTGAGAGATTAATTGCAAAGATGGCCTATGCAATTTTGGATCCTCATCCTTCTGCTTGTTATTCAAGTCTTACTTTTTACTAACGACCATGTAGTCACAACCCTTGTGCTCTAATGCATCATGGAGGGGATGCAATGAATTGGCAGAGAGGAATGAAAATTCCATCAGTTTCCTCAATGCACAGGACCCATGGATCTTAAGCTCAAATTTACATAGAACTGTCAGCTGACCCTACTGGGTGGCTTGGGTTTAGGCAAATAAAGATGATTATTGATTCTTTATTCTCCGCTATAGTTCTTCCAGATTTAGCCTGTCATTCACTCTTCGATACTTTGCCTTTTGGCTATCCTCTGGTTATTGGCGATTAACATAGTGGATTAACCCTCCTTCTAGATATCACCAGATCCGACTTGAACAGTCACCACTCTGACTTAAAGCGGCATGAGTTTACTTGTGGGGATGAGCCATAAGGGCTCACTGACCACAATGATTACTGGAGAAACAGCATACAGTCTTGTATCCGCAGTGGCTGAACTGCATCATTGGCTACTCCATTTTCAATCTAGGATCCGCCATCATAGAGAGTTTATCACTGACCAGAGCTCTGCTTTCATCCTGTCTGGGGTCCTGACAGTCTGGCTACCGAAGTGAGCTCAGTCACTGGTCACAAAACACTACTTAACAGTAGTATAAACCTTCTTCATCTCTGGCTCTATTTTCTGTCCCAGGGTCTCTGCAAAGGATATTGTTTTTTCTGTTGGAAGAATGGCACCTTTGGTTAATCTGATGAAGCCTGTTTGGCTGGCTGCTTTTGAGGCAGAGGTACCCTTTAGATAACTGTTTGAATAGCTTAGTACCTGAGCTCCACACAGTCAGTTTGGATGGGGTTAAAGTATCCACCTTTGCTTCTGATATGCCAACTTGCCATAGCATTTTCCCAGAAGCAAGCTCTGAGGTAGAGGTTGCCTTTAAATAAACACAGCTGTTTGATTAGGCTTGGTATGAAACCATTAGTGACTGTAGGCTTTCTCAGTCTCTGCCCATTTGTCACTGCCTCTGGCCTGCAACTTTGTTTTGCATTTTGGCCGACACACCAGTTACCACCAGACCACTATGATTACTGTAGAGATCTCTTGATCTGCCTCTTCTGGCAGTTAACTACATAGTGGTTCCTTCAGGGCTGAAGAGGATCTGTCTTGTTGCAGAAGCAGGTTGACTGGTGTTGGTGTTGAGGGCTGGAGAGATTTACACTCATTATGTCCATAATGTGCACTCTTTTAGGATATAGAATATACCTACCTGCCCTCACCTTAGTTAAAGTTGCTGGTCTCTAGGAAGGCTGATTGCTACTGGTTAACAGATGAGCTGAAAGCCTGGAGCCATGCCTGGGAGTATTTGCCATAAGTAGTAACCACTACAAAACCACATATGTCTCTGTGGGGTACCCCAAATAACACAAGCAATTACACAGGTAAGTACTTAGGAATGTGACTAAACAGATCCTGACTTTTATTTTAGCACCAAGGTCAGCATGTTAATGCATAGAAATAAAAACATAACAGTCATTCATACTGTACAGTTAATGTAATCACAGGTAAGCAGTGCAAGTTAAAGCGGGATTCCGTCCCTGAAAAAAAAAAATTAAAAGACAGCAGCTGGGGGGCGTGGCCAGGACAGGCATGTGAGAAGACGTGTGTCTCACAGCTCCTACACAGCACAGTCTATTGATCCTCTCCCAGCAGCAATCCATCGGTGAGAAACGGCTATCCAGCTGGCTACCGAACAGGGCAACCTCCCGGACCACCCGCCGGCCCTCATTACCAGAGGAAAAGCTAAAAAGAAGGAAGATTCCATGAGCTCCGAAATCCAAGATGGCGCCGCCGCGGCCCTGGCTCGGCGCACACCAAGAGAAGCAGACAAATTTAAGGGGGATCCCAGCAAAAGACTACAAAAGACTCAGGGTAAGGAGTACCCGAGGGACATGCTTTATTATGCACAAAAGCTGGGGGGTTCCCTGGAGCAGGTAGCAGAGGGGGGCTCAGTACAAACCCCTGTGGCACCACAGGGCCCAGCAGCACTGGGCGCCATGAATCAATCTGCAGGAGAGACAGAGGGTCAGGGGGACAGGACTATATAACTGAGCAACCTCATCCCCTGCACACAGAAACGGCTGCAGATGACACTGAGCAACCGACCCTGGCAGAGATACTTAGAGCAGTGCATGTCTGCACTGCCTCAGTGAGTACCCTCAAGGAGCAGTTTGGAGGTTTAAGAGAAGACGTTTCCCTACTGAGACAGGATCTGCAAAAAATTTGTGAACGCACGACAACAGTGGAAAGCAGGGTGAGTGAGGTTGAAGACAGACTCCCCCCTGTTGCTCGGGAGGCCCATGTCGCACATCAGCTAGCCAAAGACACCAACAATAGAGCAGATGACATCGAAAACCGTCTAAGACGGAACAATATACGCATTGTGGGGTTACCGGAGAAGACCGAGGGGAGAGACCCCACCACCTTTGTAGAGGGATGGCTGCAGGAGGTATTTGGAAAAGAGGCTTTCTCCCCGTTCTTTACTGTGGAGAGGGCCCATCGTACACCAGGACGCCCACCACAACCAGGCGCCCCCCCCAGACCAATCCTTGCTCGTCTCCTACATTATAGAGACAGGGAGGCTGTCCTGAGACAAGCCAGAGAAAAGGCAAATGTTCAAGTGAATGGGGTCCGGGTGTCCTTCTACCCGGATTTTTCTGCGGAGGTGCAGCGACACCGGGCCAAGTTCTCGGATGTGAAAAGGCGCCTGCGAACATTGCTACTTCCCTACGCCATGTTGTACCCTGCCAAGTTGAGGGTTACTGCCAACCGTCAAACCCACTTTTTTGAATCAGCTCAAGATGCCGCACTATGGCTAGATCGTAATGAACAGGCCCTACGACATCGAGGTGGAGGGGTGGAAGGCGATTGATTTTTTAAAAGCTGCGGTCAGGCAACATGATGAAAGCTGGATATCCTAGAAGGGCTGGCTGATTATACATGGAGAGCTCATTCTTTGTTCACTTTTGGCCCTCTGTTTTACCACCCCCCTCCCTTTTTATTTTATTTTTTTAAATTTCTTTTGCCCCCCCCCCGTGTTTCTTTTTTCTTGGTATCCTTTTCCTCACATTTTTTCTTTTATATATTTTTGAGAGGGGAAGCCTATACCTTGTTCTGCTGGGAGGAATTATATTAACATGCGGACCTTGAGCTATCTTGTGAAGTTGCAAGAAAAATGCGTTCTATCTACATGCGTTGTAGAAAAGCAGTGCTGACTATGTTTTTGTTCCGAGTTGGATCAATCTGGCTTGTCCTGTTGATGGCCTGGACTTATGTTTGTTTTTTTTGTTTAACTCTTACTCCCCACAGGCTTCGACATAAGGACATTAAGTTATGGTACTGTCGCTACACGAGTTTTGGTATATTGGGTACATTTGCCCTATGGCTTATAGTAAATACCGTGTGCTGGGGCTTACCCTGGCAGATGATGGGTTGGCCTAGCGTCTCCGCTAGGGGCCATTTAGACTCACTTTCTTTATTGTTTAACTTCTATATACATAATTGGTTTGTATGTACCCTGATGTTACCAGATAGCATGGTCTCAAATGGCTGAGGTACACGTGGTGTCTTGGAATGTTAGGTAATTAGGTTCCCCACTTAAACGTATGATGATACCTACTTGCTTGAAAAAGTTGCACCCAGCAATACTGTTTTCAGGAAACACACCTAACCTCAGAGACACAGATCTGCTTAAAATATTCTTGGGCGGGGAGGGTGTACCATTCTACACACACCTCCTTTTCTAGGGGGGTGAGTGTATTGGTGCACAATGCCATAGACTTTCAGTTATTTGACAAAAGTATAGATTCTGAGGGGCGATATATTTTCTTGCATTGTCGCATTGGGTCACTACACTGTATTTTGGCATGTATATATATTCCTCCCCCGTTCACAGCGGAGGTGCTCAGGACTCTGTTGACCTATTTGGCGGGTAGACCTGACTTACCATTGCTGATAGTTGGAGATTTTAACTGCTGGCAGAGTCCCTCCATGGACAGATACCCCAGTTTGGGGGGGTTGCCTCGTCAAGGGAATCGCCATTGCTGAGGATGATTAGTGAGGTAGGCTGGGTGGACGTTTGGAGACACAGGAATCCTCTGGAGAAGCAGTTTTCCTGTTTCTTCAAGACGCATGGGACGTTGTCCGGGATTGATTTGGCAGTATGTGACCCTACCATGCTCCCATCCATCTCGGAGGTGATGTACAAACCGCGCAGTGTGTCTGACCACTCCCATATGGTGCTTAAGCTAGTAGTGGCTCCGCTGTCCGGGTTGCCCAGGGCACCCTGGAAATTTAATGCCTTCTGGCTGAAATTATTTCTGTCTCCGACGGAGCTGGAGGGGAGCATGCGGGAATTCCTAGCCAGACGGGATTTTTCTAATTCTCCGTTGACCCAATGGGAAACTTTCAAGGCCCATTTGAGGGGACTATTAATTGCAGAAATAACGAAGGTTAAGAGACACTCCTCTGGGCAGAGGGAGGAGCTGGAGAAGTTAGTGCAGGATTTGGAGGAAAAATTTGTTCAGGACCCCACAGACTCTGCCAGGGAGTCATGGCAGTCAGCTCAATCTGCTTACGAGCGGCTGCTGTCCTCCACGGCAGAGAAGAAAAGATTCTTCTCAAAGGCGGCATTTTTTGAAGAAGGGGAAACCATTGGCCGTCTTTTGGCTAAGATAGCAAATTCACAGCAACGGTCCCCGGTAATAGGGGCAATTAGAACATCAGGGGGTAGGTTAGTGAGCTCCCCTGATCTGATTTTGCAGGAACTAGCGGGATTCTATGAAAGACTGTATCTCCCTACTGGGGAACATTCTGTGGAAGAACTAATGGGATACCTGCAGGGTATTAACTTCCCACAACTTACTAATGAACAAAGGAGGGACTTGGATGCTCCACTTAGCGCTGGCGACATTTCCTAACTGTAAGGCCCCCGGGTCGGATGGGCTCCCCATGGAAATCTATAAGCAATACGAGACAATCCTTCTCCCCAAACTCTTAATGGTCTTTAATGCAGCCAGGGAACAAGGGGCTCTACCCCCGTCTATGTCTACAGCCAAAATTGTGCTAATCTTAAAGGCTGGGAAAGATCCTGTTGACCCCGGTTCATATAGACCCATTTCCCTGCTACAGAGCGATATCAAGCTCCTAGCAAAAGCTCTAGCGATTAGATTTAATAAGGTTATCGCATCTATTATACACCCAGACCAAGCAGGGTATATGCCAAACAAGTCTACGGCAGTAAATCTCAGGAGACTATACTTAAACATCCAGTCCCAGGCAGACAACAGGGGACAAAGGGCTCTGCTCTCAATGGATGCTATCAAGGCCTTCGATAGCATTGAATGGGAGTACCTATGGGGTGTTCTCCAGAGGTTTGGATTCGGGGAAATATATATCTCCTGGGTCCGTCTGCTATATTGCTTCCCCCAGGCAGCTATTAGGGCATCGGGTAGAATGTCTCATACTTTTGCGTTGGGACGTGGCACGAGGCAAGGGTGCCCTTTGTCTCCCCTGCTCTTCGCGCTAGCTATTGAACCCTTGGCAATTACAATTACAATTAGGGATCACCCGGGTATTACTGGCTACCGTTATGGCGATAGACAAGAGAAGTTGATGCTTTATGTGGATGATACTATGATTCTGCTGGGGGACGTTGAAGGTTCCCTGCGGGAAACTATGTCAACCATAACGGAATTTGGCACTTATTCGGGGCTCCAGATCAATTGGACAAAATCCTCCCTAATGCTTATAGATGAGGAGGGCAGGCCTCCTGACAATAATTCCATACCCTTGTCCACATCCTTTAGGTACCTGGGAGTCCAGGTAACGCCCACGGTAAGAGACTATGGGAGATTGAACATCTCCCCGCTACTGCAGAAATTCCGAGACCGAATTAAGACATGGAACTCATTGTGCCTGTCGATAGCTGGTAAGGTGAATCTGATCAAGATGATCCTCATGCCTCAGCTCCTATATGTACTCCACAATTCTCCAGTAGTGGTTCCTCTAAAAACATTTAGAATTGTAAACTCCTTATTCCGCCTGTTAATTTGGAAGAATCGCCCCCCCCCCCCAGGATCAAACTCGAACACTTACAGCATCCTAAAGATGAGGGGGGACTAGCCCTACCGAACCCATGGTTATATTATTTAGCAGCACAGCTCCAACACCTAATAGGGGTTATGGGTGGGGAGACAGAGAGGACGAGTACTACCCGCAGCTCTTCAGAGACTGTGATGCTACATACAATAAAACGAGATTCAGTGCCAGCGGCACTTGAAGCTCTAGCCTTTGGGAAACCAAATAAGAAATACCCAACTTATAATCTTCTCCAGAAAACCTGGAACAAAATTAGATACTTACAGGGAGTGACAGGATACACGGAATTTAGTCCGATATGGTCTAATGGGACATACCCTGAAATAACGCAGTTACAGCATGGGGCCCTGTGGAAAAGATTTGGAGTGATATACATTAGAGACATTTTTCGGAACGGTATTCTATTAACCTTTGAGACTCTGCAGGAAAGGTACGGCTTGCCGTCCAATATGCGATTCTACTATATGCAACTGAAACATGCGGTGAAGGCTCAGAGCAACGCTTCAGAATGGTCTCCTTCACCAACACCACTATTCAATCTAGTTATGAGAGCCACAAACACTAAAGGCTTCATTTCTCAATGTTATAATATGCTCCTGCAGAACTTCTTGACTAAACATCCCTTGAGAGTAATGGAAAAATGGGAAAGAGATGTGGGGCAGATAGTTGGAGACCAGTGGGAGGAGATTCTACAAGCAGTGCCCATAAGCTCGTTGAATGTGACACAAAGGCTAACCCAAATGTACTTAATTATGAGAGTGCACTATACCCCGCATAAATTACACAGAATGGGTCTTAGATCTACTCCGATGTGCACCAGATGCAAAAGGGACCATGGGGATCTGATCCATCTACTGTGGAGGTGCCCGAAGCTTCACTCCTATTGGGGTGGAGTGGTGGATACCATAAACAGGGTATTTCAGATCTCTATGCCCACTGACCCAAGACAATGCCTGTTGAGTGTGCTGGAGGTCTTTGAATGGAAAGAAAGCATTCGAATAGCAGTTACCAGGACCCTATTATTAGCACGAAAGATGATAATGCTCCACTGGATATCAGAGGACCCCCCCAGTTAAGGAATGGATTTCCGCAGTTGGGAACATGATTAGAATGGAGAAAATGGTATACCAGCACAGGGGATGCACTCGAAAGTTTGAGAAACTGTGGGGCCCGTGGTTGGATGTACCCGGACTAGTTCCGGTGGATCTGGTAATGGGGAGATTGTTGGGTATAAATGCTGGTTAACTACGCATATATAGTTTATTGCCCTGTACGAAGGACTATAATCAGGCAGGGAATTCTGCCAATTAGTTATGAGAACTTAACAATACATGCAATGTAACGGTGTATTGTCGAAGCCTGGTTAGGTTTGTTTATGTCGAAATCGATAAACTTTTATTTGGATAAAAAAAAAAAAGTCAGCAGCTACAAACACTTTTTTTTAGGGTGGCCCTCCACTTTAATAGTCATCTGATAATTAGCACTAGCAGGTTAAACCTACCTTAGACACATGTTCCGCCAAGGATCATACCACAACCAAACATCAAAACACAGTGAGCCCAGCCTGCAGGGCCAGGCCCTGCATTAACAGGAAAGGGCTCAATATCCCCTCTTATCAGTCTAAGCATTAGCAATACTGCAGACACAGACTTCAACCTGTGAAACATTAGTAAACAGAGTGGCCCTATAGACAGCCAGTAATATTTGCATGTGTGATATATGCTTTTCAGAAATGCAAACTAACAGCATACCTGCAGACAATAAGTCAAGCTTGTAGGGCCAGGCTTTGCTCCGTTAATAGGAAGGCTTCAGCCCAGCACAGCACACCTGCTATCAGCATTAGCAGTATTGCAGACACAAACCACAACCTTTCAGAGATGCAAGGTTAACAACGTACTTGCAGCAGTAACTGAACATTATTGATTTGTGCACCAAGTGGTGCCTTACCACCTGCATGCTTCAAGTCCAAACAGAAAGTCCAATGAATGTCCATCCGAGGTGTCATGATAAAGGAGCAATCCCTAGAGACCAGATACCTGCACCCCTCTCCAGGATCCTTGTGGGGTGAGGTCTCCCCCATATAGGCGTTCATGTCAGCCTTTACAGCGGCGAGCTTCGACATAGGAGAGGCTTGAACCTGTGCGGCTTGGTCAGAAGTGTCTGACAAGGTGAGGGAAAAATTAAAAATCCTGCTCTTTCAGCAGCAGCATAACCGGCTGTTAGCAGTGAGGAAAAAAGAGAATGCTGCATTTAGGGAGGAGACCTAATCTTATATTATAACTGGTCCTGTAATAGGGCAGGGGGCGGAGCCTACCCATACGTATATGCTGTCATGCTGTGTCAGAAAATATTCTTTTCTGTAAATTCTTTTGTCAGTAAAAAATGCTACAGGAGGTTGGCAACCCTAGAACAGAGTACAAATCTTCCATTTAGGATATCTGGGGATTTACCTCACTTTTGAGAGGTTTCTTGTTACTTCCTGTTATGTCTTCAGAACAGGAACTGAAGGAAAATCTCTTGGTACACAGATGGCAACCAACTGTTACAATAAAAAATAAAAGCTGATTACTAAAAGATAACACCAGCAAAAAGTCACCATATACAGTATGTTTATGCATTTTGACAAGGTAAATCAGCCTATTGTACAGTCTACAATCAATTTAGAGGGTCAATAAGTGTGTGGACCTTTTAGATTCCCTTGCCTTCCAGGTTAGAGGCTGGATATGAGGCTATCAACCTCATACTGTTAAAATGTCAATAATGTGCAAGTAGTATATTCGGATGCTTTAGCTCAGGGGTCAGCAACCAGTAGATCGCGGACAGGTGACTGGTAGATCTCAGTCTGGACTTGCTGACCCGCCATGCCAGAGCATCAAACAGAGTGCAATGCAGAGGGACTACTTGTGAAGTTCATACTGTAGTAGGGAGCAAGAGCCGCATAAGCTGATGCCTCCTCTGTAGTGCTGGCTCCTGTCATATGCAGAGTGATACCAACTGCACTCCACCTCTTATCCGGGTAGCGGTCTCCAGAATGGTGCCAGCAGCAGGAAAGAAGAGATCTTCAGGTCAATGTGAAGCAATACACAGGGCATAATAGTATAGGGCTGCTTTCACACTGATGTGCTGCAGTTTACCCACACCGTGGGTGCAGTGGAGTGTACCTGCAGCTTTCCTGCGGGTTTGCTGCACATAGCCATAGACTTCCAGTATATCCTGCGAGTTTGGTGCACTCTTGGTGAATGAAGGAGTTTTGGTGCACTTTCAGAAAGTGCACTACGCCTGCAGGATATAATAGAAGTCTATGGCAAAGCGCAGCTGACACAGGAAGGTCGTAGATGCACTGCACCCGCAGTGCAGGTAAACTGCAGCACATCAGTGTGAAAGCAGCCTTATAGAGGGCTCAGAACCGTAAGGGTTTATTTACATTTGTAGTTTGGGGGGTTGGCAAAACCCCATAGTTAAAATGTGTCCCCCCCCCCCCAAGCACACCCCAGTGTTGCCAACCCCCCGAAGTGAAATTTACTGGCAGAACGCCAAAATTTACAAACAGCGCCAATTTTTTACTGGCAAAAAAATCATGACATTTACTGCCGGATCCACATTCTTTACTGGCACTGCATAAAAGTACCTAAAATTACTGTTTTTAGTGCTAAACAGTGAAAATATCAATATTTGAACTATTAACACATAGCTAGTGCTATTAGCAATGTGTTTAAGTTAAACAAAAGTCAAAAAAACATATTTCTCAATTTACATGAAGGTTAGGTTACTATAACCCGGCCAGCAGAGAGTTCCCCCTTACATCAGAGTGTGCAGAGATCACCTTTTGCAGAGTGAATACACTAAGGTAAGGGGGGTTACTAATATAGGGGGGAACCTTTATATCAGTGCCCCCTTACATTATTGTATTCACTCCACCCTTACATTAGTGACCCCCCCAGACTGGCCTGGTGGCGCTGTCACTGACCTCCTCTCAGGTGCACCTTGCAGGGCTCAGTCAGACGGCTCCAGCTTGGCGGTTATTCTATAGTCTCCTCTCCACAGTCCACACATGTCTGACTTATCCTGTAACCCCCATCCCGGCGGCACTCCCACTCTTGACTCCTTTCTAGGATCCCCTCAGAGACTGCAGACATGATAAAAGACAAGAGATGGGTCAGAGGCTGCGAACATGATACAGGAGGACAGAGGCTGCGGACATGATACAGGAGGTGGACAAAGGCTGCAGACATACTACAGGAGGTGGACAGAGGCTGTTGACATGATACAGGAGGTGGACAGAGACTGCGGACATACTACAGTGCACTGCATGACAGGACAGAGTCGCCTGGCTGGCCGCCCTGGTCTCTCTCGATGGATTCGGAAAGCCCCCTCTCCATGTGCATCAGAGAGACCCCCCTCCAGGTCTCATTAGTGTACACTCTTCATGTATTTTCTTTATTGTTAAAAGATCATGGGAGGATCCCAGGGTAACGAAGAGTTCTTAGGGGAACATCTCTGTGTTTGAGTCGTTGCCATAGAAACATTTGTAAAGGGGAGGAGTTGGTAAGATGACCACGCCCACGTGGGGGCGCCAGAAATATTACTGCACCCAGGCGTCTGTGACCCTAGGATCGGCCCTGTTGCTGACCACACATTGACACCTTCGGTATGTTGTCACAATAATTTTCACAGCTATATTATTTATTGCAATCGTTCTTGTTAGTGTAAAGTAATACTAGATGTATTCTGGGTTTTTTTTTTTCACTTGAAGTGAAACATATATTCACAACCTTTGAACAATTTTTCTGTCTACCAACAAGTTGGTTCAAATGCTGTGGTTAAAGAAGCTGATTCAAACTGTAAACAGTGCACCTGTCTATTATGTAAAAGAAAACAGCAAAACTAGTTCATAATTAAAACTGAAAAAAATATACTTTAAATTAATTCTATGGTTCCAGCATACACTTATTTTATTACATTGCCATTGTGATAACAATACAAACAATAGTTATATTTCATATTCCAATATAAGCTTACTTGAAAAACCTTCTTTCATGTTGTTCTGCCTATCTGCTAGCTGTCTCCTTCTACAATTTCCTGAATTCCCAGCATGATTTGCAGCTTCTCCTCTGCTGTTTATTTTGTAGTCTAAGGACTACATATCCCATGGTACTTTGCTGCCTGCATGCAATAATTCCTGTACTGACTCCACTCCCTGAAACTCCCCCTCTTATCACCTCTGTAGTTCAGAAGACAGGCTCTGTGAAATGTGTGACACAGCAGTGCCTACTGACAGGGCATATTGACTACATGTCACAGCATTCAAGGAAGTAATTGTGTGGGGGGGTCTTCACAAAGTAGGTTTATGAACAAGATCATTTAGATTAATAGGAGTAGGCTAGAAATAATTGAAATAAAATGTGGAAATTAATATATGATTTTACATTTTGACCAGTTATACACTTTAAATTTATATTTAGTGGTCCTGTCACAAAAGTCTCTTGTTTAGGCACTTCTCCTGAGTTTATAACTGCCTCTTGCCTTATCATGATATCACATGCACGCTTTGGTGGAATCTACAAGCAGCCTTACCAACACACTTTGTGAAAATATAGGCCACCAATTATTAAATAATCCAAAGCAAATTAGTTAGTAAATGTAGACAGAAACTAGGTGGAAAAAGCTGGGCCAGGCCAACACAACTAATATTTGAAAAATAGTTAAAAAAGAATGTTATAGTAAAAAAAATAAATAGCAACTGTTTGAGGAGAGAAGATGTTGTCTTTTGTAGCTGAGCTGTGCATGAGCTTCTTGTAAGACATGCAGTACATTACTGCATATAAAGGGCCTGGTAGTAATTAATTTAAAGCATAAAAATGCAGCAGGAGGACCAAACCAAAAAGGTAAATATCCCAAAATGCTTTAATAGTTCTTCAGCAACATCACATAAAACAGCCAATGTGTATTGGGGGTGGGACATGTGCAATTAGTTTCGGTCCGAATGTAAATTTGGACACGTTTGGTTATTCGGAGCATCGGATGTATCCGAATCTCCAAATGAAATAGTAACGATTTTCATTGAAATTAATAAAAATTCTTTTAGCTTATTCGTTTTCTGACAAATTCCAAATTTTCATAACGATTCGAATTTGGATCAGTCGAAAAATTATCAACCGATTCTTATTCTGTGTGAAGAATAGCTGTTTGTTAAGGAGCGGGCCAGGAAGCCACCTACCACGTCCTTAACAACAATAACTTAAAGCCAGACGGAAACTTCCGGGAACCTCAGTGAAGGAGCCAATTGAGTGTCCCAGGGTAAAACAGAGCTCCAAAGCCAAGAAAGAGTCAAAGAAGGCGTAAACCAAAGTTCTTTACTCGTCCCTCTCCTCCTTCGCCTGCATCTAAAAGTGAGTCCCAAGGGAAGGGAAGATAGACACGGGAGGTCAATGCACACCCTTCTAGTAGAGCAATTAAAGAGATTTCCCAGTCACTCAGACTATAGAGTCACAAGTGAGGAATCTGCCAAAGAACCTGGTAGGGCCTTCTCCAATAGTTTCACTTCAAGTGGAAGGGATCTACACTCGAGCGCTGCTAGATACTGGAGCCCAGGTGACATTTTTGTATAGGGATTTTTATGCCAAACATCTGAAGCATATCCTCTTGTGTAAGCTCAGCCTATTGGCCCGGCCACATTTCAGAGGTTGGAGAACACGGTGGGTGACATAAATCTGATGGAAGTGCTCGTGTACTTGGATGATATCATTGTTTTTGGCAAAACGTTAGAGGAGCATGAAGCATGACTCAAGAAAGTCTTCCAGAGATTTCATGCAGAGGGACTGAAGCGTTCGTTGGAGAAATGTAAATTCTATCAGACTTTAGTTACCTATTTGGGGCAAGTGGTCTCAGCCGATGGAGTAGCCACGGATCCACGACAGCTGGAAGTTGTTACCTCTTGGCCTCGACCAAGTACTCTTACCAAACTGAGATCATTTCTAGGATTCTGTTCCTATTATAGAATCCTAATATAAGCTTATCTGTAGGTAAAAGTGGTTTTGCAGCTTTAAAACCACTTTAAAAGGAGAGCCTCACAGAAGCCCCAGTCTTGGCCTACACCAACCCTTCAAAGCCTTACGAGCTGTATGTGGACACTAGCTGAAATGGGCTAGGGGAAGTTCTGTATCAAGAATCGGAAGGGAAGATTCGTCCAGTGGCAAATGTGAGTCGGAGTCTCACTCCCCCTGAGAAGAAATACCCTGTGCACAAGTTAGAGTTTTTGGCCCTCAAGTGGGCAGTAGTAGACAAGCTGTGAGACTACCAGGGGCGGCCCGTACATTGTGGGCACAGCCCCCCTAATCCCTGCTGCCACCTCCCGATCCATTCGCCCGGCCCCTTTCAGGATGCTGGACGCATGGACTCATATGGCAGCGTGGGCCGGGGTGTTTTTTTTTTAAAGCACCTGATTATAGCTTGAGGCTCTAATAGGCTTCAAATAAGGGTGGGCTCGGGGTGCAGAGAGTGCGCCCTGATCCCACCCTGTTATGTGACCATAGCAAATTAATTTTTGCTATTTTTACACCGCAGTGCCTCCCCGGCAATCAGGAGGCAGGTCAGTGAGACCTATTTCCCGATTGGCCAAAGCGCCGGCCATCCTATTGCATGGCTGGCGCTTTGGCAGAAGAGACATACTCACAGGGGAGGAAGCTGGAGGATCGGACTCCTCCGCCGCCGCCTCTGACACAGGAGGAGAGGACGAGGACACAACAGCCCGGGGCCGGAATGGAGGAGGAGACGCACGGGATGCAGGAGCCGCCGCCTGCCCATCCCCAGCTCGCTGCCATTGGGGTAAGTGCCAGTCTGATGGCGGGCGAGCGGGGTGCTTGTCACAGTGGTCTGATGGCCGGCGAGCGGGGGGGGGCTTGTCACAGTGGCTGCATATGTTGGGCAGAAGCTGCATATGACGGGCACAGGCTGCATATGACGGGCACATGCTGCACATAGATCCATTCATTTATTGTCTGTTTCTGTGTACATTGATATTCTATGCGTGTGATTTCAAACTGTCATTTAATTGCCTTGGGGGACCTTTTCAACTGAGTCTTGGCTGTTTATCCAGGACTTAGCCCTGTTACAGGATTCTTCTCTTGAGTAAGTAAAACCAGAGAGAGCTAATCAAACTTCATTGTGTCAGTGTGTTATTTAAAGGTATACACAACATCAGCAACAAAGAACATCTGGGTAGCAGTGACCATAACATGATTTCATTTAATTGGAATAATGACAATAAAAAGTCCCACGTATTCTTTTTGTGTCCTTAGAATGTCATAGCAGCGCTCATGTCAATCAGTCCCGGTATGACAAGCTTTTATATGGTTTCAACACATATAAGAATGAAGCGATGAAAAAATTTCTCTGAAGATGTGTGATTCTTGTTGCGGTGTTCCTAATTGATGTCACACGTGCACAATTACCTACACGTGCAAAAAAACTCTCCCCTTTGGGAATGAACTCACCAGATGGCAAAAATTTATACGTCTTTTCCAATAATCTGTACCGTGACCCGCAAGCGTCACTTCCGGTTTGTCGTAGAGATCACGCCACTGACACGTTTCGTTACTTCTGATTTCAACGGAGGTCACGGTCAACTGGAAATACCAGGAAGAGGACACGACTGATGTTACAAGCGTCTTCCTCCGCAGCATCTCCGGCGACTGGTGACTACACTTTCAGTTCACTTTATATTTGCTCTTTGACAGTTTTAAGCTAGTACGTATATCTTGTAAGGGGGGCATTGGCAACAATAAATGTTTTGTAAACAGGATTACACTATGAGGATATTTCTATTCTTTCACATGATCGTACTATATTGAAGCCATGTATACCCAGTAAGAATCCTAGCAGAGCTGGTGGATGTTCTTTTGAAGCGGCAACTAAAGATTATTAGAAAGGGCGTGACCAAGATGGCGCTGTGAGCGGCTGCTTTTTAGAGAGCTCCGCACATCACTATCAAAAATCCGGATCCATCAGCTTCCAATCCTCTGCTGACACATCCCTGCTGCCTGTGGAGGATCCGCAGACCTCCTGACTACTGAAGGGAGAGGAGAGTTTTCGATCCTAGGCTGTGATCAGGGCCCGCCGGACATCCCCGGCCTACCTCGCGGTACTAGGCCGCAGCCGCGGACTTTCCTGGCAGACCGCGCCGTGGGTCGGAGGATCCCTGGCGCGATCTGCGCTTTCGATGACCATCACAGCCCACTACGGACCGCGGATGGGGACTAAACGGCGGGCTCGGACCTGGCCACAAACACCGAACCGGGTCTGATCCCCTCCTCACCCCCACCAACTGCTAGGCCGCAATCGCAGCCTTTCCTGAGGACCCAGGGCCGCCGGATCGCCTGGGAAGGTGACTGATCCCAGGGGCCTGGAGGAGGGGGCCCTAAGACGGCTGGAGGCCTCTATCTGGACAGCGGAACAGGCCCTAGACCATCGCCATCCCTGACACCTCGGGTGAGACACGCTGTGGATGAGCTGTATGTTCCTGTAGGCCTGTGGAAGCCTGAAGAGGATAACTCCTGTACAACTTAACTTGCAGGTGAGGGGGAAGACTCTCTGGGGGGCACATACAGGTCTGCACCTATTGCCTGAATACCCCTGAACTCACTGACAGGCTCCCACAGCCAGCTACTGAATATTGCCCAGATCAGGGCTTCGGAATTCTGAATGAGGCGCAGGTCGTCCAGTGCAAAATACAGTAAAGGGGGCAAGAGGTTGACCTTTCCGCCACAGTCGGACTTCCCTCAAACACCCACCTGTCCCACTTCGGAGGCTCACACTACACGTAGCGCCCATAGAGCCTCACAGACAAGCATCATGGAGTCGGACGACTCTCGTCCCCCCTGGCTGGCGGACGTCATGGCGGCCATCGCAACTTGCCAATCCATGTTAACAACAAAAATTGAAGCTGTCCAGCTGGATATGGGTCTAATCCACCAAGATATAGACAAAATCAGGTCACGAGTTACTGAGACGGAACAAAGATTGAGTACCACTGAAGACACATCGGCGGAACATGGAGTAACACTCTGTACGCTTCAAACCAAAGTAAAGGCCCTTGAATACAAAAGCCGAAGACGCGGAGAAAAGCAACTGGCGCAATAATCTTCGTATTATCAGTTTACCGGAGGGGGCGGAGGGGAACAATCCTACCTGCTTCATAGAAGGCTTGCTGCATGACCTTCTACCGGAGGCCCGATGGTCACCCTACTATACAGTTGAGAGGGCACACCGTATGCCGCCTAAGCCAGGGCCTCCTGGATCCCCTCCCCGCACCTTCATACTCCATCTCCTCAACTTTAGAGACAGAGATGAAGTTCTTCGCGCCTCCAGAAATGTTGGGGACCTCAGATTCCAGATCACTAAATTGATGATTTTCCCTGACTACTCGGTGGAGACCCAGAAACTCAGGAAATCGTTTGACCAGGTTAAAGCGGCATTGAGATCACGCAGCATTCGCTACAGTATACTCTTCCCTGCTCGTCTGAGGGTCCAGGACGGCGAGACAACTCGATTCTTCGCCACACCGAGAGAGGCCTCTGCCTGGCTGGACTCGCTACCACAGATCCGCTGACCGACTAACCGGTATGTGCCGAATGTCCTCTTCATTGTCTACTCACAACAACCTGGGCCCAAGTCTGAGTTACTACACGAACTGCTCCATGGATGACTTAGTTTCGTTGCACAGGTTGTGCCCAGTTTAACTCCATGGTGTGTTCGGTCTTGAGGGGGGTAACTAATTATCCCCTACCAAGAAATTCTAATGCCCCGTACACATGGTTGGACTTTGTTCGGACAATCCGACAACAAAATCCTAGGCTTTTTTCCGACGGATGTTGGCTCAAACTTGTCTTGCCTACACACGGTAACACAAAGTTGTCGGAAAATCCAATCGTTCTGAACGCGGTGACGTAAAACACGTACGTCGGGACTATAAATGGGGCAGTGGCCAATAGCTTTCATCTCTTTATTTATTCTGAGCATGTGTGGCACTTTGTCCGTCGGATTTGTGTACACACGATCGGAATTTCCGACAACGGATTTTGTTGTCGGAAAATTTTATAGCCTGCTCTCAAACTTTGTGTGTCGGAAAATCCGATGGAAAATGTGTGATGGAGCCTACACACGGTCGGAATTTCCGACAACAAGGTCCTATCACACATTTTCCGTCGGAAAATCCGACCATGTGTACGGGGCATAAAGTTAATGCCCCTGCCAAAGAATTTGGTCAGGAGACTGTTGAGATATGAAGCTTCTTGACACTTGCATGCCCCCTTGGGGAGCACTGAAGTTCTTGTTCTGGGTATCCTCTTAATGATGGATCGACTTTACTGTGGGGTCGCAATATGGTTTACTTCTCCTCCGTTTGACTTTTAATACCTCACAGCCTGTTACAGTCCATTAGCGGAGATCTCACATTTGGAAGGCCGCTTGAACTGCTGCTTACCCCCCCCGTGTGAAGCCTCGGGGGGTTAGGCTCGCCTCTTCCACGGACCCCCTGTTGCAGCCGGCGAGCTGAATTGGTTTGGGATTGAAACCCGCCTCAGTTTGGGGGGGTCGGGTGGGGTGGGGGGTGGGGAAAGTTCCCCTAATGGGGCTATTTTAATTTACGTTAGATGTTGGTCTGTTTTCAGTTTGGTTTTGTTTTTGTTTTATAATTGCACTAAAAAAATTTACTCATCAGCATTGCAATGTTTCCAGGTGTGTCCATTATGGGTCCGGGGGTCCAGTTCAGGAGCAGTGACCTGCATTGATCCTAATATTATTATTATTCTGAGTAACCATGTCCTCCCTTAACATCATCTCCTGGAACACTAGGGGACTGAACTCCCCGGTCAAGCGTTCCCTGGTGTTCCAATTCATTAAAGCTTATAACCCACATATATGTGTGTTCCAGGAAATGCACCTAATAGGAAGTAGGGTTCTGGCCCTAAAAAAAACGTGGATGGCCTACCACTACCACTCTACACACTCCAGTTTCTCCAGGGGTGTTACTATCCTGATACTGAAATCTCTTCCTTTCTGGCTCCTGGATTTGGCCCTGGACCCTGACGGTCGATATGTTATCATCCATGCTAAAATATATTCTCTAACGTGGACTATTGTGGGCTTATATTTGCCCCCCCTGGCTTCATTGCTGGTGCTCAACCAGATCACCAGCAAGATAGCCGACTTTGCATCCGATAACAATATCATACTGGGTGATTTTAATCTGGTCCCTGACCCGGATCTTGATAGACTAACGTCTGCGGGACATCATTACTCTGGGTTGACTGAGTGGGCGGATACCTATGGCCTGACTGATGTCTGGAGGTGGAGACACCCCCAGACCAGGGCATACACATGCCACTCGGCCTCTCATAGAACGTTCTCCCGAATAGACTTGGTCTTCGCAGGAAGTCCGGTCCTCCCACAGGTCACAGATATACGAATACTGCCTAGAGGAATCTCTGATCATGCGCCCCTGTTGTTGTCATTGGACCTTTCACTGGGACCTGTAGACAAGATATGGAGGCTCTCGAGGCTTTGGATTTCAGACACTGCTGTGGACTCACAATTCAGAACGGAGCTGCTTGACTTCTGGGCGGTAAACGTGGGCTCGGCTGACCCCACAGTTGTCTGGGATGCCTTCAAGGCCACGACGAGGGGACACTACCAGACCATCATAGCCAGAGTTCGCAGGGAGCGCAGGGCAGAGTTGGTAAAAGCGGAGAGGGAGGCGAGAAGTGCAGAGGTTCTCTTTGTTCGTACCCGAGACCCTGTACACTATTCACAATTACAACTTATGACGTCGGAGGTGGTTCATCTTCGTACCTCTCTTACCCAGAAAAAAATGTTAGCTCAATCCCAACGAATATTTGAGCAGGGGGAGAGGGCGGGCCGTCTGCTGGCCTGGCTCTCCAGGAAACAGGCGGGGGGGATGAGCATTTCCCACATCAGGGACCCCTCGGGACAGATAGTTCACACACCGGAAGAGATCAATAGCTGCTTCGCGGAATTCTACGAATCCCTCTACACGTCCAGGGCAGACTATAGAGAAGAGGATCTGGTAGCATACCTAGATAACATTGATATCCCAACCCTTACAGTAACGTATCGTGACAAGCTTGACGCCCCAATTACATCCTTAGAAATACTCCAGGCACTTAAATCAATGCAGACGGGGAAAACACTGGGACCCGATGGTATCCCTGTAGAATTTTACAAACAATACGCTGCAGAACTAGTAGACAAACTTCAGGGCCTCTTCTCTGCGTCGACGCGCCTTGAGGAACTCCCAGATACAATGAGTGAAGCGATCATAGTGGTGATCCCCAAGCCAGGGAAGGACCCTACTTTATGCTCCTCGTATCGCCCCATATCCCTCCTGAATGTGGATGCAAAAGTACTGGCAAAAGTATTGGCCAATAGGCTTAACCTAGTCATCACTTCCCTGATCCACAGGGATCAAACAGGTTTCATGCCCGGGAGAGGTACTGACATTAATATTAGACACCTTTATACTCATATAGACAGGGCGGATGAGACGTCCGGGGGAATGGTGGCCTCACTCGACGCGGAGAAGGCTTTTGATTCCGTCGAGTGGGGCTACTTATGGGAGGTGCTCTCGCGATTTGGGTTTGGCCCGGGTTTCACGAAATGGCTCCGCATGCTATACCATAGCCCTTCAGCCAGAATATGCACCAACGGTTGCCTATCAGAGAAGTTTAAATTATTTTGGGATACGAGACAGGGGTGTCCCCTTTCCCCGGGCTTATTTGCTTTGGCGATGGAGCCCCTGGCTATACTGTTGAGGGCTGACCCCGAGGTGAGGTGGCTTCAGGTGGGCCCAATCGAGGAGAAAATTTCGCTGTATGCGGATGACGCTCTGCTCTATTTAGCGGATGCGTCGTCCTCCTTACAGACTGTACTAGGTCTGATCAACAGATTTGGTGGGTATTCGGGGATTCATATTAATTGGGATAAGTCGATACTGTTCCTGCTCCACCCGTCGACCCCTAGAGTTCCACACGCGCAGCTTAAATGGGTAGAGGACTTCAAGTACCTAGGGATTAAAATTAGCGGTAAAGTCCAGGATTATATGGACAACAATCTGCGACCTCTTATGACACAGCTAACGGCTAGGTGCGCTGCTTGGCGTTCCCTTCCACTGACCCCGGAGTAAACCTGCTAAAAATGATTTACCTTCCCAAATATTTATATTTTTTCCGCAACACACCCACACACATTCCCAGGGCCTTTTTCCGAAGGTTGGAGAGTCTGTTGATACACTTTGTGTGGGCTGGGAGGCCACCCAGGGTGGCCAAGCAGATCCTATATCTCCCACTATCGGGGGGGGGGGACTGGCACTACCGAACTTTCAAATTTATTACTGGGGAGCTGTTCTTGTTATGATTCGGTGGTGGTTCTCCCAGCCCACACAGAATCCTGCGGTCACTCTCGAAGCAGCCATTTTGGGTTCCTTTGCAGCCCTGAGCAACCTTCCGTTTTGCGGACTTAGGGCTAGCCCATCCATGACAACTTCGATACAAACCACCGTAAGGGTCTGGCAGGAGGCTAGGAAGATATATGGGAAACCTAATCATATCTCACCTCATATGCCCCTATGGGGTAACCCCATGCTCCCTAACCTTCACAGTATACCAGACCCCTCTATCTGGGCAAAAAAGGGTATTCTTACACTAAAACATATAGTTCAGGACGGTAGGCTTATGACTTTCCAGGTCCTGAGACAATCATTTGCTGTCCCATCCTCCTTCCAATTTAGATACTGGCAGCTAAAGCACGCTTTTGAAGCTCAGTTCCCTGCCCCACTTATTTTGGAACCAGACTCCATTGAACGGCTCTTGATTTCTAGTGTGATGGGGAAGCCACTTTCAACATTATATCTATATCTCACAGTAGAATATGACACCAAACTAACTAAGACATGGGAAAAGTGGAGGGTTGATATTCCTTCCCTGGACGAAGAAGAATGGAAGGAGTGTTTAATCTCCTACATTCCTTCCATGATCGCGGCGAAAGATGGGTTCATACAATTTAAGTTCCTACACAGAGCGTACTTCACCCCCCAGAGATTGGCGCGCATTTACAATCAAAGGGACCCCAATTGTCAGAGATGCAGACAGGAGGTGGGCACCTTTTGGCACATGGTCTGGTCCTGTCCCAAACTTAGACCCTTTTGGTCAGCAGTGGCCTCCACACTGAGCATTGTTACAGGTTTAAATGTACCGGTCGATCCTCAATACTATTGCTTAGTCATTTGGAGGATCTTGAGGGAGACAGATATAGTAAGTTGTGTCTTACCTTCGCATTATATTATGCTAGGCGTGAAATCTTACTGGTATGGAAACTAGCAGAGCCTCCTACTTTGGCATCATGGAGAAGGTCGATGAACATGGTACTTCCCCTGTATAGATTGACATATGAAAGTAGGCAATGCCCAGGGAAGTTCGATAAAATCTGGTCCTCTTGGGTAGACGCCTCTGGGGTTGAACCCCCTACTCCATAATTATTATGATGTGAAACTCATTGGAGGACATCCTATATCTC
Organism: Aquarana catesbeiana; assembly: GCF_042186555.1. Taxonomy (NCBI): domain Eukaryota; kingdom Metazoa; phylum Chordata; class Amphibia; order Anura; family Ranidae; genus Aquarana; species Aquarana catesbeiana. The sequence goes on from NC_133333.1 coordinate 179,678,142, forward strand.
ATTGCTTACTCTTCTTGTGCTCATTCCCTCTTGCCCCCCTTCCCTTTCCTTCGCTCCCCTCCCTCAGCCCCCCCCTCCTCCTTCTGACATCTGCACAACTGGATTATCTGATAAACAGAGACTACAGGTTGAAGGTAGATTTTACTGTCATTATCCTCTCTACTTTGAATGTACTAAATTATCTTGTAATGTAATGCTGATTTCTTTAATAAAAATTTTCTGTTGAAAAAAAAAAAAAAAAGATTATTAGAAAAGGCGTGTACATTTTCGCCATCTGGTGAGTTCATTCCCAAATGGGAGAGTTTTTTCACACGTGGTGTTAATTGTGGTGCACGTGTGACATCAATTAGGATCACCGCAACAAGAATCGCACATCTTCAGAGAAATTGTTTCATTCTTATATGTGTTCAAACCATATAAAAGCTTGCCATACCAGGACTGACTGACATGAGCGCTGGCACTGCTATGACATTCTAAGGACACAGAAAGAATATGTGGGACTTTTTATTGTCATTATTCCATTTACGTTTTATTTGACAGCAGCTGCTGACATAAATACAGTAGTTGCTGAGTTTATGTCTTATTTAGGTCAAAACTAAACTGTATCCAGATAATATAATTTCCTCAAAAATAGCATTTTATTTTTGAGGAATTTCTGGTAGCATTTTCTGGTTTATGATTTAATTTAATGTTAGCTGTAAGCAGCAAACACATATGGGTAAGATAAAAACACTTAAAAGGGGTTGTAAACCCTCGTGTTTTTTTCACCTTAATGCATCCTATGCATTAAAGTGAAAAAACACCTGAGCCCTGGAATTTCACCCGGCGGAGATGCGCTCTTCCTCTGCCCTGGGGTTCTCGGCTCATGATTGGATAGATTGATAGCAGCACAGCCATTGGCTCCTGCTGCTGTCAATCAAATCCAATGACGCTGGTGCTGGGGGCTGAGTCCGGCATTCATGTCTATGGACGCAAATGCTGGACTCGGGAGCACGCCCGCAAGGTAACCCCCCCCCGGGAGAGTGCTTCTCCTAGGGGGTTATTCGATGCGGGGAGGAGCTGCGAGAGCCGCCGGGGGACCCCAGAAGAGGAGGTTCGGGGTCACTCTGTGCAAAACGTACTACACAGTGGAGGTTTGTGTTTGTTATTTAAAAAAAAAAAAAAAACGCAAACCTGTACAATCACTTTAACTTTAAGAGAGCAAATTTTCCAAGGATGAGGGCTGCTCTCCAGGACTTAGACTGGGAGGGAATATTGGCATCAATGGACACAGAAATGGGAATTCTTCAAAGTGACTGTATGTAAACTCACTGCAAAGTATATTCCCATGGGCAATAAGTGTAAAAGGCTAAATATAAAACCTATGTGACTCACGGCCAAAGTTAAAATGGCTATAATTAATAAAAAAAAGAGCTTTTTAAAAATATAAAAATGAAGGCACGCTATCATCTTTTAAATTTTACAAAGACTATAACAGAATATGTAAAAAGGAAATCAAGGACACAAAAATTCAAAAGGAACGACAGATTGCAAAAGATAGTAGGGCAAACCCTGAAAAATTCTTCAAATATATTAATAATAAAAAGGTCAGGTCTGAGCATGTAGGCCCTTTACAAAATAATCTGGAGTGGGTGACTGGGGACAAAGAGAAGGCAAATTTATGAAATACTTTCTTTAGCTCTGTGTATACAAAGGAGCACGGGGGAGTTCATGTCCATAATGGTGGTGGTAGTGACACAGCCCCAAATGATCCACAATGGCTTTAAAGTGATAAGGTCCAGACATATTTAGACAGAATAAAGGTGGATAAAGCACCTGGACCAGATGGCATTCACACACAGATCCTAAAAGAATTGAGCTCTGTCATTTCAAGGCCATTGTTTCTAATATTTAGGGACTCGTTAATGACTGGAATGGTACCACTGGATTGGCGTAGGCCCAACGTGGTGCCCATATTTAAAAAGGAATCAAAGTCTTTACCAAGTAACTATAGACCTGTTAGTTTAACTACTATATTCGGGAAGATACTGGAGAGAGTTTAATAAAAGAGCACATAGACGAGTTCTTGCTGGAAAAAAATATTTTAAGCAACAGACAGCATGGATTCATGAAAGACAGAAGTTGTCAAACAAACCTGATTTCTTTTTATGAGGCGGTAAGTAAAACCTTGGACAAGAGGGATGGCTGTGGATGTGGTATACCTGGATTTTGCAAAAGCGTTTGTGTCACAAATGTCATGTCTACCCCAACGCAGGTGGTCAGACACTACAGCTGGCTACCGTGTGCTTCACCTATAGCAGCCCCCTTTTCCTTAAGACAAGCAGGGCTACCGGTACTTGGTTGCCCCAGGACTTACACACAATGCTACAGTGTCAGGCCACCACGTCAGGGCAGATGCGAACCGAGCAAAGCAAACAGGTACTTGCAGTAAGCAGACAGGTAGCATGGTTCAAAGGCAGTTCAGGTAATAAGGCAGGCTGAGTTTAGGGGATAATCCAGTATCCGTTCCAGGTAAAAGGCAGGCTGAGTTCAGGGGATAATCCAGTATCTAATCCAGGTCATACACATGAGATCCAACAACAAGCAAGGCAGACTAACGGGAGGCTTGACCTAGAACAATGCAGGTAAGTCTGTCTCTATCACAAGCAAGGGATAGAGTGTTCGGTTTGCTTATATCAGATGACTGAGCAAAACAATCACCAACGGGTGAACAGGAGCACTTAAGTGATCATGACAGTTTGACACAGTTCCCCACACACGGCTCATGTGTAAGGTAAAGTCTACAGGCTTGGAAAGATCAATTTGTAAATGGATAGAAAACTGGCTAAAAGACAAAATTCAAAGAGTAGTGGTAAATGATTCTTACTCTAAATGGTCTAAGGTTATCAGTGGTGTACACCGAGGTTCAGTGTTGGGACCCTTACTTTTTAATATCTTTATAAACGATATAGAGTCTGGGATTAAAAGTGCCATTTCAGCCTTTGCAGATGACGCCAAGATATGTGGTGGAATAACGTCCTTACAGGATGTCTACAATTTACAAACTGACCTTAATGCACTGTCTAATTGAGCAACTAAGTGGCAAATGAGGTTTAATATTGATAAATGTGAAGTTATGCACTTGGCGGGTAAGAATATGCATGCATCATACATGCTAGGGGGAGTACAACTGGGGGAATCAATGGTGGAGTAGGATTTGGGGGTTTCTGGTAGATCACGAGCTCAATAATAGCATGCAATGCCAAGCTGCGATTTCCAAAGCGAGCACAGTCCTTTCTTGTATTAAGAGAGGTATGGACTCCAGAGAGAGAGATATCATTTTTCCCCTGTACAAATCATTAGTAAGACCTCATCTGGAATATGCAGTTAAGTTTTTGGCACCAGTTTTCAGAAAGGATATCGAAGAACTGGAGAAAGTGCAGAGAAGGGCAACCAAACAGATAAGAGGCATGGAGGAGCTCAGCTATGAGGAAGGATTAGAAGAACTTAATCTATTCCTTTTTGAGAAGAGGAGATTGAGGGGGGATATGATCAACATGTACAAATACATAAGTGGTCCATATATGCCTTGTTTCCACTGAGCGGATCGGTTCAGTTTGGTTTGATACGGTACGCTATTTTGAGTGTTTCCATTATGAAAGTGGCCCATACAACCGAACCGCACCATTCTGGGTCTTGCTTCAGATGTAGGGCCATAGAAAATGATACGGTTCGGTTAGGGCGGAGCTACGATACATTCCACTGATTGGTGGACGTGTGACGCCACGCTAGGCATTTTTTCTAAACCCACGTATGGCCCCTGGCGGTCTGACTTGCAGTGGAAATGCTCACCTGAATAGGCCGGACCATTTTAGGCCTTCCAAACGGTACCGACCCAAACCGATCCGCTCAGTGGAAATGAGGCATTAGTGAACTTGGTGTTGAGTTATTCACTTTAAGGTCATCACAGAGGACAAGGGGGCACTCTTTACATCTAGGGCAGAGGTCTCAAACTGGCGGCCCTCCAGCTGTTGCAAAACTACAAGTCCCATGAGCAGGGGCGTTGCTAGGGGGTGGCTATTGGGGCTATAGCCCCCAATCTGGGGACCATAGCCCCGAGTCTCTTGCCGCAGGGTCATTGCCTAACCAGCAGGTTGCAGCTGCTGTGGCAGGCAGGCTGGCTGCATGAGAGAGGCAGAGAAGAGAAGAGAAGCGAGCGGGCGGATGAGCAGAGATGACATCTCTCTCCGCCTGCTCCACATCAGAGCTCTTTACAGCCAGGCCCCTTCAATTTGGTAGCGAGGTGCGGCGAGCAGCAGAGAGATGTCATCATCTTTCACTTACCGCCACATTTGGTGGCACTGGCTGGCATGGCAAGTGGCAATCCACATCAGTTGGCAAGTGACAACCCACATCTGGTTCCCGGTGACTTGGCAAGTGACAATCTGCAAATGGTGGCAGGAGATGTGGCAATCTGCAAATGTTGCCAGGAGACGTGGCAAGTGACAATCTGCAAATGGTGGCAAGTGACAATCTGCAAATCGTGACAGGAGACGTGGCAAGTGACAATCTGCAAATTGTGGCAGGTGACGTGGCAAGCGACAATCCATATCTGCTGCCAGGTGAAAGTGGCAAGTGACAATTCACATCTAGTGGCAGGTGATGGTGGCAAGTAACACGCTGCATCTGGTGACAGGCAACAGTGGCAAGTGACACGCTGCATCTGGTGGCAGGAGATGTAGCAAGTGACATGCCCAGGGCTCCCACTAATTCTGCAGTATGGTGAGTTAAACCACTTCATTATATATTAGAATGTAACAATAGAAATAATGCATTTCAATCACCCTGACACCATATCAAACATTATGCCATGCTGATTGAAGCGCCAACACCAAATTGCTTACCATTGGTATCCCCAACCCCCCCCCCCCCCCCCGCAGGGCATGCAAAAAGGTTGGTGACCGCTGCTATGGGCTCTAGCCCCAGATCTTTTGCAGACCTAGCAACGCCCCTGCCCATGAGGCATTGCATGGCTGACAGTTACAAGCATAACACCCAGAAGCAGAGGCATGATGGGACTTGTAGTTTCACAACAGCTGGAGGGCCGCCAGTTTGAGACCCCTGATCTAGAGGAATAAAGATTTAGTCTCCAAATACGGAAAGGTTTCTTCACAGTAGGAGCTGTGAAAATGTGGAATAGACTCCCTCTGAAGGTGGTTCTTGCCAGCTCAATAGATTGCTTTAAAAAAGGCCTGGATTCTTTCCTAAATGTACAGAATATAACTGGGTACTAACATTTATAGGTAAAGTTGATACAGAGAAAATCTGATTGCCTCTCGGGGGATCAGGAAGGAATTTCTTCCCTGCTGTAGCAAATTGGAGCATGCTCTGCTGGGGTTTTTCGCCTTCCTCTGGATCAACTGTGGGTGAAGTATTGTGTATATGGGATTGTATTTATTTATTTATTTTTTGGTTGAACTAGATGGACTTTTTTTCAACCTGACTAACTATGTAACTATGTAACATAACATGTCTGAACCTAGAGTGTCAGGAGGCCCGGAAAGTTCACAGGGTCAAGGTGGTGCAGATGATCATGCAATTCTAAGCAACCCCCAAGGGGGCAGTGCTACACCTATGTCCTACCAAACTGGACTACATTGTTTCGCTTTTCATTGCAAGCAGCATAACTGCTCAAGGTTTTATGCAAAGTGTCCCTGAAATATTTTGTGATCTTTTCATATACCTGTTTATACTACAACATTTTCGATCACTGCCTTTTGCCTTGTTGTGATATGTTTAATTTGTGAAATAAACATATATTCAACCTAAAAACAGTGTGTTTTGTTGCACACATTTGCAAATATTAATGTGTAAGCTGTAGTGCCCACATCATCGCTCTTTTATAAACTGCAGTTCTAACTCTATAATTTTCAGAGTCTCCGAAATTGGAGCACATATAGCAGTGGATAGATTAAGGGTAGGTTTCCCTGGAGGGCACAGGGACGCACATGACACCCAGCAAGAGCACAGGGACGCACTGGATGCCTCCATTGTGTATATGTTGATCTGCTAGAGCCTATAAAATTGGTGAGCGACTCCAGTGTCCAAACACCCTTCACCTCCCACCTTTACAATTGCATATGTCCCTCCCTCATCTCTGCTGCTCTGAGTCTCTGATTGCAAACCTGTGGGTTCCACTCCTCTGAAAAGCAATCCACACATGAATTGTTTTTCAGAGGTATTTGACAGACAGTAAGGCGGCCCTCACCACCTGTTTTACCCCCTCTAAATGCTGCATCACCCCCACCACAACCATGTGCATTGCACACGGTTTTGGGGAAGATTCAGCATGGCCACGGACCCTTTTATTTGAATGGGTTGCGTTTGGTGAGCAGTAGTGCCACTAAATGCAACTGATGATATAATTCTTGTATAACTCAATATAATTCTTGCTGCAGTCATGAAGAAAAGCATCGTGACTGCAGCATGTGCACAAGCCCAGCTAAGGGTTTTCTGATGGGACTATATCTTTTTGCCGCCCACCCGCTCTATTTTTATTGAGCTTGGGCGACACAGGCATGCCAGACAACATACCCTTATGTCACTACTTGTTTTCTGGGTTTTTGGGGCACACAAGCATGCCCCCACCAACCCATGCTGTGATTGGAGACAGCACAAGTTAATTGACAGGTTTCAGCCAATGATTTTGTCAGAAACCTGCTGATCAGCTGTGTCCAATCACAGCACAGAGTCCTGCGTTTTCAAACACACAGGACTCTGTACACAGAACAATGATCTGGCTGTTTATTTTTTATTAATACATATTTGATAATACATGGCAAATAACCAAAACAGATTAAAACGCATGGTAACAATCCATGAGTATCACAGTTGTGTATTATTAATAAATGTATTTATAAAACTTTTATATATTTTTCTATACAGTTGTTTATATTGTTTATATCTATACTGATTTCACTTGTACCGCAATAGTCCAATTGCCCTTGTCCTCTAAGGTAGCTTGGTTGGGGACTAAGCTTCCGTTCTATATATCTGTATATGTATATATATTCCTTGGAAAGGACGCAACAAGGCAACCACACAAAACCCAGAGGGGAGGGGTTAACAGTTAAACTCCACAGGGATAGGGATCAGGGTATCTAAAATAAAAAAGTTTATATGGTATATTAGTGATGCAGAGCAGGATTAGGGTTGCCACCTTTTCTTCAAGTCAGACCCGAACATTTTCGTGGAGCACAGCACTATTGTTTTATAGCAAAAACTATACATATATTTTGCTATTAAATAACATTTCTAATCATATGAAGTTAATAACAAGAGTCCCCATTTAGTTCAAATGGGGGGACTCTCCACACCCTGATGTAACGAAGAATTATAGAGACTCTAACATAAGGGATGCTCTGGGAACCCTGATTTAAGGGGGAACACTGAGAACTCTGATGTACAGAGATGACTCTGATGTACAGAGATGACTCTGACGGGGAAACACTGTGGCCTCTGGTGTAAAGAGGAACTCTTTTGTAAGGGGTGCTTTGAGAACCCTGATTTACCATAGTGTACTCACTCAGAGGCAGGAGAGAGAAGCGGGGAGACTTCAGTCACAGAGAGGGATGGATGGTGAGCTCACTCACCCCTCGGCAGTCAGCACCGCTCATCCAAATGTATCTGAGGCTGCTGGATTTCAAATTTCTTGCCCTCACATTCCTTTTCTGAGGCACAGCGATGGGGATTGGAGTGTGGGCAGACACAGAGGTGTAGGGGCAGAGGGAAGAGGTGCAATTAGAACCCTCTCTCCTCTCCTGTGTGTGTGTTTGGGGGTGGGGGGGTTGTTAGTGCTGGCTTTGGGCAGTGTGAAAGAAAGTGTAACAGCCACTCTTAGCTTAGACAACTGCAGCCAGCAACCCTGCTGGGAAGCCATAGTCCGGTCTGAATAATGTGTCCGGGTTTCAGGCAATCTGAAACCCGGACACATGATTCCAAAACCCGAACTATCCGGGTGAATCAAGGACAGGTGGCAACCCTAAGCAAGATATGTATGGGTGGGTGTACACATTGGTATGTATATCCATTAACCCCCTTGCCTCTGGGTTTTGTGTGGTTGCCTTGGTGCATCCTTTCCAAGGACAGCACCGTGTCCATTTATATTTTCAAGAAATCTAAGTAAGTCTCCTTACATATACACTTGCATCAGTCTTTTTTCCTAAAGTGTTGGTGGACAGAAGTGAAACTGACAGCCTTGTTGATTGTTAAAGATTGCTGCCGTCCTCTCTATGAAGTAATGGTGGGTGTGCGTGAGACTGACAGCGTCTTCATCTGGATTCTGTCTATCTGTAAGGTAAACCGAATTCCCAGCACCAGGAAACCAATGCGGACTTATGCTCGTGCTCATGTGCTTTCGTATTGCATGTATGCTGGTACTTCTAAGCAAAGGGGCAATGTTAGATATACCATTCCAGTTCGCTGTGCTTGCGTGCACATGCAGATAGCAATTAGCGTGTGCACTGGCTTCCAGTAGCCTATTTAAACTGGGCTGTCACTATGAGAAGTTGCTGAATGGTATTCAGCTTGTTCCTGTGTTCCTGAGACCTGATCCTCTGCACTTGCTTACCCGTGCATGACCCGGATTACCCCTGGACTATGCTTCCACCTCTACGTTGTTCATCTGATTATTCTGACCTCTGGCTTGTTTACTGGACTTGTCTTTGCCTGCTGATCCTGTACTGCTTTGCCCAGCTATTACGGACGCTGGCCTGTCTCCTGGACTTGCTCTGTCTGCTGATATGGTTTCTTGCCTCCCAGCTATCGATGACTGCTGCCTGCCTTCTGGCTTTGGTTCCATCTCCTACTCTGGTGCCCAGCTGCTCCAGCATCCTGTCCTGAGGACTGCAACTTCCAGCTCTACTCACCAAGGAAGCGGACATCACCAGCCAGCTAATCTGGCACGAGTACCACTCTGTGCCTTCACACTCTGTCTCCACCTTTAGGAGTGTTGAGCAGGAGGTGCAAGAGAGGCCTCCACAATGCTCCAGTCTTCACCAGGTACATGATACTGTCGCTTAACTGAGGCCACCAACACTCCTATATTAATGAGCATCAGGTTACCGGTGCTCTGTTGAGATGTGTCCGTTGTCGAAAAGTGCCTGCGCATGCGCAGAACGGATGAGTTGCCGATCAGCTGGACATCCCATAGCGCATCATAGGAGCCTTTTTTCGACGGGAGACACCATTTCTCGGGCACAATTTAATGCTATGCAAACAGCAGAGGGACACCGTATTTGTCATATTGTGCCTCGCTGTTGCGCCGGGGGATTACAGCGAGGCACAATGTGACATCTACGGTGTCCCTCTGCTCTTTGCATAGCTTTCAATTGTTCCTGTGTAATGGTACCGCCCATCGAAAAAACCTCCTACGCTGTGCGCATGTGCCATGGTGAAGTCACTCCAGCTGATCGGCAACTCAGCTGGAGTGCCCTTCCGTTCTGCGCATGCGCAGGCACTTTTAGACAGAGGGCACATATCGATAGAACACTGGTCTTGACCACTCCTCAGCATTCATTCAATAATGTGCAAGCAAAAATACATTTTTTTATTTTCCTTACATGATTGTGCATTCTTTGAAATGTGAATCACATTCACCACATTCAATAAGCATTTCCTTGCAATATAGACAGCCTATTTGCCTTTAGTAAATCAACTATTTTGTGTCTGGGCACCAGCTAGCCACCACACAAGATGTAGTTTAATTCAACAGTAAACCCTAGCTTCATGAACACTATGGAGTTGATTTACTAAAGGCAAATAGACCCATTCACTTTTCAAGGGAATTTTCACTTTGCAGGGGAATTTTCCCTAAAGGGTTAGTTTACAGAAAAAGTGTAATGCCGCGTACACACGGTCAGAATTTCTGACAGCAAATGTTCGATGTGAGCTTGTTGACGGAAATTTCGACCGTGTATTGGCTCCATCGGACATTTGCTGTCAGAATTTCCGACAACAAAAATTTGAGAGCTGGACCTCAAATTTTCCGACAACAAAATCCGTTGTCTGAAATTCAGATCGTGTGTACACAATTCCGACGCACAAAATTCCACGCATGCTCGGAATCAAGCAGAAGAGCCGCACGGGCTATTGAACTTCATTTTTCTCGGCTCGTTGTACGTGTTGTACATCACTACGTTCTTGACGTTCGGAATTTCGGACAACATTTGTGTGACCGTGTGTATGCAAGACAAGTTTGAGCCAAAATCCATTGGAAATAAATCCACGGTTTTGTTGTCGGAATGTCCGATCGTGTGTACGTGGCATAAGAATGAACTAACACCATACAGGCTCCCCACCTGTTCTTGACCAGGTCACCTGTCCAGGCTCCTCCATTGTACTTCCCTCCGGCGATTCTGAGCTGTCAGGGCTTCCACAGCCGGTCCAGCAGCCACAGGATTTGAAATCACTGCTCTTCTCCCTCTTCTCTGCACAGCGCTTCCGGGATGAACCAGATCGATTCACTGTGACAGCTCTGACCATTCAGAACCAATCTGGTCCACCCCAAAGCACTGCACAGGAAAGAAGGACAATTTCCAATCCCCTAACCTCTGGACTGGTTGCAGGAGCCCTGACAGCTCGGGGACCTGGGCTGTGCTGTGTTAGTTCACCTTTACATTTTTTCTGAAGCTCTGCTAACTTCATCATCCATTTGTGGTAAGACAAAAATTTATGGGGTTTTTTTGGCACGTGATTAGGTATTCTTGGAAAAGTGAATTTTTACTACATTCTTGAACCCTTTTCCCTTGCAAAATGAACAAAAAATATTACTTTTATTAAATTAACCTCTATGCCTCAGTCAGTAAGTTCTTAACTTAGGCATGTCAGAGTAGGTATTTTGTGGACACACATGGTCAGTGAACTCCTTCTTTCTGCTTTTGGAATTTTATAAAATCTTTAATCTGTTCCATGAGCTTTAAGGCCCCATTCACACCTGCAAATAGGCTTGTTTGCGATCATGCGTGGGAGACTTAGCAGGGTTCTCTGCTATTAGCTGCAAACAGAATGCCCCATTAGGAGCTATAGGAAGCTAACAGTGCCGCAGCTATTTGTGACTGTTCACATGTAATCAGTCATGCAGCGATTACCTGCGGATTGCTGACTCTTGGTGGAAACTGATGAAAATTTTACACTAGAGCCAGTTTACACTTCTTACCATTCGTGCATGAGCCCTTAAAAACCAAAGTTTCTATATAAAATGTTTTTAACCACATTGTTATAAAAGTGATCCAGCTTTCCTATTACCTGTAGTTAATTTTTGTATATTTAGATTTTTCACAAAAAAGTAGAGGAAGCTGGATTTTATTACCACCAAACGTTTTGTTGGGGTGTCATCAAACTTTATAAAGCTTCAAAACATCCTTTTTGATATTCTGTCATTATGAATTGCTTCTGCTTAACCTTTCGATAACAAGCTTCCACAGATCCAGTTTCAAGCGTCAATGCCTGAAGCAAGCTGAACATTTCAATGAAGCCTAAAATATTCTATAACTTGCAAGAGAATAGCAGACTTTTGTAAATGTAAATAAATGCTAATAATGTTAATACCCATAGTCTCATAACCAATGAGAAGCTATTGCATATACAGTTCAAATAGGTAAAAAGGACCAAATGGCGGGGTGCAGGGAATAAAAAAGTACCCAATTATCTATAGTAAAATACTTCAGACTCCAATTGTGAATATACTGTATACTGAAATACTGCTGGCAAAACCTCCACCTCTAATCACTCATCAGTGGGCAGTCGTTCTTCTAACCTAACATTATAAAGTTTAAAGAATTACTTTGAATGCTCCATTTTGAAGCAGAGTTCCACTCAAAAGTGGAACTTCCGCTTATCTTTCTTCTGCCCCTTCCGCTGCCACATTTGGCACCTTTCAGGTGGGAGAGAGGAACGGGTACTTGTTTTTGACAGGTACCGTTCCCCACTTCCCGGTTCCGTCTCTCGTAAGTTCGTCCCCCCTCCTCCTTCCTCTGCCGCCAGGCCAATTAGAAAGCACAGTGCGCTTCGCGCATGCACAGTAGGGAACTGGCTGTGAACCTGAAAGGCTTCACTGCTGGGTTTCCTTACCAGGAATGGCGGCGGCTGCACCCGGCATGGGGTGCTGATATCGCGGGCTCCCTGGACAGGTATGTGTCCATATATTAAAAGTCAGCATCTGCAGTATTGGTAGCTGCTGACTTTTAATTTTTCGTGGACCCTCTTCTTTAATATGTCTGCAGCTCAATTAAACAGTAATGAAATATGAGTGGTGTATCCGCGCAACGGAACAGAAAATTAAAAAAGTGGAGAAAATGGAAAAAAATGGAAATAATGGAAGAAATCGCATAAAGGACTGCTGCCTCCACAGATGTGATTTCCACCTAGGTGGAAAAAACAGAAGGTAAGTGAAGGGTTAGTGTGTGGGTGTGGCGCTGTCCTAATTTATAGAAATACTTGGTAAATTGTGTGTAGCCAAATCCCATATATAAAGTCGCATAAACCAAAATTGCAAATAAAAGAAAATTCAACGAAAATAAAAACAAAACATAAAACAGCAAAGTGACTCCCTTTGGAGTGTGTAGGTGTAACGTTGTCCTAGTGGAGAAAAAAGTGGAGAAAATGAAAAAAAAAAATGGAAAAAATGGAAGAAATCGCATAAAGGACTGCTGCCTCCACAAATGTGATTTCCACCAAGGTGGAAAAAACAGAAGGTAGGTGAAGGGTTAGTGTGTGGGTGTGGCGCAGTCCTAATTCATCCCAGAGGATCACCAACCTAAATCTGACGCTCTCCTGTTTTGATGACATTTGGTTGCCTATTATAAACTGCTTAAATGTGAGTACCATTCTGTCATCTGCGTTCAATAAAGAGTGTTTTATGGTTTTACGCTATGGAATCTCCTCTTATGCCTAAAACGTCACCGTGAGCCAGAAACAGCCTGTGGATTGCCGCACAGTGGCATACACTGTGACTGCGCATTACCCCCGCAGGGGTTAAAGAAGCTGGTGAGTGTCCGCATGATCACAAGACATGAGCACCTGGTCACCAAGATTTATACAAATACCTGCCTTGTTTTACAAAGATGTCAAGTTTTTCACTTAAGTTGCACTGAGCACTAGTCACAATTTAACCTATGTAATTATTCAGCAATGTTATGTTTGTCAATCACTATATGGGGTTTTTATGCGGATGGAATAGTTTTGGCTAAAGTCATTTTTTGATTTCATCCCCTGTTCCCCTTCCCCCTCCCCCAATTCAAAGGGGGCCAACCTAGCCGTTAAATTTGCTATATGCGATTTTGTTTATATTTTGTTTATAATTTACATGCGATTTTACATGTGGGATTTGGCTACACACGATTTACAAAGTATTTTTTAAACTAGGACCACGTTACACCTACACACTCCAAAGGGGGTCACTTTGCTGTTTTATGTTTGGTTTTATTCTCGTTGAATTTTTTATTTGCAATTTTGGTTTATACTTTATATGCGACTTTACATATGGGATTTGGCTACACACGATTTACCAAGTATTTCTATGAATTAGGACTGCGCCACACCCACACACTAACCCTTCACCTACCTTCTGTTTTTTCCACCTTGGTGGAAATCACATTTGTGGAGGCAGCAGTCCTTTATGCGATTTCTTCAATTTTTTTCCATTTTTTTTTCATTTTCTCCACTTTTTTCTCCACTAGGACAACGTTACACCTACACACTCCAAAGGGAGTCACTTTGCTGTTTTATGTTTTGTTTTTATTTTCGTTGAATTTTCTTTTATTTGCAATTTTGGTTTATGCGACTTTACATATGGGATTTGGCTACACACAATTTACCAAGTATTTCTATAAATTAGGACAGCGCCACACCCACACACTAACCCTTCACTTAGCTCAATTAAACAGTATCAACTCAGGTCATAGCTCGGCTAGAGACACAACACAAGCTAAGTCCATAGCTTAGTCTTTAGAGACTCCTATCACAATAGAGAAATTACATATAATGATAAAACAGAAAACCCAGTAAAAGTCCCGGATGGCCTTCTTTCACAATATTGGAAGGTGTTTGAAGCAGACCTGGCACTTTATTTCATAAAGGCATTTACCAGCAAAAAGCCTGAGTTTTTTCGTTCAACCCTTAAAAAACTGTCAGCTCCAGTCGGAGCCGCTGTACTAACTATGCAGTTAGTGCAACAATCTCCCCTGCTGAGCTGTTGTGTTCTGACAGGGGGACACTCCCCTGCCCGAACACTCCGATCAGCGGTCCCTGGCATTGGTCAGCCCCATTCTACCCCCATCATTATGAAGAACCCCCTCCCTCATACTACCCCCATAATTACACGGGACCCCTCTCCTCCATCATGATACAGGACCCCTCCCCCTTACTACCCCCATCATCACACAGGACCCCTCTCCTCCATCATTATACAGGACCCCTCCCCCATACTACCCCCATAATTACACGGGACCCCTCTCCTCCATCATGATACAGAACCCCCCCTCTTACTACCCCCATCATCACACAGGACCCCTCTCCTCCATCATTATACAGGACTCCTCTCCCATACTACCCCCATCATCACACAGGACCCCTCTCCTCCATCATTATACAGGACCCCTCCCCCATCATCACACAGGACCCCTCTCCTCCATCATTATACAGGACCCCTCCCCCATACTACCCCCATCATCACACAGGACCCCTCTCCTCCATCATTATACAGGACCCCTCCCCCATACTACCCCCATCATCACACAGGACCCCTCTCCTCCATCATTATACAGGACCCCTCCCCCATACTACCCCCATAATTACACGGGACCCCTCTCCTCCATCATGATACAGAACCCCCCCTCTTACTACCCCCATCATCACACAGGACCCCTCTCCTCCATCATTATACAGGACTCCTCTCCCATACTACCCCCATCATCACACAGGACCCCTCTCCTCCATCATTATACAGGACTCCTCTCCCATACTACCCCCATCATCACACAGGACCCCTCTCCTCCATCATTATACAGGACCCCTCCCCCATCATCACACAGGACCCCTCTCCTCCATCATTATACAGGACCCCTCCCCCATACTACCCCCATCATCACACAGGACCCCTCTCCTCCATCATTATACAGGACCCCTCCCCCATACTACCCCCATCATCACACAGGACCCCTCTCCTCCATCATTATACAGGACCCCTCCCCCATCATCACACAGGACCCCTCTCCTCCATCATTATACAGGACCCCTCCCCCTTACTACCCCCATCATCACACAGGACCCCTCTCCTTCATCATTATACAGGACCCCTCCCCCATACTACCCCCATCATCACACAGGACCCCTCTCCTCCATCATTATACAGAACCCCTCCCCCATACTACCCCCATCATTACACAGGGCCCCCTCCCTCCACAGACCCCTGCTTTGCCCTCCCCCCCCCCCAGCGGTCTCACCTTGATAGTGTCCAGAGGATATCAGAGGATGTCAGGCAAACACCAGGCACACCTCCCCAAACCCTCAAGCAAAGTAGTTCTTCAGCAGGCAGGTGGTCTGCTGCTTGTCGGACATGGTGAGGAAGAGGAGTCGTGTGATTGTTTTGTCTCATAGTTCCCTGCCTGGGACAAAGCACATCTGACTGATCTGTATGAATCACAGAAATGATCAGCAGATTTTCATGAACAGCCAGAGATCTACATTGAGGAGAGAGATGATTTTGCAGTTTGTACACTTCTGTAGGTCTTGCCATGCTTATGAATAACTACTATGTGTGCTTCTAAGGTTTCTGGAGGAGGAAGACCTATGGTCGTCTTTAATGTGGGGCAAAAGGGGCAGCTGCCCCGGGCCTAGTCATTGTTGTGGGGCCCACAGCAGCTGATCTGTCCCTGGAGCCCACGCTGCCCGCAAATAGTTGATAAGTGGATTTGGCTATCACTCAGGAGATGAAGGCGCAATTGATATTTGTGGACACTGGTGATTGGTTGGGTGTTGTGTCTGCAGTCTGTGTGGTGACTGACCAGCTCAGTAAGTTAAACCTTGTCTAGGGAGAGTGCCATTGGCTCCCGCTGCTGTCAATCAAATCCAATGACGTGGGTGTCAAGTCCTGCTGTCTGTGTCAATGGACGCAGCAGCAGGACTCGGGAGCACGCCTGCACGAGTGCCCCCAGGGAAAGCGCTTAACTGTGGGGGCACTCGAGAAGAGGAGGAGCCAGGAGCGCCACGGGGGGGACCCCAGAAAAGGAGGATCAGGGCCACTCTGTGAAAAACCCTTGGACAGAGGCGGTAAGTATGATATGTTTGTTATTTTAAACAAACCCCTTATTTTACAACCGCTTTAAAGAGGTTCTTCAGTCAGAAAAAAAATAAAATAAAAGGCAGCGGCTACAAATATTGTAGACTTTTAATAAAAGGACACTTACCTGTCCAGGGATGCAGAGTTGTCCTCACCCTAGCCGATTCTTCATCGGTTTTAGGGTCCCCAGCGCCACCATCTTGGACGTGGAAAGCTGGCTGTAACTCCTTACAGCTTCATAGCTGGATTCCCACTGCACATGCGCAAGTTGTGCAGCTCTTTGTGAATGGAGGTTCTGCTCCGATTGCCTATGTATTTGACGAAGTGGGAACGGGTACCCACCAAAAATAGGTACCCATTCCCCTCAAAAAAAAGTGCCAAAAATATTAGGGGGGATTACAAAAAGCAGAACTTCCCGCAGGGTGAGGTGATGCTTGAATGCATTCCCTGTATTAATGTAAACAAACTCCCCACTAATTTTCCTAGCCCCCCCCATCCCTAAACATTTACCTGACTCCTCTTGCCGATCCAGCATTATCCCAGCAGCTCCAGCACCACTCTCCTCACTTCCTGCTCTCACAGGAGGTTCAGATGGCAGAGAGAGCCATTGGCTCCTGCTGCTGTCAGTCAATTTCAGTGAGAAAAGAGAGGTGGGGGAGGGGGGCTCAGCCACACTATGTGTGTCTATGGACACATGACACATGTGTGTCTATGGCATGCATGGGTGCCCCTTAGCAGCTGGCTTGCTGAGGGGGCACTTGGAGGAAGGAAGAGCGGACAGCACCAGTGAGGGGCCGCCAAAGATGAGGTAAAGGACTGTTCTGTACAATATCATTGCACAGAGCAGGTAAGTACAGTATAAGGCCCTATTTACACTTCATGTGGTGGGAACTCCACGCTCATTTGCATGGGTTGCCCTATGTGTGTTTGTTGTGCAAACAAAGCTCGTATACCTTTTTTGCGCAATTTTTTCAAGCGGATTTTGCTGCGATTTCCACATGTTCTTGCTGCGGGGCCAAATTGCACCACGTTTGGGGTGCCATTTTGAATGAATGGCACCCAAACCTACATTGCGCTATTTGCTGCAATTTCAGTGCGATTTAGAATATCGATTAATCGTTAATTTTTTTGATCGATCAAAATGTTTTTGATCGGTAGGCTGCCTGCCCTGGGGCCGCTTTAGCCCAGCGCTCCGCTCCCTCCTCCTCCACTTCATGTCATACACAGTCTGCGGGCATCTCCCACTGTGTGTCTCTGAGCTGATTGTGAAAACTTTGGCTGCGCTGTGAGAAAAGTCCTGCTCTCCTCCTAGATCAGCTCGTGTGATAGACAGAACACTGCGTCTATCAAACAAGCTGATCTAGGAGGAGGGCGGGACTTTTCTAACATCGCGGCCAAAGTTTTCACACTCAGCTCCGAGCCACACAGCGTGAGATGCCCGCAGACTGTGTAATCCAGGCACAAGCACTGACTACAGTGAGGCTGCGATTATGGGCACGGTGAGACTGCATTATGGGCATGGTGAGACTTCATTATGAGCACGGTGAGGCTGCCATTATAGGCACAGCGAGGCTGCGATTATGGGCACGGGGAGACAGCATTATGGGCACAGTGAGACAGCATTATGGGCACGGTGAGGCTGCGATTATGGGCATGGTGAGACTGCATTATGGGAACGGTGAGGCTGAAGATTGTGGGCACCGTAAGTCTGAGATTATGGGCACGGTGAGACTGCATTATGGGCACGGTACGGCTGCGATTATGGGCACGGTAAGGCTGAGATTATGACGTGTGACGTCCTAGCCATGCCCCGCTATGTCCAGCTTCGGCCGTTGGCATAACAACGGTGCTAAATCAGCTAAAAGTAGTTGGATCTGTATTAATCGAAATTAGTCGATTGATAAAAAAAACGATTAATCGAACACGAAAATTTGAATCAGTAACAGCCCTACTGGCAATCCCTTTTTTACATTCCCCGCTGACAGCTGATGACCCATCAGTTGTTAAGGATACGGCAGTGTTTTAAAGGGGAAAATTAAAAAAACGCAAAACGCATCAAAAAAGCAACACTTCCATTTCTGGTGCGACTCCATTGAAGTCTATTACACACAAAACGCAATCTGCTGATGGAAAAAAAGTCCCGTACCCTTTCCAAAAACGCATCGGCTGAAAAACGCAAAGATGTGAACGTATACCATAGGAAACCATGTTAAATGGACTGTATTGCATTTCTGCAAATTGCAAAACGCACCAAAAAGCGCATAGGTGTAAACGTAGGGATAGGCCTCACACTTGCTGTGCTGCTTGAAGTTTGATCCATGATCAGATTGCTCTTCAGACAGCAATAGACAAGTGGTGAGGAGGCATTGCATCACCTGCTCACCACCTACTTTAACCCCCTAATTACCGGGCAACCGCATGCACTGTATGTAGCTTGGGGGGGGTTCAGTGTGGCACCATTTACTTGAATGTGTTGTGGTCCACGGATGGTACTCCTCACCAAGGGGTCTAAATCCTGCTGTGGCCGTGGAAAAAAGCATTGCGACCGTGGCATGTGTACATCCCCGGGTTACTTTCTTAGCAGCAACAAGGGGGGTGTTTGAGGGGTAGTAAAATCATGATTCAACTGTGGGGGTTTACCTCCCCTCAATCGCAAGTGTAAAATGACAATGAATGACAGTAATCTGGAGCAGTGGATTACCAGCAAATTTTATGGGAAAATTGATAAAAGTGCAAGTGAAACTTTAGATCTGTTACAACAGGCTTATAGTGAACATTCCATGGCACAGGCTGTTTAAAGAAGTGCGGGAAAATGTACATGATGCAATGGCCAAATAACATTACTTGGAAATTCTGAAAAAGTTACAGGAATCTGTTCAGAGGAAAACACCTGGCCTGAGAAGTGCTTTCTCCACCATGACAATGCACCTGCACACGATCTGTTAATCTGGTCCAGAACTTGAATCCTTGACTTAAGTTAGTACCCTGCAACTTTTGGCTGTTTTTAAAAGTTCTCTTTCCTAAAAGGACACAGATTGAGGCTGGGTTCACACTGCTGCGGTGCGGGAACGCAGCGAATTTACTGCGGGTTCCCGCATCGCACCAACTCGCATGGCAGTTCACACTGCCATATGTGAACTGCTGGGGAGTGTCATACAATGTTAATGACACCCCCAGTTCAGCCCGCATATCACACTGCGAACTGACAATTCGGACATTTTCGGATCGCATAGGTGTGAACACCCATGCGATCCGATTCTGGTCCGAACAAAAAAAAGGGTCCTGTGCGAGTTTGGACCGAATGCGGTGCGATATCAGCCATACTATCTGTATGGCTGATATCGCACAGCACAGACATCGCATGTGATGTGAACAGCAGTGCGCTGCGAATCACATACGATGTCTGCCACCGCAGCAGTGTGAACCCAGCCTTAAGGACATTCCGGACATTCAGCGCGCCGCGACAAACATACTGTGCAGTGTTCCGGAAAATTAATTCCAGAAAAGTTTCCAGCAGTGGCACAGTCCTCTAGAAAAGTGCATCGCTTCACAAGGGGACTCTTTTGAAGGTCACAACAACCGCTAGTATATAGGTAAGCAAACATTTTTTTACAGTCCATTCCAGACTGTAAAAAACCTCGTACAGCTAGTTTTTTTTTTTTTTTTTAACTAGTATATAGGTAAGCAAACATTTTTTACAGTCCATTCCAGACTGTAAAAAACCTCGTACAGCTATTTTTTTTTTTAACTAGTATATCCCCTTCCCGCCAACCGTACGCACATATGCGTACTCGGCTTTCCGGGGTTATACCGGGATGATGCCTGCAGCAGCTGCAGGCATCATCCCGGTACCGTTGTTTCCAGCGGGCGATCGGCTACCCGTGTATAACAACCGATGCGGCTAAAAGCTGCTCGGTTGTTATACCGGAGGAGCGGGAGGGGACATCCCCCCCCTCCCGCCGCCGTTACCGGGCCTCCCGTGCGATCAGGAGGCCCGATGTCCAATCGGGAATCTTCAGCGGCTGGGGGCGGGCTGGAACGAAGCTGTGAGCAGCTTCGTTCCAGCCTTCTTGTTGTAAACGCGGAAGCGACGTCACTTCCCGTTTACTCGGCTGCCAATGGCGCCGAATTTAAAAAAGTACACAGTATTCAGAATCGCCGTTTTCGGCGATCTGAATACTTTGAAGTGTAAAGGAGGGATGGGGGGTCTTTTAGACCCCCCATCCCTCCATAAAGAGTACCTGTCACCACCTATTACTGTCACAAGGGATGTTTACATTCCTTGTGACAGCAATAAAAGTAAAAAAAAAAAAAAAAAATTTTTTTAAACACAATTTTAAAGTAAAAAAATAAATAAAATAAATAAATAAAACATTTTTTTAAAGTGCCCCTGTCCCCGCGAGCTCGCGCAGCGAAGAAAACGCATACGGAAGTCGCGCCCGCATATGTAAACGGTGTTCAAACCACACATGTGAGGTATCGCCGCGATCGTCAGAGCGAGAGCAATAATTCTAGCCCTAGACCTCCTCTGTAGCTCAAACCTGGTAACCGTAAAAAATTTTTAAAGCGTCGCCTATGGAAATTCAAAGGTACCGTAGTTCGTCGCCATTCCACGAGTGCGTGCAATTATAAAGGGTGACATGTTTGGTATCTATTTACTCGGCGTAACATCATCTTTCACATTATACAAAAAAATTGGGGTAACTTTACTGTTTGGATTTTTTAAAATTCATGAAAGTGTCCCTTTTCCAAAAATTTGCGTTTAAAACACCGCTGCACAAATACCGTGTGATAAAAAATATTGCAACAATCGCAATTTTATTCTCTAGATTCTCTGCTAAAAAAATATATATAATGTTTGGGAACTCTAAGTAATTTTCTAGCAAAAAATACGGATTTTAACTTGTAAACATCAAATTTCAAAAATAGGCTTAGTCATGAAAGGGATATAGGTAAGCAAACATTTTTTTACAGTCCATTCCAGACTGTAAAAAACCTCGTACAGCTAGTTTTTTTTTTTTTTAACCAGGATCGCCCACCGCATTTTTTTTTTCAACCAGGACCGCCCACCACATATATACTGCGGCAGGGCGGCCCGGCTGCGCAAAGTCATGTATAGGTACGTGACCTTGTGCACGTGGTTTTGGGCCAAGACAATCAGTGGGTCCGGTGGCAGCAAAAGGCCGCCGCGACGTGCCAATCGTTCACAGGGGAGACGAATCTGCTGTCTGGCTGTGTAAACAAGGCAAACGGCGGATCTGTCATGAAGGGAAAGAGAGATCTTGTGATTCAGCTAAACTGAATCACAGATCAGTCTTTTCCTTCGGTGTAACACTGCCCCACACAGTTAATAAGCACTTCCCTAGGGAACATTTAACCCTTTAATCGCCCCTGGTCTTAACCCCTTCCCTGCCAGTGTCATTTATATAGTGATAAGTGCATTTTTATAGCACTGATCACTGTATTGGTGTCACTGGTCCCCAAAAAGTGTCACTCAGTGTCAGATTTGTTTGCCGCGATGTCGCAGTCCCGCTAAAAATAGCAGATCGCCGCCATTACCAGCAAAAACAATAAAAAAAAAGTCCCTAAATCTATCCCCTATTTTGTTTTTATCACAATAAAGTTTACCCCTATTTTGTAGACGCTATAACTTTTGCGCAAACCAATCAATGTACACTTATTGGGATTTTTATTTACAAAAAAATATGTAGCAGAATAAAATTGGGAATGTTTTATAGCAGAAGGTAAAAAATATTGTTTTATTTAAAATTGTCGGTCTTTTTTTGTTTATAGCACAAAAAATAAAAAAAGGGCAGAGGCGATCAAATACCACCAACAGAAAGCTCTATTTGTGGGGAAAAAGGACATCAATTTAATTGGGGTACAGCGTCGCACGACCGCGCAATTGTCAGTTAAAGCCACGCAGTGCCGTATTGCAAAAAATGGCCTGGTCAGGGAAGTGGGTAAAACCTTCCGGAGCTGAAGTGGTTAATTACATTTTTTTTTTTTTTTTACTGTTTTGGGACCTTTTTTTCTTTGGATAAAAAAAAATAATCTGTAAATTAACCACCAAATTAAAGCTCAATTTCTCCTGAACAAAACAAGGTATAATTTACCTGCATATATTAAATTGTTGCAAAGATATTTAAAGTTATAAACACAGGTCAAACGTCCCTTTTTCAAAGTGAAACAAAAAAGTAAGACATCGCCCTACTTTATGTTAGCCAATCAGAGAAGGAGGAGGAGGAGAAGAAGAAGAAGATTATGTACACATTCTGTGGACTTTTGCTCCAACGCCCTTTAGAAGGGGCACATGATGAGTTAACTGCAGTTTCCCTGTTCCGGAGTATTCTTTTTTTTTGTTTGTTTTTGTGGTTTTATATGAATGAATAATGTTCATGGACTGCACAGGATTACAGTTTTCTCTCCTGTTATCGTCGTCGCCATGAAGTCTTCAAGCTACAGACAAACTGCAACAGAGAAGCAAGATGGGTTTATTATTACTGACCGTCTATCTGGTAAGCGTTCTCAGTTTCCTGTATACACATCCTCTTGGAATTTCCCTATTGGAAACAACCATATTTGCATATGCTGTACGTGGAGGATATGTATATGAAGCCCTGGGGCTGAAAGCATTTTTTTTTTTCAATGCGTTGTATTTCTATAGAAGGCGGTGCTCAATTTTCACCCACATTTCAGTTTCCGTCTTTGTGGCGGGCCTGCTTTTCGAGTTGGAACCTGTATAAATTCATATGTGTTCGGGTTCAAAGGGATATGAGGTGAGCCCTTCCTGCATTGTGCAATGTATGTTGTATGTATGTTGTAATGTATGCACAAAGAGGGAGCATTTCAAGCTGTGAAGAGGCCTATGTGTGGCTGTGACGTAGACAGAGGGATCAGGTGACACACTTTAATTTTGCTGTGGTGCATAGAAATGAACAGAAATGTGTGATTTATGTGCTGTCGCGCGTTTATTCTTTGCTCAAAAAAATAAAAAAAATAAAAATAGTTATACTGTATGAATAAATGTAAATTAAATACATAAATAACTAAAAATTGTCATAAATAAGTAAAAAAAAAAAAAGAATAATATGTAATAATAATTAAAGCTAACTTGAAATTTTTTTTCTTTTTAACCACTTACGGACCAGCCACCGTTGTTATACGATGGTATTGTGACATAGAATACCAGGGATATGGCAGCAGATAGGTGCCATAACCTCTGTATTTTCTTCAACAGCGGGTGGTCCTCTTTCGATTAAAAGTGGTCTCCACAGCACGATCACTTTTATTGGTGGTGGGAGAGGTGCCAGTAGCGGTGGAGACAATCTGATCCTTTCCTCTCTGTAGCATGGAACCAAGTGAGGGAAAGATGGCCCCCCCCCACTCGGCTTCATAACATTGCATGACGGAAGCAACGTCAAACGTCACTTCCACCCAATAGTCTTAAAGGGGAATTTTTTTTTTTTTTTAAGACCTTTATTTTTATTGCATTTAAGTGTAAATGTGAGATCTGAGGTCTTTTTGACCCCAAATCTTACATTAAAGAGGTCCTGTCATGCTTTTTTTTCTTTTACAGGGGGTGTTTATATACATGGAGATTTTTAAGGGTCAAAGTTTGTCGCCATTCCACAAGCGGACGCAATTTTGAAGCATGATATGATATGCTGAGTATCAATTTACTCGGGCTAACTTTACTGCTGTCTCATTTTTTTTTTAATTCAAAAAAGTGTATTTTTTCCCCAAAAATTGCCCTTGGAAGACCGCTGCGCAAATACGGTGTGACATAAAGTATTGCAACAACCGCCATTTTATTCTCTAGGGTGTCTGAAAAAACATAATATATAAATTTTTTTGGGGGTTTATAAGTAATTTAACTTGTAAACAACAAGTTTGAAAAATAGGCCTGGTCCTCGAGTGGTTAAATTATTATTGTTTATTTTATTATGATAATAAAAATAACACCCAAATATGAACAACAAAAAAGGAATAATAATTTATTATTATTAATTTATTTAGTGTTAGGGTGTTTATTATTTTATTTATTAAAGGTTGGAGTTAATTATTATATAGTATTTATAATTACTTTTATTTGTGTATTTTATTATTATTATTATTATTATTATTATTATTATTAGTGGTAGTAGTAGTATTAACACCCTAACAAAAAAAAATCAATAATCAAAATATTAACCCCTACCACTAATCCTAACCCTAACTTAACCTTACCCTAAAAAAAATAAAAAATGAATAATCACAAGGAAAAAAAAAAGAAATAAAAGCTGATGGAAAAGCTAAAACAGCTAAAAGAAACTGGCAACAGATGATCGTTTTATCTATTGGCTAATAAAACAATGCCAAACCTCAAAAACGCTGTATAAAAACCCTCATGAGAATGCAACACTCAAGTGTGAATGCAGCCTTAATGCCCTGTCTTTTTTTTTTTTTTTTTGTTGATTACTGTGTTTTTCTGCCTCCTAATAGCCTCCTTGAGCTCCCAAACCCTTTTTTCCCCCCTCACTTCTGTTCTGTATGGAACAAGCAGTGCTCTATGCAAACTATGCATCCCTAGGCCATCTCAGGAGCAAGCAAGAGAGAATGGCTAAGCTTCTACTTACAGTGGGATCATGGAGAATGAACGTAGCCACCCTCAGATCACAGCAGCGGCTGAAGGAGGCTGGAAACAATTAAAAGTACTTTTTGAGTTACAAATATACAATATAAAGTGTTACTAAACCCAGTAATATGAAAATAATTCATCTGCCGCCCCCATACCCCCCCCCCCACCCCCAGTGCCCACAGCTTATAAATCTTCTTTTTTACATTAAAACACTGCCACTATAAACCTTTTTGGATGATCTGTATACCATGGTTACATGATAAACTGCACAGTTTCTCCAGTGCTGAGAGTTCAGGTAGAAGGAGATTTCCACTACAGCCTGTATACACGCCCACATGTGTGATGTCAATATATCATGTGACCTGGCTAGCTCTGAGAACAAGTAAATGTTCTCTCCAACATAAAAGAAATAACTGAACATGTGCAGGTCAGCTACCCTTCCTGTGTTATCTGGCCTTGCCCAGATAGACAGTGCAGGAGGGGGAGGATCTATGCTTACAGGATAAAACAGCCTTTTTACACAATGCAGAGGATTAACCCCTTAAGTTCCACAGTGAGTATCACAAGCATGCTATGCTGCATATACAGACTGCTTTTATTGTTATGGGTTTAGTAACACTTTAAGCCACATTACTGGGGGCCAATGGGAAGAGGCATTACAAGCGGTTTTACTAGCTCAAATTCTCAAAAATGATAGTTCACTCACACTTAGCTGTCAGTCCGCTCTGTATGAGGCAGATGTAAATCAAGTGGTCAGTCCGCCATTCTTCTGCATAGTCATGATGTCAACACATTTCACTGATGGGTGTATCTACTTCAGCTTCACCAGGACCAGACAAAGCTGAAGTGGATACTCCCACCAGCGAAACATGTTGACGTCATGACATCAGTGATGTCATCTGTAGTCATGCCGAAATCAGGCTGGCGGTAATAGGAGACGCCGACATTAACACAGGCATGTTAGGTCCTGCCACAACAGGTCCATGGCTTGTCAATGCAGAGGAATGGCAGACTGACCAGTTGATTTACCAGTTGATCTGCCTCACATAGAGTGGACTGACAGCTAAGTGTGAGTGAACTATCATACATTCAGAACATGTGTATGTTGTTATCCATGTGAATTTATTTCACTGAATTGCTGATGTGGGCAACATGTACTGTATATAGCAGGTGGTAAGAAACTCTCTTGGAGAGAGGTGCCCTAAACATCATACTCCATATACAGTGCTGTTTGATTTTTAGCTTGCTGGACGTTCTCCTTGTCTGCCACGCAACTTCTTTACAGTGCCTTGAAAAAGTACTTTTGAAAAGTATTTATACTTTTGTCCACATTTTGTCATGTTACAACCAAAAACATAAATGTATTTTATTGGGATTTTATGTGCTAGACCAACACAAAGTGCCATATAATTGTGAAGTGGAAGGAAAATGATAAATGGTTTTCAAACTTTTTTACAAATAAATATGTGAAAAGTGTGGCGTGCATTTGTATTCAGCCCCCTTTACTCTGATACCCCTAAATAAAATCTAGTGGAACCAATTGCCTTCAGAAGTCAGCTAATTAGTAAATAGAGTCCACCTGTGTGTAAATTATTCTCAGTATAAATACAGCTGTTCTGTGAAGTCCTCAGAGGTTTGTTAGAGAACTTTGGTGAACAAACGGCATCATGAAGGCCAAAGAACACACCAGACAGGTCAGGATAATGTTTTGGAGAAGTTTAAAGCAGGGTTGGATTAAAAAAAAAAATTAAATATCCAAAGCTTTGAACATCTCATGGAGCACTGTTCAATTGATCATCCGAAAATGGAAAGCGTATGACACAACTGCAAACCTACCAAGACATGGCTGTCCACCTAAACTGACAGGCCAGGCAAGGAGAGCATTAATCAGCGAAGCAGCCAAGAGGCCCATGGTAACTCTGGAGGAGCTGCAGAGATCCACAGCTCAGGTAGGAGAATCTGTCCACAGGACAAATATTAGTCCTGCACTCCACAAATCTGGCCTTTATGGAAGAGTGGCAAGAAGAAACCATTGTTGAAAGAAAGCCATAAGAAGTTCCATTTGCAGTTTGCGAGAATCCATGTGGGGGGGACACAGCAAACCTCTGAAAGAAGGTGCTCTGGTCAGATGAGACCAAAATTGAACTTTTTGGCCTAAAAGCAAAACGCTATGTGTGGTGGAAAACAAACACTGCACATCACTGTGAACACACCATCCCCACTGTGAAACATAGTGGTGGCAGCATCATGTTGTCGGGATGCTTTTCTTTAGCAGGGACAGGGAATCTGGTCACACTTGATGGGAAGATGGATGGAGCCAAATACAGGGCAATCTTGAAAGAAAACCTGTTAGAGTCTGCAAAAGACTTGAGACTGGGGTGGAGGTTCACCTTCCAGCAGGACAACGATCCTAAACATACAGCCAGAGCTACAATGGAATTGTTTGGATCAAAGAATATTTGCAAAGAGCTATTTTGCAAAGAAGAATGGGCAAAAATGTCACTCTCTAGATGTGCAAAGCTGGTAGAGACATCCCCAAAAAGACTTGCAGCTGTAATTGCAGTGAAAGGCAGTTCTACAAAGTATTGACTCAGGGGGGCTGAATACAAATGCACGCCACACTTTTCACATTACTTTGTAAAAAAGTTTGAAAACCATTTATCATTTTCCTTCCACTTCACATTTATGTGCCACTTTGTGTTGGTTTATCATATAAAATCCCAATAAAATACATTTCTGTTTTTAATTGTAACATGACAAAATGTGGGAAATTTCAAGGGGTATGAATACTTTTTCAAGGCACTGTACATTTTGCACACTGCAGGACAATCCGTTTTAAGTGTCATCTAAGTCGGTCTTGGGTATGGTTTGATTCTCTGCTGTATATACTGACAGATCCATGTCCTTTCAGCAGTAATTTCTGCACTGGATCACATTGTAAATGGCATATGGGGGCACTGTACTGGTTGAGTTCCCAAAGAGTTTTTTCTCTGGTCTATGGACTGTGACAGACAGTATACCACCACCATTAAAATTGAATCCAGTGGAATATTTAAGCCATGTCGATAGTAAGGAGGTTATCTGTCCTCGCCCACCCACCTGTTTGGTGTGACTAGTAATTGATGTCTTTAGAGAGGAGGGGTTTTGTGGGTAATGCCGCGTACACACGACCGGACTTTACAGCATATTTTGTTCCGGCGGACTCGATTCGATCCAGCGGACTTTTTTTCCCCAAAAGTTCGACGGACCTAGAAATGAAACCTGTTTCAAATCTTTCCGACGGACTCAAGTCCGATCGAAAAGTCCGCTCGTCTGTATGCTAGTCCGACGGACAAAAACCGACGCTAGGGCAGCTATTGGCTACTGGCTGTGAACTTTCTTGTTTTAGTCCGGACATACGTCATCACGTACAAACCCGTCGGACTTTGGTTGATCGTGTGTAGGAAAGTCCGCCAGACAAAGTCTGCCGTAAAGTCCGCTCGTGTGTACGCGGCATAAGACAACGTTGTCTTCTTTAAGGTGGTGATGGATGTATTTTTTTTTTTTTTTTTTTTTTTTTATTCTAGTGATCACATTTGCTATATCCCTTTAGGTGAATTAATAAAGTTTACATTTTTGACACCATACTCTGGTTTAAGCCGCTTAGTCTGTAGGCAGCCACTGCCCTAGAGGGCGGACACTCTTGTTCACCCACTGTGTTCCTTTTTAGTAGTTTAATTGGGTTACATTAGATTACACACACTGTGTGAGGTTCAGATATCAGCTCCAACAGATTTTTTTTTTTTTTTTAAACTAATTTTGTCATTTTTCCTACTGCTCGCCTTTGGCCACTGAGGCATTCTTCCTCACGCTTACCATTGGAGATGTCTTCCTCCAGCTGACTGCCAACACTGGGGCATTGTTTTTCCCACTGACACTGGAGAATTGTTCCATTGACACGGGACATTCTTCCTACTGTTGACCCCTGAAACTGAGGTTATGGTTATGTTGTTCCTCCCCTGGCCACTAGGTC
Organism: Aquarana catesbeiana; assembly: GCF_042186555.1. NCBI lineage: Eukaryota > Metazoa > Chordata > Amphibia > Anura > Ranidae > Aquarana > Aquarana catesbeiana. The sequence continues at coordinate 179,707,089 of NC_133333.1, forward strand.
ATTGTCCCTCCGATGACTGCCTGGTCTTTGCCATGCCTACTGACTATTGGGACGTAGTTCCTTGTGCTGACTGACAACACGAGGGCATTTTTCCTCATTGCTGACTTCTAACACTGGAGAATTTTTCCTCCTGCTGACTTCTGACACTGGGGCAGTCTTCTTTAAACTAAGGCTGTGGAATTCTTCCTCCCTCCAACCACTGTCACTGGGGCATTTTTTTTTTTCTGACTGCCAACACCGGGGCACATCACCTTTAGTATAACTGAGATTAATCCCTGCACTAACAAACCACCCTTTTCCACCCCCAGCTGCTGAAAAAATGTAATTTTAAATGATGATTCCATTTAGTAAGAGAAAAAAACTTGCCCAAACCTGCCTGGCCCTAGGTGAAAAAGTAATTGCCCCCCAACCCTTTGCTAAATCATGAATGAACTGTGATTAACCACATTTTTTTGGAAAGCTAAGTTGAATTTCATTTGCCGCACCCAGGCCTGATTACTGCCAGACCTGTTGAATCAAGAAATCACTTAAATAGAAGCTATCTGGCAAAGTGAAGCATGCTAAAAGATCTCAAAAAGCAACACCTCAGGCCGCAATGGCCTCCATGGAAGAGTTCCAAGGCGAAAGCCACTGCTGACCAAAAAGAAGTACAAAGGCTCGTCTCACATTTGCAAAAAAAATCTTGATTATCCCCAGACTTTTGGTCAAATGTTCTGTGGACTGATGAGACAAAAGTTGGACTTTTTGGAAGGTGTGCATCCCGTTACATGTGGCGTAAAACTAACACAGCTTTTTGTAAAAAGAACATCATTCCAACAGTCAAGCTTTGCAGCTTCAGGACCTGGATGACTTGCCATAGTTGATGGAACCACAAATTCTGCTCTCTAACAGAAAATCCTGAAGGAGATTGTCTGGCCATCAGTTCCTGACCTCAAGCTCAAGCGCACTTGGGTTATGCAGTGGGACAATGCTCTGAAACCCACCAGCATGTTCACCTCTCAACGGCTCAAAAAAACCCCAAAATTAAGGTTTTGGAGTGGCCTAGTCAGAGTCTGGACCTAAATCTGATTGCGATGCTGTGGCATGACCTTAAACAGGCCATTCATGCTGGAAAACTCTCCAATGAGGCTGAATTAAAATAATTCTGCTAATAAGAGTGGGCCAAAATTCCTTCACAGCGATGTGAAAGACTCATTGGCAGTTATTGCAAATGCTTGATTGCAGTTGTTGCCGCCAAGGGTGGCACAAACAGTTAATAGGAGGCAATTACTTTTTCACTTAGGGCCAGGCAGGTTTGGACAGTTTTTTTTTTTTTTTCCCTTAATAAATGAAATCATTTTAAATACTGAAATTTGTATTTACTTGGGTTGTTATCACTGTGTTATATTAAAATTTGTTTGATCTGAATCATTTAAATGTGACAAATATGCAAAAATAATAATCAGGACGGGGACAAATACATTTTCACTGCACTGTAATTTTGTTGACTCTTCCTCTTGTTCCAGCCACGGACCACAGGGGCATTTTTTATTTTCTCCTACTGACCACCAGGGCATTGTATCTCCTCCTGACTGCCGGAGCATTGTACCTCCCACTGACTTCCAGAGCACCGTTCCTTGCGCTGACCACTGAAACAGGAACATTCTTCCTCCCACAGACTGCTGGGACATTCTTCCCCCTCCTGACCGCCAGGGCATTGTTCCTCCTGCCGACTGCCAGGGCATTATTCCTACTGTTCATTCGTCCTGCTGATTTCTGGGACATTCTTCCTCCTGCTGACATTGAGGAACTCTTCCTGTTGTTCCACTGACTGCTGGAGCATTGTCGCCACCCTCCTTTCTTCCTCACTAATCTGACAGTGGGGCATTCTTCTTTCCACTCACACTGAGGCATTTATCCTTCCACTTACACTGGGGCATTGTTCCTTCCATTGATCACCAACACTGGGTTATTGTCCCCCCCCCCCCCCCTTTCTTCCTTCCACTGACTGATAACACTGGTGAATTCTTGCTCTTGTTGGCACTGGCGCATGCTTTCTTCCTCTGACTGTCAGGGCATTTTTCTTCCTGCTGGCCGCTAATACTGGGGCATTCTTCCTCCCATAGACACCAGGCATTGTTCCTCCCACTGACTACCAAAACTAGGGCAATGTTGCGCCCACTGACCGCTCACAGTGTACTATTGTTTCTCCCACTGACTACTGGGTGCAGTGATCCTCCCACTAACCATCTGGGCATTGTTCCTCCCGTTGACCACTAGAGAACTCTTCTTCCTGCTGACAGCTAGGACGTTTTTTTTTTTACGCCTCACTCTATCGAAAAGCCAGTGGCGTGCAAAACACACCTCAAAAACTTCCACCCGGTGCCAAAAAAAAGTGCCCACACATAGAGAGTGAAACACAAAAACATGCAACGGGTGTACAGAGTCCTCCACTAGGGAAGGACCTTACCCTGATCCCCCGGGGCGTTAGGCTCCAGACAGGGACTGAGGTACTCAGACAAAGGGTCCATCTGGCCGAAACCAGGCGGACCCCCACAACTGGAAGGTCTGCCGAAACAGACCGACCCAAGTACAGTGGGGCTCCCCCGAAGGGAGACCCCTCAAAGGAGAGGGCGAACCAAGCCAAAAGGCCTATGTCCACCCCCTCCCAAGACTTTCAGAGTAGGCCTGAGGACCCACACCCTACTCGCCACACAGTGACAAAACGTGTATACAAAGACAACCAAAAAAAGACAAAAAAGTGACAAACAGGGGTAAAAGAGAGTGGGGAAGATAGTGAGATGGGAGAGTGAAAGTGGCCATTGTGCTATACAATGGCCGGCCCTCCGGCCAGGCATAAAAATTTCCCCTGGTCCTGGCCAAAAGGCCCGGCCCAAGAGGCAGGTGCGAAAAACGTGTGTTGTGGTGAAGTGACCATGGTGCCATAAAATCAAGTGCTTACACACCGTGACTATACGGCACCCCTGAACTGCCACTTCAGGGGCACATTCACCACTGGCTTTTCGAAAAAGCCCTGACCCCCCCCTGCCCAGACCACAGCAGACCCCACCACAGGCAGAAAGGATATGGAGATCAGGAAGCCGGAAAGAGTCCTTAATCAGGCTCTGCCGTCGCTCCCATCACTCCCTCCTAATTACATTCGGGAAGTACTAACCACTCCCCCCTCCTCAAGAGGGACGTAAGCGTTCTCTCCCGAATAACTGTCCGGAGCTAGATCTGCCCCAATCCAGGCCAGAAGGCCAGGGTCCCGACCCTCCGGTTCAGACCCCGTGGTTCTCCATCCCCATCAGAAGGCTTCCCTTTCAGCTACGAACCGCTCCAGGTCACCTTCACTCCAGCAGGCTTTGCATAGCAACCGCAATCCCGTCTCTATTTCGCCATAGATCAGGGACGGAAGCAAGCGTCACCTCCTGGAAACTGATAAGAACAGATACTACACTTGATCTTCGCCAAAAGGCCGAGAAGCAATTAGCAATAATCACGCCTCAGTTGAACCTCATTGGCTATGATACTGCCACTGCAACAGCTCTCAAAACAGCAAGAGCCAATCTGTCTCATAGCATCAAGAAGGCAAAACAACAATATGCTAAAAAAAATTAATAAACACTTTAGCGACAAAGACACGCGGGCCCTGTGGCAAGCCATCCAGACCATCACTAACTACAAGCCCCTGCCACAGACCAATGATAATGATACTTCTTTCCCAGATGCACTCAACCACTTTTATGCATAGTTTGAGATGCAGAACCAAACACCTTCACAAAAACTACTCATATCCCGAAATGACCGGATGCTCTGCTTTTCTCCAGCCGACGTAAGGAAGACCCTGTTCAGGATCAACTGGCCCTGATGACATACCTGGACGTGTGCTGAGAGACTGTGCTGTACAGCTGACAGATGTCCTTACAGATATCTTTAACATTTCGCTGAGCCAGGCGGTTGTCTCTACGTGTCTTAAATCCACCATCATAATTCCAGTGCCAAAGAAGACACCTGTGTCCTGTTTGACTATCGTCCTATAGCACTAAGTCCAATAATGATGAAGTGCTTTGAGAGATTAGTCATGCATCACATTAAGTCCAGTCTTTCAAACACGCTGGACACGCTGGAGTTTGCATACGATCCAAACCGTTCCACAGGCGATGCAGTATCTTCTACTCTTCACTTGGCCCTTACCCACTTAGAACAGAAAAACTCTTATGTTAGAATGCTGTTCATTGACTTTAGCTCAACATTTAATACAATAATCAGCAACTTACCACTAAATTGAACTCACTGGGCCTCATCCTTCCCCCTCTGTAATTGAATCCTGAACTTTTTAACCGGAGGACCTCAGTCAGTTAGTGTTGGCTGCAGCACGTCGAGCACTACCACACTGAGCACGGGTGCCCCACAGGGATGTGTGCTCAGCCCGCTGCTCTTCACACTGTTGACCCACGACTGTGCTGCCAAGTTCAGCTCCAACCATATCATCAAGTTTGCGGATGACACAACTGTGGTAGGTCTCATCAGCAACAATGATGAAACACTCCACAGAGAGGAAGTGGAACAACTGGTTAAATGGTGTAGTACAAACAACCTGTTCCTTAATGTAAGCAAAACAAAGGAGGTTGTGATGGATTTCAGGAGAAATTCTATTGATCACTTCCCACTGACCATCGACAGCTTGACTGGAGAGGGTAAGCAGTATTAAATTCCTGGGAGTGCACATCTCAGAGGATCTTACCTGGACAACCAACTTCACGTCACTAACCAAGAAGGCACAACAGCGCCTATATTTTCTCTGCCACCTTAAAAAAGCCAGCCTCCCCCCCCCCCCCACCCATCCTTACTACATTTTATAGGGGAACCATTGAAAGAGTGCTGACTAGCTGCATCATTGTCTGGTATGGACCCTGCAGCGGCTAGTGAAGACTGCTGAAAAGATTATTGTTGTCCCGCTCCCCTCCATCCTGGACATTTTCCATACACGATGCTCCAGAAAAGCTACCAGAATCGTGAGGGATCCTACTCATCCCTCCAACAGTCTCTTTCAGCTCTTGCCATCAGGTAGAAGGTACTGGAGTATCAAAACCAGGACTGTCAGACTGTTCAACAATTTTTTTTTTCCCCAAGGCTGTGAGAGCCTTCAACTCCAATCCTCTTTGAGGCGCCTTTCACAAGGAAGGCTATTCTGCCGCAGTTAAAAGCATGTTTTTTTTTCTTTCTGTGAAATTCAAGATTCCAGGCACTGCGATCAGCTGCATTTGTACAGTGCGATTAGCTGCAGTTGCGTTTAGCTGCGGTTTGCCATTTCCATAGCAACCCGACAGGGTACTGACTCGTACTGAATGGGGATCCGACTTGGATCCTCACCAATGCCAGGCACTGTTTGGTATGAATCTTGAGGGGGAACTCCACATCAAATTTTAAATAAAAAACTGGCATGGGTTCCCCTCCAAGAGCATACCAGGCCCTTCGGTCTGGTATGGATTTTAAGGGGGAACCCCTAAGCCGAAAAATGACGTGGGCCCCCCCCAAAATCCATACCAGACCCTTATCCGAGCATGCAGCCCGGTCGGTCAGGAAAGGGGGTGGGGACGAGCAAGAGTCCCCCCCCCCCCCCCTTCTGAACCGTACCAGGCTGCATGCCCACAACATGGGGGGGTTGGTGCTTTAGGGCAAGGGGGGCGCCCTGCGGGGCCCCCCACCCCAAAGCACCTCGTCCCCATGTTGATGAGAACAAGGGTCTCTTCCCGACAACCCTGGTTGTCGGGGTCTGCGGGCGGGGGGCTTATCGGAATCTGGGAGCCCCCTTTAATAAGGGGGCCTCCAGATCCCAGCCCCCCACCCTATGTGAATGAGTATGGGGTACATCGTACCCCTACCCATTTCCTTAGGAAAAAAAGTGTCAAAAAAAAAAAAAACACAGACAGGTTTTTAAAGTGATTGATTGATTTTTTTTTTTTTTTTTTGGCAGCTTCGGGGGTCTTCCAACTTCTGGGGTCTCTCAGGCCTCATCTCCCTCTCTCCGGTGTTGTCTCCACGCTCTCTGGTTCTTCTCCGGTGCCTTCTTCCTTCTGCCGGGCTCCTCCGCTATCTTCTGCTCTTCTTTTTCTAGCGGAGGAGCCCGGTCTTCTGAGACGTCTTCTTCCCTCTTCTCTTCCTGGGATGTTGACATGACGCTCCCTCTCACTGTAATGCCGTGAGCGAGGTCCGCAACCAATTATATAGGCATGGGGCGTGGCCACCAGGAGAAGTCACCCGGTGACCACGCCCCTTATGTCGTCACAGTCCCATCTTGCCCCGCGACTTTGACGACATAAGGGGCGTGGTCACCAGGTGACATCTCCCGGTGGCCAAGCCCCATGCCTATATAATTGGTTGCGGACCTTGTTCACGGCATTACAGCGAGAGGGAGCGTCGTGTCAACATCTCAGGAAGAGAAGAGGGAAGAAGACGTCTCAGAAGACCGGGCTCCTCCGCTAGCAAAAGAGCAGGAGATAGCGGAGAAGCCCGGCAGAAGAAAGAAGGCACCGGAGAAGAACCAGAGAGCGTGGAGACGACACCGGAGAGAGGGAGAAGAGGCCTGAGAGACCCCCGAATTTGGAAGAAGATCCCCGGAGCTGCCTAATTACTTTAAAAACCTGTCTACTGTGGGTTTTTTTTTTTTTTTCTAATTGACACTTTTTTTCCTAGGTGAATGAGTAGGGGTACGATGTACCCCATACTCATTCACATAGGGTGGGGGGCCGGGATCTGGGGGCTCCCGGATTCTGATAATTCCCCCCGCCTGCAGACCCCAACAACCAACGGCCAGGGTTGTCGGGAAGAGGCCCCTGTCCGCTCGCTCGTCCCCACCCCCTTTCCTGACCGACCGGGCTGCGTGCTCGGATAAGGGTCTGGTATGGGTTTGGGGGGGACCCCCACGCAGTTTGTCGGCTTAGGGGTTCCCCTTAAAATCCATACCAGACCAAAGGGCCTGGTATGCTCTTGGAGGGGAACCTATGCTGGTTTTTTATTTAAAATTTGGCGTGGAGTTCCCCCTCAAGATTCATACCAAACAGTGCCTGCCATTGGCGGTGATCCAAGTCGGATCCCGGTGCTTGTCACTCATTGGGAAAGGATAAAACATTTTTCCTTTCCCGATGAGCGAGCCAGCTCGGCGCTGCTATCCGCAGCTGACACAGTGCACTGCGATTACCTGTGGTTATGTGCGGATAGCTGCGCTAAATCTCTCCTAGACAGTCAATTTTATTTTTTCTATCCGCACCAAACTGCATGTAATGAAAACGCAGCTAAACGCAGTGTGTGAATGGGGCCATAGGAAAGCATTGTGTGCATTTAACTGCGGTAGAAAACGCAGCTAAAAGCACAATTTTATCCGTCCGTGTGAAAGGGGCCTGAAACCTCTTCTATTCCTATATATTGTGATCAGGAATGTCTCACGTCCCCTCCTTTTTTACTCTTGAATATGCACTAGACACTTTTAAAAACACTTGCTGCTACGAAGACTTTTGGAAACATATAGTATATGTAAAGTTGCGTAGTTCCCAGATGTGTATTCCTCACTGTGTTTTTATTCTTTGTATATCTAGTTATAATTTATATTTAATTTGTATGTAGCACCGTGGCCCTGTGAGATACGACATTTCGTTCTATTGTATGTTCTTACGTGTAGTGGAATGACAAAGCTTGACTTGACTTGATAATCCCTTATATGGTCACCATCACATACAGTAAGGATAATTCTCCCAAAAGAGGACACAATTCTAATGCCGCGTACACACGGTCGGACTTTTCGTCTACAAAAGTCCGACAGCCTGTCCGACAGACTTCCGACGTACCTTCGGCGGACTTGCGGCAGACTTTCTTACGAACGGACTTGCCTACACACGACCACACAAAAGTCCGACGGATTCGTACGTGATGACGTACACCGGACTAAAATAAGGAAGTTCATAGCCAGTAGCCAATAGCTGCCCTAGCATGGGTTTTTGTCCGTCGGACTAGCACACAGACGAGCGGATTTCGGGGTCCGTCGTACTTACGACGTAAAGATTTGAAGCATGTTTCAAATCTAAAGTCCGTCGGATTTGAGGCTAAAAAAGTCAGTTGAAAGTCCGGAGAAGCCCACACACGATCGGATTACCAGCCAGCTTTAGTCCGTCAGCGTCCGTTGGACTTTTGTAGACGAAAAGTCCGACCGTGTGTACGCGGCATAAGAACCTGGCAGAAGTTCTAACCATACCCTACAATGCCTACTACACCATCCAAAATCCCCCCCAAAATTTTGAGTAAGGTTTTACTTTAATCAAGAACCATGTGTGTAAAAAAAAAAAAAAAAAAAAAAAAAAAAAGACAAAATAAAAGTTAAAACGGCAAATAATTTTAAGACATAAAATAACTTCTCAAAAAAAAAAAAAAAATCAGTTGGGATGCTGGGAAACTTTCACAAAAATCCAAAGTTTTACATTTCCAAAGTCAATCTAAACTTGACTCCAAAAAGTGTTTATTACAAAGCAAGAAATTATGGAAAATGATGTGGTAAGCTCCTGGCAGCCCTTCCTGGTGAGATGATTGGGCCAATATATATATATATATATATATATATATATATATATATATATATATATATATATATATATATATATATATATATATATATATATAATTAGGGGTGCAACGGATCATGTGGCAGGGTATATTGGCGGGTATTGTCAGGGCACTGCAGAGTATTGCAGCAGGGCATTGCTGACATCCGATCTCTCCCCTCCACTGTACAGATCAGTACACAGAGGGGAGAGAGGAACCGGCGTCATGACATGACGCCGGTTTGTTACAAGTGATCGCTCCGTCATTTGACGGAGCAATCACATGCTAAACGGCCGCCGGGTGTACCAAGATGGCCGCTGCTCCGGAGCTAGGCCGAAGCCGCGGCCTTTCCTATGGCCGAGGCCACAGAGTGCTCCGCGGATCGCGGGTGTCGCGATCCGCGGAGGTTGATCCGTACGGGTCACGGATCGATGACAATCCGTTGCACCCCTAATATATATATATATATAATAAAGGGATGCACCGATGACACTTTTTTGACACTGAGTACGAGTACCAATACTTGACGTCATGTACTCGCCGATACACGATTTTGGTGACCATTTTTTAAAAAAATAATGAAAAATTACACATTTTTGCCATAATATGAGGAATTGAAATGCAGTCAAAAGACATTATGAAAGAAAACATGTTTATTTGCTGGTCACAAAGCTGTTAAAGCGCAAATTGCACAGAACATGTTATATAAAAAAAATAATGTCATCAATGACATGTACATTGCAAGTTCACAATGTTTAGGCATGAGGAGAAGCAAGAACAGTACAGTACCTCAGTCAACTCAAAACACAAGACATTATTTATAAAATTTCAAAAACCAAAAAAAAAACAAAACACAGGTTTGTTTCCAATTCAACTTACACATCTGTCTGTGAAATGTGTTTCTCTTACACAACATTCCAGGATGGCAAGGATGTGTGTTAGGTTGGAATGTAGGCTGCAGTAAGGCCTCGTGTACAGCTCAAAGCAGCTGCTTCTCCAGGTGTTTTAGCTCTTTTGAGCTTTTTACCGCCGACGCCGAAGGCCTGGCTAATGGCTCATGACTTGAAATTTTGAGGCCTGCATTGTACAGTCACATCGGTCCCTGCCCTCAAGTAGCTTACAAGTAGGCACTTGGTACTCACTTTTAATGTACAGTGAGGAAGAGGTGGACCCTAAAGAGGAAGGGGTGTGGTTTATAGATGACTGGGTGGGTCTTAAACAGAAAGGGGTGTGGCCTTGACAGGAAGGGGCAGGGTATATTTAAATTAGGGGGTGCACGAGTTTAGTCAGGCCTAGGGCAGCACAAAACCTAAATACACCACTGAGAAGGTCCAATCAGCAACAGGCAGTCTAAAACTGGAGATCCATCCAAAACTTAGGTTCTTTGGATGGATCTCCAGTTTTAGACTGCCTGTTGCTGATTGGACCTTCTGACTGCTATAAACTTTTTTATTTAGTGCAATACAGTGTTATCTACATGGGACTATTATATACTGTTCACTAATTGTTTTTATCATATTGTTTTTATCACACGCATTCATTAAATCTCTTAACCTTTATTTTTTAACCTTTATTTTTGGACTGCTGCTAATTGTTTGTGTGATATTCAGAGCCTGGACATTCTTTGGTCATTGTTCTATATCTGTATCTATCAGTTACGGTTAGTCCAGCTGCACTGATTTCCCTCCCCCCCCCCCAAGTTCAAGTCATGTCAGTCTACTCAGTACATGTTATGTATCACATGGATTATTGACTATATATTATATGTTATTTTTTTACATGCCTTGATTGAGGTCCCTGGGTTTACACTCATTGGCGCTGGTTTCTTATTATGTTTTTGAACAGTACCTCAAAACTAACATTATTTTGTAAACATTTTTTAAATAATAAAAAAAAAGTGCTAGCTTCTAGTTCAACTTCTTATGAAACTCGTGAAAAAACATATTTTTCACAGACCAAAATTAGGGTCATTCCAGGATGGCAAGGCCAATGAGCCAAGGACTTAGCAGCAGTAAGGCCACATGCACAATAAAGCTCAAAGTAGCTGCTCCTACAGGCGTTTGAGCACCCTGTTTTTGAGCCTTTCGTTTGCCTGTAGTGTTAACTCTATGCTGCTCCATATTAGGCTATGTGTCCCCCATGCATTGCACGTTGAATCACTTATAGTGTGCAATGTGCACACCATAGGTGATTCACTTTTTCACTTAAGGAAAAAGGTTGTGGCATGGAGTTTAAAAAGGCAAATTTTTTTTTTTTTAAAGGCCAACATGGAGGGGAGTTAACAGGCAGAGGAAACGCTAAAAAAAGCGCTCAAATGCCATGTGGAGCAGTTGCTTTGAGCTGCAGAGTGCAACTGTGCATGATGCCTTACAGTTGGATAGTAACAGGGCGGTGGATTACTTTTCCAATTCAAACGCAAGTGGCAAGATTTTTTTTTAAGAAACAGAAGAATCTTTGCATGTTCAGTTAGAAGTCGTTTTCTGGTGTCAGTCAGAATATGTGCACTGAACAATCTCTCACTTTCCACACTACTGCAAGGAGCTGAAAGATATTTTTGTGCCATTTGGGCTAGAGTGGGAAATCAGTTTATTGACTGCCCAATAGTTAAAGGGGTTGTAAAGTTATTTTTTTTTTTTTTTTTTAAATAACAAACATGTTATACTTACCTTCACTGTGCAGCTCGTTCTGCACAGAGTGGCCCCGAACCTGGTCTTCTGGGGTCCCTCGGCGGCTGTTTCAGCTCCTCCCCGCAAGCATTTACCACCTTCATGCGAGCTCCCTCGCACGGTGGTGAGTGCTTGCGGGCGCGCTCCCGTGATACAGCCGCCCGGCGCGCCGCGTCATCGGATGTGATTGACAGCAGCGCGAGCCAATGGCTGGGCCAATCCATCCACTGCAGCCAATCAGCGACCAGGCTGAGCTGCAATGAAGCTGACGAGGACGAGGAGCGAAGATTCGAGGCGTCAGGTAAGTAAAACGGGGGGCCTGGGGGCGGCGGTACTGTCAAAAGTTTTTTCACCTTAATGCATAGAATGCATTAAGGTGAAAAAATTTTTACCTTTACAACCCCTTTAAGAGATTTGTCCGAACAAGGCACAGTGACCTCTCCAAGATATGCTTCTAGTTGTATGGTAGCAGCTGTGGGAGCACTGTTCTCAAATGTAGATGAATAAGCAATTTCTTGAAAAACACTGTCCACAGTCACACTGGTACCTGGCTGTTGCTCAGTGCGAGGCCTTTTGGTAGCTGGTTTCTCAAGCGCCTCAGGTGTAGCTGCCATCTGCATTTGAGAAGAACCGATCTTTATACCTAGAAGAAGAAAAATAAAAGACATAAGACAACATCATGCAAGCAAAGCAACAACTGTGGACGCTTGCTGTGGGGGCACTGCTAGAAGGAAAGGTGACGGCAGGGGACACGCCAAAAACAGTTGTCTGGCCTGCTCTGTGCAAAACCATTACACAGAGGCAGAGCAGGTAAGTGTGTTTGTCATTATCGATTTTGTTTTGTGTTTTTTATGAAGGTGAGATTTGCAGTGTTATCACTTGCATTACAAAAATTTTTTGTAATGCAAGCAAGTGATAACACTGTAAAATATCACCTTCATCCAAAAAACAAAATCATATCATCAATATTCAAATAAAAACAATGCAAAATAGCAGCCAGCAATAATTGATTACCTTGGATCGAGTAAGGTAGCGATGCAGTAAAGTGGATTTTGCTCCATGTCCGAGAACCGTTTCTGCAAAGCACCAAGCAATGTGTTCTTCATCGTTTTAACACCGTGGTCCTCATCCACTTTTTTAGATAATAATCGCTGTAGCACAGTCACTACAGGAATTACATCCGAGGCAAAAGAATCTGAACAACTCACATGCCGAGGCAACTCTTCAAAGGGAGCCAAGATGTTGATCATCTTCTCCATGAGATTCCACTGATTTGCAGTGATCGTTGCAGGCAGCTCATGTTCTGACACATATACTCCAGAGACTGCAGCATGTAAAAAGTGCTGTTCCAGCGAGTCTGAACATCTTGTTGAAGTCTTTTAATGGGTTGACCAAGCTGGATCTGAATATCTTGCAGCCGAGAATATGCCAGGTTTGAATGTTTAAAGTGACCAACTATTTTGCGCCCAACTCCCACAGCCTCCGTAATGCTGCGCTGTGATAAAAGCCCCTCTGAGACAGCCAGCTGCAGTGTATGTGCCACACATGAAAGGCTCTGATGACCAGCATCGTGTACACCTTTTATCATATTTCTGCCATTATCACGGACTACCACATGGACAGAACTTTTGGGAATCGCCCAAGTGTCAAGCATTTCTTCTAGTATGCTTCTTATAACTTGGCCTGTGTGAGAGCCTTGAAATGTCTTTGCATGCAGCATGACTTGATGCAGAGTGAAATTGGCATCAATCCACTGTGCAGTTAAGCTAATTACAGACACTGGACTCACACTACTGCTCCAAATGTCCGTGGTGAAACTGATAGTCTTTATGTCCTCCTGTAGCATGTTGGTAATGTGTTTTTTCACTGTGTTGTGTAATTGTGGCAACATGACATCTGTGACATGACGGCGGCTGGGAATTTCGTACTTTGGCTCCAAAAGATTCATAAGTCGCCAAAAACCCACATTGTCAACTAACTATTGATAGTGACTGATCATCAAGAACGATGAATTGGGTAACTACTTCAGAAATTTTTTTAGCCGTTGGGTTATCCATGGAAAATTTTTCACATCTGGCAAGGGTTTGCTGCAGTGTCAGTTGCTGAGTGCAAGAGCTAGTGACATCTGTAAATTCCCCATGCTCAGTCTTGTGTTTCATTTTGAGGTGTTTTATGAGATTACTGGTATTATAAGAGCTAACTTTTGAACCTCCTCTGGATATTTTGGCAGAACAGAGTTTGCAGTCTGCAATGCGTTTGTTGGTTTCATCAATTTTAAAAAACTTCCAGACAGCTGACATTTTGCTGGTGGCAGTGGCATCCGTTTGCATTGCACTTAAAGCCAGAAATAAGTAAGTCTCTCCACCTTAAGGGGAAAAAAATGAGAAAAATGGGGACCCTAAAAAAGTATGTATTTGTAAACATAAGAACCACTAATTGCATAAATGTGCAATGTGGAACCTAGGTTTTATTAATGAAGGCATTGATATCCCAGTCGATGTTCATCCCATACGGAGAGTAGCATTTGAGCTGATGGATCCAGAATGTCTCTAACTGTGAGACATCTCTCACACATGATTCACCTCTCTGAGGGACAAATTTATCAATGACCTGGAACTTAGTGTCTGAGGGATTTTGGTTTGGTTTATTTTCAATTTATTCAATTTATTTTTTGGCACTATCGATTGTGGAGATATAATTAATATACTTCCGACCATGTACTGAACAATGTGTCAGGTATTACCACGGCCGATTTTTATGCAATTATGAGCATGACTACAGCACAATTGTTTTTGGACACAATATAATTTATTATGTTGATCCATGTACCATCAATATTTACACTAGCTCAGCTCTATCACTTTGTATTGTGTGATGTTATATCTTTTTTATATAATTGTGTACTAAGATGCTCCGAGTCACCAGGGTGTTTTAAATATGATGTTTGCAATGCAAACATATTCATAGCAGTGTTTTATCTACTGGATAATTGTTATGGTTGCCCAGTTACACTACATGGTGAGACTGTTTGTTTCGTGATCACATGATGCAGGTCATGTGTTCCTTGAGTGATCACTGGCTGATTACCACACAGATTCAGTGCTGTGTTGGGGCAGACCCAGCCTTTGATGACTCTTCCTGGCCACATGACATCAAGGAGCCAGTCATAGACAAGGGGGAGTTGTAGTTATCAGCTGTTCCTGTTCAAATGATTATTATTGAAGATTACATTGACTACTATATATTGCGTGGTGTATTGTAGCAGGTTTATGCCCCAGTTGAAGTACACTTGTATTAAACATGTCGGGTACATAGCCTGCTTGGCTCTATACACTATGCTTACTTTTTATCAATTTTGCGATCACTTTATGTACACATCTGATGCGATGTTTGTATGATTTTATACTTTTTTTTTTTTAATAAAATTTTTAAACCTGGGATTCATCTGCACTATGTGGAGGCCCTTTTTTTTTTTTTCTTTTCCTATGATCCATGCTGCCCTTTGGAGATAAAGAGAACCACCTTACCAGGAACCTCATCACGGCCCAAATCTCTGTCATCGCTGGCCCTAAGGATTGCAAGTTTAGACGTACACCAATCCTTCTACAGGAGTTCCAGCTGGAGTATGTGCCCGTGAGGATCGTTTCTGCCTGTTTGACCCACTTCTGCTGGCGTGTGTGTCCACGATTTTTGGTAGGGGTATTCACCCACCTTCCCTGGTGTTGGATGCACATCCCCGGGTGTTGTGTATAAATCCCTGCACATTTCGGCTCCAATATTGCATTTTAGGATTTCCAACGCCCTGTGATTACATCTATGGAATTGAACATGTTACATTGAACTATTTCAGGAACTCATGAATGGTTACTTTGGTTATCTTGCTATCTTCTGCACATAGTATTTTCAGTATGCACATTGGTATAAAATGTTCATTCATTTATTTCACCAATTAATATTTTATATTGAGCGCTCATGAGACTGCCCTGCCTGGCCCGCTCTGCCTCTCTCGTCTCATGTCTCTCCTGACGTCAGCAGGGAATTCGGGGCTGAGAATTCCCCGCTGACGTCAGAGACCTGAGACGTGAGAGGAGAGATGAGAGAGGCGGGCCGGGCAGGGCAGTCACATGAGCGGGATGTATTGTACTGTGAAATTCGGTATGAAGTTCCATATTTTTTTAAAAAGCACATACAGCAGGGAACTTGATTGATTGTAACACGGAATTTATTAAAACACAGTAATTTTAACAGTAAGTTGAGTAAAAATGTGTCTGTACTCTACTTACACCTCACAGTCTGTGCTGACAGTTCACTGGGCTTCCCCTTTGCACATTCCACTGTTTAACGCCTAGGGCTCGGAAGGTGCAAACAGGAATGCCAAGGAACTGTCAGCACCAGTGGCAGCCCATGCATTGTGGGGGAGGGGAGGTTAGTGTTACCCTGAAAATCTATATTTAAGATTTTTCATATCTCATAGATATGATGTGGGTTAAATGAGAGTTCCTTGACCAAGAGTGAAAATTCTAATATAATGACATTTTATTAGGAAGCAGTTGAAAGTCTAGCTAATACACAATCATCTATCGTCTTACACCAAGGAAGAAAATATTAGGTTGAAATAAAGTATTTACATGAAGGAATACAGAGTATATTCCTCAATACAGTAATCTACACACATATTTAGTTAGAAGTAAAAGGGCATTCCTTTCCCATAATTACCCATCCTTACCAACGGTCCATTCATCTTGCTGGTCTATCAGAAAGAGAGCAAGTTACCTCCCCTTTGCTCTGAGTATATCAAACCAGGCTGATGTCTCATTGGTTGGCCTAGCTTGGATCATGATTGGAGGGCTGACTCCATAAGTCGGCCCCCTTTCATGCAAATCCTTGTGACTGTCCTGGCCAAGAGAGTTAATTGAATTTCCCCAGGAAGTTAGGTATTGGTTATGGGTTGGACCCCCTCCAATGCATATCCCAGCATGGAACCCTTTTGAAAGGAGTAGGTGTAAAACAATGGAATTGGCTCTCCATTGTTTGTATATACAAGCCTTGGCCCACATTCTCTGCTCTTAGCAAAAGCTTAAATGAAACCCTTTTGCCCGACTTTCATAGATGCCAGCTAAATGAAATATATTAATTATTACAATATTTTACAGTTAGTAATGGAGATTTCACATAAACTCATAAGGCAACAGATGGCCCCTTGTGGCCAGTTGAGAATATGAGACTCGGCCACACCTAGAATAATGGTTTATGTGCATCTCCTTTAATATTTGGCACTTTTGGCTTTACCCTCTGAAATGAAATAAAACTCTGAGAAGAAAAAAAACAACTTTTAAACTCTCCCTCTCTACAGTTCACATTTCTGGATCCCAGTATCGGTAGTCATCACTTATTCTGGATGTAATAAGTCCATAGAAAAAATCATGAGAGACCGCACCAAAACAAGAAGGAAAAAACAAAAAAAAACATGAGGATCCTTGTTCTTAACAGTACAATAATAACAGTCCAATAATAACAGTACGAAAGTCCATAAGGCGCATCTGGTCCTGTTGCCCTTGCTTCTGGGACGGCCTTCCCGGGTGATTCCAATTGGATACAGCATACAGTAACAGCCTGGGGACCAGCTTTCCTGGCTTTCTAAGATTATACTTTATTATTGTGGACAAAGGTAGAGAACGAAAAACACAAGTACATTTAAGACATATGCATTCAACTGAATGCTTGTCTGGTAAGTCTGAGCCATAAGGACCTTTGATGTGAACTGATGGCTGCATTTGATGGGCACAGGTGGCTGCATTTGATGGGGGAGGTTCAGTATTTTTCAGTTTGTTTGCGCCCCCCAAAAAAAAAATTTGAGCACCAGCTGCCACTGGGAGACAGTACAGGGAACTTCACAGGGCTGTTTGTCAGCTGTAGATTGTAGTCCCTCCTGACCTCCCAGCAGTAGTGTGTGTAAATGTCTGTACCCTGTAGTGCACTGGATTAGTGCACTTTTTAAGGGAGTGAGGTTATTTTTAATTCAAAGCGGAGTTCCAATCAATTTTTTGTTTATTAAAAGTCAGCAGCTACAAAAAAAAGTGTATCTTCTGACTTTTAATAAAAAGACACTCACCTGTCCCACAATCCAGCGATGTGGTCACCCAAACCCTCCCTTCTCTCCCCCGCCTGTCCACGGTGCTGGCAATACTACTGTGGGCATCCGGCTGTGACAGCTTGCAGCTTCACAGCCAGGTGCGCATGTCTCACTGCGCTGTCCTGCATAGCTGGGCAATCTTTTGGGACCTGTGATGTGTCCCAGAAGATTGCAGGGTGGAAGGGCCACCTAGGCAGCCCAAGCTGAAGTGGGAGCTCATCGGTAATCGTGATGCATCGCGGAATCCAATCGAATCGTTGACCAGATAATCGTAATCGAATCGTGAGACCAGTGAAGATGTGCATCCCTATTAGACAAAACATGTAGCACAGTGTACAGATTGGGATGATATGGTGTTTAAAACTCACATCACATTGAGTACCATGTGAAGAAGGGAGCATGCAGAGCAGTGTACAGAGAAGAATGGTTTGAACTATAAAATGTTCAGCAGACCATACAAACAAGGGCAGTGTTGAATGATGAACATAATGCACTGGGTACATACTGGGCAATTGAGCAGTAGAGAACATACTGTATAGTGATGACAGGATGAAGTGGCCTGTAGCAGAGCACATACAGCTAAGTGTATAGAACGGGGCAGCATGGGGTTGAGAACGTGCAGTGCAGCTTATAGAATGAGGCGATGTAAAGCAGAGTTTATACAACACATTGGGTAAAGTAGAATAGCTGGGAGCAGGGAAAGTATAGTGCAGTACACATATTGGGGAGCATGGAGTGGAGAACATAGAGGCCAATGTACAGATTAGGATGGTATAGAGTACATTATATACAGTGCATCACGGAAGGGAGTTTAATAAGACTCCCACTCGTTAAAATTAGAAGAAAAGAGGTTTAACCTTAAACTATGTAGAGGGTTCTTTACTGTTATTGAGTTTTCCAGATATTAACAAGTCAAGAAGAACATTTCGAACAAATAAGATCGATTTAGACAGTATACATCCATATGAGATCATTGAGTGGTTATCAATAACAGATCATTAACTAATCAATAGAAGGAAGCGAAAGAGCATAAAAGTCAACGAGCCAGAGGCTTTACGTGCTGTTGTCACGTTTTGTCCATATAGACCAATTTTTGTCAAAAATTTTACAGTGCATAGAGTTGATTGCAATGAGCCGCTAAAAAGTGTAATTTTGGTGGGCTGCTCTTGTCACATCTGAGAGATTTATAGAGGTATTATTTTTCCAGTTGCGAAGTATCAATATGCGGGTCTCTTGGAAAGTGTGGGTAATGACTGGTCTGTAATTGGTTGGGAATTTCTCTATTCCTAAGTGAAGGACTGCTAATGCTGGGTCAGGAGGGGTAAAATTCCTGTGAGGGAGGAAATTAGCTGGAATATTCGGTTCCATAGGCTTTTTATATTTGGGCACTGCCAGAACATATGTAATTGTGCTATTTGTCCGCAGCTCCTCCAGCATTGTGGTGATGTGTCTGGGAAATAGATTGCTATTCTATATGGGGTATAATGCCATCTAATTGCCAGATTGATCAACAGTTCCCAATGTTTAACACAGTGAGAAGCTTTGTGTGTTTCTCTGAATGTATGTTGCCATTGTTCGTCTGAAAAGGTAGTGCCCAAGTCTGTCTCCCATTTCCCCATTGCCATGGTTTTCTTAAATACCAGTTTGTTGTGGGTGAGGTTATAAAATAATGAGATTCCTTTTAAGTTTTGTTTGGGGGTCGAGTAAAATTGCCATACTTTGAATGGCATTTTTATCATTGGAATTGGATGAAATTTGAGGAAATGTGCTATTCGTATACATGAGAACAGCATGTTGTTCGGCAGTTGGTACTGCGTGATTATTTATTCTGCAGAGTAAGGCACCTTTCACACGGACGGCTATTCTGCCGCAGTTAAAAGCATGTTTTTTTTTTCCTGTGAAATTCAAGACTCCAGGCACTGCGATCAGCTGCATTTGCACAGTGTGATTAGCTGCGGTTGCGTTTAGCTGCGGTTTGCCATTTCCATGGCAACCCGACAGGGTACCGACTCGCACTGCTTGGTATGAATCTTGAGGGGGAACTCCACGACAAATTTTAAATAAAAAAACGGCGTGGGTTCTCCCCCAGGGGCATACCAGGCCCTTCTGTCTGGTATGGATGTTAAGGGGAACCCCCTACGCCGAAAAAACGGCATGGGGTCCCCCCCAAAATCCATAAACCCCGATCCGAGCACGCAGCTCGGCCGGTCAGGAAAGGGGGTGGGGACGAGGGAGCGCCCCCCCCTCCTGAACTGTACCAGGCCGCATACCCTCAACATGGGGGGTGGGTGCTTTGGAGGAGGGGGCGCCCTGCGGGGCCCCCCACCACAAAGCACCTTGTCCCCATGTTGATGAGGACAAGGGCCTCTTCTCGACAACCCTGGCCGTTGGTTGTCGGGGTCTGCGGGCGGGGGGCTTATCGGAATCCGGGAGCCCCCTTTAATAAGAGGGCCCCCGGATCCCGGCCCCCTACCCTATGTGAATGAGTATGGGGTACATGGTACCCCTACCCATTTACCTAGGGAAAAAGTGTCAATAATAAAACACACTACACAGGTTTTTAAAGTAATTTATTTGACAGCTGGGGGGGTCTTCCGGCTTTGGGGGTCTTCTTCCGACTTCAGGGGTCCCTCCGGTCCCTCTTCTCCCGGCGCCCTGTTGGTTCTTCTCCGCTGTCTCTGGCCTCTTCTCCCGGTGTTCCAGTTCTTCTGCCGGCTCCTCCGCTATCTTCATGCCGCTCTTTTGCTAGCGGAGGCCCGGACTTCTGGCTTCTTGGCTTCTTCCCTCTTCTCTTCTTCTGATGTTGACACGACGCTCTCTCCGGCTGGAATGCTCTCTGGGCGCTCCGCTCTGACTTATATAGGCGGAGACCCCGCCCCCTTATGCCGTCACAGTCCCTGGGCATGCTGGGACTGTGACATTTTAGAGGGCGTGGTCACCGAGTGATGACCACGCCCCCTAAAACATCAGTCTCAGCATGCCCAGGGACTGGACGGCATAAGGGGGCGGGGTCTCCGCCTATACAAGTCAGAGCGGAGCGCACAGAGACCATTCCAGCCGGAGAGAGCGTCGTGTCAACATCGGAAGAAGAGAAAAAGGCAGAAGGCAGCAGACCGGGCTCCTCTGCTAGCAAAAAGAGCGCCAAAAGAGCAGAAGATAGCGGAGGAGCCCGGCAGAAGACCCGGAGAGCGCAGAGAAGAACCGGAGAGACCCCCAAAGCCGGAAGAAGACCCCCGGAGCTGTCTAATAAATTACTTTAAAAACCTGTGTAGTTTTTTTTTTTTTTATTGACTTTTTCACTAGGTGAATGGGTAGGGTTACCATGTACCCCATACTCATTCACATAGGGTGGGGGGCCCGGGATCTGGGGGCCCCCTTATTAAAGGAGGCTCCCGGATTCCGCAGACCCCGACAACCAATGGCCAGGGTTGTTGGGAAGAGGCCCTTGTCCTCATCAACATGGGGACAAGGTGCTCTGGGGTGGGGGGGCCGCAGGGCGCCACCTCCCCCAAAGCACCCACCCCCCATGTTGAGGGCATGCGGCCTGGTACAGCTCAGGAGGGGGGGGGGGGCGCTCGCCCGTCCCCACCCCCTTTCCTGACTGGCCGGGCTGCGTGCTCGGATAAGGATCTGGTATGGATTTTGGGGGGGGGCCCCACGCCGTTTTTTCGGCGTAGGGGGTTCCCCTTAACATCCGTACCAGACCGGAGGGCCTGGTATGCCCCTGGGGGGAACCCACGCCGTTTTTTTATTTAAAATTTGGCGTGGAGTACCCCCTCAAGATCCATACCAAACAGTGCCGGGCATTGGCGGGGATCCGAGTCGGATCCCCGTGCTTGTCACTCATTGGGATAGGAAAAATAATTTTCCTTTCCCGATGAGCAGCTCGGCGCTGTTATCCGCAGCTGACACAGTGCACTGCGAATACCTGTGGTCATGTGTGGATAGCTGCGCTAAATCGCTCCTGGACGCAGTCAATTCTATTTTTTTCTATCCGCACAGAACTGCATGTATCGAATTCGCAGCTAAACGCAATGTGTGAATGGGGCCATAGGAAAGCATTGTGTGCTTTTAGCTGCGGTAGAAAATCCGCAGCTAAAAGCACCATTCTATCCGTCCGTGTGAAAGGGGCCTTAGGCTGAAGTCCACTAAAGAGGTCTGATATGTGTGTGTGAAGCCATGAGTTGCCAGTTCCTTAACTGATAACATAGGAATTTTTGTTTCTAGGAGGTCGATTGGAAGCTTGTAATCTATCTCGCGTGCATCAGTGTGATTCTGGTTTAGGAGGAACCTCCATGCCTGCAGTGATGTCTGAATAGGAGGGGATAGAGTTCAAGTGTCCCATGGTATCTAGATTTCACCCATTAGAAGTGTTGTTAGGTCCGTCGTTGGGACTTTGTCTTTTCTATGTCTACCCATAGTGGTTTATTACTCTCGTGTAACCAGTATTTAAAATGGTCCAGTCTAACTGCCCAGAGATAGTCAGTCATATAAGTCCACTAGTCCTGCTCCTCCTCACCTTTTTGTGTGAGGTGAGGTCGTTGCGGGAGCATCTATATTTTTTTGCCATCCCAAATGTATTTCCAGATTAGATTGGACAGGTCTTTGAGATAATGGTGCGGTATAAGCAGAGGCATAGCTTGAAGCTTGTGGGCCCCCCGATGCAAAAGCTGACCTGGCCCCCCCCCCCCCCCACTACTTCCAACGTGCGTGCAGATACATCCACTGCATGCCCAGCCATGTGACACAAAATCTGGAGCCTGCAGCCCATCAGGGACCCCCTGAGGATTTGTTTTAGCAATTTCTGAAGGTTTCTCTGTCAGTGTTGGCAGGTGTTGGGAAGGTCACCTCCCGGAGGTGTGTGTCTTTTCCCCAGTTATCAGGGAAGTGGGGTAAGTAGACATCCACGGGTGGGGGGGTACAGAGAATCCCAGCTGGTGACTAGGAGACACTGAGCAGTGTCATACCTCACCAGTGACATCGGTCCCATCGTGGTTACAGGACGGCATTCTTCTCCTCTTGCCTCGCTGCGCTCTGTAATGGTAATTCCATGTTGCCAGCACATAGCACAGAAACCTATGATCAAGGGGTGTGTTCTAACTGCTTTGGCCAGTGGTTCTACCATTAGATTAACCACTTGCTTACTAGGCACTTAAACCCCCCTCCTGTCCAGACCAATTTCCAGCTTTCAGCGCTGATGCACTTTGAATGACAATTGCGCGGTCATACAACACTGTACCCAAATTACTTTTTTTTTTTTTCCAATAAAAGTTTTTATTTAGCATAGAAATTATTATAACAAAGCACATGACACAATCAATACAATATTACTAGGCATCTTATTTTACAGCATATTTGGTTTGTGTTTAATTCAGGATCTCATAAAAAACCTTTTTCAAATCATGTATTCAACCCTAGTTATCGCTTTAATCTTTTATAATCATTGACGAGTCCAGGATATCTGCATCTGTCAATATCCACAATCATTTAAATGAAATGATCCTTTATTTCAATATTACAGAGTATTTTTGTAAGTGTCTTTAGATACTAGTACCAGTAAAATAATATAGATAATAATTAATAAAATAACCAGAGAGAAAAAAGAGAGAAGGGGGAGAGAGGGAGAGGGATAAGAGTATGGGGGTGGGAGGTTTTGGCACCATAGCTGCTTATCTGAAAGAGAAATGATAACATTCAATCCAGACTGACTCTGGTGTATTCCCTGTTAGGCCCTGAAAGTAGGTGTAAGACCTAGTCATCAAAGTGATGTCTGTATCTATTATATTCAGCCATTCTGCATCTTGGCAAAATCATCTGAATATTTAAAGATGAACCAAGATTTCCATAGTTTAACCACTTCCCGTCCGCCCTATAGCGGATTGACGTCCGGGAAGTGGTTCTGTTATCCTGACTGGACGTCATATGACGTCCAGCAGGATAACATGCCGCAGCGCGCCCCCGCGGGCGCGCATCGCGGCGATCGGTGGAGCGGTGTGTCAGTCTGACACACCGCTACACTGATCTTGGTAAAAAGCCTCCGCCGGAGGCTCTTTACCACGTGATCAGCCACGGCTGATCACGTTGTCAATAGGAAGAGCCGTTGATCGGCTCTTCCTCACTCGCGTCTGACAGACGCGATTTAGAGAAGAGCCGATCGGCGGCTCTCCTGGCAGGGGGGGTCTGCGCTGATTGTTTATCAGCGCAGCCCCCCCTCAGATCACCACACTGGACCACCAGGGATCGCCACTAGGACCACCAGGGAAGGGGCAACATGTGGATGGCCAGGTATGTACCCCATGGCCATCCACATGTGCCCAGTCCAAATCTGTGCCAATCAGTGCCCACAAATGGGCACTGGCACCATTATGTTGCAGTGATGCCCAGCAATGCCACCCTTAGGGGCATCACTGCAAACAAGCAGTGCCATCAGTGCCACCCATCAGTGTCCATTCATGCCACCTGTCAGTGCCCATCCGTGCCCATCAGTGCCCATCTATCAGTGCCCATCCATGCCCATCTGTGCCAACTATCAGTGCCACCCATAAGTAACCATCAATGCCACCTATGAGTGCCCATCAATGCCACCTATGAGTGCCCATCAGTGCCGCCTAACAGTGCCCATCTGTGCCACCTATGAGTGCCCATCAGTGCCGCATACCAGTGCCACCTATCAGTGCCGCCTATCAGTGCCCATCATCAGTGCCCGTCAGTGCCACCTCATTGGTGCCACCTCATCGGTGCCCATCAGTGCCGCCATATCAGTGCCCGTCAGTGCAGCCATATCAGTGCCCGTCATTGAAGAAGAAAACGTACTTATTTACAAAAAAGTTTTAACAGAAACAAAGAAAAACTTGTTTTTTTTTCAAAAATTTCGGTCTTTTTTTATTTGTTGCGCAAAAAATAAAAACCGCAGAGGTGATCAAATACCACCAAAAGAAAGCTCTATTTGTGGGAACAAAATGATAAAAAATTTGTTTGGGTACAGTGTTGTATGACCGCGCAATTGTCATTCAAATTGCGATAGCGCTGAAAGCTGAAAATTGGTCTGGGCGGGAAGGTGTCTAAGTGCCTGGTATTGAAGTGGTTAAGAAATTTGTCTGTTCTTTCTGGCGCCATTGCCACCGTCTCCTCCATCCTGTAGAGTGAATCAACCTCAGAGAGCCATTCTGTTAATTTAGGTGTATGTGTTGATTTCCAATGTCTTGGAATGATGGTTTTTGCTGCATTTAGCATGTGGCGTACTACTGATTTTTTTTTTTTGTACCTACTCAATGAGTAATTGGATAAATGTAACAGACAGCATTCTGGTGAAAGTTCTAGTTCAGTCTGTTATGGCATGAATCTGCACACACCTCATCCCAGAAGCTACGTATGTGCGAGCATTCCCACCATATATGCAGCATGGTACCTGTCTCAATTCCGCATCTCCAACACACATTGGTTGCCTCTGGGTACCATGCATGCAATCTGGCCGGGGTAAAGTACCAGTTTGTCAGAACCTTTATATGAGGTTTCCTGAGTACCTGTGCTAATGGAACAGTTGTGTGCCAAGATACATGCATTATTCCACTGTTCATCCGTAAAAGATTTTTTGAGAGCAGTTTTCCAGTTTTTTATGTCTGCTCGGTTGTCTGTTTTGACTGGTCTGTAACCAACCATACATCAGAGAGGTTGCTTTACTCACATGCTCTCCAGTGATGCATAATTGTTCAAACCTAGTTTGTTCTCTCAAAAATTGCTGTCTGTTAGCAGTACAGTGTACGTAACCATGCAGTTGTCTATATTGCCAATGTGTAAAGTGTTTTGTAGAGGTCGACCGATATATCGGCCGATATTTGGCATTTTTTTTCTTAATCGGCATCGGCAGATTGTGCTGATAAAAAAGGCCGATTGTAACTTCAGCCATGACTTGCAAATGACTTCTGTAATAGAAGTCAATGCAAGTTGCCTGTGGAGAGGATTCTCTCCTCCTCTGGGCAGCCTGCCAAGTCTGATAAGAAGATACATTTGTATCTTTTCAAGTTCTTTTTATCAATAGACTGGACTCTGTGTGTAGAAGCTCTCAGTTTAACCATTTAAAGACTAAATCTTTTCTGACACTTGTTGCTTACAGGTAAAAATCCTGTATTTTCTGCTAGAAAATCACTTAGAACCCCCAAACATTATATATATTTTTTTAGCAGAGACCCTAGGGAATAAAATGGTGGTTGTTGCAATATTTTATGTCACACGGTATTTGCGCAGCGGTCTTTCAAACGCAATTTTAAAAAAAAAATACAGTAATGAATAAAAAAAAACTAAGCAGTAAAGTTAGCCCATTTTTTTTCGTCCAAAAGTTTTGATTACCTGTTTTTGTGTATTTAATATTTAAGATAGTGTTTTTGTTTCTAAATTATACATACAAGTGAACTGATCGGAGGTTTGTTTTGTTTAATGTTTAAATGTAAAAAATTTTCTGTATCACTTATTACTTAAGGCTGCTTTCACACTGGAGCGGGCAGGAGTTGATGGTAAAACGCTGCTAGCTTTAGCGGCGCTTTACCGTCATTTTAGAGGTGCTATTCGGCTGCTAGCGGGGCGCTTATAACCCAGCTAGCTAGGGGTGTTGAAATTAATCGTTGAATCGATGCATCGGGATTCGACTGTCCACGATGCGGCATCGATTCTGTAGCCTTAAGAAATCGATTATTGAGGATGACGTCATCCTCGCGCCGTGCCGCCGCACCATGCCCTGCCTCCGAGTGGAGCTGAAAGCCGAAGTTTCTGCGCCGTTTTGATCCGCCTCCCACTGACGTCACCCCCCTGTGTCGCGAGGAGAGGAGGCCTTCCATTCATCCCCTTCTCTCTCCCCTCATCGTCCCACCCCCTCACCAGCCAATAGATAGTGATCCCAGGCGGCGTCATGGTGGTGGAATGCGGAAGTGAGGAGCCACGCTGTGTGCACGTTGGAAACATGGAGCGCCGGCGCCGGAGCTTGTGGTGGCTGGAGCTGTCCCTGCTGCTAAGAGTGGTGGCCGCGGCCGGCTTCTGGAGCACGGAGCTCCGAGGAGGAGAGTGGAGCCATCAGTGCTTTTGGTCCCGGAAGGTTTCAGAGCGGTGATGGAGGAGGATGAGGCAGAGCTGGAGGAGAGCCAGAAGAGCAGTAGAGCCAGGTGAGGGGGCCATGGGGAGGACACTGAGAACTAAAGACTGACATGGTAAGGGAGGTGCCAGACTGTATGCAATAAAACCAAAAATGGTGTGCAGTGCTTTGCAGTGACAAATGTACAAAAGAGTGTTATTAAGTACGTAGTGAACAAATATAGTCATAATCTGTGATCTGATTGAAAGAAATCTTCTGTATATTCAAAGTAATTCCAGTGCTGAGTGTTCTCTGCTGTGTTCAAATCATTCCTGATTTCTGGTGAATGATTTGAACACAGCAGAGAACACTCAGCACTGGAATTACTTTGAATACACAAAAGATTTCTTTTAATCAGATCACAGATTATATATTTCAGGACTATATTTATTCACTACGTAAGACTCTTTTGTGCATTTATTATCACCACAAAGCACTGCACACCATTTTTTGTTTTATTGCCCTATCTGCATGCTCACTGTGTAGAGGTGGGGGGGGGCTGCGGCGGGGAAGAGCAGAGGACTGTGTGGATGCTGGTCGAGAAGGATGGGAATTGGTCCGTGGTGACACTGGGCAGGGGAGCGCTATGGTAATAGTATTATATGGTGACAGGTTAGTGGTGAGGGGGGGCGGGGTATTGGTCATCTTGGATAGGACAGTCTGGCACCTCCCTTACCATGTTCAGCAGGTCTGCAGTCTCTGATCATCTCCTGTACCATGTCTGCAGTCTCTGACCATCTCCTGTATCATGTCTGCAGTCTCTGACCATCTCCTGTATCATGTCTGCAGTCTCTGACCATCTCCTGTATCATGTCTGCAGTCTCTGACCATCTCCTGTATCATGTCTGCAGTCTCTGACCATCTCCTGTATCATGTCTGCAGTCTCTGACCATCTCCTGTATCATGTCTGCAGTCTCTGACCATCTCCTGTATCATGTCTGCAGTCTCTGACCATCTCCTGTATCATGTCTGCAGTCTCTGATCATCTCCTGTAGTATGTCTGCAGTCTCTGATCATCTCCTGTATCATGTCTGCAGTCTCTGATCATCTCCTGTATCATGTCTGCAGTCTCTGATCATCTCCTGTATCATGTCTGCAGTCTCTGATCATCTCCTGTATCATGTCTGCAGTCTCTGATCATCTCCTGTATCATGTCTGCAGTCTCTGACCATCTTCTGTAGTAATTTGGGGGCAATCTGGAGCTCCTCTTTAAGTTGTCTGCTGTGTTTACACTTTGCTACATGCAGGGAGTGTTGTCTTTTTTTTAAGAACAGATAAAATTTTAAAAATGGAGTTCTTCTGACTACTTAAATTTTTTGGATGAAAACCGCGCGCAGTAATCGTGATGCATCGTGAATCGTGGACCTGATAATCGTAATCGAATCGAATCGTGAGGCCAGTGAAGATGCGCACCCCTACAGCTAGCGGCCGAGGAAGGGGTTAAATGCGCCCCTGAAGCGCTGCTGCCAAAACGCTTTGCAGGCGCTTCGGCAGTGGTGCGCATTCATTTCAATGGGCAAGAGTGGTGGAGGAGCGGTATACACCGCTCCAAAGATGCTGCTCGCTGGACTTTTTTTTACATCCTGCCAGCGCATCGCCTCAGTGTGACAGCACTCAGGATATCACACTGAGACTGCAGGGGAGCCGTTTTACAGGCACTTTACAGGCGCTCTTTTTAGCCCAAAAGCGCCTGAAAAATGCCCCAGTGTGAAAGGGGTCTAACTGTTAGATTTTATGAAATGAAGGGAAAAAAAAAAAATCGGCCAAATATATCGGCCCAAAAAATCGGCATCACATATCGGCCATCGGCCACTGCGATTTCTAAATATCGGCATCGACCAGAGAAAACCCCATATCGGTCGACCTCTAGTGTTTTGCCTACAATTCGGTCTGCAATTGTTCAAAGGTTTTAAGTTTGCCATCGTCTAGACAGTGGGCATCTGTTATTGGGGTTTTACCTTCCCTGTGTGGAAAGGATGCTGTGGTGTGGCCTAATGCAAACTCCTTGTTCTTAATCAATGGAGTTAAAGGACCTGGTGTGGATGCGAAGTTGAAAAGTTGTGACACAGTCCAAAAGACTGCCAACGTCGGGCCAATTGTGGGATGTAAATCCAAGTTGGGTGAACGAGCCCCTTTAGTGACCCATGGCAGTAATCTCAGAGGTATCTCGGTCTGTAGACTTTCTAAACTGACCAAAGCCTTAGAAGAAGCCTGGCAGTTCCAATCAAGAAGGCGTACCAGATGGGCCGCATAATAGTAGTTTAAAATGTGGGAGATTAATACCTCCCTCTGCTTTCATGGTCATCAGTGTTTTCATGCTTATTTGTGATTTCTTCCCGGCCCAGATAAAGTCTCTCAGTGTAGTGTAGTGTAGTGTGTAGTGTAGAGAAGAACTTTTTAGGCAACCTGAACAGATACAGTGCCCTTTTATTGCTGCCGCTCTCCCAAACCATGATAACGGTTTGAGATTCCAAAGTTGAAGGTCCCGTCGTAATATGTGTATGAAAGGGAGGAAATTTTGTGTGTAAAGACTTTATAATTCAGGTGTAAGCCATATCCCTAGGTACTTGAGTCTGAAATCTACCCATTTAAAGGGGCAATTGGACTTAGTGTCTTGGAGCTGTTTCGGGTTCAGAGAGATATTGAGTGCTTCTGACTTTATAATTGATCTTGAAGTTGGAGATATATCCAAACATTTCAAAGTCTTTCAGGAGATTGGGGATCGACGTGTGTGGTTGCGTGACAACGAATAACAAGTCATCTGCATAAGTGGCTTTTTTGTGGCATGTGTGACCCAAGGGACAAGCCCTTGACCGATACGTTCCCATTTATTGTGCGTATACAGGGTTCTTAAGTGAGAATAAATAGGATTGGGGACAGGGGGCAACCCTGCCTCGCGCCGTTGTGTATTTGTACTGGCTCTGAGAGAGATCCATTAATCTTTACTCTGGCCGTCGGGTTCTGGTACAGCATCGAAATCCACGTCAGCATGTTGGTCTGGAAACCCACATGTTTGCATACTGCAAACATGTAATCCCACGCCACCCTATCGAAGGCCTTCTCCACATCCGTGGATAAGAGAAGGCCCCCTGTCGAGTTCCCTCTAAGGAAGTGAATGAAATTCATAGCTTTGATGACGTCACGTGCCTTTCTTCCCGGTATGAACCCAACCTGATCTGGGCCAATAATATCAGGTAGGAATCTACC
This sequence comes from Aquarana catesbeiana, assembly GCF_042186555.1. NCBI lineage: Eukaryota > Metazoa > Chordata > Amphibia > Anura > Ranidae > Aquarana > Aquarana catesbeiana. Next base: position 179,736,790 of record NC_133333.1, read on the forward strand.
TATTCTTGTTGCAATAATTTTGGACAGGAGTTTCATATCTAAGTTAAGCAGGGATATTGGCCTATAACTTGAGCAGACGTTGGGGTCCTTGCCGAGTTTGGGGAGTACTGTTATATGTGCCGTGTTAAATGTGGGTTAGCGGATTTTGGGGAATCGTGAGAGAATTCAAGGTCTGTAATAAGGGTTTCGCTAGAAGGTGTGAAAACGTCTTATAGTATATGGCTGTAAAGCCATCTGGGCCCGGGTTTTTCCCTGATTTTAAAGACTTGATCGCCTGCAAGAGTTCCATAAGCTCTATCGGCTTGTCAATTTTCATCGCATCCACCTCTGTGACACTAGGTAAGCCGCTTTGTGTTAAATATTGTGTTATGATCTGGGATCTAGATCCCTCCACTGCCGCTGGCTTATGTGGGGGCGGAAGGTTATACAATTTCGTGTAAAACCTATGGAACTCCGCAGCAATTTGGTCTGTGGCGTGTGTCAATTTGTTTTCTCTATTTTTGATTTGTGCAATAGTGTTGGTCGAGTGAATTTCCCTCAGGGCCCTGGCTAGGAATTTACTGTTTTTGTTCCCATGTTCATAGAAGAAACCCCTGCGAAAAAATAATATACGTTTTTGTTTGTAAATCTAATTTTTCCTGCAATTCTTTACGAGCAATTAAAAGCTCCTCGGCCAGGTTCATAGCCGACGATCTTTTATGTTGCGTTTCCAATTTATGTACTTTATCTATGATGGCTTTTAATTCTTTGCGTTTTTCTTTTTCAGTGATGCTAGGCTAATAAGTCTGCCCCTAAGCATGCACTTATGAGCCTCCCATACCGTAATGTGTGAAACCTCTTCTGTAGAGTTTTCTCTGAAATATGTCTTTATAGCCTCCGCTATAGGTTCTAGAGTCACGGGGTCTGTCAGCAAGGTTGAATTGAGTCTCCAGTTACCCTGTCTTTTAGGTGTATTTTGAAGTTGTAAGGTTGGAGAGGTCGGAGCGTGGTCTGATATTGTCCTTGTTCCTATGTGTGCCCCCATCATAATGGTTAAGTGCCTTTGTGTTATAAACACACAGTCTTTGCGGGAGTACTTGTTGTGTACCGTGGAGACAGTGTAGTCCTTCTCCTGGGGGTGCGTTATTCGCCATGTGTCTTTTAACGTTAATGTGTTCAGCAATATTCTAATCATTCTAAGTACGCGATATGATAAGGATAATCTGCCGTTGGAGGTATCCTGGAGGGGGTCCAATGGAACATTGAAGTCCCCTCCAAGGATTATGCAATCAGAGGCAAACCACGTAAGCTCATCAATCAACTTTTGGCAAAAGGTCACGTGTGCAGAATTTGGGAAATACACATTGGCAAGAGTAACTCGGAATTTCCCAATGGTCCCCTTGAGAAGGAGATACCGGCCCTCTGGATCTGCTAATTGTTGGGTGAGCTCAAAGCCCAAGTTATTCCCAATCAGGATTGAAACACCTTTCGTCTTAGATTCTGTGCTAGTGGCATGATTGGCATGATATGCCTTGGTAAAGTAACTATTAGTCAATTTGGGACTAGAGTTTGCTTTAAAGTGTGTTTCCTGAAAGAAAACAAAAGCCGGCCTCTCCCTCCAAAAGATGACATAATAATTGTGTGCGCTTTTGGGGGATATTTAGTCCTCTCACGTTGTGAGATATTACTGTGGGGCTCTTACCCAGCGAGGAATAAATTATGGTAATTGAGGTTGTCTCAAGTGATGCTACGGTCCAAAACACAAAAAGGGAAAAGGGAGGGGTAAGGAAAGGAAAAAGTAAAGTAAAGAAAGAAGAGTGTGGTCCCACTCTCTGACACTAAGGGAGTGGGGCCCGTATGTGTAGTAATTAGCCTCTAAGCAACAGCCCCTAGAGGAATTTGTATAACTTGGGGCCCTGAGCATGCGCACCTGCGAGAACCCTACAAAGAGGGGTGTCACCTATGTGCCCGCCTCCTGGCACCCACTGTGGGGGAGGTGGGGGGTGCGATCCGAGTTGTGTCTGCAATTGCTTCCTTAGTAAAGCTTAGCAATCTGGGGTAATATACCACTAATAATAAAGAACTCCTTTCAACCCCCCGCTCCTATAATAACATCGCAAGATATATAACATTAATTATAAACTGCAACCGACACCCCTAAGGGAGGTGTAAAAAGTCAAAACCAATTAGACTCAAACATGTACACTTATTTTCTATTTTCTACCGTATTACTCAATAAACATCTTATGTGGGCGATCCCATAGACTCATGTTATCTCAGTTTTTGTACTTGCATGCTTAGAAGGTGATATCAGGTGGTATGAAATGCCAGTATAGGAACAGTTTCCATGCACTGTAAGTGCGATCGTGGATCTGCGCCGTGCGGATATACACAAGGCTAGGAGCCACATTCATAAGTAGGAACGCCAACAAACATGGATCCTTCTCAGTCAATACTTAATAATTGTCATACCTCATGTCTGTAGGGATCATTAAGGATCCCCCACATCAGGCTCTGCTTATATTTGCAATTTCCCCATTTCTGTCAACCTGTGGAACAGCTTGAGTGGGGAACAGTTGTTGCAGATCAAATGAGAAAGGAAAAAACTAAAAATAATAGTAATCCAATAGCACCGTAACCAAAAGAACAGCAGGGTAAGATCTCCTCTGGTGAAGGGGTTATCAATCAAAAGAGCAAATAAGAGTACATGTAACCCAATTCACACTGAAATCGTGTTCCCAAATTTTCTAGAAAGCTTTAGTGTCATCAGACCTCGTTTGTTCTCCTCCTCACTCTGGACCTGAGTCAGGTTGCAAAGCTCTGGAAACATTAGGGCGCTTCGTAGTAGAACTAGGACCCAGGACATGTTGTTTCTGGTATTTCCCTCTCTTGTGTGGGGGTTTAGTAGGGGTAGCATGGGGTGCAGCCTGAACATCAGGCACTGCCTGTGGGTTGCGGAATTCCCCATAACGATCTGGTAACTCAATGAGTGGTATCTGCAAATCCTGGCAGAAGTCAGGCAGATCATTTGGCGTGCGCAAAAATATTTGTTTGCCCTGGAAAGTCGCATTTAACGCAAAGGGGAATTTCCATCTGTAAGGTATATTTTGTCTGTGCAGCGTCTCCAGCAGGGGGCGTAGTGCTCTCCTGTTGTTCAGGGTAATAGGAGAAAGGTCCTGATATGAGTATTTCAGTGTCATTGAATGTAATGCGTTCATTACGCCGTGCTTTAGCCATATCTTCCTTTAGCTTAAAGTTGGGTAAACAGCAAATTATGTCCCGTGGGGGAGCTGTGTCAGCCGGCCTTGCTCTCAAAGCCCTGTGCGCCCTATCAAATTCGATCGGTGTGTCTGTTTGGCGCTCCAGCAACTCGTTAACCAGTTGCCGACCGCCTCACGACGATATATGTCTGCCTGGCACGGGCAGGCAGAATCACGTACCTGTACATGATCTGCCTCCCGCGGGCGGGGGGTCCAATCGGACCCCCCCCCCCCGGTGCCCGAGGCAGTCGGCATTTCTTCCCCGGCAATCAGAGGTGAGGGGGAGGCCATCCATTCGTGGCCACCCCCTCCCGATCGCTCCCGGCCAATGAAATCATTCCTCTGCTGCTGTATAGTAATAAAAAAGAAATAACCGCGCTAAATATAAATGAAACACGTGAAGCAATCTCGAAAGCTTCCGTTAGGAAGTACATATAAAAATGCAAAACGTTAAAGAATATTAAAAATTAAATTGTGAAAAATACATGGGTCTACACATGTGCGCATGAATCAAACATAAGTGTCCATATATAATATCTGCGAATCAAAATAAGTGTCCATATATAGTAACAGAAAATGAAATGTGAGGTAATGATCTGAAATCAGTCCAAAAGAGACCCCTTGGGTGAATCCAACCAGAGTCAATGGTGTAAAAAATGTGAGTGACACCCCATACAGTATCCGCAAATACCCAATAATTGCGCTTGCCACAAGGCAAGCAAACACTAGCCTGTATCACGTCTTGGTATAGAGAATCCAGGTGGTGCTCTTAAACTGTATACATCATAGCTGAAGGGATGTAATGAGGACACCAGACTTCCATCTCATAGACATGTAAATAAAAAGAAACTGGCCATAGTGTAATACTGCCAAACTAAAGTTAAAGAAGGTAGAAAACTTACACTAGTGCATAAAGGTACAGCAGGAAAAGAAAACCTAGAGTGAACGCTAACAAGCTCCGTAGTGAAGACAAGACCCCACACTCCATGCAAATAATGCGCTTACCCCAAGGCAAGCCAACAGCTTGTGTTCAGTATCAGTTTACCACACCACACTACGTGATCCACCACCAGGCAAATAATGCGCTTACCGCAAGGCAAGCCAACAACAGCTTGTATTCAATGACAGTATGAGAGATCCACTGGCGTTCTGGACTGCTTGCGGCAGGAACCGGAGGATACAGCAGAGACTCCAAAATGACATCTCACAAGCATGTGAATAAAAAGGAACTGGCCATAGTGTAATACTGATAAAAACGATTTAATAGATAAAGGTAGAAAACTCACATGAGTATATAAAAGTACAGCAAACAGCCGGCCGGCATAGCGAGTACCCGTCCACACTGAAAATGGCGATGATGTCAGAACGTCAACCTCCCGACGTACGTTTCACCACAAATGGCGTCGTCTGGGGAACGGAATTGTGTTTTTTTTTTTCCCCCAAAAAATTTGAAAAATCGCTGCGCAAATACTGTGTGAAAAAAAAAAAATTAAACACCCATCATTTTAATCTGTAGGGCATTTGCTTTAAAAAAATATATAATGTTTGGGGGTAATTTTCTTGCAAAAAAAAAAATAATTTTTTCATGTAAACAAAAAGTGTCAGAAAGGGCTTTGTCTTCAAGTGGTTAGAAGAGTGGGTGATGTGTGACATAAGCTTCTAAATGTTGTGCATAAAATGCCAGGACAGTTCAAACCCCCCCCCCCCCCCCCAAATGACCCCATTTTGTAAAGTAGACACCCCAAGCTATTTGCTGAGAGGCATGTCGAGTCCATGGAATATTTTGTATTGTGACACAAGTTGCGGGAAAAAGACAAATTTTTTTTTTTTTTTTTGCACGAAGTTGTCACTAAATGATATATTGCTCAAACATGCCATGGGAATATGTGAAATTACACCCCAAAATACGTTCTGTTGCTTCTCCTGAGTACGGGGATACCACATGTGTGAGACTTTTTGGGAGCCTAGCCGCGTACGGGACCCCGAAAGCCAAGCACCGTCTTCAGGCTTTCTAAGGGCGTAAATTTTTGATTTCACTCTTCACTGCCTATCACAGTTTCTGAGGCCATGGAATGCCCAGGTAGACACCCCAAGCTATTTGCTGAGAGGTATAGTGAGTATTTTGCAGACCTCACTTTTTGTCACAAAGTTTTGAAAATTGAAAAAAGAAAAAAAAAAATGTTTTTTCTTGTCTGTCTTCATTTTCAAAAGCAAATGAGAGCTGCAAAATACTCACCATGCCTCTCAGCAAATAGCTTGGGGTGTCTACTTTCCAAAATGGGGTCATTTTGGGGGGGGGGGGGGTTGTGCCACCTGGGCATCCCATGGCCTCTGAAACTGTGATAGGCAGTGAAGAGTGAAATCAAAAATTTACGCCCTTAGAAATCCTGAAGGCGGTAATTGGTTTTCGGGGCCCCGTACGCGGCTAGGCTCCCAAAAAGTCCCACACATGTGGTATCCCCGTACTCAGGAGAAGCAGCTAAATGTATTTTGGGGTGCAATTCCACATATGCCCATGGCCTGTGTGAGAAATATATCATTTAGTGACAACTTTTTGTAAAAATTTTTTTGGGTCATTATTCAAGCACTTGGGACAAAAAAAATAATATTCAATGGGCTCAACATGCCTCTCAGCAATTTCCTTGGGGTTTCTACTTTCCAAAATGGGGTCATTTGGGGGGGGGGGTTTGTACTGCCCTGCCATTTTAGCACCTCAAGAAATGACATAGGCAGTCATAAACTAAAAGCTGTGTAAATTCCAGAAAATGGACCCTAGTTTGTAGACGCTATAACTTTTGCGCAAACCAATAAATATACGCTTATTGACATTTTTTTTACCAAAGACATGTGGCCGAATACATTTTGGCCTAAATGTATGACTAAAATTGAGTTTATTGGATTTTTTTTATAACCAAAAGTAGAAAATATCATTTTTTTTTCAAAATTTTCGGTCTTTTTCCGTTCATAGCAAAAAAAAAAAAAACGCAGAGGTGATCAATTACCATCAAAAGAAAGCTCTATTTGTGGGAAGAAAAGGACGCAAATTTCGTTTGGGTACAGCATTGCATGACCGCGCAATTAGCAGTTAAAGCGACGCAGTGCCAAATTGTAAAAAGTGCTCTGGTCAGGAAGGGGGTAAATCCTTCTGGGGCTGAAGTGGTTAAACACGTACTGTAAGGCGGATGGTATATTGCCTGGTTCAACCGACTCAGGGACACCTCTCACCCTTATGTTGTGCCTTCTCCCCCTGTTATCTAAATCCTCCAACTGGTGATTCATCTCAATGAGACGTGCAGAGTGAGAGTCAGTGATTTTATCTAGGCGTGCAATAGCTTTATCTCTCCTCAAGCCCGCCTTCTCTACCCCCTCCATTTTCTTTGATAATGAAAGTACCTCAGCTTTTAGTTCCGTAATGGCTGAAAAAAGGGTGCCCTTGATATCAGCTGCTATTTTCATCATAGCAGTGAGAGTGAGGGGTAGCTCAGAAGCAGGGGCATCCCTTACCTCGTCCTCATCTGCATACTGTGAGTCTTCACTAAACTCATCGTCCCCACGAGGCTGCGCCATCTTGGATTTGGCCTTGAGGCTCCGGGGTTGAGTTTTAAAGATATCCGGGATACTTCTCAAGCCGGATAAGGGTGCGGAGTGGCGAGAGTGGTTGCCGGAGTTGTGGCGTGTGAGTCTGCTCATTTTTGCTGTTAGTGTCGGTGCCGTTTTCGCTGAAGGAGCCGAGGGTCTAGCGAAGCTTCTCTAGTCTGCTGCTATCCTCTCCGCGTGCCAAGCCACGCCCCCAAATTAATTTTTTTATCATTTTTTTCCCACAAATAGAGCTTTCTTTTGGTGGCATTTGATCACCTCTGCGGTTTTTATTTTTTGTTAAAAAAATGTAAAAAGACTAAATTTAAAAAAAAAAAATTATTATTTTTTTTTATATTTTATTATAAAATTTTAAAACCGGTAACTTTTCTCCTTCATTGATGTACGCTGATGAGGCGGCAGTGATGGGCACTGATGGGTGGCAGTATTCGACACTGGGTGGCAATAATGGGCACTGATTGGTTACACTGATTGGCACCACTGGTGGGCATTGATAGGTGGCACTTGTGGGCATTGATAGGTGGCACTGGTGGGCACGTTCAGGTGGCACAGATAAGGCATAATTGCCTTTTCCTCTTCGGGACTGATGTCCCTTGCAGACGAGTCGGTGATCGGCTTTTTTTTTTTCTCACGCTGTCAGCGAGAGGAGAAAAAAAAAAACTATCATTGAACGTTTGTTTTGATCATGTGATCAGCTGTCATTGGCTGACAGCTGATCACATGGTAAGGGGCCGTGACCGGCCCCTTACTCGGATCGGTGATCACCAGAGACTCGGTGATCACAGCGTGCTCGGCGCGTGCACAGGGGAGGCCATCATATGAGGGCCTCCCGGAAATTCAGGTCCGCGCTGTGGCTGTCATTCTATGTAGCTATAGCGCGGATGTCAAGAGGTTAAAGATGGTCGGTGACAGGGGGCACCCCTGGCGAGTCCCATTGGATATGTTAAAGGGTGTGGATAGGAAACCAGCTGAGTATTAAAGCAGAGTTCCACCCAAAAGTGGAACTTCCGCTCAACGGATTCCTCCCCCCTCCGGTGTCACAGTTGGCACCTTTCAGGGGGGAGGGGGGTGCAGATACCTGTCTAAGACAGGTATCTGCACCCACTTCTGGGAATAGACTCCCATGTGAGTCACGCCCCCTCCCGCACTCCCCCGCTGTCTTCTGGGAAAGACACAGGTCCCAGGAGATAGCGGGGACCATTAAGAAAGCGCAGCGCGACTCGCGCATGCGCAGTAGGGAATCAGGAAGTGAAGCCGCAACGCTTCACTTCCTGATTCCCTCACTGAGAATGGCGGCGGCAGCACCCGAGGATCGAGGGATGGTTCGGTCTCGGGTGCCGACATCGCTGGACCCCGGGACAGGTGAGTGACCTTATTTTAAAAGTCAGCAGCTGCAGTACTCTAGGGGTGATTATCCTCTGAAATGAAAATGAATCAACATATAAAAAGGGGGGGAGGACCCAAAGACTTTCTTCATTGAGGATAGACTGGTGAAATACTGGAATTCATATAATAATTATTATCCACATAAATTTTATTAAACACATTGATAGAAAAATATCAAAATACACACCAACCCACAACACATAATCTAAAATAGACTGTACGTCTAGATGAAAGACAGGTGGCCACCAATTCTGGATCACACATTCCACATCGCTCTCACATACACAGTCAGACACACACCGATCCAAATATCTGGTCTGGGAATATGGTCCTGAAATTCCAGGTATGGAAATAAAGTGCAGTTTAGGGATGATGGTTTTTCCAATGAAAGCTTAGTTCACAATGAAGTGAAAAAGTGTCAGTGCTTGTAACAGCAGTAATACCGCCAAAAACTGCAAAAATGCTGCTAGGATTCAGTTGAAAGTTCCCATAGGGGTGTGCACATGGTATTTGTTAAGTGTGGAGATATCCCCGTTTGTAGATAAGAAATAGATAATATGCTGAGCAGTGGGCAGTAAAGAAGTGCTTTGGAGAGGAGATTTGAGACAACTGACAGGTGCTATGAAAGATATCTTGAACACAGTGCCAGAAGGCAGAAATCACTGGTAGTAGATCTTAATAAACATAGGTAAAGTACATCTCACCATCTTATGCCTTCTCTGTATGAACCGTCAAAGCATCCACTGTCTTGTCTCCATTCTAATCATCTCTATCCATGCCGATTGCAAGGGAAGCAAAGGCAAAGTATCCCATGACGTTATTTCCACCCTTGAGCGGGTATAAAGAGTAAAAGGGTCAGAGTCCTATGGCTTCAAAACTTGCAGGTATATATTCACAGTCCCGAACCAAGGCAGCTCCGTGTACCTGGTATCTGTCAGCAAATGGGATGCATGTAGCCGCTCGGGGTAAGCTGTGGGGGGATCGCAGAAATTGGTGGAATTCACCGTGTCTTCACACGGATACTGTGATTCAGATAATGCTTACATGTTCAGCTTGGACACAAGCTTCTTCAGAGCATCAGCTGAGTATACCTGTGCAGATGGGCATGAGCTAAAATAGCTGTTTGTATAGATCCCTTGAAACCAAACTTGGACAATACCGTTTCCATGTAGGTCCAAGGGATCCTGTCGAATGCCTTCTCTGCATCTATAGACAGCAGCAGAGAAGGCGTTTGACTATTTTTAGCATGGTGTATTACATTTATGTTTCTTCTAATTGCATCTGAGGTTTGTCTCCCCTTCACAAATCCCATCTGGTCGCGTTGGATAATTGAGGGAATGATATTTTTTAGTCATTTGGCCAGTAGTTTTCCATATACTTTGATGTCTGGTTTGAGAAGGGAAATTGGTCTAAAGTTGGCTGGTGTATTGGGGTCTTTTCCCGGTTTGGGTAGGATTACTATATGTGCTCTCAGCATCTCTTGGGGAAAAGTTGACGAGTCTGTGGCTTTTTTAAATACTAATCGCATGTGTGGTAGTATGTTTTTAAATGTCTTGAAATATTTGTTGTAGAAACTGTCCGGCCCCCAGGTGATTTACCATTCGGTAGTGTGTTTATAGCTAGTTCTATTTCTTGGGTTGTGAACGGGGCATTTAATTCTTCAAGTTAATGTTTGGAGAGAGATGGAAGTTTTAGTCCCTGTAGGAATTTTTGTTTTTTTCTCTGTGGTTGGTTGAGGCGTGGTGGAAGTTTATATAGTGCGCCGTAATATTCGGCAAATGGATTTGCTATGTCTTGTGGATTGGTGATCTTGTGGTGTAGAGTGGGGTGTTTCAGGTGTGCTATTCTGGATTTCGTACGTGCTGCCTTCAATCTATTTGCCAAGTATTTGCCTGCTCTGTTAGCGTTTGCGTAGTAGTTTAGCTGTAGGTGTCTAAGATGTTTGTCGTATTGTTGGGAGAGGTGTTCTCTCAGATTTTCCCTGAGTTTGGTGAGTGTGTTCGTTAATGTCGCTGTAGGCGATTTTTTTTTTTTTGGGTTTCCATGTTGTGAATTTCGGATGCTATCCGAAATTTACAACATGGAAACCCAAAACAAAAAATTACATTTTGACGAGTAACATTTTTTTTCTTTGGCCCCTAATTGAATAAATATGCCCCTAATAAAGGCCTTTATGGGCGTTCCATAGGATATATGGGTCATTTACTGACGCTGCGTTGTCTAGGAAAAAGTCCTGGAGATGCTGAGAGATTTTTGTGTGGGTTTGGGATTCTTGTAGAAGTTGAACATTACAGCGCCAGATGGGGGATGAAGAGGAGACTCCCTGTTCTTTAACAAACATAGATATTGCAGCATGATCTGGCCATGTAATGACATGTATTTGAGTGGTTTCTACTTGTTGTAAGAGCCACTTACCTGTCAGGAACATGTCAATATGTGAATGAGTGATGTCTATGTGAGAAAAAGGTGTAGTCGTTTTCATTAGCATGAAGGCATCGCCATGCATCAAACAGTTCCTCAGTGTGGAGTAGGGTTGGGAGATTTTCCACAAAAAAAAAAATCGATATAGATATAGATAGATAGATAGATATATATATATATATATATATATATATATATATATATATATATATATATATATATATATCTGCGATTTTCTTAAAACTCGATTCACGATTCGAATCAAGGTTTCTTCTTTTTTTTTTTTTTTTTTTTTTTTTTTTGGACACCACGCTGGTCCTGAAGAGCTGCGGGCAGGAGTTTTTAGGCGAGGCCACGGCTTTGGCCTAGTCCGCGGCGTCCGGCCTCGCGGACCAGGCCGAACCCGCGACCTCACCTAAAAAGTCCCGCCCGCAGCTCCTCAGGACCGGCACGGTGTCAGCGCCGGTCCTGGGGAGCTGCAGGCAGGAGTTTTTAGGCAAGGCCGCGGCTTCGGCCTAGTCCCCGGCCGAAGCCATAGACTAGGCCGAAGACGCGGCCTCGCCTAAAAACTCCTGCCCGCAGCTCTATAGGACCGGCGCGGTGAAAAAAAAAAAAAAACGATTTACTTAAATTTTGAATCGATTTGACCTCTCAACTCGATTCAAGATTTAAATCGATTTTTTCCCCCAGCCCTAGTGTGGAGTAATTCCTGAAGGGATGCCGTGCCATTGGGTTTAGTTGTAGTGGTGTCCAGTGTTGAATTTTTATGGCTATTAGTACTCCTCCTTTTTTGTGGTTGGGTGTACAAGCTAGAAGTATATATGGGTAGTCCTTGTGTGAACAATTTGGAATTTTGTTTAGTTGGAAGTGAGTTTCCTGCACACAGAGAATGTCTGCCTTCTGCTTGCATGCTTTTTTCCACAGTGAAAATCTTTTTGCGGGATGATTTAGACCCCGGGCATTAATTGACAGCCATGTAATAGTCATTGTAGGTGTGATGCATTCTGCTGTATGATTGTGTGGTGTAGGTACTCGCTTTATCTACAGGTGTCACGGAATTTAGGAGACCAGACTGTGTGGACTGCACAGAGGAAGCCAGAAACACATGTAAGTGAAAAATAAGGGTGTTTATTAAATAGGTGACAAGTAAGTGAAATATAAACAGTGTAAAACCAACCACAGACCCACAAACTACAAATAATATATACAAATAACTGGAGATACCGGAATCATAAACAAGCCAGACCGAGGTCGTACACAGGAAATGGGTAAGGACGAGAAACCAATAGGACAGGGAGAGGATGGATGGATAGGCTGCAGGGCAGGGATACAAGGAAATCAGGACACAGGAGGGACAGGTCCAGGATGGGTTCAGGATAGGGATCGGATCAGAAACAGGCTTAAAGTCAGGATACAAGCAGCAAGGTCAGGGCACAGGGAGAAATATACCAAGGCAAGCATGTGAGGGCTTGCCAGGTATTTATAAGGCTGCAGTAATTGACCTCACGTTACACCTGAGCGCAGAGGGTGCTGTCTGCTCCACACTGCCGGAGTACACCTGCTGGTACTACGGCCCAAGGATGCAACAGTGCCACCAGCTGGTGAGTCCTCTTATTACAGGTTCTAGGTGTTGGAAGACACCCGCTGGTGGACACTGGTACTGCGATCCAATAGACCGATAGCGCCACCAACGGGTAAACCTTTTCATGACAGTACCCCTCCCTCAAAGGAGCTTCCTCCAAAGTTTATGGCCTCAAACCGAACAGATGAGGGCACATCAGGCTGGGCATCAGGCACTTTAGACTGGGCAGCAGATACATCAGAGCAGACAGCGGGCTCCGGGTCGTCGAGCTGGGCAGCGGGCTCCGGGTCGTCGAGCTGGGCAGCGGGCTCCGGGTCGTCGAGCTGGGCAGCGGGCTCCGGGTCGTCGAGCTGGGCAGCGGGCTCCGGAACATTAGGCTGAACAGCGAGCACCGTAAGGGCAGGCTGGATCACAGGCACCGGCTCAGCAGGCTGGGTAACGGGCCCCGGCCCAGCGAGCTGGACACCGGGCACTGGTCCAGCAAGCCGAATAACGGGCAGCGGCTTAGCAGACTGGGTAACGGGCAGCGGCTCAGCAGACTGGGTAATGGGCACCGAAACCTCAGGCTGACACATGGGCACCGAAACCTCAGGCTGACACATGGGCACCGAAACCTCAGGCTGACACACCAATATCAAGATATCCGGCTGGAAAGCAGGCAACGAGACACCAGGCTGGAAGGCAGGTACCAAGACATCAGACTGAGAAGCAGGCACATCAGACGGGGAAGTGGAGACATCAAGCTGGAAGGCAGGCACCGAGGCATCAGGCTGGAAGGCAAGCACCGAGACATCAGGCTGGAAGGTGGGCACATCAGACGGGAAGGCAGGCACCAAGATTTCGGGCTGGAAGGCAGACATCAGGACATCAGACTGGAAAGCGGGCACATCAGACTGGGAAGCGGAGACATCGGGCTGGAAGGCAGGCGTCGAGACATCGGGCTGGAAGGCAGGCGTCGAGACATCGGGCTGGAAGGCAGGCGTCGAGACATCGGGCTGGAAGGCAGGCGTCGAGACATCGGGCTGGAAGGCAGGCGTCGAGACATCGGGCTGGAAGGCAGGCGTCGAGACATCGGGCTGGAAGGCAGGCGTCGAGACATCGGGCTGGAAGGCAGGCGTCGAGACATCGGGCTGGAAGGCAGGCGTCGAGACATCGGGCTGGAAGGCAGGCACATCAGACTGGAAAGCAGGCACATCAGACTGGAAAGCAGGCATCGAGACATCAGGCTGGAAAGCGGGCACATCAGGCTGGAAGGCAGGCATCGAGACAGGCTGGAACGCGGGCACATCAGACTGGAAGGCGGGCACTGAGACTTTGGGCTGAAGGGCAGGCATCAGGACATCAGACTGGGAGGCAGGCACATCAGACTGGGAGGCAGGCACATCAGACTGGGAGGCAGGCACATCAGACTGGAAAGCGAGCACCGAGACTTCGGGCTGGAAGGCAGGCATCAGGACATCAGACTGGGAGACAGGCACATCAGACTGGGAGACAGGCACATCAGACTGGGAGGCAGGCACATCAGACTGGGAGGCAGGCACATCAGACTGGGAGGCAGGCACATCAGACTGGGAGGCAGGCACATCAGACTGGGAGGCAGGCACATCAGACTGGGAGGCAGGCACATCAGACTGGAAAGCGAGCACCGAGACTTCGGGCTGGAAGGCAGGCATCGACACATCAGACTGGAAAGCGGACACATTAGACTGGAAAGTGAACACATCAGACTGGAAGGCAGGCACCGAGACATCTGACTGGAAAGCAGACACATCTCACTGGAGGGTAGGCACATCAGGCTGGTAGGCAGGCATCAAGACATCATATTGGAAAGCGGGTACCTCAGGCTGGAAGGTAGGTACCTCAGGCTGGAAGGCAGGCACATCAGGCTGGAAGGCAGGCACATCAGGCTGGAAGGCAGGCACTGAGTTGGCAGGTTTAGGTGGGTCATCAAGTTCAACTGGCATGAGCGCAGGCTGGAACAGGTTGGTTGGTGTGGAGGCAGGTTGGGTTACTGGCAGGATGGTGTGGGTCGGGAAGAACTTTCGTTTCTTTTTTGGTTTAGCCACTGCAGCTTTGTACGTAGGTGCAGGGTTGTAAGAAAAGTATGTAGCTGGGCAAAAGGAGGGTTCTGTGGGGTTGTTACAGGTGGAGGAGAAGAGGCAGGTGGATTAAAGGCAGGATAGGTGCTACACTTGGAGACTGGGTAGTAGTATTTGGTAGGGAGCTGATTAAACTGGGCTGTAGCTGAGGTTGCCATAGGCGACGGGGAGATAGATTTTTGGGAAGGCAGGTGATTAATGGCAGGGCTGGAATGTTGAGGCTTAGCTAAGTGCAGGAGATCTGACCATGTCTGTAGCACAGGTTGAACAAATGCTGATTCACACCCGGCCTGACTAACCAGGGATTACACTGAATGGATGCAATCAGACAACACCTGCTGTGAACAAGCGGAAAAATGTTCCATAAAAAAGGATGGATCATCTTCTAATAACCATACCAGGGATTCAACTTGGCCATAATTGAGAAAAATCATCGCTTCCTTCGGGAATGCATGACAGGGCTGGTTTTGCACATAACTGGATCAGGGGCTGAACATCTTCAAATGACATATACCCTTGAGCCACTAGGGAATGAGCTGATCGGATAGTTTCCATCAGCTGGTCACTAGTCCACCCTTCTAAAATCTGGCGACAATATTCACCATCTTCTGCCAGCAGGGAATAATAACTGATTTCATTGAAATCCATATTAGCAGAACTAACAACCCGGATGGTTCCTCAATGCAGCCACGTCTGGTCAGGGATGGCCTTGGTATACTGTCACGGAATTTAGTAGATTAAACTGTGTGGACTGCACAGAGGAAGCCAGAAACACATGTAAGTGAAAAATAAGTGAAATATAAACAGTGCAAAACCAACCACAGACCCACAAACTACAAATAATATATACAAATAACTGGAGATACCGGAATCATAAACAAGCCAGGCCGAGGTCATACACGGGGAGGTCAGCAGATGGGTAAGGGCGGGAAACCAACAGGACAGGGAGAGGATGGATAGGCTGCAGGGCAGGGATACAAGGAAATCGGGACACAGGAGGGACAGGTCCAGGATGGGTTCAGGATAGGGATCGGATCAGAAACAGGCTCAAAGTCAGGATACAAGCAGCAAGGTCAGGGCACAGGGAGAAAGATATCAAGGCAAGCATGTGAGGGCTTGCTGGGTATTTTATAAGGCTGCAGTAATTGACCTCACGTTACACCTGAGCGCAGAGGGTGCTGTCTGCTCCACACTGCCGGAGTACACCAGCTGGTGGACACCGGTACTACGGCCCAAGGATGCAACAGTGCCACCAGCAGGTGAGTCCTCTTATTACAGGTCCTAGGTGTTGGAAGACACCCGCTGGTGGACACTGGTACTGCGATCCAAGAGACCGATGGCGCCACCAACGGGTAAACCTTTTCATGACAGCAGGGTTTGCTCTGGTATAGTTCAGTGCAATGTGGAGAAGGATATCTGAGGCTAGTTTTCTTAAGTAGATGAGTAGAATTTGCTTCAGATATGGCTGTGTATATCGAGTCAACAACAAAAAGAACAAAGAACATAAAAAGTCAAAATGGAAAACACAAAAAATGGATTTTGTAACGGATCCGCGTGCAGATACACCTGCTACTGGTAATTAGAGGGAAAGAGGAGAAAATAAACTGTTATCTCCTATGACCGGAGACATTCGTGGGTAGTTGTGGGGTTTATTTAAGAGCTTCCACCGGCTCTTTTCTTGTTGGAGCGCTTATGAGATACTACTTGTCACTCATTTTGTATTGATTGTGGTCCTAATGGAGGTGAATGAAGTGAGGCCTGGTCAGGGAGTATGTCCTATTTCTTTAGGGCTGAGATCCCGTCCTCCAAGGTTGAGACTGATGTCGTGACCCGATTGTGGGTGATAGAGAGTGTTGGTGGGTATTTCCACTTATGAAGGATTTTATAATTCCTTAGAACCTTAGTGATTGTCACCAGTTTACGGCGTCGTTGCTATATGCCTGGAGTGGTCAGGGAGTAACCGTAAATTGGCGTATTGCGGGGGGGATGTTATCTGGTTTACGTGACGCTTGCAGTATTTGTTCCTTTACGTGGTAGTAGTGAACTCTCAGCAGTACATCCCTTGGGGTTTCTTCAGGGAGAAAAGATGTTTTGGAGACCCTATGGATTCTGTCCACTATAAGGTCATGTGCTGTCAGCGCTGGCACTAGTGTGGAGAACAGGGTGTGGGCATATTGCAGGAGTTATAAGATGACACAATCGGCGCCACAAGTAAAAAATATTGTGATATTTAAATAAGATAACCTAATAATAAACATGCACAGCTGCTAAACATTCCAAGTGGTACACCACACTAATTTCAAAATGGATAGTAAATAAATAAATGTAGCGCTATGTGTAAAATTATAAATATAAAGTGCAAATCTCTAAAATAAATCCTACATATAAATGAATAGTCCATAAATTGAAAAAATGAAGAAACAAAACATGAAAAACTCTTCTTGTGATCAGTGTATCCACACAATTCCACCACAGTGATTGTTTGTCCTCAAAAGGAGTGCATACCACCACCAGTAAAATTGCGCACTCACCTCCCAGATGAGTCAAAACTCATATACGGATCTCCCCACGAGCTCTTTACTCTCACTTCCTCTTCCCAATCAGTGGTGGGTAATCCAGATTTTCTAAATGGTAACTCAGCTCATTACTATCCAAAGAAGCAGATCATCTCCCAGCTTGGCTCAAGATTCCATGAGTTCAGGACGTGTCTATATATACATATGAAGTACGCTGTTTTGTATTAAAAATTTGAATAGTAATTTTAAATCAATTTAGTCCCGTATCAGGTTTTTACTGCTACAGTGCCTTGAAAAAGTATTCATACCCCTTGAAATTTTCCATATTCTGTCATTTTATAATGAAAAACGTAAATGTATTTTTTTTTTTTTTTTTAATAAATTTTTATTAAAGGAAATAAGTACAAAAATAAACAGTTATGTCACAAACTGAGTACAAACATTATGAGGAAGCAAAGTCAATTTCAATACTCGGAAATTTACAATGAGTTTCCAGAAGCCAGAGATACATTAACCAGTTCTGTGTATTCAAAAAGGAGGGTGAGAATTAATGTAGTGGTTGAGTAGAAAAGAGGCTTCTTTCAATGTAAACATAGAACTCAAGATATAAGATCAAGGTGAAAAATCTTGCTTCAGTTAGAAAAGAAAAAAAAAAATGATAAAGCAAGCAGAAAACATGGAATACATAAAATTAGATAGTAGAAGAGAAAATAAAAAGAGAGAAAGGGGATAGTGAATAGAATAGAAAGTAAGATGGGAAGGGAGAGGGTAAGGGGGGAGTGCTGGCATTCATGTACAAAATGTTGAGTTATCAAAATTTTTGGGTGATAATGTATAAATAATAAATTTATGAGATTTGCATTATGATATCCTTATATAAGGGGGTGGACTGAAATATTATCCAAGGAGCCCAAGTGGCTGAGTGTTTTTCTGAAGTGCCTTTGATGTTATGAGTAATGCTCTCCATTAGTTGAACTTCATCAACCTTCTGCAGCCAGGACCTAATAGGCGGAATTGTCGCTTGGCCCCAAAAGGCGGGTATTAAGGCTTTGGCTGTGTTCAAAAGGTGAGGAATGAGTGAACGTTTATATGAGCCTATGGAAGTTTTAGAGGCATGGAAAAGGATAGTCCATGGGTCCATGGGTAGGTTGACCTCCGAAATCTGTGAGATCAAATTGCAGATGGCTATCCAATAGGGGCGAATGAGTGGGCAAAACCACCAGATATGTGCATGAGTGGCTTTGTTCCCACAGTTCCTCCAGCACAATGGGGAACTGGCAGGGAACATTTGGTGAAGTCTAACGGGGGTGTAATGCCACCTAGTGAGTAGTTTATAATTGACCTCTGCCATTTTAGAAGCAAGGGAGGAGGTGTGGGCCAGTTGTAAGATCCTATCCTTTAGATTGTCTGAAATGGGAGAATCCAGATCAGCCTCCCACTTCGCCAGGAAGGGTGGGAACCCAGGGTTTTGGAGGGCAATAATGGCTCTATAAAATAGAGAAATGCTATGTAAGGGAGGGTCTTTTGGGTAGAATATTTCTTCTATTCGATTTAGGTCTTGCAAACTTCTAAGTGGGTGAGGGAGAGAGCTCAAGAAACATTGCAATTGATGGTATCTCCATTTGTCGAGAAACGAGGCAGGTTTGGGGTCAATAATCAAATGTAATGGTTTTAGTGTGTTGCCACAGAGGACATGATGTAGTAAGAGAGGTTCTCTCGGTCTCCAAGATTGGAAACCGGTATCTAATAAGCCTGGTAAAAAATATTTGTGATTAAGGAGAGGTGTTAAAGGAGAGTTATACCCCCATGAGAATTTTTTATGTAGGGCGTCCCATATATCTAGTGAGGATATAGTGAGTGTTGAGGTGGATCGGTCAAGATTTCTGTAGGAGCGGGGTATCCAAGGGACCACTGAGAGATCAGCGCCGCTCAAAAGGTATTCAAGTTGAACCCATAATTTTGAGTCAAGGGCATACTTCCAATCGGCCACCCTAGAAAGTACAACCGCCTGATAATATGCCTTAAAATTAGGTAGTGCCAATCCCCCGGATACCTTGGGGCGAAATAATATTTCTCTAGATATCCTGGGGTGACTGTTCCTCCAAACAAACCGGGAGATCATAGTTTGTAAAATAGTAAAGAACCCCGCTGGAACCCCTAGTGGGAGCATTTGGAAAAGAAAGAGTATGCGGGGCAATATGTTCATTTTAATAATATTTACTTTACCTAACCAGGTGTGAGATAAACTAGACCATTTTCGTAAATCTTCCCTAATCCTGTTAAGCAGGGGGATGTAGTTATGCCGGAAAAGGGAATGGAGGTTGGGGGTGAGATAGATACCTAGATATTTCATATGTTTTGGTTCCCATTTAAAGGGAAAGAGAGGTTTCAGGGAAGTCACCTCGGATTGGGGGAAGTTAATGTTCAAAATTTCCGACTTGGATAGGTTAATTTTGAAGTTAGAGATTGACTGAAAGGTGGAGAATGCCGACATTAGGTTAGGTATTGAGATGCGGGGTTGCTGAATAAAAAATAGTATGTCGTCAGCATATGCTGCGTATTTATGGGAGCTTTTACCAACTCGAATGCCCCGAATATCAATATTGTTCCTAATTGTCGCTAAAAAAGGTTCCAAGGTAATAGCGAAAAGGAGGGGGGACAGGGGGCATCCCTGTCTTGTACCATTATGTAAAGCAAAAGAGTCGCTCAACGTCCCATTAATTCTGATTTGTGCTGTGGGGTTAGAGTATAGGGATAAAATACGGTAGAACATCTTAGGACCCAATCCGAAATGTCTCAATGTCATTCTAAGATAGTCCCAATCCACCCTATCAAACGCTTTTTCAGCATCAGTAGAAAGGAGTAGGGTGGGCTGGGCGCTTCTCTGAACATACTGAATTAGGGAAATCGCTCTGAGGGAATTGTCTTTTGCTTCTCTATTGGGAATGAAACCTGATTGGTCTTTGGAAATCCAGTTTGGCAGTAGGGGGAGTAAGCGATTTGCCATTACTTTGGCAAATAATTTAATATCAGTATTTATTAATGAAATTGGCCTATAACTATTACAGAGGGTAGGGTCTTTATCAGGTTTGGGAATGACAGTAATGTGAGTGAAGAGGGATTCTGGGCGTAAGCCTGAGGACTGAGAAACTGAATTTGCATAAGCTGTGAGACGGGGAAGTAGAATATCACTAAATGTCTTGTAGTATAGAATAGTGAACCCGTCTGGTCCGGGTGCTTTTCCAGAGGGAGTAGACTTCAGAGCAGCTTGGAATTCCTCTACCGAGAAGTCTGCCTCCAATTCTTTAAAGATGGATGCAGGTAATTTAGGTAGTTTAGCTTCTTTCAAATAGGAGAGCATGCGACTACGTCTCTCTTTCTGAGACAAAGAGGACAAATCATTTTTGACGCAGTATAGATCTGCATAGAACTCCTTGAAAGCCTTAGCAAAGTCTGGGGTTGCATGAGCGAGCTCTCCTGATGATAGTTTAATTTTGGGAATGAAGGACTGCATTTGTTTAGCTTTTAATGACCTAGCCAATACCCTACTTGGTTTGTTTCCCCATTCATAGTATTTCTGTGATAGGCGTTGGAATTTTCTCTTAGTGTCTAAATTAAGAAGAGACCTCAATTCCTCACGTTTAAGTGTGAGGGATTGGAGGTGCTCACTATGGAGAGAGAGAGTTTATGTTGCTTGTCTAGAGCCGCTATTTGTTGTAAGACCTGCTCGAGTCGCTGACCATGCTCCCTTTTCAATCTAGCCCCAAGTTCGATAAACCGTCCTCTAATAGTGACCTTATGAGCCTCCCAGACAATGGATGGAGAGGTATCGGAGGGTTTGTTTTCCTTGAAATATTGTGAAAGATGAGAGGACATTATGGAAACCTCGGCTTCGTTAGTAAGAAGGGAGTCGTTGAGTTTCCAGTTATTAGCGCGGCGTGCTAGGGAAGGCATAGTCAGCGTAATCGAGACAGGTGCATGGTCTGAGATAGTTGCGGTACCTATGTGAGCAGACCGTAAAAGGGGGAGGTGAAAATGATCCAGGAATATATTGTCAATTCTGGAGTACGAGTGATGTGTTGTGGAGAAATGTGAGAAATCTCTCTCTTTGGGATGAAGGAGGCGCCAGACATCCATTAGTTGGAGGTCCAGAAGTCTCTTTTTGACAAATTTCAGGCGTTTAAAGGAAATATTAGATCTTCCTTGGGACGTGTCCATTATTGGGTCTAGGGACATGTTGATATCACCTGCTAAAATGGTAAGACCTTTGGCAAAATGTGATAATTTGGTTAGGATTTTTGAAAAAAAGGTAGGTTGATTTTGGTTTGGGCAATAAACGTTTGCGAGGGTACATTGGGTATTACCGATGAAACCCTGGAGAAAAAGGAAGCGGCCCGAGTCATCAGCTAGCATGTCAGACAAACGAAAGGGCACGCTTCTGCTAAACCCAATGGCCACTCCCTTAGCTTTGTTAGTGTCAGATAAGCTATAGTACCATTGTGGAAAATGGGGTGAGGTCAGTTTAACCGTTGTTGTATGGGTTAGATGTGTTTCCTGAAGAAAAGCAATAGAACATGCGGCTTGTTTTAGTTCACGGACTGTTTGGTGCCGTTTGGCTGCGACATTAAGACCTCTAACATTGTATGATAGAAGTTTCAATGTAGTCATTGTTACATCTAGGTAGGATCTTTCAGCCTATGCTTCCATGTATGCCAGCAGGGGAAAGGGAGGGGGGGAAGGAAGAGGAAGAAGAGAGAGTGAAGTAAAGAATAGAAAAAAAGAGAAGAAGGAAAAAATGAACACATAAAGAAATCATACACATGAATTAAAGAACTTTTGGGAAACGTATGAATAACACGCAGAAATCTGCAGTGTTCCCATTGGGGAAGGAGAGAACGAGCGACCATCCGAAACCTTAAGCAAGGATTGGATAAAATAACTTTTAGGGTCGCACGCATTCGCCAACCCCAGAAGGAGGGGGGGGGGCGGATTATGTCGTAGGGGAGGAGCAATATAAGAAACGCGCCCCAACAACACACGGCCCGTAATAGATAATCAACTTGTAATTAAAGATAAATAATTAGTTCCAGCTAAATAAAAATAAGAAGTTATGTGGGCAGGAACAGAAATCAACTTAAACAATGAAATTCCTACTGGGCAGCATAAGTTGTAGACCATTACTAATGCGGCAACAAAACAACAATAAAAACATAAAAGAAAAAACAGTGGTCTAACTAGTCATAAGTCAGAGTTTACCAAAAATAGTCAGGTAAGTGTACGTAAATTTTGCATCTGAAATCTGACTTGGCTCCAATTTTCTGTAGGAAAGTAAGCATCTGTACTGGTGGAATGTGGTTGAATGAAAGAAAAAGAAAAACAAAGGAACAAGTTTGCGCAATTCAACCATCCTTTTGTGCAGAGCCTGGGAGAGAGGAGCGACTTGCCTTTGAAGGGGTTTTTCTCCAAACTGAATCTGCAAGATTTGAGAATTTAGGAATGGAGTCCTGCCAACCTGGGAGTTCCAAGGGCGGAAGATCGAGAGCTTGCAAGAAGGTTTTGAGTTCCTCCGGGAACCTTAATGTGTGGGATCGGCCATTTTTTGTAGCAATCAGGCAGGCTGGGAAGCCCCATCTGTATGTGATCCCATCCGTACGCAAAAGGTCAAGGAGCGGCTTTAGAGCTCTGCGACGATCTAAGGTATCTTTGGAGATGTCTGGGAATACGGTGATGGTTGCCCCGTCGAAGTCTATGCTTGGCAGGCCCCGCATCTTCATCATAATTGCATTTTTATCTTCAAAGTAATGCAAGCGACAGATAACGTCTCTAGGTTGTTCAGAGTTAGCACTGCGGGGTCTCAGAGCCCGGTGAACCCGGTCAAAGCGGAGTGGTGCGGTGACCGGATTACCCATAATGGTGTTGAAAATGCCCCGTATTGATGGTTCTAGGTCACTATCTCTAGTGGCCTCAGGTAGGCCTCTGACCCGTATGTTGTTTCTACGATTGCGGTTCTCGAGGTCTTCGAGCTTGTATAAGGAGGCCCGATGAGCAAATGCTAGCTGGGTAACAGTGCCCTGCAGTTCTTTAATGGCTAGAGCTTGTGAGTCTTGCCGTTGCTCCGTCTCCTCTACTCTGACCAAGATGTGAGACATGTCCGTTCTAACTGCAGTTATCTCTTTTTTAATAGACTTTTCCAAGTTATGAAACATACCTGCAAGTTCTTTTTTAAGACCGCTCATCAGCGTAGACATTTCGGAGCCAGCGGGGGAACCAGGGTCATCCATGAGATCCGAGCAGTATGAGGAGGCCGGAGAGCTTCCCCTCACAGAGGCAACGTGAGATGAGGGAGAGGCGCTTAGTCTCGAGGTTCGGGCCTGATTGCCGCGTGCGTTAGCCAAATATTGTTGAATAGAGCCTGCAGATATTGAATTAGACAGTGATCTCTTACCAGATCTTTTACCTGCTGCAGAGCGTGATTTAGTTGATTTGGAAGGCATAGCTGGAACTAATAGGCCGGTGGTCGTGTGGGGCACCTCTCACTTACATTTGCTCAGTGTCAGTCATATTTCCAACACAATATGGTAGTTTGTAGAGACTTTCGCAAAAAACAAAAGAAAAAAAGAAAGTTGCGGGTATTGAAAGTCCCACCTCAGCCACAGAGAGAGGGGAGATCTGATTGAAGCTGAGTCTAGATGAACAGATGCTTGGGCTGCAGTGAGCAAGTGGAGGCACAGATGTGGGTAGGGAGCAGTTGGAGTACAAAGATGGCCGCCGACCTCCGGAGGTAGGCCGGAGCCGCGGACTTTCCTGACGGTCCAGGCCGGCCAGGTGGGCACCGATAGCGCGGAGGCCTCGGGCGGCTTCTTTTGGGCCAAATTACAAGATTTTAATTAGTTAGAGCAGTCTCTGTACTGATGGGAGGTCGACCGAGTGATAAATGGTAGGGAATCACGGTATTCACCGCTGTTTAAAAGGTATGATAGGTCGGGGCGGTAGGCCGCAGGATGGCGTCAAACCCCCGGAGGTCGGCGTGTCAGAGGAGGGATCTCCGGGTAGTGGTTACTGGAGCGGGGGGATCTCGAGTGCGGACGGCCACGCAGCCAGGGTTCCGTGCAGGAGCCTCTCGGAGGTCACCGGTACGGAGCAGCAAGAAAGCAGGAGGCTCCGAGTCCCAGATAGGCCCCAAGATGGCGGCGGGCGTCCGAGGCTCGGACTGAATTGTAGGCCCCGAGCCGCTTCTAAGTGCCAAGTGGGTAAAATATACCCCAGGGGCCGTAGCAAAGTGTGTCCAGATGCTCCTGAGACTTAAAAAGTGCTCCAATGTGTTGAGGAGGGGTAGGGATGGCGTTGGATGTAGGCAGCCTAGACGGAGCTAGAGCAACACGCGTCCTCTCTGTTGAACGTCCGGACACGCCCCCCCCACGTAAATGTATTTTATTGGGATTTTATGTAATGGACCAACAGAAAGTGGCACATAATTGTGAAGTGGAGGGAAAATGATAAATGGTTTTCAAATTTTTTTACAAATAAATATCTGAAAAGTGTGGTGTGCATTTGTATTCAGCCCCCTGAGTCAATACTTTGTAGAACCACCTTTCGCTGCAATTACAGCTGCAAGTCTTTTTGGGGATGTCTCCACCAGCTTTGCACATCTAGAGAGTTACATTTTTGCCCATCCTTCTTTGCAAAATAGCTCAAGCTCTGTCAGATTGGATGGAGAGTAGGGTTGTCCCGATACCACTTTTTTAGGACCGA
The DNA here is from genome assembly GCF_042186555.1 of Aquarana catesbeiana. Taxonomy (NCBI): domain Eukaryota; kingdom Metazoa; phylum Chordata; class Amphibia; order Anura; family Ranidae; genus Aquarana; species Aquarana catesbeiana. The sequence goes on from NC_133333.1 coordinate 179,761,382, forward strand.
GTACAAGTACCGATACTTTTTTCAAGTACTCGCCGATACCGATACTTTTTTTTTAATGTCACGTGACAGGTTTTTTTTTTGCTATTTTTTTTGGGGGGGGGGGGTGAACGTTGTATGTGTGTGTGTTTGTTTTTATTTTACAATTTTTATTTTTTACAATAATATTTTTTATTCTTTATTGTTTTTTTTTTTTTTTTTGTTTTTTTTAATCAGCCCTTTTGGGGGGCTTTGGTGAGATATCAGGGGTCTTAACAGACCTCTGATATCTCCCCCTTGAGACAGAGAAAGAGACAGAGGATAAAGATTCCCCAGTCCCTTTCTCTGCAGCGTCAGCTGCACTGAGAATGAATGGAGAGAAGACAGCGGCTCCTCTCCATTCATAAACTGACACATTGTAATCACAGGAGATTACAATGTTTCAGTTATATGAATGGACAGAGTCAGCTGACTCTATCCATACACAAAGGAAGGAGGAGGGGGACGGAGGAACTGAGGGGGAGAACAGAGGGGACAGATAAGGAGAGAGGAACAGAGGGGATAGATAAGGAGAGAGGAACGGAGGGGGAGAACGGAGGGGGACAGGTAAGGAGAGAGGAATGCAGGGGACAGCGGAGAGGCACAGAGGAAAGGAGGGGGCATGGAGAAGGATGCAGTGACAGTCAGCTGTGAGCGATCACCGCTGTATGTCACTAAAGCTGGTGAAAGCCGCTGGGGGAGAATCTTGTAACTCCCCCACGCGCCGATCACAGCTGTCCTCTAGGTATCGGGGGAAGCATCGGGAGCATTTGCCCGAGTACAAGTACTTGGGCAAGTGCTGTAGTGACCCAAGATCCGCCCCGCTATGGTTCCCTGGGAGTGCAAAACAAGTAAAGTTGCCTGGATAAGCAGTAACTGCCGGAGGTATCTGAGGTCCCTGTACTGGGGGAAACAACAAACTCAACGTGTGACAGGTAGAATTTGTTTCAGATTTATAGCTCTTATTATACAACCACAACATACATTTAAAACCTTCTGGATCTGTATTGTGATCTAGAGGAAAAGGGGTTGGTGGGGATGTGAAAAACAAACTCGTGTGAGGAAATCACACTAACAAAAAGGTGTAGGAATGTGTTTACCTTGGAACTCATGAAAAAATCGTGGAAACCAGTGTGTAGGGATCTGAAGAGTGAAGTGAGGTGTGGACTCCACCAGCATGCAGTCCTAATGGCCAAAGAGCGCCGCGGTATGCCGCCAACGCTACGCTGTGTTATGAGGAGGAGGGAAGAGAGGGGCAGCGCCGCCAACCGGACGCCTGACGTCACTCAGTGGTCGGCGCTCAGCACCATTCCCTCGTGTCAAAACGCCGTTGGAAAGAACATGCACAAAGGCGTGTGGCGTCATCACGCCGCCGCATGTCAGCATGCAGCATCGACGTGACGCCGCACGCTGGGCGCATTAAGCGTGGCGTCGATGTGTGGGTAGCGCCGCCCCTTAGCAAATGGAGGGAGGTGGAGGGAGGGGCCACACTGCACATCACAGCTCCTGGGGATGCAGGACCCAGGCGCCCACAGCTGAAATAAAATAATAAGCAAGTTAGCCATAGAATCCAAAGTATCAAGCAGGAGTCACAATTAGGGTTGTCCCGATACCACTTTTTTAGGACCGAGTACAAGTACCGATACTTTTTTTCAAGTACTCGCCGATACCGAATACCGATACTTTTTTTTTTTTTAAGTCACGTGACAGTGTTTTTTTTTTTTTTTTTAACAGTGCTTTTTTTTTGGGGGGGGGGGGAATAGGGTTGAACGGTGTATGTGTGTGTGTTGTTTTTTTTTTTTTTTTGTTTTTTTTTTTAATTTACAATTTTTATTTTTTACAATAATTTTTTTTAATTCTTTATTGCAATATGTGTGTGTTTTTTTTTTTTTTTTTATTAGCCCTGTTGGGGGGCTTTGGTGAGATATCAGGGGTCTTAACAGACCTCTGATATCTCCCCCTTGAGAAAGAGACAGAGGATAGAGATTCCCCAGTCCCTTTCTCTGCAGCCTCAGCTGCACTGAAAATGAATGGAGAGAAGACAGCGGCTTCTCTCCATTCATAAACTGACACATCGTAATCACAGGAGATTACAATGTTTCAGTTATGTGAATGGACAGAGTCAGCTGACTCTGTCCATTCACAAAGGAAGGAGGAGGGGGACGGCGGAACGGAGGGGGACAGAGAAGGAGAGGGGAACGGAGGGGACAGCGGAGAGGCATAGCAGAACGGTGGGGACAGCGGAGAGGCATAGCAGAACGGAGGGGACAGCGGAGGGGGACAGAAAAGGAGAGAGGAACGGAGGGGACAGCGGAGGGGGACAGGAAAGGAGAGAGGAACGGAGGGGGACAGCGGAGGGGGACAGAGGAACCTAGTCTGATACCTGGACACTCAGGGATGATTGGTGCGGCGGTGGGGGAAGTTATAATCATGATCTCCCTGTGTGGCTTTCAATAAAGCAGCTGACTTCTCCTCCTCTGTGCTCCTCCGGTCCCCCCTGTCCCCCAGGGACTGGGGAATCTCTATCCTCAGTCCCTTTCCATGTCTCAAAGGGGAGATGTCAGGGGTCTGTTTAGACCCCTGACATCTCACCAAAGCCTAGCTACCCCTGAACAGGGTTGAATTAAAAAAAAAAAAAAAAAAAAAAAAAAAGAAAACATTGTAATAAATATTTTAAAGTAAAATTGTAAAAATAATAAAAATAAAATATTAAAAAAAAAAAGCGTATGGTACATCAATCTATGCAAATGTATCATAAAATCATATGGTTGGTACACAAAACTTTCAATAAATAAAGAGCGATAAAGAAAAAACATAATACAATGATAGCATTGCCCATATATAAATAATGTCTAAGGCCAAATACCCAGTTTTGGATACCACATCTTAAAAGAGCATAGCTGTTTAGGATTGCAATATATTAGAACACGTGTCAGTGCTGTCTGTGCCCAGTTAGTGAGATTTACCTTCTCTGTTTGTCTTGTTAAAGTGGAGCTCCACCCGAAAGGGGAAGCTCTGCTTGTTTGCCTCCACTGCCATATTTAGCACCTTTCAGGGGGGACTGGGTACCTGTTTTTTTCAGGTACCCGTCCACACTTCTGGAAGACCTCGTCACGGCGAGGTCCCCTGGAAGTTCGGTACCCTCTCCTCCTTCCATGGCCGCTGGGCCTATCAGAAAGCGCAGCGCGCTTCGTGCATGCGCAGTAGGGAACTGGCTGTAAAGCCGCAAGGCTTCACTGCCTGTTTCCCTTACAAGAAATGCCATTAGCAGCACCCGAGTGCCGATTTAAAAATTGGCTGGGGTGCTGACATTGTGGGATCCCTGCACAGGTAAGTGTCCTAATAATAAAAGTCAGCAACAGTATTTGTAGCTGCTGACTTTTCATTTTTGGAGGGGGCTGGAGCTCCGCTTTAACTGTTATCACAATAAGTTAAAGTGAAAGAAAATCTAATTTTGGATTATGCCCAGAACAGAGATGGAGGGTAAATCTTTCAATGGGAACACTAGTTCTGATGACCCTGAATTGTCTACTGTTAGGCCTCTCACATGACTGTTTAGATGCAGCCAGATTTTTTTAGCTGGAATGACCATGGCATGCTAATAGCAGCAACCGCTCAGCCTATGTAAACGAATGAAAGGCTGGCAGCGGCTGCCACTGTTCGCATGTAGCTGCACACAAAGCAGTTACCTGCAGTTAAGGATTGATGTCTGAGCCTGGATGCAGTCAGCTGCATGCAGGCTTGGACATCTGTTCCTTACCGCAGGTGAGCTGTATTGATTTGTACCACTTACAGTGAGACTATGTTTTATCAGTGTTGCATATCTCACACTTTGGGAACCACTATTATAGCCGAAAACAACAACGGCAGACTGCTCTGACAGCGACCCTGTCAGTTGCATAAAAAAAATAGCTAAGTTCCAGTCCCTTACAAAAGAAGAGCTACTATACACCCCTCTGCCATGTCCCATGTTTAATACTTTTGGTCTGTTCATATAATGCAGCCTCCAGCAGACTCTTTAGCAATTGACACTTGTGGGAGCGTCAGATGCCTGTGTCCCCAGTTGTGTGCTGTGGTCCTATTCTCCAACCCCCACCTTCCCAGAGGAAGGGACTACAGTGTACTGAGGTGCACAAACGTACGTGACACTCCCAGAAATTTTGACTGCTGAAGTGTCTGATGGAGGCTGTAGCACTTGAAAAGAATGAAGGTAATAGACGTGAGCAGAGGTGAGATGACATCTTTAATGTAAGGGGGAAAAAAAGTCTGGTGATTTTTGCCTAGTTTTTGACATTCTTATAGAAAATTGATAATGTTTTTCTCGCCTTCCTGTTTTCAGAGCTTTTGTACCATATTTGGTTTATGCTTTTCATAATGGCATAAAAACTAATATTTTACTTTGCTTGACTTAGACATCTGCTAAGCATAAGTAATACTTTCTAGTGAGAAAGAAATGGCTTAAAGTGTGACTCCACTTTAAAAAAAAAAACAAAACAATCCAATCTGGGGGATCTACGTACATTGCAAGTATTAAAAAAGTATTAAAAAAAAACAACCTGTTTCTGTTCTGGGTGCATGTGCCGGTGACATCACCGGCTACATGAAGTGTGAATACCTCCTAAACCATGCCACCGTGTGCCATTTACGTATACAGCCATGGGGCGTGGCCATCATCCGGACGCCCCGCTCCCTTGTGACGTCACCGCCCGGGGCATGATTAGGCGGAATTAAACAATACCAAACTGCCTGTTTTTTCCAAACTGGAAAAATCACAATATATGGTGTTTGAAACTGGTCCATATATTAGATATTATTTAGCTTTTTTTCTCAAAATATGGCATGATATCAAATGCCTCATCTTTAAAAATACTTTGAAAGCCTCAAAAATTGCTCTATTTTGAAAAGTGTTATTTTGCAAATGTTTTGAACATTTGTAATTCAAGTTTTTATATTATACTATTAATATATATTAATATATTATATATATATATATATATATATATATACATACATACATACATACATACATACATACATACATACATACATACATACATACACTATATTACCAAAAGTATTGCACGCACATGAACTTTAATGGCATCCCAGTCCTAGTCCGTAGGGTTCAATATTGAGTTGGCCCACACTTTGCAGCTATAACAGCTTCAACTCTTCTGGGAAGGCTGTCCACTATGGGAATGTTTGACCATTCTTCCAGAAGCGCATTTGTAAGGTCAGGCACTGATGTTGGAGAGAAGGCCAGTCTCCACTCTAATTCATCCCAAAGGTGTTCTATGGGGTTGAGGTCAGGACTCTGTGCAGGCCAGTCAAGTTCCTCCACCCCAAACGCTTTCATCCATTTCTTTATGAACCTTGCTTTGTGCACTGGTCCAAATCATTTGATGGAGGGGGGATTATGGTTTGGGGTTGTTTTTCAGGGGTTGGGCTTGGCCCCTTAATTCCAGTGAAGGGAACACTTAAGGCATCAGCATGCCAAGACATTCTGGACAATTTCATGCTCCCAACTTTGTGGGAACAGTTTGAGGATGGCCCCTTCCTGTTCCAATATGACTGCGCACCAGTGCACAAAGAAAAGTCCCTAAAGACACGGTTGAGCGAGTTAGGGGTTGGGGAACTTGAGTGTTATAGCTGCAAAGTTGGGCCAACTCAATATTGAACCCTATACCCTATTGACTAAGACTGGGATGCCATTAAAGTTCATGTGCGTGTACAGGCAGGCGTCCCAATAATTATGGATATATATATCTATCTATCTATCAGTATCTCACAAAAGTGAGTACACCCCTCACATTTTTGTAAATATTTAATTATATCTTTTCATGTGACAACACTGAAGAAATTACACTTTACATTGTAGCAAAGTAGTAAGTGTACAGATTGTATAACAGTGTCAGTTTGCTGTCCCCTCAAAATAACTCAACACACAGCCATTAATGTCTAAACCGCTGGCAACATAAGTGAGTACACCCCTAAGTGAAAATGTCCAAATTGGGCGTAATTAGCCATTTTCAATCCCCGGTGTCATGTGACTCGTTGGTTGGTGTTACAAGGTCTCAGCTGTGAATAGGGAGCAGGTGTGTTTAAATTTGGTGTTATTACTCTCACTCTCTCATACTGATCACTGGAAGTTCAACATGGCACCTCATGGCAAAGAACTCTCTGAGCATCTGAAAAAAATAATTGTTGCTCTACATAAAGATGGCCTAGGCTATAAGAAGATTGCCAAAACCCTGAAACTGAGTTGCAGCACAGTGGCCAAGACCATGCAGCGGTTTAACAGTACAGGTTCCACTCAGAACAGGCCTCGCGATGGTTGACCAAAGAAGTTCTGTGCACGTGCTCAGCATCATATCCAGAGGTTGTCTTTGGGGAATAAACATATGAGTGCTGCCAGCATTGCTGCAGAGGTTGAAGGGGTGGGGGGGGGGGGTCAGCCTGTTAGTGCTCAGACCATACGCCGCTCACTGCATCAAATTGGTCTGCATGGCTGTCGTCCCAGAAGGAAGCCTCTTCTAAAGATGATGCACAAGAAAGTCTTCAAACAGTTTGCTGAAGACAAGCCTAAAACAAAGGACAAGACTAAGGACAAGGATTACTGGAACTGTCCTGTGGTCTGATGAGACCAAGATAAACTTATCTTGGTTCAGATGGTGTCAAGCGTGTGTGGCGGCAACCAGTTGAGGAGTATAAAGACAAGTGTCTTTCCTACAGTCAAGCATGGTGGTGGAAGTGTCATGGTCTGGGGCTGCATGAGTGCTGCTGGCACTGGGGAGCTACCGTTCATTGAGGGAACCAGGAATTCCAACATGTACTGTGAGATACTGAAGCAGAGCACAATTCCCCTCCCTTCGGGACTGGGCCGCAGAGTAGTATTCCAACATAACGACCCCAAACACACCTCCAAGATGACCACTGCCTTGCTAAAGTAGCTGCGGATAAAGGTGATGGACTGGTCAAGCATGTCTCCAAACCTAAACCCTATTGAGCATCTGTGGGGCCTCCTCAAACGGAAGGTGGAGGAGCACAAGGTCTCTAATGCCTCGTTTCCACTGAGCGGATCGGTTTGGTTCAGTTCGGTACGGTACGCTATTTTGGGTGTTTCCATTATGAAAGCGGCCCATACAACCAAACCGTACCGTTCCATTCAGGGTCCTGCTTCAGATGTGGGGCCATAGAAAATTGAACGGTTCGGTTAGGGCGGAGCTACGATACATTCCACTGATTGGCTGACAGAAAACTCTCTGCTGTGCTATGCTGAGGCATTTTTTCTAAACCCTGTATGGCCCCTTGTGGTCCCACTTGCAGTGGAAACGCTCACCTAAATAGACCGGACCATTCTAGGCCATTCAAACTGTACCGACCCGAACCGATCCGCTCAGTGGAAACGAGGCATAACATGCACCAGCTCCGTGATCTCGAAGAGGACTCCAGTGGCAACCTGTGAAGCTCTGGTGACCTCCATGCCCAAGATGGTTAAGGCAGTGCTGGAAAATAATGGTGGCCACACAAAAATTGTACATTTTCACTTAGGGGTGTACTCACTTTTGTTGCCAGCGCTTTAGACATTAATGGCTGTGTGTTGAGTTATTTTGAGGGAACAGCAAATTTACACTGTTAGGCTCGGTTCACACTACTGCGACTTGGGATCCGACTTGTCAAACCTCAAGTCGCCCCAAGTCGCTTGACATCAGAAATTCCATTCAAGTTAATGAGAGCCGTCTTAATGTACGCTACTGAAGTTGCTCCCACTTCAGAAAAGGTTCCTGTACTACTTCAAGGCGACTTCTAGGTGACTTGTACCCATAAATTTCAATGGAAGTCACCTACAAGTCGGATCGTGGTTTATAGTGAAGCGACTTAACAGGAAGAAGAAAAGATTTTACCCAGGTACTCTCCACTGCAGGCAGCCCTGTCCTTCCCACAGAGTACTTCCTGAATGCCGTTATCTCTGTGTATACTAGTGAACAACCTGTATACACAATGTCGACCAGAGCCCACAGGGAAGTCCATCACAGAGAGCCAGTTGAGTCCTTAAGACTTGTGAAGCAGCGTCCCTGTATCTACGACAAGACTGATCCGAACTACAAGGATCAATATAAGAGGGACAGTGCCTGGCTGGAGATCTGTCGACTGACTATCGAGAATTGGGACACATTGATGACGACCGAACGTAGTGACAAATGTAAGTTTAACATTTTATTTAATTTATGTCTGTTATCCATGTGTTGTGCAATTAAGGCACTGACATACTTGACTAGGCATGGGGGGAATTGTAGTTCTGGAACAACTGGAGGTCCAGAGTAAGGCCCCTTTCACACTGGGGCGGTTTGCAGGTGCTATTGCGCAAAAAATAGCGCCTGCAAACCGACCTGAAACTGCCGCTGCTGTGTCTCCAGTGTGAAGGCCCGAGGGCTTTCACACTGGAGCTGTGCGCTGGCAGGAGGGAAAAAAAAACTTTGGAGCGGTGAAGGAGCGGTGTATACACCGCTCCTGCCCATTGAAGTCAATGGGGCAGCGCGGCTATACCGCCGGCAGTTTTAACCCTTTTTCAGCCGCTAGCGGGGCGCTAAAACGACGGTAAAGCGCCGCTAAAAATAGCTGTGTGTTACCCCCGACACCCCCGCCGCCCCAATGTTAAAGGGGCCTATGGAGAACCCTGGTGTAGTCTTTCACTGATGTATACTTCTATTGTTAATAAATGTAGATAATGAATGATCAATATCAGCCAAAATAATGATTTCTTTATTATCACAGTTTATGTAAAATGTAACCAAAAAATAGTATTTAAAACCTTAACGACAGTATAACATAGCATGACAAAATTAGAAACTCAAACTGCAGGCTCTAAAACTTTTACAGAAAAAGCAACAGCAGCAAAATATATATATTTAAAGTGGATGTAAACCCACTCTCATCTTTTTTAAAGTACTGCCATAGTGGTGATCTATAAGGATATACATGCCTCCTGCATGTATCCTTACCTTTCAAATGTCTCCCCTTTAGCTGTTTGGAGCCCCCAAAAACGCCGGATTCAGTGGGCGGGTCCGTTGTACGGCGCTCGGTGGGCGGAGTCATGACATCACCAGACTCCCCGCCCACCTCTACACTCATGCCTGGCCAGAGTGAAAAGTGCGCGCACAGGAGAAGAGCGCGCTCATGGCTCCTGTCACGTTATGTGTCACTGTCCAGTGACAGTCGGGGATGATCAGTGCAGTGGGGACAGCTGTGAGCACGGATCCCCCTGAATGGCTTTTCCGCTAAAAGCCACGGGAGGCAGAGAAGGAGAAGCAGCTGATCAAATGCCATGCAGGGAGATCGGTGCTCACGGCTGTCCCTCTGCTGCACCGATCACCCACGACTGTCCCTTGTGTCTTCCTCCTCCAGCGCCTGACCCATTCTCCTCCTCAACCACCACCACTTCCCCTTCTTCTCTGGCCCCCCTCCTGTCCTCATCCGCCCGCTGTGTCTTCCTCCTCCACGCCCCCCCCCCCCTCATCCCCCGCAGCCGGCTCCCCTCCTCTCCCACGGGCTCTGTCAGGATGGAGAGCGGAGGAAAGGATGGAAACACTACATGTAATTTACGGGGGGTGGGGGGGTGGGGTGGAGTGCTGCTGGACATATATATATATATATATATATATATATATATATATATATATATATATAATATAGCTGTGCCCAGCAGCAAACCCCCCCCCCCCCATCAGACCAGTGGAGTGTCTGCAGCCAGGGCTGAGGTTATGTGGAACATCCAATCCTGGCAGAGCAGCAGAAGAAAGGATTGGGAGGGAATTAAAGAATACTGCATGTCTCTTACTTAGGCCAGTGCACGAGTTATGTAAATCACCTGTCACTCACAGCAAGGGGGAGTATTTGACAAAGTTTTTCTCAGTTTGTCAAGAATTCTCTCACTGAACAATAAAAGAGGATTGCTCAGAGATGGATTAACTCTGTGTGGCAAGACTGGGCTCAAATGATAGGAAATCTTATACTCTACAACATGACATCCACAAAAAAAAAAATTTGGGGGTTTACATCCACTTTAAGGAAGTAATTAATGCAGTTAGGATATGGCGTCCATTTGCCATTCTAATTCACCAGCCAGTGAAAGGAAGTACGAAGCAAATTGCTCTTGAACAGTGGCACTTTGTAGCAATGAGGTGTGTTCCCATGCATAAGGGAATCCTCGAAACAGTACCTGTCACGTATCCGGACATAATTGTGCAGCACGCAAGCTGCTTCAACAGCAGTAATTGTATTTTCAATGTTTAATGCAATAGGCGTATGTAACAAACGCCATTTATTGGCAAGAATTCCAAAACTGCATTCAACCACCCTTCTTGCCCTTGTTAGTCAATAGTTAAAGACTTTCTTAGGAGTAGTCAGGTTCCTATTGGAGTAAGGCCTAATTAGGTGTTCCCCCAATGCAAAAGCCTCATCTGCGATGAACACATAGGGTATTGGGGGTTCAGTTGTGCCAGGAAGAGGACAGTTCTCAGGAATATCTAACCGATTATCCCGTAGCCTTTCACCAAAGGAGGAATTAGCAAAAATCTGTGAATCGCAGCTACTACCATAGGATCATATGTCTATATAGGTGAAGCAGTAGTTTGCATCGGCCACGGGAAGCAGTACAAAAGAACAATATTTTTTGTAGTTGAAGTACATACTTCCGCTACCAACAGGCTTTATAACACACACATGCTTCCCATCTATAGCTCCAATGCAATTGGGGAAATTGCTCTAACTCCAAAATAGTTTTGCAAAATCTCGCCAATTCTCTGGTGTAGGTCTCTTCATAACTATGGTGTTAAGCACATCCCATAAGATTTGGCAGGTTTCTTTGATGATGCAGCTGATTGTCGACCTGCCCACCATGAACTCATAATGTAGGCTAATTAGGGAATGACCAGTTGCCAGGTATCTGAAAGACAAAATCTATAATTCATTATGTTCCTATTTATGTTTTGCAGTATCAATATTACTAAATAGATGGAAGGGATTGCGTGACTGCTTTAAGCGGTACCTCCGAAAAATTAATGATGCCGGCAGTGGATCTGCAACAAAAAGGGTGGTACCCTACGTACACACAGACGAACTGGAGTTTCTGAGGCCTTTCATGGATCTGAGAGAGTGAGATAACATCTTTCATATTTGTAAAGTGATACTATACAATTCTATAAAGAAGGGGGTGCCTTAACTGTGCCTTAACTGTATTATATGTTTAATGCAGAACACAATCCAGTTGGGAAGTGCGTGATGAAGGGCAGGAGGAATCGTAAGAAGCAGCATCCCAAGAAGCAGGAGGGTCGCTGTCGCTGGATCATTCTCTACTGGAAGATTGTGAAGCAGCACAGGAGAGCAACCAAGGAGAGGCTTCATCAAATATACAGCAGCCGGCTCAGCCTATCTGGCTCAGAAGCCAGCGTAGGAGCAGACCACCAAGGGGAAGGAACAGTCATAATATGGATAGATTTGTGGACCTTGTAGAACGAATGAACCAAAAATTAGAAGATCTACAGTCAGAAGATCATGGCTTTGGTCTAATGGTCGCAGGAATGCTTCAAAAAATTCCCCAGGAGATGTCAAGAAGGCAGTGATGGACCTCCTTGAAGCCAGTATGTGCAATGAGCCATCAATTCCCACCTCACCCATGTTTGGACCACCACCACCATCCGGTCCCTACTATACATACCCTAACCCTCCACCATCCAGAACCCACCCCTACTATCCCCCTTGCTTCCGTCCATACTCTTATGAGTATGGCAATGCCATGAATCCTGCCCATCCACCAATCCCCTATCCATCTCCATCCCCAATTCCATCAACAATTGGTGCACCAGGGTACCAACCATTCAGTCAGCATTCCAACAATTTCCCACCAACACCCTCCCCAAGGCCTTCCACCAGCTCTGCAACTTCCAGCTACGAACCAGTTTACGAACAATTGTAAATTAAAAAAAAAAAATGTTTCTGTTTTAGATATGTTTCTCATATATATATATATATATATATATATATATATATATATATATATATATATATATATATATATATATATATATATATATATTTATATTACACTATGAAAATTTTTTTGTTATTCAAAAATTAATGGTTGTTTGTGTGCTACATTTTGCAATATTTATTCAACGGTATGTTTGTTTTTTTTTTTGAATCTTACATCTTACCTAGGTGGATGTAGCATCGCAGAGATGCTGCATCTGTCCACTGCCGCTTCTTCACACAGAACTGATTAAACAAATATCGTCGATGGCTTGGTTCTTTACCCTCCCCGAGCTGAGAGCTTCTGATTGTCAGTCAGCTGCTCTCCTGCTCTGCTCCTCCACGCTCATTGGAGCGATGAGATGTGGAGGGGCGGAGAGCAGCTTGCTGAGTGGCTGGCTCTGCCATCAGTCCAGGCAGCTGGTGGATAAAGAACTTCGGAAGTGAGGATGATGCGCTGCCTCAACTGATCTTGGTGACGTCTGCACAAAGCGGACTTCTGATTACTCTCCACTGAAAAGGGGGCGCAGGAGTGCAAAAGAATTGCACTCATGTGACCCGTTGGAGAAGCCTAGACAAATGAGCTCAGGCTAGACTTTACTATAATGTTGCAAATATAATACTAATGTGCATCAAAAAATAGATAGTTTACCTTAGTGTAGTAATCAGTCTTTCAGTAGGTGAGATACTCCTCCTATATGATGTATTCTGTCGTTCCAGATGGATGTAAACCAGACGAAGCAATTCATCGAAACTGTAAAATGAATAAAAAAGCTAATTTACTATATTGAAAATAAGAAATATCAGCCATTTGTAGCTACACGCACACATTACCGCTTTAAGCCTACCATATGCAAATGTAAGGCCTCTAATTGAAGGGGTTCTGCCGGGTTAATGCATGCAAGTTCAACCAACCACCCCAGTAACATTGATTAGAGTGGATGGTCGGCATTAGGTAGATAACAACCAATTCAGCTAAATAGCAATGTTCGCCATTTTATTCTCTAGGGTCAATGATACAAAACATATACTGGTATCTAAAATTTGGTGCTGAAAAAGACTTTATGTAGCAAAAGATACTTACCACTTAACGACCGGCCACTGTATATATACGTCATTTTTTTAAAGATGGATATCTCGGTAACGGCAGCAGCTGCTGCCACAACCGAGGTATCCATCTTTAGGGCCGGCGTTTCTGTACACGATAATGGTGGTCTCTGCGGCGGGTTCACCGTGAGATCACCGTTATCGGCGGCGGGAGAGGTGCCCCCCTCCCGCCGCTCTCCCGCGCCCTCCGCCGCTTATCAGAGCTGTCGGTAGCGGCGGAGGAGATCGGGACCTGTCACTGTTGAGGTATATAGACGAGTGAGGCCAAGATGGCGCCCACCCGTCTCTATACCATAGGACGGCCGGAGCGACGTCATTACGTCGGCTCCGCCCACTTCTCTTAAAGGCACAATTTTTTTGTGTCATTTTTTTAAACGACTTTTTTTTTTTAATTTTTTAAATTTTTTTTTTTTTTTTTGCATTTTAGTCTAAATATGGGATCTGAGGACTTTTTGACCCCAGATCTCATATTTAAGCGGACCTGTCATGCTTTTTTCTATTACAAGGGATGTTTACATTCCTTGTAATAGGAATAAAAGTGATCCAAATTTTTTTTTTAAAAAACTGTGAAAAAATAAATAAAATAAAGTAAAATAAATAAGCAGAAGCGAACGCATATGTAAGTAGCGCCCGCATATGAAAACGGTGGTCAAACCACACATGTGAGGTATCGCCGCGACCGGTAGAGTGAGAGCAATAATTCTAGCCCTAGATCTCCTCTGTAACGCAAAACATGCAACCTGTAGAATTTTTTTAAACATCGCCTATGGAGATTTTTAAGGGTAAAAGTTTGACGCTATTCCACGAGCGGGTGCAATTTTGAAGCGTGACATGTTGGGTATCAATTTACTTGGCGTAACATTATCTTTCACAATATAAAAAAAAAATTGGGCTAACTTTACTGTTGTCTTATTTTTTTTATTCAGAAAAGTGAATTTTTTCCAAAAAAAGTGCGCTTATAAGACCGCTGCGCAAATACGGTGCAAAAAAAAAGTATTGCAATGACTGCCATTTTATTCTTTAGGGTGTTTGAAAAAAAACAATATATAATGTTTGGGGGTTCTAAGTAATTTTCTAGCAAAAAAAACTGTTTTAAACATGTAAACACCTAAAATCCAAAACGAGGCTGGTCCTTAAGTGGTTAAAAAAAATATATATGAAAAATAGGCTAGTTCATATGTGTAGATCCACATATAGCATATGTATTTGCCTTGCGATCGACATCCAGGTATAGTTGAAAAACTTGCCCTCAAAAACACGCAAATTCTCATACATGACCCAGAACTGGCCTCTGTTATCTCTATTAGCAATAATAGGATGGATCCAGTAGCGACGTCTTCTTCTCATCCTCATCCTTCGCTTCCTCTCTTCCTCTTCTTCCTTCAATACTGCCACACCAGCTATTACGACAGCTGCCATTAAATAACGCAAAGTGAACATTGTGGTCACAGAACACAGGGAACCAGGAAGAGAACAGGAACAAAAATGATGTCACAAGAGCTGATTAGCTTTGGTTGGCCACAGGCAAAGTCGCCTGTCCTGGAGGCGACTTAAAGTCGCGCTGAAGTCGCCTTGCTAAGTCGCGCTGTAAGTCGCGTTGCCCCTGTGTGAACCGAGCCTTATACAAGCTGTACACTCACTACTTTACATTGTAGAAAAGTGTCATTTATTCAGTGTTGTCACATGAAAAGATATAATAGAACATTTACAAAAAATTGAGGGGTGTTCTATCTATCTATCTATCTATCTATCTATCTATCTATCTATCTATCTATCTATCTATCTATCTATCCTATATGTAGGTAATAATGCTATGAAATTGATCATACTATTCATATACATGAGAACTCCATACATACTGTATATGGTATACACTATGTCTTGCTCACTTGGTGAGGACACAGAAGGGCCCAAAAACAATGGAGTATATTTTGCATTTCAATGTCTAAAAAATTACATGTCAATTTTTTGGCACTGTACTGCATTTGCCCAGAAGTGGCAGACCCCTCAAGGTATAACTTGGACTTTGAACCCCAATATTTCAGAAAGCATTTGGCAGCAAAATTAGGGAAAAAATGAAGCGTAAATTCAGTGACAGCAATCAGCAAGACTTAGTGGGAGCATGGCAGGGCCCAGAAAAAAGTGTGTGCATTATGACGGTCAGTTTTTTTGGCACCATACTCTATTTACATTGGCTCAGAACTTGAGGACCCTTTTTCAGCGATGTGTTGGTTCCACGCATTATAGGTTTTAGGTATTTTACATTTTTTACAGGACAGATATGGCCTTAAATGCGTAGCAAATTTGAATACATATAATTTAATTTCCTTGTTTTTTTTTATTGTGAATACACATAAAAAATTGCAATTTTCTAAAATTTTTTCCTAACACAAACTTACCTAATTTGTGCACCCTCATAAGTTTACCGCAAAACATAATCAGGGGGAAGTGGATATAATCTACGAAACCTGTTAACTGCATTTTAATCTGTGAAGCGAGTTTTTGTTATATAACCATATTATGTTATGAACAAGGTGTGACCAGAACTGTGTGGACTGCAACAGTCAACCAAACGTGTGTAAAGTGAAAAACCTTTGGCATTACTTTACTCTGGTTATTCTTTTCTGTACTACATGATTCCTGCAACAGACTCTGAAGAATGTGCCCCTGCTCAGTCAGGTGAAAGACAGAACCCTTTCTCCGTTACATATTACTCCAACAGCTCTAGGACCAGACTTGTTACACACACGCCTAGATCCCCTGTTCACTGGTGGCGTTGTGATGCCCCAGGCTGGTTGCACGTCCCCAACATCATTTACTAGTCATTGGACTATGGGTTTTTTTTGGGATTCAAGTGCTCCTAATGCCGCATACACACGAGCGGACTTTTCGACAGACTTTACGACGGACTTTCTGAATGAACGGACTTGCCTACACACAATCAACCAAAGTCCGTCGAATTCGTACGTGATGACGTACGACCGGACTAAAACAAGGAAGTTCATAGCCAGTAGCCAATAGCTGCCCTAGCGTGGCTTTTTGTCCGTCGAACTAGCATACAGACGAGCTGACTTTTCGACCGGACTCGAGTCCGTCGGATAGATTTGAAACATGTTTCAAATCTAAGTCCGTCCAACTTTTGAGAAAACAACTTTTGAACCCACACACGATCGAATTGTCTGACGAAATCCCGTCCGCCGGGCAAAGTCTGCCATAAAGTCCGCTCGTGTGTACGCGGCATTACTGTTCCGAGGTGCACGGGGTGGGGGGGTGGGGAGGGTTAGCAGTTGCTAACCATGGTTGGTTGTTCATGTTGTTTTTTTTATTATTTCAGAGTTACTGTTGGTCTTTTACTGAGAATACTCGTTAGTACCTGTATAATTCTTAGGTGTAACATTGCTTCTGAGGTTGCTGTGCTGTGTGCTTCCAGTGTGACCGGGGGCGAGAGCTGCTCCCCCCTGGGATACTGGCTCCGGACACTACTGCTACTGAGTCTCCTTGCCCTATCAATGTACCTTTTGTCATGGCTAAGTGCTTGGTGGTGTCATGGAACGTACGGGGGCTCAATTCTGCTGTCAAGCGCTCTCTAGTGCTTAACTACCTACGGAAACTCCGCCCACAGGTGTGCATCATTCAGGAGACACATCTTGTGGGGTCCCACATTCTCAGTCTGAAACGGGCCTGGGTCAGTGCTCACTACCATGCACCTTATTCTAATTATGCCAGGGATTTTAGTGTCCTGGTGCACAGATCCCTACCCTTTCAGCTTTTGGATGTGAAACTGGACCCGGGGGCAGATATGTGCTTCTCCACACTCTGATTTCAGAGATCCCTTTTGTGATAGTGGGAGTCTATCAGACCCCCCCCCCCCCCCCCCCGCCACCACCGATGCAGCAGGTTACGATGTACAATGTTAAAAATGTTCTACTTATGGTCGATTTTAATATGACTCCATATTATGGCTGGACAGAATGCACGCCTCTGGTCCCCAACAACATGGCCTCTCTCGCTGGGCCTCCGCCTTCCACATGACAGATGTTTGGCGCCACTTCCACCCCTCTGATAGGCACTATACTTGCCTTTCTACCACTTACTGGACCATGTCCCGCATTGACCTGGCTTTTGCCTCCCCTGCTTTCCTGCGGAGGGTGGTCTCTTCTGAGAATCTTCTTGCAAGGTATCTCAGATCATGCTCCGGTATCTGTTATTATCCGACTCTTTCATGTGTAGGGCGAGAGGCTATGGCGGCTGTCCAGGTACTGGACTATGGACCCTGAAATCCAGGAGGAGCTACCAGAGGCCTTGTGTACCTTTTTGGATAAATAATGCAGACTCTGCTGGACCCCTGCTGTTGTGGGACGCCTTTAAATCTTGGCTTAGAGGTGAATACGTGGCTCAAATAGCCGCGAAAAAAGGCAATCTGCGCAGTCTCTGAGGCACTTAGAGGAGCAGGCGAAGTTGAGGGAGGCAGAGTATGTGCGATCTGATCAGGCTCACTATGTGACCTAGCAGGACACCCTAAGGGAATTATCCTTACATAGAGTCGAACTCACCAGAAAATCTATGCTTGATAGTGCCCAGGGGGTTTTTGAATTTGGGGATAAGAATGGTAGGCTATTGGCCTGGCTAGCCAGGGAGCAGCATACTGTGACTCACATTGGTAGGTTAAGAGATCTGGATGGCTGTCTGTTTACAGCTCCAGCGGATATCAATGCAAGATTCCTTGAGTTCTACCAGACTCTGTATTCCTCTAGGGCGAACTTTGATAATTCTGAGCTGCTCCACTATTTGGACCAGATCTCACTCCCCTCCTTGGAGGCAGAGAAATGCGTGGAGTTGGATAAGGACATCTCTCTTGAGGAAGTACAAGAGGCCTTGGGATCCATGCAGTCGGGAAAAGCCCCTGGATCGGATGGAATTCCTATTGAATTCTACTCTGTATACCAGGAACTTCTAGCACCTAGGTTCACCTCATTATTGCGGCAATTCTCCACCCTAGACTCCCTACCAGATTAGTTTCCGACGCGATTGTGGTTTTGGTGCCCAGACCTGGTAAGGACCCCGAAGAGTGTGCCTTTTACCGGCCTTAATTAATGCTGATGCCAAATTACTTGCTAAAATATTGGCCATTAGGCTCTGCAAGGTAATAGCGGACCTTATTCACATAGATCAGACCGGGTTTATGCCAGGGAAGGGCACCGATATCAATATCCGCCGTTTGTTCCTGAATTTAGCCACCTCCCATAGTAACGGGGGAACAAGAGTCATAGCCTTTCTTGATGTGGAGAAGGCTTCTGACTCAGTTGAATGGGAATACTTATGGGCGGTGTTGCGGAAATTTGGGGTGGGAACTAGGTTCCTTCACTGGCTAAGTTTGTTATATAAGACCCCTGGGGCAAGGAATCGGGTGAATGATACCCTTTCGGATGTTTTTCTCCTCCAGAGGGGGACTCGGCAGGGCTGCCCACTGTCTCCCAGCTTATTTGCGCTGGCCTTGGAGCCCCTGCCGGCCGAAGTCAGGGACTCTTATTGCGGGGCTCCGGGTTGGCCCTCTGGAGGAGAAAATATCCCTATATGCGGATGACACCCTGTTATATTTACATGATGCTGATTCTTCGCTACAGGCCGCCCTGGAGGCTTTTGATGAGTTTGGACGGTTCTCAGGGATTCACATTAATTGGACTAAGTCTGTCCTATTCCCTATAGATGCGCAGGCCAGGGATTGTGCGTCCCAGACCGCGTTACGGTGGGTGGAGGAATTCATGTATTTAGGACTTTAGTGTGACCATGTGTATGCAAGGCAAGCTTGAGCGTAATTCCGTCGGAAAAACCATCCAAGTTTTTTCTGACAAAATTTCTGATCGTGTGTATGGGGCATAAGAGGACATCAAGGCGAGGCATGTCCAGTGAAGCCAGCAGGGAAAAATGTAGGCAACAGTCTGGGGCCCACTTCCAAGCACCAGAGATTGTGCAGTTGATTTACTAAAATTGGAGAGATTGAAAAATTTAGCACAGCTTAATACATTAGGCTAGCCAATGAGCTTTGAAGTTCTTTGGCTTGTTCAGCGCTTTGACAAAAAAAAAACTGGAAGCCGATTTGGTTAACCTAACCGTCCACGCAGAGCTGCACCAGATTTTGCACTCTCCAGTTTTGGTAATAGTAAATCAATCAACCTCTGTGTTTTCCTATGCAGTTTCATATCCCTTTTAATGGCAAAGTTACTGTGCAAAACAAACTGTTATAAAATTAATGAACAATTAACCATTACAGAAATATGGCAGAAGGCCGTTATTCTGTTTTCACAGTTCTGTAAATAATATTATAATAACATGATTTTTTTTTTTCATTTTATTTTCAACTTAAATGAGAACTAATTTAATATCCCTAAGTTCTCTCCCTAAGGTGTCAGCGTCTGCATGTGCGATTAAAACTGTATGTATATGTAATATGTAGTATGTAGCTGCGGGTTACATATATATAGTCATACAGTATACCGCACTGTGTTCTGGGTATGGGCGGAGACTTCCCGGGACACAGGCTAGTCTACAGCAGCGGCGCTCAGCCAATCACGGCAAGAAATGTAGACTAGTCTGTGTTTCTGGAAGTCTCCGCCCATACCCAGAACACAGTGCGGTATACTGTAGAGGTCGACCTATATATCGGCCGATATTTGGTGTTTTTTACTTAATCGGCATCGGCTGATTGTGCTGATAAAAAAGGCCGATATAACTTCAGCGCGACTTGCAAATGACTTCTGTAATAGAAGTCAATACAAGTTGCCTGAAATCTTCTGTGAAGTGACTTCTCTCCTCCTCTGGGCAGCCTGCCAAATCTGATAAAAAGAACCTGAAGAGATACAATGTTTACACTTATAAATGAACTAAACTCTCTCAGTTTAACCATTTTAAAGACTAAATCTTTTCTGACATTTGTTGCTTACAAGTAAAAATCCTGTATTTTCTGCTAGAAAATCACTTAAAACCCCCAAACATTATATATATATATATATATATATATATATATATATATATATATATATATATATATATATATATATATAATATTTTTTTTTTTTTTTTTAGCAGAGACCCTAGGGAATAAAATAGCGGTTGTTGCAATATTTTATGTCACACGGTATTTGCGCAGCGGTCTTTCAAACGCAATTTAAAAAAAAAAATACACTAATAAATAAAAAAAAAAACTAAGCAGTAAAGTTAGCCCATTTTTTTTTTTTTCGTCCAAAAGTTTTGATTACCTGTTTTTGTGTATTTAACCACTTGCCGACCGCCTCACGTCTATATACGTGAGCAGAGCGGCACGGGCAGGCAAAATCACGTACCTGGTACGTGATTGCCTTCCCGCGGGCGGGGGGTCCAATCGGACCCCCCCCCCGGTGCCATCGGCGGTCGGCATTTGGTTGGGAGCGATGAGGGACGAGGGGGAGACCATCCGATCGTGGCCCCCCCCCTCGCGATCGCTCCAAGCCAATGAGAAACATCCCCTGCCTCTGTATAGTACACAGAGGCAGAGGATGTGATGTCATCTCTCCTCTGCTGGGCAGTTTCCGTTCCAGCGCCGAGGAGAGACGACATGTAAGTGCACCAACACTCACACACAACACAGTAGAACATGCCAGGCACACTAAACACCCCCGATCCCCCCCCGATCCCCCCCAATCACCCCCCCCCCAGTCACAAACTGACACCAGCAGTTTTTTTTTTTTTTTTCCTGATTACTGCATAGTGTCAGTTTGTGACAGTTACTGTGGTAGGACAGTGAGTGGTACCCCCCTAACCCCCCCTAATAAAGTTTTAACCCCTTGATCACCCCCTGTCGCCAGTGTCGCTAAGCGATCATTTTTCTGATCGCTGTATTAGTGTCGCTGGTGACGCTAGTTAGGAACGTAAATATTTAGGTTCGCTGTCAGCGTTTTATAGCGACAGGGACCCCCATATACTATCTAATAAATGTTTTAACCTCTTGATTGCCCCCTAGTTAACCCTTTCACCACTGATCACCGTATAACTGTTACGGGTGACGCTGGTTAGTTCGTTTATTTTTTATAGTGTCAGGGCACCCGCCGTTTATTACCGAATAAAGGTTTAGCCCCCTGATCGCCCGGCGGTGATATGCTTCGCCCCAGGCAGCGTCAGATTAGCGCCAGTACCGCGAACACCCACGCACGCACCGTACACGCACCGTACACCTCCCTTAGTGGTATAGTATCTGAACGCATCAATATCTGATCCGATCAGATCTATACTAGCGTCTCCAACAGTTTAGGGTTCCCAAAAACGCAGTGTTAGCGGGATCAGCCCAGATACCTGCTAGCACCTGCGTTTTTCCCCTCCGCCTGGCCCAGCCCAGCCCACCCAAGTGCAGTATCGATCGATCACTGTCACTTACAAAACACTAAACGCATAACTGCAGCGTTCGCAGATTCAGGCCTGATCCCTGCGATCGCTAACAGTTTTCTTGGTAGCATTTTGGTGAACTGGCAAGCACCAGCCCCAGGCAGCGTCAGATTAGCGCCAGTACCGCTAACACCCACGCACGCAGCATACGCCTCCCTTAGTGGTATAGTATCTGATCGGATCAATATCTGATCCGATCAGATCTATACTAGCGTCCCCAGCAGTTTAGGGTTCCCAAAAACGCAGTGTTAGCGGGATCAGCCCAGATACCTGCTAGCACCTGCGTTTTGCCCCTCCGCCCGGCCCAGCCCAGCCCACCCAAGTGCAGTATCGATCGATCACCGTCACTTTTTTTTGTAGCGTTTTGGTGAACTGGCAAGCACCAGCGGCCTAGTACACCCCGGTCGTAGTCAAACCAGCACTGCAGTAACACTTGGTGACGTGGCGAGTCCCATAAGTGCAGTTCAAGCTGGTGAGGTGGCAAGCACAAGTAGTGTCCCGCTGCCACCAAAAAGACAAACCTAGGCCTGTCGTGCCCATAATGCCCTTCCTGCTGCATTCGCCAATCCTAATTGGGAACCCACCGCTTCTGCAGCGCCCGTACTTCCCCCTTTCACATCCCCAACCAAATGCAGTCGGCTGCATGAGAGGGGCATTTATATGTCCTCCCGAGTACCCCTACCCAACGAACCCCCCCAAAAAAGATGTTGTGTCTGCAGCAAGCGCGGATATAGGCGTGACACCCGCTATTATTGTCCCTCCTGTCCTGACAATCCTGGTCTTTGCATTGGTGAATGTTTTGAACGCTACCATTCACTAGTTGAGTATTAGCGTAGGGTACAGCATTGCACAGGGTCTCCCAAGATGCCATCGCATTTTGAGAGACCCGAACCTGGAACCGGTTACAGTTATAAAAGTTAGTTACAAAAAAAAGTGTAAAAAAATAAAAATAAAACACAAACAAAAATAAAAAAAAATAGTTGTCGTTTCATTGTTCTCTCTCTCTCTATTCTCTCTCTATTGTTCTGCTCTTTTTTACTGTATTATATTCTGAAATGTTTTATTGTTATTATGTTTTATCAGGTTTGCTTTTCAGGTATGCAATTTTTTATACTTTACCGTTTACTGTGCTTTATTGTTAACCATTTTTTTGTCTTCAGGTACAGCATTCACGACTTTGAGTGGTTATACCAGAATGATGCCTGCAGGTTTAGGTATCATCTTGGTATCATTCTTTTTAGCCAGCGGTCGGCTTTCATGTAAAAGCAATCCTAGCGGCTAATTAGCCTCTAGACTGCTTTTACAAGCAGTGGGAGGGAATGCCCCCCCCCCACCGTCTTCCGTGTTTTTCTCTGGCTCTCCTGTCTCAACAGGGAACCTGAGAATGCAGACGGTGATTCAGCCAGCTGACCATAGAGCTGATCAGAGACCAGAGTGGCTCCAAACATCTCTATGGCCTAAGAAACCGGAAGCTACGAGCATTTTATGACTTAGATTTCGCCGGATGTAAACAGCGCCATTGGGAAATTGGGGAAGCATTTTATCACACCGATCTTGGTGTGGTCAGATGCTTTGAGGGCAGAGGAGAGATCTAGGGTCTAATAGACCCCAATTTTTTCAAAAAAGAGTACCTGTCACTACCTATTGCTATCATAGGGGATATTTACATTCCCTGAGATAACAATAAAAATGATTTGAAAAAAAAATGAAAGGAAAAGTTTAAAAATAAGATAAAAAAGCAAAAAAATAATAAAGAAAAAAAAAAAAAAAAAGCACCCCTGTCCCCCCTGCTCTCGCGCTAAGGCGAACGCAAGCGTCGGTCTGGCGTCAAATGTAAACAGCAATTGCACCATGCATGTGAGGTATCACCGCGAAGGTCAGATCGAGGGCAGTAATTTTAGCAGTAGACCTCCTCTGTAAATCTAAAGTGGTAACCTGTAAAGGCTTTTAAAGGCTTTTAAAAATGTATTAATTTTGTTGCCACTGCACGTTTGTGCGCAATTTTAAAGCATGTCATGTTTGGTATCCATGTACTCGGCCTAAGATCATCTTTTTTATTTCCTCAAACATTTGGGCAATATAGTGTGTTTTAGTGCATTAAAATTTAAAAAAGTGTGTTTTTTCCACAAAAAATGCGTTTGAAAAATCGCTGCGCAATTACTGTGTGAAAAAAAAAAATGAAACACCCACCATTTTAATCTGTAGGGCATTTGCTTTAAAATAATATATAATGTTTGGGGGTTCAAAGTAATTTTCTTGCAAAAAAAAATAATTTTTTCATGTAATCAAAAAGTGTCAGAAAGGGCTTTGTCTTCAAGTGGTTAGAAGAGTGGGTAATGTGTGACATAAGCTTCTAAATGTTGTGCATAAAATGCCAGGACAGTTCAAACCCCCCAAATGACCCCATTTTGGAAAGTAGACACCCCAAGCTATTTGCTGAGAGTCATGTCGAGTCCATGGAATATTTTATATTGTGACACAAGTTGCGGGAAAGAGACAAATTTTTTTTTTTTTTTGCACAAAGTTGTCACTATATGTTATATTGCTCAAACATGCCATGGAAATATGTGAAATTACACCCCAAAATAAATTCTGTTGCTTCTCCTGAGTACGGGGATACCACATGTGTGAGACTTTTTGGGAGCCTAGCCACGTACGGGACCCCGAAAACCAATCACCGCCTTCAGGCTTTCTAAGGCCGTAAATTTTTGATTTCACTCTTCACTGCCTATCACAGTTTCGGAGGCCATGGAATGCCCAGGTGGCACAAAACCCCCCCAAATGACCCAATTTTGGAAAGTAGACACCCCAAGCTATTTGCTGAGAGGTATAGTGAGTATTTTGCAGACCTCACTTTTTGTCACAAAGTTTTGAAAATTGAAAAAAGAAAAAAAAAAATTTTTTTTTTCTGGTCTTTCTTCATTTTCAAAAACAAATGAGAGCTGCAAAAT
This sequence comes from Aquarana catesbeiana, assembly GCF_042186555.1. Lineage (NCBI taxonomy): Eukaryota > Metazoa > Chordata > Amphibia > Anura > Ranidae > Aquarana > Aquarana catesbeiana. The sequence goes on from NC_133333.1 coordinate 179,785,897, forward strand.
ACTCACCATGCCTCTCAGCAAATAGCTTGGGGTGTCTACTTTCCAAAATTGGGTCATTTGGGGGGGGTTTGTGCCATCTTGGCATTTTATGGCCTTCAAAACTGTGATAGGTAGTGAGGAGTGAAATCAAAAATGTATGCCCTTAGAAATCCTGAAGGCGGTGATTGGTTTTCGGGGCCCCGTACGCGGCTAGGCTCCCAAAAAGTGCCACACATGTGGTATCCCCGTACTCAGGAGAAGCAGCTGAATGTATTTTGGGGTGCAATTCCACATATGCCCATGGCCTGTGTGAGCAATATATCATTTAGTGACAACTTTTTGTAAATTTTTTTTTTTTTTTTTGTCATTATTCAATCACTTGGGACAAAAAAAATAAATATTCAATGGGCTCAACATGCCTCTCAGCAATTTCCTTGGGGTGTCTACTTTCCAAAATGGGGTCATTTGGGGGGGTTTGTACTGCCCTGCCATTTTAGCACCTCAAGAAATTACATAGGCAGTCATAAACTAAAAGCTGTGTAAATTCCAGAAAATGTACCCTAGTTTGTAGACGCTATAACTTTTGCGCAAACCAATAAATATACGCTTATTGACATTTTTTTTACCAAAGACATGTGGCCGAATACATTTTGGCCTAAATGTATGACTAAAATTTAGTTTATTGGATTTTTTTTATAACAAAAAGTAGAAAATATCATTTTTTTTCAAAATTTTCAGTCTTTTTCCGTTTATAGCGCAAAAAATAAAAACGGCAGAGGTGATCAAATACCATCAAAAGAAAGCTCTATTTGTGGGAAGAAAAGGATGCAAATTTCGTTTGGGTACAGCATTGCATGACCGCGCAATTAGCAGTTAAAGCGACGCAGTGCCGAATTGTAAAAAGTGCTCTGGTCAGGAAGGGGGTAAATCCTTCCGGGGCTGAAGTGGTTAATATTTAAGAGAGAGTTTTTTTTAATTTTTTTTTTTTCAATCTAAATTCTACATACAAGTGAACTGATTGCAGGTTTGTTTTGTTTAATAAATGTTTAAATGTAAAAAATTTTCTGTATCACTTAAGGTTGCTTCCACACTGGAGTGGGCATGCGTTGACGGTAAACCGCTGCTAGTTTTAGCGGTGCTTTATAGTCATTTTAGCAGCGCTATTCGGCTGTTAGCGGGGCGCTTATAACCCAGCTAGCAGCTGAGGAGGGGGTTAAATGCACCTCTGAAGCGCCGCTGCCGAAACGCTTTGCAGGTGCTTCGGCAGCGGTGCGCGTTCATTTCAATGGGCAGGAGTGGTGGTATACACCGCTCCAAAGATGCTGCTTGCAGGACTTTTTTTTAACATCCTGCCAGCGCATCGCCTCTGTGTGAAAGCACTCGGGCCGTTTTACAGGCGCTATTTTTAGCCTAAAAGCGCCTGAAAAACGCCCCAGTGTGAAAGGGGTTTAACTGTTAGATTTTATGAGATGAAGGGGAAAAAAAAAAAAAATCGGCCTAATATATCTGCCCAAAAAAATCGGCATCACATATCGGCCACCACGATTTCTAAATATCGGCATCGGCCAGAGAAAAACCCATATCGGTCGACCTCTAGTATACTGTATGTATGTAGCCAGCCAAAGATACAGAACATAGAAGAAGAAGATACATACAGTTTTGCACATGCAGCTGGCTGACAGCTTAGGGAGAGACATAGTTTGTCCCAACAACAAACTATGTGTACAGTAGTTCAAAGGCTGGAGTTCTCTCTTAGAGCCCTTTCACACTGTGCCACCCATAGCGTCGGCGGTAAAACGCCGCTATTTATAGCGGCGTTTTACCATCAGATTAGCGGCGCATTTCGGCCGCTAGCGGGGCGCTTTTACCTCCGCTAGCGGCCGAGAAAGGGTTAAAACCGCCCACAATGCGCCGCAATAGCGGCGTTTTGCCAGTGGTATCCCAGCGCTGCCCCATTAATTTCAATGGGGAGCAGCGGTGGAGGAGCGGTAAACACACTGCTCCTTCACCGCTCCAAAGAAGCTGCTGGCAGGACTTTTTTTTCCGTCCTGCCAGCGCAGCGCTCCGGTGTGAAAGCCCTCGGCTTTCACACTGGAGACAATGCTGCAGCTGTTTGAGGGCGGATTGCAGGCGCTATTTTTAATGCTATAGCGCCTGCAAAACGCCCTTGGTGTGAAAGGGGGCTTAATTTGAAGAAGTACAAAAAAAAACTGTAAAAGAACTACAATGAACAACCAATGGCACAACTAGACAATTGGAACATGTTCCAATTGTGTCCAATAGCACCGTCTGAATATACCAATTTACTATGTTCAACATAGTAAATTAATTGGACTGTGCTACTGATTTCTAATTTTATTTCAGTAAAATTGGCAGATTTCGCTTTAAAGCGGGGTTCCACCCAAATTTTGAACAATATCTGTATGTATTCTCTTCCTTGCCTAGATGCTGACATGCCGTTTAAAAAAATTTAAATCGCCGTAATTACCTTTTATTTTTCTATTCTTCTTTGCACTTCCTGGTTCTCCTCCCGTGGGAGTAGGCGTGTTTCTAGCCTCTCCCAGACTCCTGGGAGCTAGTCTCAGGCTTCCCAGGATGCCACTGAGCATGTGCGGGAACGAGCAGTGAATGCTGGGAGCACAGCATTCACCACATCCAGGAAATAAATGCTTGTGGGCTTCAAATGCCCACAATGAAGATGGAAACCGCCTGCAGTGAATAATATAAGTTATTCTTACCGACGAAATCTGACACAGGCGGACATATTACACACAATATGTGAGTATGTAATGCTGAGAAGAAAAGTTTGTGAATGAACTAAAAAAAAAAAAAAACGATAGATAGGTGGACCCCCGCTTTAAGAACAACAGTTGTTCAGCTTTCTCACAGGAGAGACAGTTCCTCTTCTCATCAAGAATATGAGATGCTAGACTGAATAGTCTCTTACTCTCTGTACTGGTGCTTGGGGCAGATAAATATCTGCGGGCAATCTGTGCAAGCTAAGAAAAATGTTTGTTGATGCGCCAGTACTCAAGGGGATTGTCGCTTCTGGCGATAGGCTGTTCAGCTAAATAAATCTCCAGCTGTTGGGTAGCTGCAGTTGTTGTGGCACTGCTATGGACTGGGGTGCGTTCATGCAAAATTTCTTCAAACATATCAGATATCTAGGGAGTGTGTTCCTCTTCACTTGTATGCGGCCGTTTCTCTGGTATACTTTCCTCTGCTACACCTCAAAACTCCTTCCCCAGATGCTTCAATCACCTCCATTTGTGCCTGTATCATTTCCCGTGCACGCTGCTTTTTCTCCACATTAAAAAAATAATGCTCTTTAAATCGAGGATCTAGAACTGTTGCAATGTAGTACAGATGGTAGGATTCGGTGATTTTAACCGGTTGTTAACGGCCTCCAGTAGAGTGGTTTTAGCCATTTTTACACCATGGTCTGTTTGTGTCTCTTTTCCTAGCAGACGCTTCAGTGCAGCAATCAAGGGAATAACTTCAGCAATGGAAGCATTAGCTGAGCTTATTTCTTTTGTTAACTGTTCAAATGGAGATAGAAGAGACAAACTATTTTCAATAACATCCACTGATGTGCGCTCAATGTTGCCGGTGCTCTGCCGAGAAAGTTCCGCTCGGCGGATACGTTACCCCCTCTACTGCGCAGGCGCTGCGCCTGCGCAGTAGGATCCGGCGGAAATAGCCGAAGCGGAATAGCTGAAAATCAGCTGTACACGGTGCCTATAAGAGGGTCGCTCGCCTCGCTTCGCTCGGCTCTTTTAGATTCCCCCTCTAGGTCCACTTGGATGGTGGGGAAGGAACCTGGACCTAGGGCGCAGGCGCCGTGTACAGCTGATTGAAGAGTTTGAGCTTCGGCTATCTCCGGCGGCTGACAGTAGTTCGTACTGCGCAGGTGCTGCGCCTGCGCAGTACAGGGGGGAACTTATCCACCGAGGGAACTTTCTCGGCAAGACACCGGCAGCTCGCAATCTGCAATGTATGCAGCAAAAACACGCTTTTGTTTGAAATGACTTTGCAGCATATAGTAGGTGCTGTTCCAACAAGTGGCTACATCTTGCTGCAGTTGTTTCAGTGGCATTCCAAACTGTATCTGCAAAGCATGTAATCTGGAATGAGCAAGCGGAGAATGCTTAAAGTGACCCACAATTTTTCTTCCTTTTATTACGATATCAGATATGGTGCGCTGACTCGGCAATCCCTCATTCACAGCCAATTGCAGCGTGTGTGCCATACACGGTATGCTTTTAAGTTCACTGTCCTCCATTGCCTTTGCCATGTTCCGCGCATTATCTCGGACAATCAAGTGCACTTTAGACTTCTCAATGTAGCAAGTGTCAAACATGGTTTAAAGCGTCAGATATTGCTGCTGCAGTATGTGATCCAACAAACTCATGTGCTTTAAGTAGCATGTTTTGCAATTGAAATTTGGCATCTATCCACTGCACTGTCAGGCTAAGCATGCTCATTGGACTGACGTCTGAACTCCAAATGTCGGTAGTAAAACTGATAGCTATGATGTCAGTAGTCATGAGCTCATGATTGGGTTTTCCAACACTGCAAAACAATTCGGGTAGACGGGTATCTGCAAAGTTGCATCTGCTTGGTAGTGTGTAACGCGGCTCAATGTTGCATGAGCCTACAGAATCCAATGTCCTCTACAACAGAGAATGGCTGGTCGTCTAATGCAGTAAATTCCATAATTTTATATGTAATGTCGCGAGGTTTGGGACTGTCACTTGTAAATTTTTTAACCTTTTCAAAGACTGTGGCCACAGATGGTGTTGAGCCTGGCCCTGAGGCACTTTTTGGAAGGGGTACTGTTTTCTTGTGTTCTGTATGCTGAACTGGATGACGTGTTTTCAGGTGGTGTATCAAACCTGTTGTTGAAAAATGCCTTGGCACTGTACCCCCTCCTTGAAATTTCTGCTGAGCAAAGACTGCAGATTGCAAATTTGGGGTCTTTATCAGAAACTTTAAAATATTTCCACACTGCAGACATGGTCCACCTTTGCTGGTAGCGTAGAATAGCATAGAATGATCTATAGTGGGAGTGAAATCTGAGGGGGAAAAAAAAGGACTAAAATCTAAAAACTAAACCCCAGGCAGCTATAAAATAAAAAAAAAAAAACTAAACCTAACCACCAATCTTTTTTTTTTTTTTTTTTTAACAGTGCAGCTCTCTTACCATGCACTGCAGTATATCTGACTTACCAAAGAATATATTGAATTTATCGATTTTGATTGCATGCTATTTTTGAGATATAATATTCAGTAGTATATTGCTGCATACTTAGGCCTCATGCACACGAGACGCTGGTGCAAACTCTGTTTTTAAAAGCTGAAACCGGCATTTAGAAATGCCCGTTTTGCCACGTTTGCATGCTGCATTTAGCCGCGTTTTACCGCGTTTGCGTCTAGAAGCGTCTGCAGAGCAGAGAATGACATTTTCCGACCTGACTTTGTGGCCCCATATCTCGGAGCCACTTGGTGCTAGGAACCCCAAATTTGGATATGTTATAGTGTTAGTCCAACTGTGTTGGTGCTAGGAACCCCAAATTTGGTGTGCTAACACAGTTGGACTAACACTATAACATATCCAAATTTGGGGTTCCTAGCACCAAGTGGCCCCCAGAAATGGGGCCCCAAAGTCGGATTGTAAAATGTTCCTTTAAAAACGCTTATAAACGCAAACGCGGATAAATGCAGTACCGGCGTTTAGCTCCGTTTGGCGTCTGAAACATGGAAAACTTCTGCGTCTGAACCCATTTTTTTGCTTCTGGAAAAGAGGTTAAACGCACCTGCCTAAAAACGCCAAAAAACTAGACTGTGTACATGGACACATAGGATAACATTGAATGGGTTCGGGGGCAGTTGAAAAAAGTGTCCAACTGCCTCTGAACGCGAGTTTAACAGCGTCTCGTGTGCATGAGGCCTTAGTGCATACTGTCATGTTTAAAAAAAACGAATGCGCTTGTCAGTGTAGTATTAGTATAACATACTAACTGAATGCTATCTAACTTGGCGGCGCTATATAAGTACCTTTCAAAATAATAATAATTATTACCTGGCCTGTTAGTTTAGTAGTAGAAGAACTAGTAGAACTAACTATAATACTACAAGTACATATAACTGAATATCTCTGTTTCAACAGCAAAGGTTGATATATATATATATATATATATATATATATATATATATATATATATATATATATATATATATATATTAATTACTAGATGGATTGTTTGTCAGTAGTTAAAGAGAATGCTCACCGGCGAATAGTAATAGTAGCCATCCAGGAGGGAAGGTGCCTACTCTCCAATGCAGTCCTGTATGCAGCCGTCTCAACCACGTGGAACGTCCGCGGGGAAGGTGCTCCCAACTCCAGCGTCTCCACCGCAGGGAACATGCTCACGAGTCCAGGGTCTTAACCACGAGGAACGTGCGTTACATCACACGTCCATGCGCTCACCGCTACTGCGCAATTTTCGGCGCCATTATCGGCAATTTTTTTTTTCCGGCAATGTGCTGAAAATACGTTTTTCGGCCGATATGTTTCTGCAGCCGAAATCTCAGTGCATCCCTAATTGTTTGTACTAATTTTATCCAGAGTGCTATAATAAAATTTTTTAAATACACTGCATCTCTTAAAACTCAACATACCTCATCTATGGGTTCCAAAACCAAGGAGGTTGACCTTTAAAGGGGTTGTAAAGGTTTGCGTTTTTTCACCTTAATGCATCCTATGCATTAAGGTGAAAAAACATCTGACAATACCGGCCCCCCCAGCCCCCTGTTTTACTTACCTGAGCCCGTTCACCTACTGCGCTCGGCTCCGATGTCCTCTTCGCCGATCAGCCTGGCCGTTGATTGGCTAGAGTGGATGGATTGAAAGCAGCGCAGCCATTGGCTCGTGCTGCTGTCAATCACATCCAATGACGCGGCGTGCCGGGGGGCGGGGCCAAGTGATACAGTGAGCGACTATAGCCGCCGGCTGTATCACAGGAGCGCGCCCGCAAGAACTAACCACCATGCGAGAGAGCTTGCATGAAGGTGGTTAGTTCTTGTGGGGAGGAGCTGAGACAGTCGCAGAGGGACCCCAGAAGACCAGGTTTGGGGCCACTCTGTGCAAAACGAGCTGCACAGTGGATGTAAGTATAACATGTATGTTTTTTTTTTTTTTTTTTAATAAAAAAAATTGCCTTTACAACCCCTTTAAACTTTTAGCAAGATCAGTGGTCTCCAAACTGTGGCCCGGGGGCTGGATGTAGCCCTTTGCTTACCTTTATCTGGCCCTTGACACGAGTGATGGAGCACCATTCCCCCTACTGACACCATCATTGGGGCAATGTTCTTCTCGTTGATCTCAACAATGGGGCACTATTCCTCCTATTAAAACCATTGATGGGGCACGGATTCCAGGGCATTTTCTACTCCCACTTGCCACAGTCTGGCCCGCCTAAAGCCTGAAGGACAGTAAACTGGCCCTTTGCTTAGAAAGTTTGGAGACCCCTGAGCTAGATGGTACAACAACCCCAGTTTCAGCCGACTGCTGGAAGAGGTGCAAAACTATGGGTACTTTTACCCACATATACTGGTGTCCCATCATGCAGGAATATTGGACAGAGATTACATATTTTTAATATTATTTACAGCATTAACATGCCTCAAGGCCCTTGGCAGTGTCTCTTCCACAACATCAAATGTTTAATGTGCAGACCAGAGGCTCTAATAGGCTTCAAAATAGGGTGGACTTCGGGCGCAGAGCATTGTGCTTGGAGCCCACCCATGTGTGTTAGAATAGTGAATGAATATTCACTATTCTCACGCTGAATCACCTCTCTGCCAATCAGGAAGCGCAGGTCTGAGACACGTTTCCTGATTGGCTGAAAGGAGAAGCATTCTGATTGGCCGCCAAGAAGGAGGGAGGAGACGGAAGCCGCTGAGCAGGGGAAGGAGAAGTTGCTCGTGATGGCCGCAGAGGAGAGCCACGGAAGCCACCCGTGATTGCCCGCCATGGATGAGGTAACAACTGACCGACCAACCCGACCAAAAAATTGCCACCAGCCGCCACTGGTGCAGACATTTGAGAACTATCCAACCTCTATCGATCACAGAATGGCTAGAATAGTTTGCTTGATATCACCTGGATGTATGGATGAATTAACGCAGCAAAATATATCATACCTACGCAGGCTGGCTCAAATTACAACTATCATCCACATACACAGCATACATATCTTCCAGTGAAAATTGCTTGAAAATAACTATGGACCAAAGCTCCATTACCACTGTGGCTGCCCTCACACAAAGAGAAGGAGAGAGACAAACCTATTTCTCCTTATTTGACCTAAGAGTTATGGTTACTGAAAGTGGTTCTAAATCCTAATTTTGTTTACCTTAAGGCATTATTTTGATTAAGGTAAAAAATATTTAGGCACCAGTATCTCCCCCTTACCCCGAGACCCCCCCTCTTCTTACCTGAGCCCTCATTCGACCCAGCGCTGTGCACATCTGCAGCTATTCTCTCCCCTCACTGGTCTTGCTGGATTTGCTGCTGTCAATCAAAACCAGTGGCAAGGGATTTGGAGGCGGGGCTGAGTTCCGCTGTCTGTGTCTATAGATGCAGACAGTGAGGTTCGGAAGCAAGCCCACACAAGTGCCCCTATAGAAACCGGCTTTCTATAGGAGCACTCAGCGGAGGGGAGGGGAGGAGCCGGGAGCGTCAGCAGGGAACCCAAGAAGAAAGGGTTCAGGGCTGGTCTGTGCAATTCCTTTGCACGAAGCAGGTAAATATAACCCTGATTTGTTTTAAATGGCTTACATGCATATTGAGTATGAGGTGTTATATATGCTACTTTCCCCCTTACCCTCCCATATGTGCCACATCATGTTTCATATATACTTTACTGTCGTTATTCTTTACATAATTTCTTTTATTTTCCTAACAGGTAATCTCTACTTCACTAGCTGCAGAATGTCCTCCTGGAGAATATAAGATTAATGATTTATGCTGTCCAATGTGTCACATAGGTAAGTGAGATATAAAATTCCATGTTCTAGGGCTGCAACTAACGATTATTTTCATAATCGATTAGTTGGCCGATTATTGTTTCGATTAATCGGTTAATAACCTTAAAAAAAGAGTGTGGTGTATAATTTAGTTAATATGTAAAGTTTTAAAAAAAGGCAATTTATTCTTAAATATCTCTATGCAGTGGTAAATGTAAATAACCAACTATATGGTTAGGGAGCAAAATATCTAATCCACTCTGAGAATAACAGACAGAAGATATATACTGTATATACTATTAAAGGGTGAATCTGGTAAATATTCGATTCAGAGATCACATTTTTTTATTTAAAAAACAAACAATGTTTTCCTTAATAAAAAACAAAGTCATTTTGAGAACGTTTGTTTGATTTTCTAATCGTTCGTGGGGTCAAATCGACATTCATTTTCAACCACAGTGATGGGAAAATTTGGAAATAATAAAAAACTTCTCGGTCAAAGGAATTTTCAGACAGCGTATGTAGTTTTCGTTCAGAAATTACAATAATTTTAAAAACAGAATGTTAAAAACAAGTGAAAATTTCAAACAACATTCTTTCATTCAGTGAATGTACAAAGATTTTTCGTCTGAATATTCTGGCCTGAAAATGAATCGGTGTGTCTAGCATAAGGCTCGGTACACACCTATTCCAGTTTGCCTTTGATCTGTTTCTGCAGTGCTTTTTGCTGTGCGTTTTTGATTTTTTGCGCACGTGATTTTGCTGCGATTTGCGTTTTTGCTGGGGGTTTTTTTGGCCAATTTGTTGTTGGGCAGATTAAAAAAACACAAATTGCTGCAAAAACGCATTACATGCTTTTCTGCAGCTTCTCCATTGAAGTATATTGAACCAAAAAAAGCACAGTTTTGCATAAAAGAAAAAAAAAAAAAAGTCCCTGACCCTTTCCAAATACGCAGCGGCTGAAAAAAGCATAGATGTGAACGTGTCCCATAGGAAACCATGTAAATGAACTGTAGTGCGTTTCTGCAAAAAGCACCAAAAAAACACATAGATGTGAACCAGGCTAAGGCGTTTAGTAACATAATTGGGTTAAAATAAAACTAAAAATAGCCCTTTATAGTACAAAAAAAAAAAGAAGCAGATAATCACTACTGTAAGGGGCTCATTTTTTTACTGTACACCTGTGAAAGTATTATTTACAGTAGCGATTTGTTCTTTTTGTACTATAAATGGCTCATTTTATTTTTTTTTAACCCCATTATGTTACTGGCCGATTAATCGATTATGAAAATAGTAATCGATTAATTTCGTAATCGATTAGTTGTCGATTAATCGATTAGTTGTTTCAGCCCTACCATGTTCCCAACTGCTTTATTCATAAAATTTTCAGTTGTCCTCACAATCATGAGTTCTTTATTTTTACTCAACATGTAAAGTTTAACCACTTACTGGAAGTTTTTACCCCCTTCATGACCAGGCCATTTTTTGCTATTTAGCAATGTGCTCCTTTAACTGGCAATTGCATCCTCATGCAACACTGTTGGAAGGCAACATGTTTTATTTCATAATACAAGAGGTGTTTGAAATATGAACTATGGCTATACCAAGCCTCTGCATTCTTGGGGGCTGTCTGGAATGTAACAAGTTGCACATCAAAGCTTTGTAGCATATCCGAATCTTCATCTGAAAGAAGAAGTTCAGGCCCTCTATCAAGGCTGAACAACAGCTTGGCTCCTGACCGACTGGTGTGATAACGCTCTGCAAGCAAGCTTCAATGGCTGACAAGATGATTGATGAATGTCCTGCTACAGAAGATCAAAGGGAAATCTAAGCACTTCCCTTAGAGGCCAATACAGCAGGACAGACAGAAATATAATATATTAAAAGGACTACCTCTTGGCAATATCTCATTGGACAGGATGCTAGTGGGGTGTGGTTAGGAGTGGGTCTGAATGAATGTGTAAAAAGTGCTCACAGAAGGGAAATCGCCCCTTTTCACTCTTGGCTCTTGCCTGATGGCTCTCTCTATTACCATCTTAGCCCAGCTGATGGGACTGTGTCTAGGGGACAGCCTAGCGATAAGTATGTTTGATGTTCTTGTGTTATATGCTCTATAGTATTTTCATGTTTTGCATTTTCCTATTTTATTGGGAAATAAGACATTGTTTTATTAAGCAGTGTGTTTGTTTTAATAGCTAAACTTTTATATTATTGTGCTATCAATAGTAACATTATCAGAGTTTTAATAGACTAGCTAACTATAGGAATAGACAAATTAATACATATATGGAATAAATAGAGGGAATCTGTAACCACCCTTGGATAATATTAATTTTAGATTTTATTTCAAACACTGTACCGAAATTAAAATTACCGTATTTGTCGGCGTATAACACGCATAGGCGTATGACACGCACCTTCATTTTAAGAGGGAAGTTTCAGGAAATTTTTTTTTTTTTAAATAAACAACTTTGAATTAAAATAAGGGTCAGTGCCCATCAATGCAGCCTGATTAGTGCCCATCTGCAGCCTCCTCATCTCCTATCAATGCAGCCTGAACAATGCCCATCTGCAGCCTGATCAATGCCCATCTGCAGCCCATCTCATCAATGCAGCCTGTTCAATGCCCATCTGCAGCCCATCTCATCAATGCAGCCTGATCAATGCCCATCTGCAGCCCATCTCATCAATGCAGCCTGATCAATGCCCATCTGCAGCCCATCTCATCACTGCAGCCTGATTAATGCCCATTTTAAGCCCCAATGTTCATCTACAGCCTCATCATCTTTTATCAATGCAGCCTGACCAGTGCAGGAAATCACCGAGCCGGCATCTCCTGTTTACTCGGCTCTCACTCTGCAGTCACACACACACAGTCCCGCCTCCGCCATCAGCATTGGACTAGCTCCTGTGATAGACAGAACACTGAACCAATGCCAGTGGCAGAGGCGGGACTGTATGTGACCTTAGAGCCGAGTAAACAGGAGATGACGGCTCGGTGAATTCCGGCGGCGCTCGTTCCCCTCCAAGGTACGCTATCGGTGTATAACACGCACCCGTGATTTGCCCCCTATTTTCAGGGGTAAAAAGTGTGTGTTGTACGCCAATAAATACGGTATATAATTTTTTTTCACACAAATAGAGTTTACTTTTGGTGGTATTTGCTCCCCACAGGTTTTTTATTTTTTGCTATATAAATGAAAAAAGACCATGAATACCGATTGCATAGCAATCAAATGATTACCTGGTCGCTGAAGGTGGCTGGGTACCGGGATCCGCAATCCACAGGAGTGGCATTCTGTGCACAACTAACTCAGAACAGGCTGGATGACGTACATGTACATCCTCCAGCATGCAGGCCAGCCACCTGCAATAAATGTGGTTAATAATGACTGTTTAGAAACAGGCTCATTTATGACCAACCATTAAACCAAATTTTTTGAACTCTCCAAAACTTGACCAGTAATGAAGTCACTGTGGTGTTTGGTCCCTGAGTGAAATTAAAGTGGCCAGTGATGGAGTGTAGACACTATAGATGCTATATGCTGTTCCTCTAGTATTACATTGTGGTCGGTCAAGCCCTTTGGCTTAACCCATAGACTGCATATACCTCTTCTAAGTCAAATTGACTGCTGTCCAAGTTGGATTCAGTGATATCTAGAATGGGGATTAATCCCTAATGTTAAGTCGCCAAATCCCAGAGGGTAGACAAAAGGCAAGTTGGTGACAGGAATAGACCTTATAAGAGCTATATAAGAGAATGAAAAAACCCATAATTGTCTCTTTGTATGCCTAATTCCAAGTCTGTTCTTCCCTTGGAGCAGCAAAGTTCTTCACCTCAACTTGCCTAGTAGGTGTCGGATTGCAGAAATGTATGCAAATTTTGGCAGAGTAGTTTACATAGGCAGAGCACCGTTCTGCCTTTCCTGTGAATGATCGCGGGGTGCTGGCGCCCGCCGGACCCACTGATTGGCTCCTGCTATGTCCAATCACAATGGGAGCTGGTCGCCGGCGCGCGCACACCAGACCCACTGCACGATATTGCGTACCTGTACGTGATTTTGCGCAGGAGGGCCGCCCTACCGCAGTATATCTGCATGGGGCAGTCCCTAAGTGGTTAAGCCTGGTACACACGATCAGCTCCAGTCGTAGCCGCTGTACTCACTATGCTAAGTATGTACAGTGATCTCCCCCGCTGAGCTATTGTGTTTTGACAGGGGGGCGGCCCCCCAACCAAGAACACTCCAGTCAGCGCTCTCTGCTATTGGCTGAGAGCACTGATCAGGAGTTAGTCGGCTGCTGGTTTTCTAGACCGTCATACACACGGTCCGAATGTCGGACTTTTTTTTTTTAACCTGCAAATGTCTCCTGACATTCGGGCCATTTGTACCCAGCTTTAGAGCAATCAAAGCTTTAAGTAAATGTTACCAAATCTTGTTTCAACAATAAGCCATCTGTCCACAGAAGATGTCAAGGATTATATTCTCCATTGTTCTTAGTCGAAAAGCAGATTTAGGCATGAAGCAGAAGGAAAACTTTATATGAAAGAAAGAAAACTTTATATGAAGTGGTTGTGGTCAATCACTCAAGCCATCAGATAAGGCAGCTGTAGGTTTTCTCTAGATCTAACAGATGTGTATATGCACCTTTCTGTATTTCTGGGCTTAACTTAAAGTTCAACCTTTGGCCTTTCCACATACCCAAGACATGTTCCAGAACATTACTTAAGGTCTGCAAATCTTTGCATCTGGGTCAGGACATCATAAATGTAAAGTAGTGAGTGTACAGCTTGTATAACAGTGTAAATTTGCTGTCCCCCCTCAAAATAACTCAACACACAGCCATTAATCTCTAAACTGCTGGAAACAAAAGTGAGTTCACCCTTTAGCAAGGCAGTGGTTGTCTTGGAGGTGTGTTTGGGGTCGTTATCGACGTGTCGTTGGAATACTGCCCTGGGGCTCAGTCTCTGAAGGGAGGGGATCATGCTCTGCTTCAGTATGTCACAGTACATGTTGGCATTCATAGTTCCCTCAATGAACTGTAGCTCCCCAGTGCCGGCAGCACTTACACAGCCCCAGACCATGACACTCCCACCACCATGCTTGACTATAGGCAAGACACACTTGTCTTTGTGCTTCTTACCTGGTTGCCGCCACACACGTTTGACACCGTCTGAACCAAATAAGTTTATCTTGGTCTCATCAGACCACAGGACATGGTTCCAGTAATCCATGTCCTTAGTCTGCTTGTCTTCAGCAAACTGTTGTGCATCATCTTTAGAAGAGGCTACCTTCTGGAACGACAGCCATGCAGACCAATTTGATGCAATGTGCGGCGTATGGTCTGAGCACTTACAGGCTGACCCCCCACCTCTTCAACTTCTGCAGCAATGCTGGAAGCACTCATACGTCTATTTTCCAAAGACGACCTCTGGATATGACGCTGAGCATGTGCACTCAACTTATTTGGTCGACCATGGCGAGAGCTGTTCTGTGTGGAACCTGTCCTGTTAAACTGCTGTATGGTCTTGGCCACCGTGCTGCAGCTCCGTTTCAGGGTCTTGGCAATCATCTTATAACCTAGGCCATCTTTATATAGAGCAACAATTCTTTTTTTCAGATCCTCAGAGTTCTTTGCCATGAGGTGCCATGTTTAACTTCCAGTGACCAGTAGGAGAGAGTGAGAGCAATAACACCAAATTTAACACACCTGCTCCCCATTCACACCTGAGACCTTGTAACACTAGCAAGTCACATGACACCTGGGAGGGAAAATGGCTAATTGGGCCCAATTTGGACATTTTCACTTAGGGGTGTACTCACTTTTGTTGCCAGCGGTTTAGACATTAATGGCTGTGTGTTGAGTTATTTTGAGGGGACAGCAAATATACACTGTTATGCAAGCTGTACACTCACTACTTTACATTGTAGCAAAGTGTCATTTCTTCAGTGTTGTCACATGAAAAGATATAATAAAATATTTACAAAAATATGAGGGGTGTACTCACTTTTGTGAGATACTGTATTTTGTCATGCTTGTGTCAGGAAAGTGGAAAATTTTATACTTACCGGACTATAATTTTCCTTTCCTGATATATAGGCATGACAGGTCCCTTCCTAGGGCTTTGCAGTGTTACGAGAATGCCGCCTTGTGGGACATGAGTCATTTATATAATATAACCAGTCCTTTGGGCAGAATGCGGAGCCTAACCATACGTGTATGCTGTCATGCTTAAGCATCAGGAAAAGAAAATTACTGTCAGGTAAGTATTTTTTTTTTTTTTTTTTCCATCAAAGTTATAATTTTGACAGCTTTGTAAGCGGGGGTAGAGTGTAGCGTTTTCACAGAGGGAATCGCACGTACTACCAGGCAACGTTTAATACTGGAGAGACGGTAGTAGAAAGAGTATTTACAGCAGTAAGGCACGTAGTTTCACTCCAAGCATGGAGGCACAGATACACAGCACAATCACTTCTGATGTAAGCGATAATTGTATTCGTCAGCACTATAGGCACAGTATAAACCCAAGCACACGATGCGTATCTGTAGAGACTGCTATTTACACACGTTACCCGGTAACAACGGTATTCCTTCAGCAGATGGATAGAGACATCTGATCCGCTTGTCCCGCCCTCACAGCGAGGGCACCGGTTTTATTATCCGCAACGGGGAGTCTTTTATCCAACCAGGATTGCTGATGCAGGACTCCGTGGGAACCCTGAGCTATCCCTCACAAGCCAGAACACTCTCCCTATCTTCTCCTAACTCTCCCTGACAAGCGGGTTCTCTATCCCTGTCTATGCTCACACGTGAATTGCACTAAACATGGCTGGGCTTTCTTATATAAGGTATCCACCCAAAAATGGCCAACCAAATCTCCCGAGATTTGCTGTCCTATCTGGACAGCAGGCTTCTCCAAAGTGGTGCTGGAGACTATTATAGAGGCCAGACAACTCTGAACATATGTACACATAAACATATCAAAAAGTCTGGAAAGTGAGTATATACACTTTTTAACCCACTACCTTTTTCAGCCAGCTAGGCTGCCCTGCACTACAGCTGCCTACACCCCCCCCCCCCCCCCCCCCTTTAAGAATTGCAATCCCTTGCATGCACCTAGGGAGAGGTATTTGACACAGTGCAATGATGTAGCAAGCAATACATAACAGTTCAAGTCACATAGTCAGAATACTTAACAGGTTTCAGTCCCCTGGTAATACGCTTGGGCAAGCGAGGCTCCGGGTCGTCTAAATGTCTATCTCCCTCCGAGGCAACAGGATCGGTAGGTGCTATTTCTTCCACAAAAGGCTCATCCTCCTCCAGAGTGGGGGCACCGTGCACATCTGGCTCCTTCACAGATAAATCCCATTCAGTAGCAGCAGCCTGGTTCTCTGTATCGCCCCCAGCAAGGGATAAGGTCTCTACTGCCGGCAGAGGGGGCAGGTACCAGGTTGCATAGTCACTGTTGAGGACATCCTGGCTATTGTCCCATCTAGCAGATGGGGGGGGGAAAGACCGGAACAGGATTATCCGTTCGTGAATCAGCACTGAACACACAGGGACGTAGGAGATTACGATGCAGTCTCTTCTTAGGTCCATTCGGCTTCTCTGGAACCAGATCATACACAGGCCGCCCAGGGAAAGGTTGTTGCTTGACTCTATATGGACAGGGCTTCCACTTGGGCTCCAGCTTGCAGCCCCTCAAGTGTTTTTAGGATTCCTCACCAAGACTCTGTCTCCCGGTGTAAGTGGCAACAATCGAACAGTACTTTCCTCGGCTAAATCCTGTTGCTTTCCCAGTACTATCTGTTTGGCTTGATCCAGGCGGTGCCAGTGATCTTGGATCCATCCATCGGGGGTCCTTGACGTAATAGGCTCAGGAGTTTCCAATAGTAAATCCACCGGTAGACGGCCACAACGCCCAAACATCAGAAAATGGGTATAGCCAGTGGCTCGATACAGTCTGATTGTAACCTCAAACATCTCCTACACACTGCGGCCAACGTTCTCGATGCTCTTGCTCTAATGTGCGAATCAATCCCAACAAGGTGCGATTAAAGCGTTTACAGGCCCCATTTCCCTGGGGGTGGTAAGGAGTCGTATGAGACTTCCGAATACCACTAAGATGGCACAGTTCAGAAAACACCCTAGACTCAAAGTTCGGCCCTTGGTCGGACAGAATCTGTTTGGAGTACCCATAGGGATGGACTACATGGGTCCAGAACAGTTTAACCGTGGTGGCGGAGTCTGATCTTTAGTTGGCACCAAGATGGCGAACTTAGAGAAGTGGTCCATAAACACCAAGGCGTAGCGATACCCTGAAGAGGTGTCAGCCACTGTCAGAAAGTCCATGGTCAGTAATTCAGAGGGTTCTCCTGTGCTCACCACCAAAGGGGCAGTTTTCTCTGTTCTCCCTTTGTGGGTGGCACAACACTTACACCCCTGACATGCCTTCTGCACCCACTTGGATAACTCCGGACTTTATACTGATAAAGGCCTCCATCCCTTCTGCACAGAACTGTCTTCCAATATGGTGAAAGACTTGACAAACCTCTAAGGCCTCCGATGGAGGGATAATCAGTTGATGAATAACTCGCTGCTCCCCTGGAATCCGTGCCTTTCGGTATAAGAGTCCATTATATCTTTCCAGCCTATCCCACTGTTTTAGAAGGTGACACAACGTTGGCGAGAGACTCCTTTGCTCCCGCGAATCTGGTTTCCGATTCCTGTCCCAATATCTCATGAGCTGATCAGGATCTTGCTGCTGCAGTTGCAGCCACTCTCGGAGTATGAATCTCTGGCCCTCTTGGCGTAACTTGGTTGCTCTGCAGATCCGTTGAAGCCAGTTGCTCTTGCCGGTGGATCCCGGAGGGAACAACCTCATCCTCTTTGAGTTGTTGATCTAGATCATCCTGAGGCCTGTCGACAGTAAATCGGGAGAGAGCATCAGCATTACCATTGGAGCGTCCTGGCTTGTAGTGAATGGTATAGTTGAACTGGCCCATGTTGGGCCACCCAACGTTGCTCCAAGGCCCCCAGTTTAGCAGTCTCTAGATAGGCAAGAGGATTGTTGTTAGTATATATATATCTACGTGACCACTTACTAAGTACTCAGCAAACTTTTCGGTGACGACCCAGACTACCGCTAACAAATCAAGTTTAAAGGAACTGTGGTTACGTTCAGTAGGGCGTAAACTCCGACTTGCATAGGAGATCACAAGCTCCATTCCGTCTTGTTCTTGAGCCAGCACAGCCCCTAATCCTTGAAGACTGGCATCGGTGTACATCCGGAAGGGTTTATGATAGTCAGCGTAAGCCAATATGGGAGCGGAAGTCAGCTCAGCCTTGAGGGCCTCCAATGCCTCACTTTGTGCTGCCCCCCAACTGTCCGTAATGCTGAGAGAAGATTTTCCTTTTCGATTGGCCGGTTGCCCGCACAACAACTGGGTCAAAGAAGCTGCGATAGTCGCAAAGTTCGGAATGAATCTGTGGTAGTAACCCACAAGCCCCAAGAAAGAGCAAAGCTCTGTTACCGTTTTAGAAGTTGTCCATGTCTGTACAGCCTGAATTTTGTCGGGATCCGGGGACACCCCTTTTTCCTTAACCACACGCCCCAAATGCTGGACTTTTGTTTTCATGAGATGACATTTTTCCGGTTTGAGCCGAAGGCCATACTGAGCTAGCCGCTGGAGGACTTGATCCAGATGTAGCAAATGGTCCTCGAACGTTCTGGAAAAGATAATGTCATCTAGGTAAATCAGGACAGATTCAAAGTTCAAATCTCCCAAGCAACGTTCCATTGGCCTTTGGAATGTACTGGGGACATTAGTCAGGCCAAAGGGCATCCGATTAAACTTGTATAGTCCCAGAGGAGTGATAAAAGACGTTTTTTCACGATCTTCCTCTTTTACCGGGACCTGCCAATATCCGCTGGTCAAATCTAGCGTGGAGAAATACTGGGCCTGTCCCAAGGCCATTAGAGATCCTTGGACCCGGGGCAAAGGGTAAGCATCCCGATGGGTACAGGCATTCAATCTGCGATAGTCCACACAAAAACGTAAGTTGCCATCCTTTTTTCGCACAAGAACTATAGGCGCAGCCCAGGGACTACGACTCTCTTGAATCACCCCCCCCCCTTGCAGCATGCTGCATAATAAGTCTTTGACCTCTTGGCAAAGAGCCGGAGGTATATTACGATACCTTTCCCGAATAGGAGCCGTGTCTCCAGTGTGAATAGAATGATCCAAAGCATTAATACAGCCTTAGTATTCAGGGCCTTGAGAGAATGCCATGAAATGTCTGCGAACTAGTTGCTGGAGCTTGTTGCTTTGTTCCGGGGTCATCCCTGCATCGGAAGAGCCAGTTGTGTTAACAATTTCGGGAGATGAGTCTCTGCTGAATCAGGTATAACCATCTGCAAAGCAGCACAGGCGGCCTCCACCCCAGGGCAAGGATCAGTAATGCAGCTTTTGGGTACTGTATACAAATATGCAATGGCCACGTCCGTGGGCACTTGGATCGGGGTGGACCCCAAGTTAACCAGTTGCACCAACACTTGTCCCTGCCGGACAACAGACAGACTTCTGGCTATCAACCATTCACCTTTGGTTTCCAGGTTGCGTTATGGTTCGGCCATCACAGAGGCCCCTCTTATGTGTCTTCTAGCTACCACAGGAAGGGGGCACACCAATTCTTGACGTGGTGGCATAATAACCCGATGACTGGCAGGGAGACGGATGACCCCCACCTTCTCTGTGTGTTTATGACTATGCGTCTGAACAGTCCGACAAGCGTTGATCAGATTCTGCAGTTGTGGTTCTGACTGCCCGGATGCTTGTGTTGAAGCCTCCCGTAGAAGGCGAGTTAAGTCAAGTTCTTTTAGGGCCTTCATGCCCAACACCATTGGAATTTCTGGGAAGGAGGACTTTCGGGTCACCACGACCCCGACCCTAGGGAGGGTTTGCTCATACACTTTCATGGACATCCAAGTGACCCCTACTACTGGAATTGGTAGGTTGTTAGCAGCTTTCAGCTTCAACCAGGAGGGGTCTAGAGTTGGGTTCGGCCCAAACTGTTGCTGGTAGAATGAATAGGCCATGGTGGTGACTTCTGATCCAGTGTCCACCAGACATCTAGCTGGCTGTCCGTTGAACATCATTGTCGCCACTGGGCACCCAGAAATCATTGCAGGATCATGTTGAGGACGTGCATGAACATTTCCCATGGGTCGCCCCTCCGCCACAGGAAACTCTAGTTTAAAGGATGGTTTTGGACGTTCGGGGCTCCCCGTCTCACACAATTCCTTGCGACGTGGCCTAACCGTCCACGCTGCCAGCATTTGCGGTCAATATCTGGGTCCCTGACCGCCGCTCGGGGGTTGTTCATACCCGCTCCGCAGAGCTGCCAGCTGTTGCCTGAGAGAGGTGACCATATCAACTAGATCTCGTACTACCTTTTCCATCGAGGGCATTCCTTCATTCGAGGCGGTGGAAGGGCATGAGTGAGGGTAACCTGGCTTCTGGCACCAACCCGTTCATGGTCCGGCTCTTCCTGTTCCCTCTCAATGGCCTCCTGTAGGATAGCAGCGAATTTCACCGTACCATCAGCCCTCACTCAAACTCTTAAAGCGGGGTTCCACTCAAATTTTTTACTTAATCTTACCCCCTTCAGTTAATTGCATAGATGTTCAAATGCCGCATGAAATTTTTTTTTATCGCTGTAATTACCTTTTATATTGTACTTTATTGTGGCACTTCCTGTCTCTCCTCCCATGGGAGTAGACGTGTTTATTGCCTTTCCACGGCGCCGCACTGTCTCCTGGGAGCTTAGTGTCAGGCTTCCCAAGATTCAGTGCGGAAACAAGGATCATGCGTGTGAACAAGCTGTGAATGAACAGCATTCACCGCATCCAGGAAATCAATGCTTGTGGGCTTCACATGCCCACAAGCAAGATGGAAACAGCCAGCATCACATTTTTAAAGTTATTCTTCAGTACAAAAACAGACAGAGGTGGAAATATTACACCCAAACTGTGAGTATTATTTTGGGGTTAGCAAAGTGTCTCAATGACCTAAAAAAAAAAAAAAGATTGGTCGCCGGACTCCCGCATTTAAGATCTTTAAGATGCCTCTTTTAAAGCGGAGTTCCACACAAAAATGGAACTTCCGCTTTTTGGAACCCTCCCCCCCTCCGGTGTCACATTTGGAACCTTTCAGGGGGGAGGGGGGTGCAGATACCTGTCTAAGACAGGTATTTGCACCCACTTCCGGCATAGACTCCCATGGGAGTCTACGCCTCTACCCGTCCCCACCGCGCTGTCTCCTGGGAAACACACAGCTCCCAGGAGAGGGCGGGGACCACTTGGGACGCGCAGCGCGACTCGCGCATGCGCAGTAGCGACCCGGGAAGTGAAGCCGCAATGCTTCACTTCCTGATTCCCTCACCTAGGACGGCGGCGGCAGCTGCCGGGAACCGAGCAGGTTCTCTGCGTCGCCTGCCGACATCGCTGGACCCTGGGACAGGTAAGTGGCCATGTATTAAAAGTCAGCAGCTGCAGTATTTGTAGCTGCTGGCTTTTAATTTTTTTTTTTTTTTTTTGGCGGTGTGGGTGGACCCCCGCTTTAATGAA
Organism: Aquarana catesbeiana; assembly: GCF_042186555.1. Lineage (NCBI taxonomy): Eukaryota > Metazoa > Chordata > Amphibia > Anura > Ranidae > Aquarana > Aquarana catesbeiana. Next base: position 179,807,534 of record NC_133333.1, read on the forward strand.
GAGGACCATACACCAGCGAGGAACTGGTCCCGGATAAGCTGATCGGGGTTAGCAACCCCAGTTCCGACGGGAGCCATTTTCTCCTCCAACCAGCACCAGATTTCCTTTAAAGCCACTGCAAATTGAGGAATAGTCTCTCGGTTGTGCTGTTCCCGACAATAGAAATGCTTCCAGAGTTCGACTATGGATGTACTCTCCCCATACAAGCTTTCTAGGCGGCCCACAATAGCTGTTCTGCTATCCCTTTCCTTCTCGGGCAGAACCATCACATCCCGGCAGGCTTCTCCTTCTAGCGCATTAACTGTCAAATCGGCAAAGTGTGCTGCGGTGCGGGTATTTCAAACAAGTGGATCGACCTGTCCAATCTCTCCACCCAGTCTGTCAGGGGAATATTTGTGCCATTAAATTTTGGAATCGGGGCCAAAACCGCTCTGTATGTGCCATGATTGACCCTCTAGCCACTCCTGTGCTTGAGGATGATGGTTCAGACTTCCTGCCGACTAGGCCAAAATGTAAGCAGGGGTAGAGTGTAGCGTTCTCACAGAGGGAATCACACGTACTGACTTTATAAACCCAGGCGTTTATTACCGGAGAGACGGTAGTAGAAAGAGTATTTACAGCAGTAAGGCACGTAGTTTTACTCCAAGCATGGAGGCACAGATACACAGCACAGTCACTTCTGATGTAAGCGATAATTGTATTTGTCAGCACTATAGGCACTTTCCACTGACTAACACAGTATAAACCCAAGCACACGCTGCGTATCTGTAGAGGCTGCTATTTACACACGTTACCCGATAACAACGGTATTCCTTCAGCAGATGGATATAGCATCTGATCCTCTTGATCTGAGAAGCGGTGCCCTCGCTTTTCACAGCGAGGGCACCGGTTTTATTATCCGCAACGGGGAGTCTTTTATCCGACCAGGATTGCTGTTGCAGGACTCCGTAGGAACCCTGAGCTATCCCTCACAAGCCAGAACACTCTCCCTATCTTCTCCTAACGCTCCCTGACAAGCAGGATCTCTATCCCTGTCTATGCACGCATGTGAACTGCACTAAACATGGCTGGGCATGTTATACAAGGTATCCACCCAAAAATGGCCGACCAAATCTCCCGATATTTGATGTCCTATCAGGCCAGCAGGCTTCTCCAAAATGGTGCTGGAGACAATGATAGAGGCCAGACAACTCTGAGCATATGTACGCATAAAAATATCAAATAGGCTGGAAAGTGAGTATATACACTTGCTAACCTACTACCTTTTGCAGCCAGCTAGGCTGTCCTGCACTACAGCTGCCTACAGCTTAGTCTCAGTAATTTCAGGCTCCCTTCATATAGTGTATTTCCACTTTTGCAGGGTAATTGGGATAATGCCTAGGGGTTTATTTATAAGAAAAAAAATTGTAAGTGTCTCAGCATTTGCACAGCGAATAACCCCCATTATGTGTATCATATGTTTAGTTCCTCTGAGAGTTAGCTCCTACTAGTGGCCACAATGTGTTTTTGACCTGATTGAAGTGTTTCATGAAAATACTGCATTATGGTCGTGCAAATACTGAGACATTCGCACAGTGAATGTTTTTATAAATAGTCCCCCTACTTTATATTTATTACATGTTCCTATTCACACAGCATAACCTAAAAAATAATGTTTAAAAATTGCTGCTTACCTTTTTTAATTCTTATTTCTGAAACCTCCAGGACTGAAAGATCCTGCTTATCTTTCCTTTTTCCAATGTTTGTCAGCGGACTGGCTAGATAATGTTTACTATAATTAACCCTGTCTGTACTGTGCTGGCAGACCTCATTATCAGTTGTAAACTAGTGTAAAGGGTATATTTGATAACCTTAGCACCACATTCCTAACATTAAGGATTATAAAAAGAAACAGCAAACGCGTTGGGACATTGCACCTTCCATTATTCTCTTTTTCTACCTAAATCTACTATTGGTTGCATTTTGACAATTAGAATTGAATCTCACTAAAAAGGTGTATGGGGTATATGACGCTATGTATACTTCTATATGCATCTAATATGTTTTTAGGAGGACTTACAGGTCCAAAAGTGTTTGCTAATTTATAATAAAGAAATGCTTTTATAATGGTATATTATGCTTTTTTTTCTAAGGATAAAAGGATTAGCACCTAAAAAGTCCCATATACCCACCTTTTTGAGTTGTAAACTAGATTTGACCAGTATATGAGCTAACAAAGGGTTAAAGATCTAGAAGCTGGGCTTTTGCATTTTATGTTGAGAGAAAGCTCAGTGTGTCTCTGTCATTGGAGACAGAATCACTGTGAAATTGTTCAGAGTGGCCTGCACTGCCCACTGACCTTTTCCAAATAAATTTGCAAAAGGTAGGAGAATCTTTAATTATTATTTTTAGGTGTGATTGGGAACACACAATAAACACATACTGAGGGTTTTCTCAAATTTTACAGCAAAGGTGGAAATACACTTTAAATTGGCCGACCAGTCACCTACCTGGCACGTCACTGAACCTCAAGTGGTTATACCAGGATGAGGCCTGTAGCTGTACCATTTTTTTAGAGCGTTTGTCTTTCTTGTAAAAGCAATCCTAGTGGCTAACTAGCTGCTGGATTGCTTTTACAAGCAGCGGGATTTGGGAGGGGAGGTTTCCCCCTCCCGCCGCCTTCCACGGCTTTACCGGGATCTCCTACCGGGAGTTCCATTTGACCTGCCGATGCTTCTGCCGGCTTATAGAGCCGAACAAAGCTTTGATCGGCTTTGTTTGGCTCTGTGATATAGTAACCCAGAAGTGACGATCTGATATCACTTCCGGTTTATGCAGATGTAAACGGTGCCTTTTTTAAAAATTAAAAGCATTCGATCTTGGTGTGATCAAATGCTTTTAAAGGCAGAGGATGGATCTGGGGTCGTATAGAGCCTATTGCTGTTCCATGGGATGTTTACATTTCTTGTGACAGCAATAAAAGTGATAAAACAAAAATATCAAAGCGACAGTGTAAATGTAAATGTCCCCATTTCCCATGCTCACGCGCAAAGGCGACCGCACACAAACAGCGATCGTCCCACACGTGTGAGGTATCACAGTGAATGTCAGATCATGGACAGTAAATTTTAGCATCAGACCTACTATGTAAATCTAAAGTGGTATCCTGTAAAGGCTTCTAAAGCATCGCCTATGGATACTTAAATATATATATATTCATATATTTTGTCACCGTTGTGTGGGCGTGCACAATTTTAAAGCATGACTCGTTTGGTATCTATTTACTGGGCATAACATCATCTTTTATATTTTACCAAAAAATGGGTTATGTATTGTGTTTTTTTGCAATAAACTTTAAAAAAGTGTATTTAAAAAGAAAACTGTGTTTTGAAAAACGACTACGCAAATACCGTGTGACATTAAAAAATTGCAAAACCCAATTTATTCTCTAGGGCCTCTGCTTTAAAAAATATGTAATGTTTGGGGGTTCTAAGAAATTTTCTAGCAAAAAATATTGATTGTTAGTGTTACATGTATACAAAAAGAACCAGAGAAGGCCTGGTCTTAAAGTGGTTTATTAAAATGTGCCTTATGATAAATCCCACTCTGCCCATTCCCCTAATTTCTTGTCTAAAATAATAGAAAGTAAGGTGAAGGTACAGTAGCTCATAGACAGAATGCATTTTTTTAAATAGTTATCCTTCCCACTCTACTTAAAAACCACCAAGGGGTTAAACACTGACAACTTTCAATTCAGTATTATTTCCAGTGTCGATTATTAGCAAAGACAAATGTTAAAAAATCTGATACTGGCCAGATATGCAGTCTGTAACAGCATTTGCCTGTCTTTCCTCCTAGGTACTGTTGTGAAAACACATTGCACTTCAACATCTAGCAGTAATGTGTGCATACCTTGTGTCAAAGGAACTTACATGGATCATCCAAATGGAGTCACTAAATGTTTGAAATGTACAGAGTGTGATACTGGCAAGTGATACTTTTTTTTCCCTAAACCTTTGTGTCTCTTTGGTGTATTTCTTCTGTATGTTTGCTTTTTGAAAGGGTGACAAAATCTCACTTACAACCAGCTTATAACTAAGTGGCAAATGATTTGTATAACAGTTTTGCATTTATTTTATTTAATATGGACTACTGAATACTTTTTAACCACTTTGGCTCCGGAAGGTTTTACCCCATTCATGACCAGGCCATTTTTTGCTATTCAGCACTGCACTACTTTACCTGGTAGTTGGAGTCATGCAACACTGTACACAAACAAACAATTTGACACTAACTGATGCTGGGTGGGAACTGACTAACTGATGCTGACACCACCAGCGACACTAATACAGTGATCAGTGCTAATACTACATGGTCACTGTACTAATCACACGGACTGGGAAGGGGTTAACATCTTGGGTGATCAAAGGGTTAAATGTGTGCCTAACTATGTATAATGTGTGCAATATGTGTTGCTTTTTGTTAAAGATCTCTTTATTTCTTATAAGAAACATAAGAGATATAAGAAACAGAGAGATCATTCCCTCTGTACAGAGCCCTGTGTTGATTGTCAGCAAAGAGCTCTGGGCATAGGTGTGCATAGCCTATTGTATTAGGGTGTGCCCCCTAAAGCGCAAACACACACTCCTTTCTCTGCAGCCTCACCTGCACAGGAGAGTGAATGAATGGGAAGTTCTCCGTGCTGAATGGCTTCCTGTTCATTCTTAAACTGAAGCATAGTAAACACTTATTGTCTTAGTAGATGAAACACTTTACTATGCTTCAGCTATGAATGAACACAGTGAGAGTGAGTGTGTTCACTATATTCATTTAGAAAAGAAAGGGGCCAGTAAATGATGTATTGACTAGCCCCTTCCCCTGCTCTCCTTCCTGAAACATCCCCAGCAGCCGGGGGGAGAGGAGAGTAATATTTATGTTGTGTAAGTGTGTGAAGTAGCAAGGCCCAGACCTCTAGAGGCCTTATGGTGACCTCCAGAGTCAGGGAGAGCTGATATCCTTCTTGGTAGAGTGGGTTACAAGGCATGGTGGGTGTAATACAAGCTGAAGTGATGGGTGCCAGACACTTTTTGAATGCAAAGAGATTTATTGTCTCTTAAACAAGAACTGTGGGAGAGAGGGTTAGGGCGAGGACACCCTTAACCCGTTCCCGACCGGCGCATGCCGATGTACGTTGGCAGAATGGCACAGCTGGGCCAATGGACTTACAGGTATGTCCATTTGAATTCCCCGCCGTGCCATTGCATGCGTGCCGCCAGCGGCCGGGAGCTCTGTGAGTCAGGTCGCGGGTCCCGCGGACTCGATCGCTGCGGGGATACTCGCAATTGCCTCACAGAGAGGACAAACAGGGAGATGCTGATGTAAACAGCATCTCCCCGTTCTGCCTAGTGACAAGTGTCACTGATCCCAGCTCCCTGTCATTGGGAGCAGTGATCAGAGTAATGACACTGCTAGCCCATCCCCCTACAGTTAGTAATCACTCCCCTAGGACATACTTAACCCCTCCCTGCCCCCTAGTGGTTAACCTCTTCACTGCCAGTGTCATTTACACAGTAATCAGTCCATTTTTAATCGCACTGATCGCTGTTAAAATGACAGTGGTCTCAAAAATGTGTCAAAAATGTCCGTCATAACGTCGCAGTCACAATAAAAATCGCTGATCGCCGCCATTACTAGTAAAAAAAAAAATTATTAATAAAAATGCTATAAAACTATCCCCTATTTTGTAGATGCTATAACTTTTGCGCAAACCAATCAATAAATGCTTATTGCGATTTTTTTTTTTTTTTTTTTACCAAAAATATGTAGAAGAATACGATCAGCCTAAACTCAGGAAAAAAAACGTTTTTTTTTATATATTTTTGGGGGATATTTATTATAGCAAAATGTAAATAATGTTTTTTTTTCAAAATTGTCGCTCTTATTTTGTTTATAGCGCAAAAAATAAAAATCGCAGAGGCGATCAAATACCACCAAAAGAAAGCTCTATTTGTGGGGAAAAAAGGACGTCAATTCTGTTTGGGAGACACGTTGCACGACCACGCAATTGTTAGTTAAAGCGACGCAGTGCCGAATCGCAAAAAACGCTCTGGTCAGTAAGGGGGTAAAATCTTCCGGGGCTGAAGCGGTTAAAGCAAAGTTCCACCCAAAAATGGAACTTCCGCTGTCTGGATTCCTCTCCCCCATCCCCCCCCCCCCTCCGGTGTCACATTTGTAACCTTCCAGGGGGAAAGGGGAGCAGATACCTGTCTAATACAGGTATTTGCTCCCACTTCCGGCGAAAGATTGCCGCAGCAGCGATCTACGCCATGTCTGGCCCCTCCCCCCCGCTGTCTTCTGGGAGACACACAGGTCCCAGAAGACAGCAGGGACCACTCAGAATGCGCAGCACGACTCGCGCAAGAGCAGCAGGGAACCAGGCTGTGAAGCTGTAAGGCTTCACTTTCTGATTCCCTTACTGAAGATGTTGGCGCCTCCACCCGGGAGCCGAGGGACAGGTCGGCTTTGGGTGAGGAGTTGCGGGCGCCCTGGACAGGTAAGTGTCCTTATATTAAAAGTCAGCAGCTGCAGTATTTGTAGCTGCTGACTTAAATTTTTTTTTTCTTTTCAGCGGAACTCCGCTTTAAGTAGATGCAATGAAAATTGGCAGACTCCGAGACTTCTATAGGTAGACAGCTATATAGTGGAAGGCCCTCAGCCGGACACCACTTCTGTATAGGTAGGATCGCTGTCTCCTATGGCAACAAATCTTGTAACAGTCACTAACGGTGGTTGTATTTAACTATTGGTAACACAAATAGTTCTCCTCGCACTCTACAGTCTCTCACTGTAGGTCTTTACTCACTGAGCTCTCAGTCTCTCATTAGACTCCCAGACCCAATCACCAATGGATCCCCTGAGCTCTTCCACTTCCATAACTCAGTATCTTCTTCAAGCGTCACCCCCGCTTCCCTGCTGGGTCCCTGGCTTGGCACTCAGATACTCCTCCTCAGCATCACCCCTGCTGACCCACTAGGCCCCTGGCTTGGCACTCACTGATGCTCCTCAAGCGTCACCTCTGCTGTCCCACTGGGTCCCTGGCTTGGCACTTGCTGAAGTTTTCCCACTGGTGAGAAGACTGCTCTGGTACTGGCTCCATCTTACTCACAGTGCTGTCTGGTAACAAGGTGGATGGTCCCTTGGTGGCGACAGCATCCCCTCTACCTCTGACCATAACTAGTTCCCCGTCTGGCTGAACCGTTACTCTTGGTTGGACTCCAATCCTGCAGTCCCAACCCTGTGCTGCTTCTCCTGCCTCTGGATAGGCCCTCAGACAGCCTAGCAGCCAGATATCCCTGGGATAGGCTTTAGGCTTCCTGCCTAGCAGCCCGGGGCAGCATAACATACGTACACCCAGACAGCTGTCCAGGTGGCACAGAACCCCGATCACCTGACTCCACCCAAATAAATAGGCTCTCCCAGAAGGCCAAGGGACTAAAGAAACCCCCGCCAATTGGCTCAGACACCACATCCATTCATAACCTGACCTTGCTAAGCCCTTGTCTATATAATATCACCAGCATAACGCCACCTAGCAACAGAAGAGAGAAGGTGCAGCAAGTCCAGAACTAGAGAGGAATCAGTAGATCTACTAACAATTAAGCAGGGCAACTACTGCCTGGCAAGCTAAATTTACTAGCAACCCTGCCTAAACACCAGGGTGCTACATCCTCCCCTACCAAAGGATTGGTCCACACACTCTCTCTGGAAACTTCAGTGCCCGCCTTTCCTTCTGCATGGCACGCCAGAGCTTTAATGGAGTCCAGTTTTTAACCCTTGCAGAGCTGGCATAAAGTGTCAAAAGACCAGGCTGATACTCTCCCACGAGCAATGAGACATGTTGGTCCTTCCCCACATTGTTGGAATGCACAATAACACAGACTATATGAAGTAAAGATGTTACTTGCTACTTTCCCATGGAGCCAGATGAAATCCCGATGTAGCTGTAGCCGGTTGCTATGGGTGACTGCTGCAGGATCAACGCCTTTGCGCCACGTTGGGCGCCAAATGTAGCAAGGTCCTGGACCTCTAGAGATCTAATGGTGACCTCCAGAGTCAGGGAAAGCTGATATCCTTCTTGGTAGAGTGGGTTACAAGACATGGTGGGTTTAATACAAGCTGAAGTGATGGGCGCCAGACACTTTTTGAATGCAAAGAGATTTATTGTCTCTTGAACAATAATTGTGGGAGAGAGAGTTAAGGCCAGGACACCCTTAAGTAGATGCAATGACAATTGGCAGACTCTGGGACTTCTATAGATAGACAGCTATACAGTGGAAGGCCTCCAGCCGGACACATCTTGTGTTAGGACCGCTGTCTCCTATGGCAACAAATCTTGTAACAGTCACTAACAGTGGTTGTATTTAACTACTGGTAACAAAATTAGTTCTCCTCGCAGTCTCTCACTGTAGGTCTTTGCTCACTGAGCTCCCAGTCTCTCATTAGACTCTCAGACCCAATCGCCACTGGATCCCCTTAGCTATTCCACTTTCATAACTCAGTATCTTCCTCAAGCGTCACCCCCGTTTCCCTGCTGGGTCTCTGGCTTGGCACTCACAGATACTCCTCAAGCGTCACACCCTGCTGACCTGCTGGGTCCCTGGCTTGGCACTCACTAATGCTCCTCAAGCGTCACCTCTGCTGTCCCGCTGGGTCCCTGGCTTGGCACTTTCTGAAGTTTTCCCACTTCTTCACTGTCCCCCGACTGGTGAGAAGACTTCTCTGGTACTGGCTCCAGCTTACTCACAGTGGTCTCCGGTTTCAAGGTGGATGGTCTCTTAGTGGTAACAGCTTCCCCTCTACCTCCGACCACAACTGGTTCCCCGTCTGGCTGAACCGTTTACTCTTGGTTGGACTCCAAATCTGCAGTCCCAACCCTGCGCTGCTTCTCCTGCCTCTGGATAGGCCCTCAGACAGCCTAGCAGCCAGAAGCCTGATAGGCCTCAGGCTTCCGGGCCTGCCAGCCTGGGGGAGCATAACACACATCCACCCAGACAGCCCTCCAGGTGGCACAGAACCCCCGATATATATACTTTCTACATATATGTTTTGGGAACTTCTTTTTCCTGGGTGCTAAGCGGTGCAATTAGGCCTTTTTAGACACTAAAATTATTACTAAAAAAGTTAGAAGCCAGTTTTTTTTTTTTTTTTTTTAACTAAAAAAGCTTTGTTTTCAACAACAAAACTCCTTTTTCTATGTAGCCCTGGAGAATACACAGTGGTGCTGGAGAACCACAGTGGTGGTATGTAAAGATGTGAAGAAGGAAAAAAACCTTTAGCTCTGCTGTGGGTAAGCAGCAGAGCTAAAGTTTTTTTTTTTTATTATTTTTTTTTTTTTTAACATGTTAACCACTTGCTTACTGGGCACTTTCACCCCCTTTCTGCCGAGGCCAATTTTCAGCTTTCAGCGCTGTCACACTTTAAATGACAATTGCGTGGTCAGTTGAAGATAGAACTTTCTTTTGGTGGTATTTAATCACCACTGGGGTTTTTATCTTTTTGCTAAGCATACAAAAAAAGACCAAACATTTTCAAAATTTTTTTTTTTCTTAATTTCTTTTTGAAAATGTTGCAAATAAGTAATTTTTCTTCTTCCCTGATGGGCACTGATGAGGCAGTACTGATGGGCACTGATGAGGAGGCACTGATGGACACCAATAGGCTGCACTGATAATCAGGACACTCCATTTCTCACATTGTGACAGCGTGTGAGGAAAGGACTGACCAAAACCAGCAACTCTGCTTACAGTGTAATTACCTGTGATTGGACATAGCTGATTACATGGTAAAAAGCCGCTGTGATTGGCCCTTTACCTTGATCTGTGATCAGCTGTGTCCAAAGGGAGGACATCAATAGATGCCCTCCCAGAACTAGCGGACCACGCGGTCAGCAACTAGTTGTCCGGCGCCCGGAACTTCATGTCCGGTGCATCGGGCTAAAGGAATTCCTGGGAATGGGCTGACAAAAACCCCAGGCACCAGGACACAATTTCTAGTTGCCAATGGATTTGTTGAGCCCTGAGATAAACATATATTTTATTTAGGTAAATACAGTTGCAATAAAAAGTGTGTGAACCCTTTTGAAATTATATGGATTTCTGCACAAATTGGTCATAAAATGTGATCTGATCTTCATCTAAGTCACAACAATAGACAATCACAGTCTGCTTAAACTAATAACACACAAAGAATTAAATGTTACAATGTTTTTATTGAACACACCATGTAAACATTCACAGTGCAGGTGGAAAAAGTATGTGAACCCCTAGAGTAATGAGATCTCCAAGAGCTAATTGGAGTGAGGTGTCAGCCAACTGGAGTCCAATCAATGAGATGAGATTGGAGGTGTTGGTTACAGCTGCCCTGCCCTATAAAAAACACACACCAGTTCTGGGTTTGCTTTTCACAAGAAGCATTGCCTGATGTGAATGATGCCTCGCACAAAAGAGCTCTCAGAAGACCTACGATTAAGAATTGTTGACTTGCATAAAGCTGGAAAGGGTTATAAAAGTATCTCCAAAAGCCCTGCTGTTCATCAGTCCACACTAAGACAAATTGTCTATAAATGGAGAAAGTTCAGCACTGCTGCTACTCTCCGTAGGAGTGGGCGTCCTATAAAGATGACTGCAAGAACACAGTGCAGACTGCTCAATGAGGTGAAGAAGAATCCTAGAGTGTCAGCTAAAGACTTACAAAAGTCTCTGGCATAGGCTAACATCCCTGTTAGCGAATCTACGATACGTAAAACACTAAACAAGAATGGATTTCATGGGAGGATACCACAGAGGAAGCCACTGCAGCCCAAAAGAAACATCGCTGCACGTTTACAGTTTGCACAAGAGCACCTGGATGTTCCACAGCAGTACTGGCAAAATATTCTGTGGACAGATGAAACCAAAGTTGACTTGTTTGGAAGAAACACACAACACTATGTGTGGAGAAAAAGAAGCACAGCACACCAACATCAAAACCTCATCTCAACTGGTATGGTGGTGGGGGCATCATGGTTTATCAAGACTTTTTGCAGGAGAACTTAAGGCCATCTGTCCACCAGCTGAAGCTCAACAGAAGATGGGTGTTCTAACAGGACAACGACCCAAAGCATAGAAGTAAATCAACAGAATGGCTTAAACAGAAGAAAATACGCCTTCTGGAGTGGCCCAGTCAGAGTCCTGACCTCAACCGAATGAGATGCTCTGGTATGACCTCAAGAAAGCGATTCACACCAGACATCCCAAGAATATTGCTGAACTGAAACAGTTCTGTAAAGAGGAATGGTCAAGAATTACTCCTGACCGTTATGCACGTCTGTGCTGCAACTACAGGAAACGTTTGAAGTTATTGCTGCCAAAGGAGGTTTAACCAGTTATTAAATCCAAGGGTTCACATACTTTTTCCACCTGTACTGTTTGTGCAGAAATCCATATCATTCCAAAAGGGTTCACATACTTTTTATTGCAACTGTATACATTTTGAATGTTTTGTATTCTTACACCCGGACAGCAGATGGAACTTTTGGCACCATTTTCTCTTTGCCTCTTGTTAAAAAAACAAAAACAAAAAAACACTGTTGTTTACAGACATCAGTCCTGTACAGCTTTGGTAGGTGAAATTTACACAAATTAATGATTCAGAGGGGGTACTCATCCGAGCGGCACTATGTCCACAAAAGTGAGTACACCCCTCACATGTAAATATTTTATTATGTCTTTTCATGTGACAACACTGAAGAAATTACACTTTGCTACAATGTAAAGTAGTGAGTGTACAGCTTGTATAACAGTGTAAATTTGCTGTCCCCTAAAAACAACTCAGCACACAGCCATTAATGTCTAAACCGCTGGCAACAAAAGTGAGTACATCCCTAAGTGAAAATGTCCAAATTGGGCCCAATTAGCCATTTTCCCTCCCCGGTATCATGTGACTCGTTAGTGTCACAAGGTCTCAGGTGTGAATGGGGAGCAGGTGTGTTAAAATTGGTGTTATCGCTCTTCCTCTTTAATACTGGTCACTAGAAGTTCAACATGGCACCTCATGGCAAAGAACTTTCTGAAGATCTGAAAAAAAAGAACTGTTGCTCTACATAAAGATTGCCTAGGCTATAAGAAGATTGCCAAGACCCTGAAACTGAGCTGCAGCACGGTGGCCAAGACCATACAGCGGTTTACCAGGACAGGATCCACTCAGAACAGGCCTCGCCAGGGTCGACCAAAGGAGTTGAGTGCATGTGTTTAGCGTCATATCCAGAGGTTGCCTTTGGGAAATAGGCGTATGAGTGCTGCCAGCATTGCTGCAGAGGTTGAAGGGGTGGGGGGGTTAGCCTGTCAGTGCTCAGACCATACGCCGCACACTGCATCACATTGGTCTGCATGGCTGTCGTCCCAGCAGGGAGCCTCTTCTAAAGATGATGCCAAGAAAGCCCGCAAACAGTTTGCTGAAGACAAGCAGACTAAGGGCATGGATTACTAGAACCATGTCCTGTGGTCTGATGAGACCAAGATAAACTTATTTGGTTCAGATGGTGTCAAGTGTGTTTGGCAGCAAGCAATTGAGGAGTACAAAGACAAGTGCGTCCTGCCTACAGTCAAGCATGGTGGTGGGAGGGTCATGGTCTGGGGCTGCATGAGTGTTGCCGGCACTTGGGAGCTAGAGTTCATTGAGGGAACCATGAATGCCAACATGTACTGTGACATACTGAAGCAGAGCATGATCTCCTCTATTCGGAGTCTGGGCCGCAGGGCAGTATTCCAACATGATACCGACCCCAAACACACCTCCAAGACGACCACTGCCATGCTAAAGAAGCTGTGGGTAAAGGTGATGGACTGGCCAAGCATGTCTCCAGACCTAAACCCTATTGAGCATCTGTGGGGCATCCTCAAACGGATGGTAGAGGAGCGCAAGGTCTCTAACATCCACCAGTTCCGTGATGTCATCATGGAGGATGCAAGAGGACTCCATTGGCAACCTGTGAAGCTCTGGTGAACTCCATGCCCAAGAGGGTTAAAGCAGTGCTGGAAAATAATGATGGTCACACAAAATATTGACACTTTGGGCCCAATTTGGACATTTTCACCTCGGGGTGTACTGACTTTTGTTGCCAGCGGTTTAGACATTAATGGCTGTGTGTTATTTTGAGGGGACAGCAAATTTACACTGTTATACAAGCTGTACACTCACTACTTTACCTTGTAGCAAAGTGTCTTTAGTGTTGTCACATGAAGAGATAAAATAAAATATTTACAAAAATGTGAGGGGTGTACTCACTTTTGTGAGATACTGTAAGTGGAAGGTCAGAGGGTGGTTAAATACGGGGATCAACTGTCTGTTTTTACTGCCTCTTGGCCAACCATATGAAAGGAGCCTAACACCTATGATGGAATATTCCAGGAATTGAATTATGTAACTGCATAGGCGTGCGCACAGGGTGTGCCAGGTGTGCCCAGATTCTGCCTACTGCCCTGCCCCCCCGCTTCCCCTTGCAGCGACGCCGGCTTCCCTCCTCTCTTCTCATACCAGCTGTTGCTGTGGGGATGTTTTAGGATTAGAGGGGAAGGGGCCATAAATTATGTAATTTACCAGCCCCTTCCCTTTCTGAATGAACATTGTGAGTGATCAGTGGTGTGTGTTTGAGCTTTGGGGTGCACATCCTAATGCAATAGGCTGCACACACCTTTGTGTAGCACCCTCCTAGGTAAGTGCTAGAAGAGAGTATAGTTTTGGGTCTGTCTGCTTATCTGGAAGATTGCTAGGTAAATTTAGAATGCTCTCTGCCTACCAGGGAGCAGGATCCATTGATAGAGTCTGCTCATGGTGCTCAGATGCGGCTCATGTTGTCTGAATGTTTCACACTGGTCCAATAGGGAGGCATAATATATAGTGGGAGGAAACCTGACAAGTGAGAGCATAGGCATTGTTACAACCCTGGCTATTGGTAGAGGAAAGTGCCTCAATGCATGCTGGGTGGCTGTTTAAATGCCAAGGGCACATGTGCTCAGGGTCTTCGGCTAGAGAGCGGGGTCCCGGGGGGAGAGGGCAGCTGCCACTCCTCTGTAGAAGCTACCATGCGGCCTTAGGTTGCTGACCTGAGGGCCTGAAGCTGAGAGTAGCTGCAACCCAGATGTCCTACAGAGCTGACTGGAAGGAGGACATGCCAGAAAGGATCTGATTCGACTCACAGTGAGTACAGATCTGTGTCTTGGGGCCTGTCCCTTGAGGGCCACCCTTTCAGCTATAAGAATCAGAGGACGGGTGTTAGTCAAAGGGGATGCTAGATAGTGTCCTGAAGATAAAGAGTTTCATCAAGTCTGCCGCAAGAGCAAGCAAAGGACTTATTCTTCCCATATAAGTGTTGTATGTTATAACAGCAAGTCTGTTACCACATCCAACCTGTGAGGCCGAGTGAGAGTGGTCCTCATCTGTAATTAGTTCCAGTTGGAGAGTCCCACTATTCCCTTCTCCTATCCAAGTTCCAACAATAAGTACCAAAAAAAACAAACCCCTGGATTGATTATTGGAAATGAGCGGATGAGAGAGTGGAGGGTTTTGTGAAAACCCCTAGTAACTGGCTGCAAGATAAGAAGGGGAAAAGCCCAGGGAAGTCTACACACAGCAATCCCTACGGGGGCAGTGCTACATATCTGTAACTGTGTCATGGTGATTCCACAATTTTAACACCTCCCACACTGTTCTTGGACAATATCTTCTGCTATTTCATGGTAATTGGATGAAAGTAGTGTTGCTACCTGTTTGGATATAATTGCGGGGGTATTTTCCTGACACTCATTGGAGCTAAAGAAGTGGCCAGAGCATTACAGCACAAGACCAACTGAATGTGACTAACTACTAATAGATATACCATGACCTAGATCAGCCTTTCTCAACCAGTGTGCCACGGCACACTGGTGTGCCGTCAGAGGTCCTCAGTTGTGTCGCAGGATCAGGGGAGAGAAGGGCTGTCAGATGAGCCCGATCTCCTGATCCCCTGCCGAACTCTACATCGGCACTGTGAGGGAGCTTCTTCAGCCTCAAATGTGAAAGTAAAGTGAAGGGGAGTGTGCTGTGCTCTCTGCTTCACCCTACAGTGCAGTACCCGGCTGAATGAGGAAACTGGAAATGTACTGTGCTAGATTTGTTTTAAAAGGGCTTTATATGTGTCTGTGTCTGTGTGTGTATACATGTGTATGTGAGAAATTATTATTTTTTATGTGAAAGCTATTTATTACCCTTTAGGCTTCATTCACATTGGCTAATTTGGTCCGGCAGCAGATTCCTGCGGCAATAATCTGCTGGAATCGTGGCCAGTTCCTGACAACAACGGCAGGATTACAGGAGATGCAGCTGTCTGTTTGCATGATTACAAACTCTAGCGCTACCCCCTCAGGAGTCGCTGAGTGTAATGGGAACCCTTGTTCACTTCTGATCCCTGAGTGAGGCACAACCCCTGCTGACACCGCTGTAAACCTGCAACCAGATGTCACTTTGTCGCTTATCACACAGACACATATTTACAGTGCCTTGAAAAAGTATTCACACCCCTTGAAATTTTTCACATTTTGTCATGTTACAATCAAAAACGTAAATGTATTTTATTGTTATTTTATGTGATAGACTAACACCAAGTGGCACATAATTGTGAATTGGAAAGTAAAAGATAAACGGTTTTCAAAATGTTTTACAAATAAATATCTGAAAAGTGTGGCATGCATTTATATTCAGCCTCCCTGAGTCAATACTTTGTAGAACCACCTTTCGCTGCAATTACAGCTGCAAGTCTTTTTAGGGATGTCTCTACGAGCTTTGCACATCTTGAGTGAAATTTTCCTATTTTTCTTTGGAAAATAGCTCAAGCTCTGTCAGATTGGATGGAGAACGTCTGTGAAAAGCAATTTTCAAGTCTTGCCACAGATTCTCAATTGGATTTAGGTCTGGACTTTGACTGGGCCGTTCTAACACATGAATATACTTTGATCTAAACCATTCCATTGTAGCTCTGGCTGTATGTTTAGGGTCTTTGTCCTGCTGGAAGGTGAACCTCCACCCCAGTCTCAAGTCTTTTGCAGACTCTAACAGGTTTTCTTCTAAGATTGCCCTGTATTTGGCTCCATCCATCTTCCCATCAACTCTGACCAGCTTCCCTGTCCCTGCTGAAGAAAAGCATCCCCACAACATGATGCTGCCACCACCATGTTTCACAGTGGGGTGGCGTGTTCAGGGTGATGTGCAGTGTTAGTTTTCCGCCACACATAGCGTTTTACTTTTAGGCCAAAAAGCTAAATTTTGGCCTCATCTGACCAGAGCACTTTCTTCCACATATTTGCTGTGTCCCCCACATGGCTTCTTGCAAACTGCAAATGGGACTGCTTATGGCTTTCTTTCAACAATGGCTTTCTTCTTGCCACTCTTCCATAAAGGCCAGATTTGTGGAGTGTATGTCTAATAGTTGTCCTGTGGATAGATTCTCCCACCTGAGCTGTGGATCTCTGCAGCTCCTCCAGAGTTACCATGGGACTCCTGGCTGCTTCTCTGATTAATACTCTTCTTGCCTGGCCTGTCAGTTTAGGTGGATGGCCATGTCTTGTTAGGTTTGAAGTTGTGCCATACTCTCCATTTTCGGATGATGGATTGAACAGTGCTCCGTGAGATGTTCAAAGCTTGAGATATTGTTTTATAACCTAACCCTGCTTTAAACGTCTCCACAACTTTATCCCTGACCTGTCTGGTGTGTTCCTTGGCATCCATAATGCTATTTGTTCACTAAGGTTCTCTAGAAAACCTCTGAGGGCTTCACAGAACAGCTGTATTTATACTGGGTTTAAATTACACACAGGTGGACTCTATTTACTAATTGGGTGACTTCTAAAGGCGATTGGTTCCTCAAGATTTCAGTTAGGGGTATCAGAGTAAAGGGGTTGAATACAATACACTTTTCAGATATTTATTTGTAAAAAAGTTTAAAACCATTTATCATTTTCCACTTCACAATTATGTGCCACTTTGTTGGTCTTTCACATAAAATCCCAATAAAATACATCTACGTTTTTGGTTGTAACCAGGGGCTGACTGACAACTCATGGGGCCCCCTGTGTCCCTGCCCACACTCAAGCCACGACCACACAAAGCCCCACCTATATATTGCACTGCCCACATTACATTGTCCAGACTGCTGGTTGAAGCTAAACAGTGGGGACCTTGAGTGGAGAGTGTGAATAAGTTTTGCTTTTGATTGATTGCTGGGTAGCTTTTTAACACTTTTTTTCTGTCACTTTTTAAACGGCTTTTTTTTTTCTTTGCTTCCTTCAGCCTACTAATTAAGGGGAGTGGTTAATTGGTCACAGGTGCTTGAGGCCTATTTAACCTTCTGTATAACTCATTTTGAGCCTGCTCATCTTTGAGTTGCTGGAAGTGGTGAGTTAAAAAAACAGAATTAGTGGAACTGTACTAATGTCCTGTACACACGATAGGAATTTTCGTCGAAAAAACCTTGTATGGTTTTTCCGACGGAATTCCGCTCAAGCTTGCCTTGCATACACACGGTCACACAAGTTCTCTGAACTTTAGACCGTTAAGAACGCGGTGTCGTACAACACTATGACAAGCCGAGAAAATTAAGTTCAATGCTTCCGAGCATGCGTCGAATTGTTTTTGAGCATGCGTAGAAATTTTGTGCGTCGGAATTGCTACAGACGATCGGAATTTCCGATAGGAACTTTTTCCGTTGGAAAAATAGAGAACCTGCTCTCAATCTTTTGCTGGCGGAAATTCCGCCAGCAAAAGTCCGATGGAGCATGCACACGGTCTGAATTTCCGACCAAAAGCTTGCGTCGGACTTTTGCTGGCAGAATTTCGATCGTGTGTATGGGGCATAAGTGGTGAGTTAAAAAAAAAAACGAGTTAGTGGAACTGGACTAAGTGGTGAGTTAAAAACAAGAGGTTATAACAGGGGTCAAATACCTGTGTATTGTAAATACATGAGTGTTTGTCTGAGTAGTGTGTGTGTGGATCGTTAGTACTTGTGTATTGTGTGTGTGTGTGTGTGTGGGCACGTGGGTCTGCGAGTGCACGTGGGTCGTCTTGCTGAGTACCTGTGTATTGTCTTTGGGTATTAGTGTCAGAAAGCTAGTTGTTAGGTCAGTTGGACAGGGTATAATCCTCATTAAGTTAGTAGGTACGATGCCCGGTGGGTGAGGAGATGCGACTTGGTGTACGTCTTGCGGCATGTATGCGTTCCTTGATCATCCGATCAAGGGCGAACACCGCTGTGCAAAAAGGAAGCACATTGTTTCCCTGGAAGCCCAGGTTCTGAATCTGGGGAAGCAACTGTCAGCACTGAGAAGACCCTCCATACTAAAGGAGAGCCAGGAACGTACACGGCAGGTGCCAGCACAGAGGCGGGTAGAGACAAAGAGGTGCAGGCACTAGGAAAGAGTAGACAGGTGATGTTGGAAGGGTAGAGCGAGAAGTGCCAGGTAGGCCAATCCAGGGCTGGAGCATCCCAATAAGTACGCTCCATTGAGTGACCATTGGTGAAACCAGTCAGGGACCAGCACTGCTGGAGCTGAGGGACTCCCCTAGCTGCCGGGGGAAGAACTCCTTCCGTGAGAGTGGGGGGGAAGCGAAGGGAAAGGAAAGACAGATTCTGGTGGTAGGGGACTCAATTCTTAGGACAGAGGGCAATCTGTAACAAAGACCTGAGGTACTGTAACTGTATGTTGTCTACCGGGCGCTCGGGTTTGGCACATCATGGATCTGGTGAACAGATTACTGGGAGGGGCTGGGGAAGACCTGGCTGTCATGGTGCACGTTGGCACCAATGATAAAGTCAGAGGCAGACGGAGTGTCCTAAAGAACGATTTTAGGGACTTGGGAGCTAAATTGAGGAAAAGGACCTCCAAGGTAGTATTCTCAGGAATACTACAGATACATTGAGCCACACCAGAAAGGCAGAGGAAGATTAGGAAAGTAAACAAGTGGCTGAGGAGCTGGTGTAGTAAGGAGGGGTTTGGGTTCCTGGAGGACTGGGCCGACTTCTCTAGTCGATCACCAGTACTATAGAAGGGACGGACTGAACCTAAATGAGGAGGGTGCAGACCAGCTGGGAGTAAAGATGGCCAAATAATTAGAGGGGTTTTTAAACTAGGCGACGGGGGGAGGGCCCAGAGGTAGAGATGGTCAGCATGGAAAATATTCCAGAGGGTAGTATTGGGGGCATTAGTGGTAGGTTGACTAAAACACATAAACCCAAGGTAAGTATAGTAACAAGTCCTAGTTGCAATCTCGGAACACCCAATAAGAAGATAGTATGCGACCGGTCTAAACTACACGGCATGTTCCCCAATGCCCGGAACCTGGCGGACAAGATGGGTGAACTAGAGATACTGTTGTACAAGGAAGATTTTGATTTTGTGGGAATTTCAGAGACCTGGTTCAACAGCACTCATGATTGGCTGGCAACCATTCAAGGGTATACCCTTTATCGCAGGGATAGAGAGGGTAAAAAGGGGGAGGGGTATGCCTATATATCAAGAATAATGTACAAGTGAATGTGAGAGATGACATCACTAAGGGAGCTAGGGAGGAGGTGGAATCCTTATGGGTAGACCTCCAAAGGGATGAAGCTAAGGGGAAAATAATACTGGGAGTATGCTAAAAGCCCCCTATCCTGAGGGAGGAGGGGGAGATGGATCTCCTATTACAAGTTGGATTAGCAGCAAGGATGGGAAGTGTTATCATAATGGGGGATTTTAATTATCCAGACATAGACTCGGCTGGAGGGAACCATGCATTCGTCTAAGGCTCACCAGTTCCTAAATGTATTGCATGACAATTTCATGGTTCAGATGGTAGACTCACTAACTAGAAATAAAGCGTTACTGGATCTACTGTTTACCAACAATACAGACCTGATTACAGATGTGATAATATAGGGCAATTTAGGAAACAGCGATCACAGGTCGGTTGGCTTCAGTATATATCACACAAATAGGAAATTTAAGGGGAATACAAAGACACTGAATTCCAAAAGAGCCAACTTCCCTAAACTACGAACCTTGCTAGAAGGCATGAATTGGGATAAAATCTTAGGAACAAAGAACACGGAGGAGAGATGGGTTTGCTTTAAGAGCATATTAAATAAGGGCATTAGCCAATGCATCCCATTGGGTAATACATTTTTAAAAGAGCGAACAAAAGTCCTGAATGGCTTAAAGTGTAAGTAAACCCTCCTATTGTTTTCTGCCAAGGAAGCTGCCATCTTTGCCTCTGTTTAATCTACAACTGCCATGATGCTGCACATGTGATCAGTTATGACACCAGCCATTGGATGGCTTGACAGTTTGGTTGAGAGCACATCCAATGGGAGTGTTACATTTCCGGCACGTGCCGGAAAATGAAGCAGTTTTATGGATGGGTTTACTTCTGCTTTAACTCCAATGTAAAAATGCATATAAAAGCAAAGGAGAAGGCCTTCAAAAAACACAAGGTTGAGGGATCATCAGCATTCAGACTTTATAAAGAACAACAAGAAACGTAAGGGTGCAATTAGGGCGGCTAAGATAGAACACGAAAGACACATAGCGGAGGAGCGCAAAAAAAAATCCCAAGTAATTCTTTAAGTATGTAAACAGTAAAAAAGAGAGGACAGACCATATTGGCCCCATAAAGAATGGGGAAGGACATGTGGTTACAAAGGATGGGGAGATGGCGAAGGTATTTAATTTTATTCTTTTCCTCAGTCTTCACAAGGGAATCGGGGGGGCTTCAGTAACCAAAATTGCAGTGTTTATCCTCATGACACATCACAGGAAACACCTCCATGGTTAACAGACGACAGAATTAAAATTAGACTTGGGAAACTTAACATTAATAAATCACCAGGACCAGATGGCTTGCATCCGAGGGTACTTAGGGAACTCAGTCAAGTAATTGCCAGACCATTGTTCCTAATTTTTACTGACCGTCTACTGACTGGAATGGTACCAGCTGATTGGAGAAAAGCCAATGTAGCACCAATATTTAAAAAGGGCCCAAAATACATCACTGGGAATTACAGACCAGTTAGCCTAACATCAATAGTAGGCAAGCTCTTGGAGGGGATGATAAGGGACTATATGCAAGATTTTAGTAATGAGAACGGTATCATTAGCAGTAATCTGCATGGATTCATGAAGAATCGTTCTTGCCAAACCAATCTTATTAACCTTCTATGAGGAGGTGAGTTGCCATCTAGATAAAAGAAGGCCCATAGACGTGGTGTATCTGGATTTTGCAAAAGCATTTGACACAGTTCCCCATAAATGTTTACTGTACAAAATAGGGTCCGTTGGCATGGACCATAGGGTGAGTACATGGATTGAAAACTGGCTACAAGGGCGAGTTCAGAGGGTGGTGATAAATGGGGAGTACTCGGAATGGTCAGGGGTGGGTAGTGGGGTCCCCCAGGGTTCTGTGCTGGGACCAATCCTATTTATTTTGTTCATAAACGACCTGGAGGATAGGGTAAACAGTTCAATCTCTGTATTTGCGGACGATACTAAGCTAAGCAGGGCAATAACTTCTCTTGCAAAAAGATCTGAACAAATTAATGGGGTGGGCAACTACATGGCAAATGAGGTTTAATGTAGAAAAATGTAAAATAATGCATTTGGGTGGCAATAATATGAATGCAGTGTATACGGGGGGAGAGAACCTCTGGGGGAATCTAGGATGAAAAAGGACCTGGGGGTCCTAGTAGATGATAGGCTCAGCAATGGCGTGCAATGCTAAGCTGCTGCTAACAAAGCATACAGAATGTTGGCATGCATAAAAAGGGGATCAACTCCAGAGATAAAACGATAATTCTCCTGCTCTACAAGACTCTGGTCCGGCCGCACCTAGAGTATGCCTTCCAGTTCTGAGCACCAGCCCTCGGGAAGGATGTACTGGAAATAGAGCGAGTACAAAGAAGGGCAACATAGCTAATAAAGGGTCTGGAGGATATTCGTTATGAGGAAAGTTTGCAAGCACTGAACTTATTCTCTCTGGAGAAGAGACGCTTAAGAGGGGATATGATTTCAATTTACGAATACCATACTGGTGATCCCATAATAGGGATAGAACTTTTTTGCGAAAGGGAGTTTAACAAGACACGTGGCCACTCATTAAAATTAGAAGAAAAGAGGTTTAACCTTAAACTACATAGAGGGTTCTTTACTGTAAGAGCAGCAAGGATGTGGAATTCCCTTCTACAGGTGGTTGTCTCAGCGGGGGAGCATCTATAAGTTCAAAAAACTATTAGATAAGCACCTGAATGACCACAACATACAGGGATATACAATGTAATACTGACAGATAATCACACACATAGGTTGGACTTGATGGACTTGTGTCTTTTTTCAACCTCACCTACTACGTAAATATGTAACATGCATTTGTGGCAGCCATCCTCCCCATATTGCATCTCAGCTGTAAAGAAGGGCCCGTCCGCAAACTGCGGAAGCTGTTGGGCCCTCTAGTTCAGGAATGGGCCAATGTCCAGTTCTTGTCTGCAGCTTAGGCTTAAGGAGACTCCCATTGCCATTTCTGGGAAGCAACCAAATACCCAAAGAACCTGTCAGGTGCCAAATGGCTTCCCAACCATGACTCCGAGAACCTCTGTGAGGCTGATCATTTGGTTATTGCAGTTCAGCTATATAGATGAGCCATTTAAATATCTACCTGCAGCATAGCCTGCATGAAAGTTCCTGGCTTGTTTCTGTAGAAGACGCTGGGCTCTTCCAGGTTTAAAAATGGCTGCTGTGCACCAGCCACCTTTATGACGCAACCAGGGGCATTTTATAAAAGCAGTGGGCAAGATCATAATTTGAGCCCTAAAGCTAGAGAAAGAAGTGCTGCAAATATTGGGTGTGGTTTTCAGGGTCTGTAGGTAGTGCCTGCTGAATACATAGTACAGTAAAGATGCTTGATGATTGAGGGGTTAATTGCCTTGTGCAGCTGTTCAGCTCCCACTCGGATCCTTTCTGACACACACAACTTTTTTTTTTTTTACACTGAGAAAACATGGAATAAAGGGGGAGGGATGGGAGAGATAGGGAGGGGTGGGAGAGATATAGGGTGGGAAGGATATGAGAATCAGATGGGCAGGAGTATAGGCACAAATCAATATACACCAACAAGAATCACATATAACATCCCAAGCAATAACAAAAGTAAAAAGATCTTGCGCATAAAATCTATCACAATATGATATAAATAGTGACTGATGAGTACAATGTGAAAAAAGGAGGTGCCAACATCGTGCGAATATCTGCCCAAGTGTGTTTTGGATCATCTTTGGACTTGTTAAATTTATACGACTTAACAACTTAAAAACATACTTGTCAGCTTTGTCTTTCACATAATAATGTTATGTTTAAACATGGTTTTCTGTCACTATTACTCACATCATAAGTGTTATTTATTGTGGTATGATCACTTTACTTATATATTCAGTCACTTTTCATTGATTTTATTCACTATAATCCTATAGCAGGTCATTCATGGATTTTCTACATATCATGTTGTTTAGCATGAGTCACTTATTTAGCATGAGTCATTTTTTTCACTAAGGCAGACCTGTTATGTACCTTTTTATATGTACCCTTTTGTATAGTGGGGTAGTTGTTAGCACTATGGTGCTATTAATTTTGAATGGCACCCCAATGCACCACAGCACTTCATAACACGATATGCCCTTCACTGCAAAAAATGTAAACTGCACTATTTCCCAAGGTGTCTTTCAGGACAGCACCTGAGAGATAGTGACTCCTCCCAGCAGACCATAGGAAACGCCTTCTTCCTCCAGAACTTTAAAGGGAGGCACCTCCCTACCATACCTCAGTTTTTGTGTTTCCTCCGGCCCGGAGGGAACATCTTTTGGGAGGGGAGTCAATGTCTCTCAGGTGCTCCTGAGAGATGGGGCTTCCTTCTCTTTTTTTCCTCCTCTAGAGACCCGCTGTCCTCCCGGCCTACCCAGGCATCAGTAGCGGTAGCAATCGGGCTCCTCTTCCCCTCCTAGTGCTCGGTGAGAGCCGAAGATTCGGTGGCCCGCGAGGTCGTAGGAGGCGGCGGTGTGCTTGCGCCCCTGCCATATCGGCAGCGGTCGCGCCGGAAATGACAGAGCGGGTCACTGGGTCAGCGAAAACCGTTGTTTCCGGCATAGACGCAAGGGGGGAGGAGTGAGGACAGGAGCTGGTGCCTATTTCCGTATGAGTCCACGAGTGCAAAGCTGCACACCAGACATGGAAGAGTCAGCGTTTGCAGCGGTGGGGACAGGCACAGGCACCAACAAAGCTCAGGTAGGAGCAGCGGTTAAAGTCTGCCTTTTTTCCTTTACCTGGTGTTTGGTCTATCTCTTTTTTTTGTCTACCCCCTAGTGGCAAGGGGCCTGTCTGGGCACTAGAGGCTGACTGGTTTCTTCTTAGTGCACCTGTGGTGGATCCTTGTGAAGCAGAGACTGGGTCTCACTAAAAGGTCCCCTGGTTTTTTTCCTTTTTTGTCTTTTTCTCACAGCAAAAAAGAGATGTCCTTCTTGCAGGGCTAAAATGGGAGAAAATTGGAAAAAAGCCCTGTGCAGTGCTTGCATCACTTCTTTAGTCAAGGAGGAATCTGCTTCGGTTCGTGATGACCTGGTTGCCTCTGTAAAGAAGGAACTATATGCCTATATTAATCCAGCTGCTAGTCAGCCATCCAGTTCTGAGTCTTCCCAGGGTTCCCTTTCTATCCCGGTGGTGGAAGCTTTACCTGAAGACCCTTCAACCAGGGAAGAGCAGTCCCCTGCTCCTTCCGTTAACCACTTACCGACCGACTCCTGTACATATACGTCGGCACTTTGAAGGTGGACATCTCGGTAACGGCAACAGCTGAAAAAAAAATTGGGCTAACTTTACTGTTGTCTTATTTTTTTGTGATTTTTGTGATTTTTTTTTTTTCCCAAAAAAAGTGCGCTTATAAGACCGCTGCACAATTACGGTGCAAAAAAAAGTATCGCATCGACTGCCATTTTATTATCTATGGTATTAGAAAAAAAGATATATAATGTTTATGGGTTCTAAGTTATTTTCTAGCAAAAAAACCTGTTTTAAACACGTAAACACCTAAAATCCAAAACGAGGCTAGTCCTTAAGTGGTTAAAGATTCGGAAGAGGAGGGTGAGGAGGCTGAGGTGGCCCCTTCGAAATTTAAGCTATCCCTAGAAGAGGTAGACAGGCTCCTTAAAGCTATTCATGTTACGCTTGGCTTAAGTGAGGAAAAGAAGGAATTACCGTATTTATCGGCGTATAACACGCACTTTTTTCCCCTTAAAATCAGGGGAAAATCGCGGGTGCGTGTTATACGCCAATCCCCTGCGATCCAGAACAAAAAAATCGCTGACCGCGATTTGAAAATGGCGCCGCCGGCGCAGAAATACACAGTGCCGGTCCTCGGCTCTTCTCGGCGGCTTTCGGTTTCACTCGATCGCCGCCCGAACCTAGCCGAGTATACTCGGCTAGTTTCGGATAGCTCCGCTCACCGTCCGAGTGGAACCGAAAGTAAACGAGAGCCGCCGAGAAGAGCCGAGGACCGGCTCTGTGTATTTTGGCGCCGGCGGCGCCATTTTCAAATCGCGGTCGGCGATTTTGAAGCTCAGAGGCTTCAGCAAGACTGCACTGGGGCAAGGCTGGACTGGGGCAAGGCTGGACTGGACACTGGGGAAGGCTGCACTGACATGGCTGCACTGACATGGCTGCACTAGCAAGGCTGCACTGACAAGGCTGCACTGACAAGGCTGCACTGGCAAGGCTGCACTGGCAAGGCTGCACTGGCAAGGCTGCACTGACATGGCTGCACTGACATGGCTGCACTGACATGGCTGCACTAGCAAGGCTGCACTGACAAGGCTGCACTGACAAGGCTGCACTGGCAAGGCTGCACTGACATGGCTGCACTGACAAAGCTGCAATGATGGGCATTTAAATGTAAGTTTTTTTCCCTTCAACTTCCCTCCTAAAAGTTTTTTTTCCTTAAAATTCCCTCCTAAATTGAGGTGCGTGTTATACGCCGGTGCGTGTTATACGCCGATAAATACGGTATCTCTTCATGACCGCATGTATGCAGGGTTAAACGAACCTAAGGGGCGAACGTTCCCGGTCCATTCGGTCATTTCTGACGCCATTGCTAAGGAATGGCAAGATCCAGAGAGAAAACCCTTTTTCTTTCTCGTACATCACGGGACACAGCCTCAGTAATTACTGATGGGTTATAGGGTATCACTAGGTGATTGGACACTGGTCACACCCTAGACAGGAAGTTCAACTCCCTATATAACCCCTCCCCTACCTGGGGATACCTCAGTTTTTTTCGCCAGTGTCTTAGGTGTTGGTCACGAATAAGATGTGCTGTGCTGAGCTCCAAAGGAGTATATGATACTGGGGCAAGCCATGCAACCGGATCCATTCAAAGTGCTTTTTCAGGCCAAATTGGATGGTACCCGGGCCTCGTGTCCGAAGAAACGAGGTTTTACCTGTAACGGTTCTCTTTTTAGAGAGCTGGACCCCGGGATCCAGTATTTGTTTTTTTCAGCCATATCCCTGGCAGGGTGCTTTAAGGGGCCAGAACTGTGGATCCTCCTTTTCAAAGGGGCCCCAGTCTCTGAAGGTTTTTTCAAACGGAGCCCACCGTGAGAAGTGAAGATTGGGTCTGTATAACAGAACCCTGCAGCTGGATAAGGTAAGATAGACTCCTCAAGAATTTTTTAATTCTAGTAGGTTTTCTCCCTTAAGTAAATGTATGCTATGCCTATTGTCGCCACCGGGGGGCTGCCAAGAGCACATACTTTTTCATGCTTGTTCTGTCGGTCTCAGTGTCCACGCTGTAAGCTTCTCCAGCCAGGCTCCAGGTAGGATGGGTTGGGGGGTTCTCTCCTTAAGGATGTTTCCCCCCATGATTTAGGGCCGGGGTGGCCCATACAAACAGCGGTAGTATACCGCCGCCGTTACCACGTTTTCGGCAGGTTCCCCATCCACCGGCCCTTCTCTCTCCTCCACCCCAACCTCCCCTCCATGCTTGTCCTGAGGATCGGAGCCCCGGCTCGCGCAAGAAAGCGCACGTTTTTGAAAAAAACGAGGGGGGGCGGAGCATTAACGTAACGTCCGGTGTGATTAGACGCCCACATCGCTGGCTACACAGGCTATAAAGTGCACTCTCTTTCAGGTGCACACAGCCTATGGAGGGACACAGCTGACAGGCGCATGTGAGGTGGGACACAGGCATTCTCCCAGGCAGCATTTACTTAAAACACCAGACTGAGCATTGGTAGCAGCGACAGTTGCTGAACTACATCGCTCAGCAGTCAGTGTTTGTGGTACCTCCACCTTTTGTTGCTTTGCACTATGGGTAGAAGAGGTACAAATACCCCGAAAACCAGAGGCTCTAGGGGATCTCCCTCAGGCTCTGAAGACCCCCCTTCTGCAGCACCTTCCCCCCGAAGGACCTGGGATGGCTGGCCAGGGTGAGCCGTCAAGGGCTTTATCTGCTTCTGGCATTTGAGCCCCTGTATACATTGCGCAGGAGGTTTTTTTCCTCAACCATTAATGGATTAGAGGAAAGACTAATGGCCTTAATCGCATCTTCACTCAGTGGAAGAAAACGCACTAGGTCTCCCTCTGTTACCCAGGACCCTCAAGCAGAGGAACTCTGGGGGAAAAAGGAGAGGAATCCCTCTCAGAGGATCTGGATGAGACTTCTGATTCCTCTTCTGAGGAATCAAGTGGAGAAGGGCCCTCTTCAGCTTCTCAGGATGAGAAGGTGTTAGTGCAAATTCTTGCTGGACTGGTCCGCTCCACATTTAAGTTGCCCGTATCTGAGGCAGTTAAAGAACCCTCCTCTTCTTTGGGTTCACTGAAGCCTCCTCAAACACATGCTTTTCCTGTTCATAGTTTGCTAGAAAAGCTCATTTATTCTGAGTGGGATCACCCAGATAAACATTTTTTTCCGCCTAAAAAGTTTTCAACACTTTATCCTATGGAGGAAAAATGTGGGGTATACCAACAGTTGATGCCGCCATTTCCTCCGTAAATAAGTCTGACTTGTCCTGTCGACAATGCTCAGATGCTTAGGGATCCAACTGATAAAAAAATGGAATTCCTGTTAAATATTTTTTCCTTAGCAGGTTCAGTAGCTCAACCTGCAGTGGCAGCAATCGGAGTCTGTCAATACTTGAGAGACCATGTTAAACAGGTCCTCAAAGTTTTACCTGAACAGCAAGCCCGGGGGTTGGCCAACTTTCCAGCGGCTTTATGTTTTGCTGTTGACGCAATCGGAGATTCTATCATCCAAACCTCTCGCCTTTCGCTTGGGTTGGTACATATGCGTAGAATCTTATGATTGAAAAATTGGTCAGCCGAGTCACCATGTAAGAAGCTTCTGGCTGGATTTCTATTTCGTGGTGCAAGGCTGTTTGGAGAGGATTTGGACAATTATATCCAAAAAATCTCTAGTGGGAAAAGCACACTCTTACCAGTTAAAAGGAGTAAACGTCCCTCTTTTAAACAGGCTCTTTCCCCAGTGCCAGGAGCATCAGCCTCCAGGCAGTCGCGACGGCCTCCTCCGTCAGGCTCAAGAAATAAATTTCAGAGTCGACCCCAGGGACAATAGAAGTCCTGGGGGAAGAAGCCTACTAGACATGACGCTAAAGCCTCTTTATGAAGGAGCGCCCCGCTCGCTCGGGTGGGGGGGGGAGATTGCTACAGTTCTCAAAGATTTCCAGGACAGATGGGTAGTCTCCACGGTAACTCTAGGTTATAAACTGGAGTTCCGAGCATTCCCCTCTCCTCGTTTCCTCAGATCAAATGTCCTCAAAGATCCAGAGAAAAAGCAATCTCTCCTTCTAGCGTTAGAGCGACTATTGTCGCAAAAGGTCAGCGTGGTGGTTCCCACGGAAGAGCAGGGATTGGGGTTTTATTCAAACCTTTTCACGGTTCAAAAACCAAATGGAGATGTCAGACCCATTCTGGATCTAAAGGATCTTAACCGATTCCTAAAGATTCGATCCTTTCGCATGTAATCAATTCGATCAGTAGTCTCCATCCTACAAGGAGGAGAATTTCTGGTGTCAATAGACATCAAGGATGCGTACCTACATGTACCCATTTTCCCTGCTCATCAAAAGTACTTGCGTTTCGAAGTAGAAAAACGCCACTTTCAGTTTATAGCCCTGCCTTTCGGGCTAGCCACTGCACTGCGGGTGTTTACAAAGATCTTGGCTCCTCCTCTGGCCAGATTAAGGGCCCAAGATATAACTGTCATAGCATACCTAGACGACCTGCTCTTGATCGACCGGTCGGTAGCCTGCCTGGACCAGAACTTGGTCACCACAGTCAACTACTTGGAATAACTAGGTTGGATTCTCAACTTAGAAAAGTCTTTTCTTAAAACCAGTAAGAAGACTAGAGTATTTGGGCCTGGTCATAGATACAAGCCAAGAGAAGGTATTTTTACCTCAGGCAAAGATCAGTGCCTTAAAAGAACTGATTCAGGTAGTCAGGACAAAAAAGGGTCCTTCTGTTCGCCTTTGTATGAGGCTGCTGGGAAAGATGGTGGCTTCATTTGAAGCAGTTCCCTATGCTCAGTTTCATTCGAGACTGCTGCAACGCAGTATCCTGTCTGCCTGGAACAAGAAAGTGCAGGCATTAGATTTTCTGATGCGTCTGTCTCCTACAGTGCGTCAGAGCCTCAGTTGGTGGTTAATACCCGAAAACCTGCAGAAAGGGAAATCCTTTTTTCCGGTTACCTGGACGGATGCCAGTCTTTCGGGTTGGGGAGCAGTTCTGGAACAGTCTGCGGTCCAAGGGGAATGGTCCAAAATCGAGAGGACCTTACACATCAACATTCTGGAGATCCGTGCGGCGTATCTAGCCCTAAAGGCCTGGACTCTCAGGCTACAGGGTTGCCCTGTCAGGATCCAGTCCGACAATGCCACAGCAGTGGCTTATATCAATCATCAAGGAGGCACCAGGAGTTGTGCAGCTCAGGGAGAAGTAAACCAGATTTTTGTCTGGGCAGAAAAGCATGTGCCATGCATATCGGCAGTTTTCATTCCGGGGATAGAGAACTGGCAGGCGGACTATTTGAGTCGCCAGCGGTTAGTCCCAGGGGAATGGTCTCTTCACCCCGACATGTTTTGGGCCATATGCCAAAGATGGGGGTTCCAGATGTCGATCTCTTTGCATCCAGATTCAACAAAAAGGTCGACAAGTTTGTGGCAAGAACAAAGGATCCTCTTGCATGCGGGACAGATACGTTGGTGATTCCGTGGCATCGGTTCTCACTGATTTACGCATTCCCTCCTATTCTGCTACTGCCATGACTCCTTCGCAGGATCAGGCAGGAAAAGAAGTCGGTACTTCTGGTGGCCCCAGCTTGGCCCAGGAGAACTTGGTATTCAGAAATAGTAAGGATGACAGTGGGTTCCCCGTTGACCCTACCGTCACGGCCAGACCTGTTATCTCAAGGTCCAGTGTTCCATCCTGCCTTACAAATGCTGAATTTGACGGTTTGGCTATTGAAACCCATGTTCTGAAAAATCGTGGGCTTTCAGGTCCTGTGATCTCTACCTTGATCAATGCAAGGAAGCCAGCTTACAGAGTAATTTATCATAGAGTCTGGAAGACTTATATATCCTGGTGTGAAGCCAGGGGTTGGCATCCCAGAAAATATGTCATAGGTAGAATTCTTGACTTTCTGTAAATGGGAGTAGAAATGAAGCTGGCCTTGAGTACCATCAAGGGCCAGGTCTCGGCCTTATCAGTATTATTTCAACGGCCACTTGCTTCACATTCTTTGGTCCGAAACTTTATGCAGGGGATGATGCGTCTTAATCCTCCGGTTAAGGCGCCCCTAAACCCCTGGGACTTGAATTTGGTTCTGTCAGTTTTACAAAAACAGCCCTTTGAACCAATACGTCAAATTCCCTTGATCTTGTTGACAAGAAAGTTAATTTTTCTGGTAGCCATTTCTTCTGCTAGAAGAGTGTCAGAATTAGCAGCTCTTTCCTGTAAAGAGCCTTATTTAATCTTGCATAAGGATAGAGTGGCATTGTGCCCTCATCCTATCTTTCTTCCGAAAGTGGTTTCAGATTTCCATCTAAACCAAGATATTGTTCTGCCTTCCTATTTTCCAGATCCCTGTTCTACGGAAGAAAGGTCACTACATTCTTTGGATGTAGTAAGAGCAGTCAAGGCCTATCTGGAAGCAACTGCTCAAATTTGCAAAGCGGATGTTTTTTTCGTACTGCCAGAAGGTCCCAATATAGGACAGGCAGCGTCGAAATCTACCATTTCTAAATGGATTAGACAAATGATTATTCAAGCTTACGGTTTGAAACAGAAAATTCCACATTTTCAAATCAAGGCACACTTCACAAGGGCTATTAGTGCTTCTTGGGCGGTGCATCACCGGGCCTCTATGGCTCAAATCTGCAAGGCCGCAACCTGGTCTTCAGTCCATACATTCACTGGATTTTATCAGGTGGATGTAGGAAGGCATGAGGATATCGCCTTTGGGCGTAGTGTGCTGCAGGCAGCGGTACGAGGTACTCAGGTCTGATTACACCCTACGTTGTGTGGTCCCCTCTCCTCAAATAGCATTGCTCTGGGACATCCCATCAGTAATTACTGAGGCTCTGTGTCCCGTGATGTACGAGAAACAAAATAGGATTTTTATAACCGCTTACCTGTAAAATCCTTTTCTTTTGAGGTACATCACGGGACACAGGTCCCGCCCCTCTTCTAATGCACTTATATTGCTTTGCTATAAAACTGAGGTATCCCCAGGAAGGGGAGGGCTTATATAGGGGGTTGAACTTCCTGTCTAGGGTGTGACCAGTGTCCAATCACCTAGTGATACCCTATAACCCATTAGTAATTACTGAGGCTCTGTGTCCCGTGATGTACCTCAAAAGAAAAGGATTTTACAGGTAAGCTGTTATAAAATCCTATTTTTTTTTCCCAGAGCCCACAAGAGGCGTTTTCCTTTTGAGGAGGACCCTGCTGCGTTGTGGAATAAGGTGCCCAGGTTGGATGCTGCCTTTTCCCAGGTCTCAAGACCCACAGACCTGTCTTTTGAAGACATGGGGGTTCTGAAGGATCCAATGGACAAAAGCATGGATCTTTTGCTCAAGAGATCGTGGCAATCAATCATGAGCAATTTGAAGCCAGCAATGGCCACAACATGTGTAGCCAGGAATCTGGAATACTGGGTGAACCAACTTAGATCACATATAGTGGCAGATTCTCCTAAGCAGGAGATCTTGGATTCCTTTCCTACCCTGATCTCTGCAGTTGCTTATATTGTGGATGCTTCAGTTGAAGCCATCAAAATGTCAGCTAGGTCAGCAGCTTTGACAAATGCTGCAAGAAGAGCTTTATGGCTAAAATCCTGGTCAGGTTATACAGCTTCAAAGAGCAAGCTTTGTGGTATTCCCTTTTCAGGTGACCTTTTTGGCCCTGATCTAGATAATCTCTTAGACAGAACTGCTGATAAAAAGAGGTCCTTCCTGGTCAAAAAGAAAAAGCAGGTTCCAATACTTCTTTTTTGACCTCAAAAAGCTCAAGGGCAGGACAGCAAATTTCAGGGGAGGAAGAAAAATTGGTCCGCACAAAAAGCGAGGAGTAAAGGCGGAATTCTCTTCTGTCCTCCTTCACAGGCCGAGAAATCGCAACGACTGGTCCCTGCGGGTTGGCGGAAGATTACGAGAGTTTCTTCCGCAGTAGTCAGGGATAACTTCAAATCAGTTTGTTCTGACCACTCTCTTTCAGGGCTATACTCTCGAGTTTTCCAAAAGCCCCCCAGGATGGTTTCTGATAACAAATACCCCTCGAGATCCAGTAAGGGCCCTGGCCATGAAGTTCTCTCTCGAGGAACTGATGCAGCAGGGTGTAGTCATCCCAGTACCACTAAAAAAGGCAGGAGGGGTTCTATTCTCATGTCTTCCTGGTAAAAAAAAACCAACAGGAAGATTTCGATTAATTCTCAATCTAAAGCCGCTAAATGTACCATCAAATACAGGAAGTTCAAGATGGACTCAATTTTCACTGTCAGAAATCTGACTCCAGGTTGTTTCATGGCGTCAGTGGATTTAAAGGATGCATACCTGCATATTCCAATCTCATCCCAGTCCCAGAGGTATCTCAGGTTGGCGGTAATGATAGAAGGCAGGATTCATCATCTACTGATCTACATCATCATCTAATTCAGAGCCTTATCCTTCGGACTATCATCCGCACCCCGAGTTTTCACCAAGGTGATGGCAGAAGCCCTAGCTCCGCTTCGTCTTCAAGGAATCGCAGTAATTCCTTATTTAGACGATCTGCTGTTTTTCGCCCCCTCAAGAGAGGAATTGCAGAGCAATTTAGGCAGAGCATGCAGCCATCTGGAGTGTCTCGGATGGATTCTAAATCTCCAAAAATCTTCCCTAGACCCATCTCAGGAGATTCGGTTTTTAGGGTATGTAATAAATTCTGTAGATCAAAAGATTTCTTCCTTCAAAGAAGGAAAAAATTCAGGATACAGTGTCTTTACTGCAGACCAATCAGCATCTGACGGTAAGACGGGTCATGTCAGCTTTGGGTGTTCTGACTTCATCAATGCCGGCTGTTCAGTGGGCAAGGCTACACTTCAGACGGCTGCAGGCCTTTCTTCTGAAATCTTGGGATCACAATTTGGAATCCCTAGAATCAGAGGTAAAAATTCCAACTCGGGTGAAGAGGCCACTATAGTGGTGGAAGAGGCAGGATATCCTATCTGAGGGGTTAGTCTGGGCTTTTCCGATCGAGAAAAGAATGACAACCGATGCCAGTTCCTGGGGTTGGGGGGCCCACCTAGGAAAGGGTTTCACTCAGGGAAATTGGTAAAGGAAAGAGGCAACAAAGTCCTCAAACTGGAGAGAGCTCAAGGCGATCGACTTGGCTCTGAAGTAATTTGCTCAGGATGTTCAAACTCAGCATGTTCAGATACTAACAGACAATGCCACGGCCGTGGCTTATATAAACAGGCAGGGAGGTACAAGGAGCAAGGTACTAGCCATGAACATTCTTTGGTGGGCAGAAGGACACTTGCTGTCTCTATCAGCAGTCCAGCTAAAGGGGTCTCTGAACAGGGTGGCAGATTTCCTGAGCAGGAACCCCATTTGGGAAGCAGAATGGTCTCATCCCAGAAGTTTTCGCTATGATTGCCGAAAAATGGGGGCTGCCAGAGGTGGACCTGTTCGCCTCAAAGGAGAATGCCCTGGTTCCTCAATTTTTTCCCCTAAACAATTATGACGGGTCACTGGGGACAGATGCTTTGGCGTATCCATGGAAATTCCATCTCTTCTACGCTTTCCCCCCATTCCAGTTAATTCCGTTAATATTAAGGAAAATTCACAAGGAAATGGTACCAGTCATCCTAATCGCGCCCTTTTGGCCAAGAAGGGCCTGGTTTTCAACCGTTCTGATAATGGCGGTCAAGCCTTGTTGGCATCTGCCCCTCAGGCACAATTTGCTTTTACAAGGTCCCGTAAATCCCGCTCACAGCCTGGTATCTGAAGAGCAGCTCCTAAAAAGCAGGAGTTTTTACAACCGGTTGATTTCAGCACTATTATCAAGTAGGAAAAAGGCGACTAGAGACATTTATTCCAAGGTCTGGAAGGTTTATAATACATGATGTAATTCATCTGCCCAGGACCCAGGGAGTCTTGTTACCATTCTAGAATCTTTACAAGTTGGAGCTGACAAGGGGCTAGCAGTTAGTACCCTGAAGGTGCAGGTTGCTGCACTAGCAGTGTTCTTAGAGAAATCCGTGGCCTTAAATCCGTTGGTAATCAGATTCTTTAGAGCGCTTACGAGATCCAGGCCAGCATCGCTTAAGTCTTTTCCTAAATGGGATCTGTTGGTAGTCCTTCAGTCTCTAACAAAGAGTCCCTTTGAGCCTTTGGAAGAAGCGCCACTTAGATATCTCACTTTTAAGTCTGTTTCTGATTGCCATGGTCTCTGCACGCAGGATCAGTGAGCTTAACACTTATTCATTTAAGGAACTCTATTTGTCTATTTTTCCAGATAGGGTTATACTTACGACAGACCAAAAATTCTTACCAAAGGTAGCTTTAGTACAGAATCGTGTTCAGGACATTGTACTTCCAACCTTATGCCCTAACCCAGCAGGGGAGAAGGAGACTGGTGTCCACATGTTGGATGTCAGGAGGACTTTGTTGTGTTACTTGGAAAGAACAAACCTCTTTAGACGTTCAGATTCACTATTTGTGCTATTTTCGGGTATCAGGAAAGGTTGCCAGGCTTCTAAGGTTTCTTTAGCAAGATGGCTGAAACTATCCATTTCAGAGGCTTATTCGCATGCAGGTGTGTCTCTACCAGCAGGAATTTGTGCACTCTCAACCAGAGCACTAGCAGCCACTTGGGCAGAGAGAGCTGGTGCCACCCCTGAACAAATTTGCAAGGCGGCAACATGGTCAAGTTTTCACATATTCGTGAAACATTACAGGCTGGACCTCGCATCTGCTAGTGATCAGGCGTTTGGCAGAAAGGTCCTGCAAGCTGTTGTCCCGCCCTAAGGGGGTAAGTCTCTGTTATCCTCTCAGGTGCTGTCCTGAAAGACGCGTTGGGAAAAACCAAGTTAGACTTACCGGTAACTTGTTTTCCAGAAGTCTTTCAGGACAGCAACATCCCGCCCTATTGTATTTAATATACTATGCTGTGACTAATGTATGTGTTTGTGTTCCAGCCGGGGCCGGAGGTTTCTCTTCTACAACTGAGGTATGCTAGGGAGGTGCCTCACTTTAAAGTTCTGGAGGAAGAAGGTGTTTCCTATGGTCCGGTGGGAGGAGTCACTATCTCTCAGGTGCTGTCCTGAAAGACTTCTGGAAAACAAGTTACCGGTAAGTCTAACTTTGTTTTTTTGTTTTTTTGTGCATTGCAGCTCATTTTTGTGAAAGGACTGCCTAACACTGTGCCTCAATGCACAAAAATGCTTGCAATACAGTATGGTGAGCACGGGCACTGACATGTGAGAGATCCAGACTTGAAAGGACAGTTCTCTTTGACTTCACACTTCAGACTTTACCAATTCTTATCTAAATGCAAAATAATTTAATGCCAGTATTCCAAACTTCCCATTCAAGCAATGGGCACACATTTGCCAGCGTAGTAACATTTCTCAAGGTTTAATATGGAGTTGGTCCGGTTGGTAAAGCAACTCCCCTAGGTTAGACACCTCATCCCAATAAAGGTATATGCAGCAAGGAAGAATAAGGGGATTTTTGCGGTGCCAAATACAGAAATACAAGATTAACTTTTATCAATTAAAATGAAGCATAATTTTATTAACATAGCATAATTAAAAGAACATGCCGTTTTGAAGCAATGTAAAATTACAGACGTTTGGTGGTCAGAAATAAACAGGTAAATGGTAGATCGCAGATGGAGCTATTGCACACTAGCCCGACATGTTTCACTACTTAGCTTCCTCAGGGGATGTGCAAGATCAAAATGTAAATACAGAGTATTTCGTTTAAGTATGAGCTTGGTTGCCAAAAAAGAACGTGGATGTGGACACTTACCCTAAACACTGATAGCACCCGTGAACCACCAGGCTGGACCCCAGACAGTGCCTCAAAGGACCCGATCCATGGGAATCAATTAGGCGCGGCCATAGAAGGCTAATAGGGGGACACTGGAGAATAGTACATTTTCATAGAATTAAACTAATGAAGGGGTAACTAAATGTAAAAGAGCGAAAGGAGGGACAAATGTCTCTTAGAGTAAATACTCACACCTAATGTATTTGTTAGTCTAGTTGTCATGAAGAGAGTACACTTAAATTAATCTGAAAAGGAGCTCTATAAACTCGGCTGCAAAGGCAGACTGGAAAAATAAGTAAAGTTTTTTTTATTATGTATGAGCCATGCTTGAAATTAGAAGAATATAAACAAAAATAAGGGTCGTGTAAAAATATTTTTTAAATGAAGGTACTCCAGGGAAGGTGAAAGTAACCAGGGAAAGTGATCAAAGAAGGACATTGCTGGATAAACACAGGCAATGAAGCAATAAGATCGATGGGGGGAGGAGAAGCACTCCACAATAAAAGACCTTAAAATAGAGGGATACCGTGTCAGTGAAGGAAGGAGAGAACGCCCATAGTAAGAATCCTGGGGATAGAGGGTGAAAACGCCAATGATGGGGAAAGTGAGTAGGGAACCAGTGAGCAGATGAATGAAGTGAAGAAAAATAGGAGACAGGGCTAGGAGTGTAGACTTGCAGTTGTATATTGTCCAGTCAAACTGTACAGTAGCTTACCTATCAGAAGATGGCCACAGTGTGAATGTCTCCCTCCGGCTCTGGCTGAAATGACAGCCAGCTAGGCCGGTTTAAATCAGCCCTCCGAGCCGGCGTGTGACGTCGCCGGCTCGAGTCGGATGTGAAGACGCCTGTGTGCATGCGCACGGGCGGCCTACAGCCTCTAACTACAGTGACCAGGAGGCTGTGTGAGGAGGGAGGAGTCAGGCACGTCCAGGGGAAGGGCGTGCACAGAACAGTTCCAGCCCAGCCGCCGAACTGCCAAGGCGTGCAGGGATGTTGGAGAGGGGATATGATCCTAGGTGGCGGAGGCCATCCAGGATCAAAAAAGGGTACCCGGCGCAGCCAGGCGTAGAAAGGGGCCTGCTACATGATGGATAAGGCAAGCCCTGGGCGTCTGTATGGCCCGCCAAAGATAATACCCAGGGTTGGTGTAGATAGGGGACAAAAGAAAAGGGCCAGCAGGGATGGATCGGGGAGATGAATGGAATATAACCGAAGTAGGGATAGCGGAGCAGGACCACAAAATTGCACCAATCAACCCAAGTGTCCAATAGGCAACCAAGTTCATTTACAGTGGTTGTACATAAAACATAAACAATGACACAAGTACTATATCAAAGAAAAAGTTTTATAGGCTATAAATAAAACAGACAGTAACACACGTATTCTATCTAGGAAAGTTTTATACATTGTAAATAAATCAAATAATAATGAATTAAATTCCAAATAAATAAATCTATAACAATTAAAAGTACAAATAAACAGATTGTCCAAGGGAAAACGGAAGGGGACTGGGATGGGGGGGTTGGCTTCATTTTCCCTTCCCATCCCAGTCCCCTTCCATTTTCCCTTGGACAATCTGTTTATTTGTACTTTTTATTGTTATAGATTTATTTATTTGGAATTTAATTCATTATTATTTATTCCATTCCTCTCCCCGATCCATCCCTGCTGGCCCTTTTTTCTTTTGTCCCCTATCTACACCGACCCTAGGTATTATCTTTGGCGGGCCATACGGACGCCCAGGGCTTGCCTTATCCATCATGTAGCAGGCCCCTTTCTACGCCTGGCTGCGCCGGGTACCCTTTTTTTGATCCTGGATGGCCTCGGCCACCTAGGATCATATCCCCTCTCCAACATCCCTGCACACCTTGGCAGTTCGGCGGCTGGGCTGGAACTGTTCTGTGCACGCTCTTCCCCTGGACGTGCCTGACTCCTCCCTCCTCGCACAGCCTTCTGGTCACTGTAGTTAGATGCTGTAGGCCGCCCGTGCGCATGCGCACAGGTGTCTTCACGTCAGCCTCGAGCCAGCGACGTCACACGCCGGCTCGTCGGAGGGCTTATTTAAACCGGCCTATGTGGCTGTCATTTCAGCCAGAGCCGGAGGGAGACACTCACACTGTGGCCATCTTCTGATAGGTAAGCTACTGTACAGTTTGACTGGACAATCTACAACTGCAAGTCTACACTCCTAGCCTTGTCTCCTATTTTTCTTCACTTCATTCATCTGCTCACTGGTTCCTTACTCACTTTCCCCATCATTGGTGTTTTCACCCTCTATCCCCAGGATTCTTACTATGGGCGTTCTCTCCTTCCTTCACTGACACGGTATCCCTCTATTTTAAGGTCTTTTATTGTGGAGTGCTTCTCCTCCCCCCCCATCGATCTTATTGCTTCATTGCCTGTGTTTATCCAGCAATGTCCTTCTTTGATCACTTTCCCTGGTTACTTTCACCTTCCCTGGAGTACCTTAATTTAAAAAATATTTTTACACGACCCTTATTTTTGTTTATATTTTTCTAATTTCAAGCATGGCTTATACATAATAATAAAAAAACTTTTTTACTTATTTTTCAGGTCTGCCTTTGCAGCCGAGTTTACAGAGCTCCTTTTCAGATTCTTTTAAGTGTACTCTCTTCATAGACAACTAGACTAACAAATACATTCTGTGTGAGTATTTACTCTAAGAGACATTTGTCCCTCCTTTTGCTCTTTTACATTTAGTTACCCCTTCATTAGTTTAATTCTATGAAAATGTACTATTCTCCAGTGTCCCCCTATCAGCCTTCTATGGCTGCGCCTAATTGATTCCCATGGATCGGGTCCTTTGGGGCGTTTTCTGGGGTCCAGCCTGGTGGTTCACGGGTGCTATCAGTGTTTAGGGTAAGTGTCCACACCCACGTTCTTTTTTGGCAACCAAGCTCATACTTAAACTAAATACTCTGTATTTACATTTTGATTGTATATTTCTAGACCTCTGTTACAACCTTGTTTTTTCATTCGTTTAGTGGTCTCAATAAAATCTTGCACATCCCCTAAAGGAAGCTAAGTAGCGAAACATGTCGGGCTAGTGTGCAATATCTCCATCTGCGATCTACCATTTACCTGTTTATTTCTGACCACCAAACATCTGTAATTTTACATTGCTTCAAAACGGCATGTTCTTTTAATTATGCTATGTTAATAAAATTATGTTTCATTTTAATTGACAAAAGTTAAGGTCGGTTCACACTGGGACGACTTGGGATCCGACTTGTATGCCCTCAAGTCGCCCCAAGTCGCCCCAGAAAGAGATTCACATTTAAGTGAATGGGAGCGTCTTAATAGACACTACTGAAGTCGCTCCGACTTCAGAGCGTACTCCCTGTACTACTTTGATCCGACTTTGATCCGACTTCAGCCTATTGACTATCATTGAAGTCGGATCAAAGTCGAATCGCCGTCTCGCATGATCCGACTTCGGCATGCGACTTGTGCTCAGATGATCTTGAGGGGGAACTCCGCGCCAAATTTTAAATAAAAATCCGGCATGGGTTCCCCCTCCAAGAGCATACCAGGCCCTTGGGTCTGGTATGGACCTTGAGGGGAACCCCCTACGCCGAAAAAGCGGCATGGGGGGTCCCCCAATCCATACCAGACCCTTATCCGAGCACGCAGCCCGGCCGGACAGGAATGGGGGTGGAGGACGAGCCAGCACCCCCCCACCATCCTGAACCGTACCAGGCCGCATGCCCTCAACATGGGGGGGTTGGTGCCTTGGGGAAGGGGGGCGCGCTGCGGCCCCCCCCACCCCAAAGCACCTTGTCCCCATGTTGATGAGGACAAGGGCCTCTTCCCGACAACCCTGGCCGTTGGTTGTCGGGGTCTGTGGGCTTATCGGAATCCGGGAGCCCCCTTTAATAAGAGGGCCCCCAGATCCCGGCCCCCACCCTATGTGAATGAGTATGGGGTACATCGAACCCCTACCCATTCACCTAGGGAAAGTGTCAATTTAAAAAAAAAACACTACACAGATTTATAAAGTAATTTATTAGACAGCTCCGGGGGTCTTCTTCCGACTTCGGGGTCTCTCCGGTTCTTCTCCGCGCTCTCCGGGTCTTCTGCCGGGCTCCTCCGCTATTTTCTGCTCTTTTGCCGCTCTTTTGCTATAGCGGAGGAGCCCGGTCTGCTGCCTTCTTCTCTTCGGGGGTCTCTCCGGTTCTTCTCCGCGCTCTCCGGATCTTCTGCCGGGCTCCTCCGCTATTTTCTGCTCTTTTGCCGCTCTTTTGCTATAGCGAAGGAGCCCGGTCTTCAATCTTCTGCCTTCTGCCCTCTTCTCCTGATGTTGACACGACGCTCTCTGGGGCTGGAATGCACTCTGAGCGCTCCGCTCTGACTTATATAGGTGGTGACCACGCCCCCTTATGCCGTCACAGTCCCTGGGCATGCTGGGACTGTGACGTTTTAGGGGGCGTGGTCATCACCCAATGACCACGCCCCCTTATGCAGTCATAGTCCCAGCATGCCCAGGGACTGTGACGGCATAAGGGGGCGGGGTCACCGCCTATATAAG
The DNA here is from genome assembly GCF_042186555.1 of Aquarana catesbeiana. Classification (NCBI taxonomy): domain Eukaryota; kingdom Metazoa; phylum Chordata; class Amphibia; order Anura; family Ranidae; genus Aquarana; species Aquarana catesbeiana. Next base: position 179,848,742 of record NC_133333.1, read on the forward strand.
TCAGAGCGGAGCGCACAGAGAGCATTCTAGCTGGAGAGAGCGTCGTGTCAACATCAGAAGAAGAGGAGAGGGCAGAAGACGGAAGACCGGGCTCCTCCGCTTTAGCAAAAGAGCGGCAGAAGAGAGCGGAGGAGCCCGGAGGAAGATCCGGAGAGCGTGGAGAAGAACCGGAGAGACCCCCGAAGTCGGAAGAAGACCCCCGGAGCTGTCTAATAAAATACTTTAAAAATCTATGTAGTGTTTTTTTTTAAATTGACACTTTTTCCCTAGGTGAATGGGTAGGGGTACGATGTACCCCATACTCATTCACATAGGGTGGGGGGCCGGGATCTGGGGGCCCCCTTATTAAAGGGGGTTCCCGGATTCTGATAAGCCCTCCGCCCGCAGACCCCGACAACCAACGGCCAGGGTTGTCGGGAAGAGGCCCTTGTCCTCATCAACATGGGGACAAGGTGCTTTGGGGGGGGGCCCGCAACGCGCCCCCTCCCCCAAGGCACCAACCCCCCATGTTGAGGGCATGCGGCCTGGTACGGTTCAGGAGGGGGGGGGGGGGCGCTCGCTCGTCCCCACTCCCATTCCTGTCCGGCCGGGCTGCGTGCTCGGATAAGGGTCTGGTATGGATGGGGGGGACCCCCCACGCCGTTCTTTCGGCGTAGGGGGTTCCCCTCAAGGTCCATACCAGACCCAAGAGCCTGGTATGCTCCTGGAGGGGGAACCCATGCCGGCTTTTTATTTAAAATTTGGCGCAGAGTTCCCCCTAAAGATTCATACCAAACACAGTGGCGGGGATCCAAGTCGGATCCCCGTTCATTGAAAGTCGGACACATGTCGCAGGGCAAAGTCGGATCCAGAAGTCGCGTTGAAGTCGCGTTGCAAAGTCGCGTTGAAGTCGTGTTGCCCCTATGTGAATCGAGCTTTAATCTCGTCTTCCTGTATTTGGCACCGCAAAAATCCCCTTATTCTTTCTTGCTGCATATTTCTCAATGTTGTTCAGTGATGCTTTATCAAATGCAGTTAATTACATTTACAATTACATTTAACATAGATTTTTTTTTCTCTCCAGGAGGTGGGCTGTTGGAAATAAAGGAATGTACGTATACTTCAAACGCAGTTTGTGATTGCAAACCTGGATATTACTGTTCCGGTGAAAAAGGGGCCTGTGACTTATGCCAACCACACAGTATCTGTGACATTGGGCAGTACATTAAAGTACAGGGTAAGAATATAGTGTTTGTCAATCTTTAAATTTGTACTGAAGCATAATGCCCCTTTTACACGGGCGCCTTTGTTTGGTGGACTCCGCTTATCTCCCCTGAAGTAAATATTAAAATTTGATCTTAGGTCTAGTATAGGATAGGATACATTTTCCTTTCAGGTGGCTCTGCATTAAATGACAGTCATGATACATGTATTGAGTAAAGTGGCAGACACAATATGTAAAATCCATAAGTTGATATAAAATGTTCACAAAATTAGTCTTGTGAAAGGCAGCGCTACAAAGACCAATAATGTTCTCCAGTGGTCAACTAAAATAACGTCCTTCTGTTCTGCTGATTAGAAGGTTCAGACAAAAACGTGTCATCCACAAAGGGGCTTGGTACCAATGTTGCAAGATATCCTTCTCAATGTGTGATGAGTGGGATCTCTGTGGGTAAGTTAGATGCAAATGGAGTGATGAAACAGCACACACAGAACCCCCTCCGTTTTCAATATATACCGATCACAGATGAATCCCCCTATAGATTCAAACCTTACCAGACCAAAGCGGGTAAAACAGCATGTAGAAAACATAGGCTCTGTTTAACGATTTTCCTCCAGAAGCATCACTGACGGTCAAAAGCTGACGATCGATAGCTGACAGGTGGATCGGTTCACTACTCGGGACAGCTCATTCATATATAAAAAGGAAAAAAGAGCTCCATAGTGTAATCCCGTTGATAAAGAGTTTATTAAATCTCACCCCCTGTAGCAAAAATATACACATTTAAAATGGCAACAGAAGCATATAATACACTGTAATTCGTCCTTATAACAACCGCGGAGCTGAATGTTGGCTGAGCAGCGCGATATTCAAACAGTGACTCAGCTTCACGAACAGTAAAATTCAAAAGCAGTCGAATAGCCGTGCACTGACGCGTTTCATCTTTTAGGACATCATCTGAGGGTGTCTCAGATGTCCTAGATGATGAAAAGTGTCGGGGCGTGGCTATACGACTGCTTTTGAATTTTACTTTTCCTGAAGCTGAGTCACTGTTTGAATATATTGTATATATTGAAAACTGAGGGGGTTCTGTGTGTGCTGTTTCATCACTCCATTTGCATCTAACTTACCCACAGAGATCCCACTCATCACACATTGAGAAGGATATCTTGCAACATTGTTACTAAGCCCCTTTGTGGATGACACATGTTTTTGTCTGAACCTTCTAATCGGCAGAACAGAAGGACGTTTTTTAGTAGACCATTGGAGAACATTATTGGTCTTTGTAGTGCTGCCTTTCACAAGACTCATTTTGTGAACATTTTATATCATTAGTGTTTAGCTTGCTTTCAGTAAGTTTTTATGGCAGCAGCTTAGATGACAGATCTGTAACCGGATTGGTATATATCATATTGTATACTATGCAACCTATCAATTGTCATTAATTTAAACATAATGTTATATTTATATACACATTTATTTGGCTGCATCCAGGAGCGCTCATTTTTTGTAGCCATTGACGCCTTAGGTTATCTACAAATTCCTGTATCTAAAATCCATAAGTTGTTTTTATTAAAAGTCACATTCAATTGATGCCAACTTGTTTTGGATGTTCAACGGGTCCCCCTTCGTTGGAGCTTGGTAGATGCTGGTGAAAAGAACGTACACTGGACTGAAATAAAAAAAAATCTGCTTTAACCACTTGCCGACCGCCTCACGCTGATATACGTCAGCAGAATCACGTACCTGTACGTGATCTGCCTCCCGCGGGCCCGAGGCGGTCGACGTTTGTCCCCCGGCGATCGGAGGTGAGGGGGAGGCCATCCATTTGTGGTCCCCCCCTCGCGATCGCTTCCAGCCAATCGGATCATTCCCCTGCCTCTGTATAGTACACAGAGGCAGAGGAAATGTCATCTCTCCTCGGCTCTGTATTTTCCGTTCCGGCGCCGAGGAGAGAAGACTGCAATGTGAGTGCACAACACACAGTAGAACATGCCAGGCATACATTACACCCCCCGATCACCCCCCAATCACATCTCCCCCCCCCCGTCACACTGACACCAAGCAGTTTTTTTTTTTTTTTTTTTTTCTGATTACTGCATTGGTGTCAGTTTGTGACAGTTAGGCTCGGTTCACACATGGGCGGCACGACTTGCAGGTCGCCTCAGCGAGGCGACCTGCAAACGACTGCCGGGGCGACTTGCGAGACGACTTCTGCATAGAAGTCTATGCAAGTCGCCCCAAGTCGCCCCCAAAGTAATACAGGAACCTTTTTCTAAGTCGGAGCGACTTGCGTCGCTCCGATTAGAACGGTTCCATAGCACAGAACGGGAGGCGACTTGTCAGGCGACTAGGTCGCCTGACAAGTCGCCCCAGTGTGAACCGAGCCTTAGTGGTAGCCCTTTAGGTCTAGGGTACCCCCCCTAATCCCCCCTAATAAAGTTTTAACCCCTTGATCACCCCCCGTCGCCAGTGTCACTAAGCGATCATTTTTCTGATCGCTGTATTAGTGTCACTGGTGACGCTAGTTAGGGAGGTAAATATATAAGTTCGCCGTCAGCGTTTTATAGCGTCAGGGACCCCCATATACTACCTAATAAATGTTTTAACCCCTTGATTGCCCCCTAGTTAACCCTTTCACCACTGATCACCGTATAATCGTTACGAGTGACGCTGGTTAGTTCGTTTATTTTTTATAGTGTATAGTGTAATAATAAAGGTTTAGCCCCCTGATCGCCCGGCGGTGATATAAGTCGCCCCAGGCAGCGTCAGATTAGCGCCAGTACCGCTAACACCCACGCATGCACCGTACACCTCCCTTAGTGGTATAGTATCTGAACAGATCAATATCTGATCCGATCAGATCTATACTAGCATCCCCAGCAGTTTAGGGTTCCCAAAAACACAGTGTTAGCGGGATCAGCCCAGATACCTGCTAGCACCTGCGTTTTGCCCCTCCGCCCGGCCCAGCCCACCCAAGTGCAGTATCGATCGATCACTGTCACTTACAAAACACTAAACACATAACTGCAGCGTTCGCAGAGTCAGGCCTAATCCCTGCGATCGCTAACAGTTTTTTTGGTAGCATTTTGGTGAACTGGCAAGCACCAGCAGTCTAGTACACCCCGGTCGTAGTCAAACCAGCACTGCAGTAACACTTTGTGACGTGGCGAGTCCCATATGTGCAGTTCAAGCTGGTGAGGTGGCAAGCACAAGTAGTGTCGCGCTGCCACCAAGAAGACAAACAGGCCTGTCGTGCCCATAGTGCCCTTCCTGCTGCATTCGCCAATCCTAATTGGGAACCCACCACTTCTGCAGCGCCCGTACTTCCCCCATTCACATCCCCAACCAAATGCAGTCGGCTGCATGAGAGGCATTTTCTTTATGTTCTCCCGAGTACCCCTACCCAACGAACCCCCCCCCAAAAAAGATGTCGTGTCTGCAGCAAGCGCGGATATAGGCGTGACACCCGCTATTATTGTCCCTCCTGTCCTGACAATCCTGGTCTTTGCATTGGTGAATGTTTTGAATACTACCATACACTAGTTGAGTATTAGAGCCCTTTCACACTGGGGCGGTTTGCAGGCGTTATTGCGCTAAAAATAGTGCCTGCAAACCGACCTAAAACTGCCGCTATTGTTTGTTCAGTGTGAAAGCCCGAGGGCTTTCACACTGAAGCGGTGCGCTGGCAGAAGAAGAAAAAAACTCCTGCAAGCCGCATCTTTGGAGCAGTGAAGGAGCGGTGTATTCACCGCTCCTAAACCGCTCCCGCCCATTAAAATCAATGGGGCAGCGCGGCTATAGCCGTGCTATGCGAGCAGTTTTAACCCTTTTTCGTCCGCCAGCGGGGGTTAAAACCGCACCGCTAGCAGCCGAATACCGCCGCAAAAACGACGGTAAAGCAGCGCTACAAATAGCGCTGTTTTACCGCCGACGCCCCCACCGCCCCAGTGTGAAAGCAGCCTTAACGTAGGGTACAGCATTGCACAGACTAGGCACACTTTCACAGGGTCTCCCAAGATGCCATCACATTTTGATAGACCTGAACCTGGAACCGGTTACAGTTATAAAAGTTGGTTACAAAAAAAAGTGTAAAAAAAACAAAAAAATATATAAAATAAAAAAAATAGTTATCGTTTTATTGTTCTTGCTCTCTCTATTCACTCTCTATTGTTCTGCTCTTTTTTACTGTATTCTATTCTGCAATGTTTTATTGTTATTATGTTTTATCATGTTTGCTTTTCAGGTATGCAATTTTTTATACTTTACCGTTTACTGTGTTTTATTGTTAACCATTTTTTTGTCTTCAGGTACGCCATTCACGACTTTGAGTGGTTATACCAGAATGATGCCTGCAGGTTTAGGTATCATTCTTTTCAGCCAGCGGTCGGCTTTTCATGTAAAAGCAATCCTAGGGGCTAATTACCCACCGTCTTCCGTGTTTTTCTCTGGCTCTCCTGTCTCAACAGGGAACCTCAGAATGCAGCCGGTGATTCAGCCAGCTGACCATAAAGCTTATCAGAGACCAGAGTGGCTCCAAACATCCCTATGCCCTAAGAAACCGGAAGCTACGAGCATTTCATGACTTAGATTTCGCCGGATGTAAACAGCGCCATTGGGGAAAGCATTTTATCACACCGATCTTGGTGTGGTCAGATGCTTTGAGGGCAGAGGAGAGATCTAGGGTCTAATAGACCCCAATTTTTTCAAAGAAGAGTACCTGTCACTATCTGTTGCTATCATAGGGGATATTTACATTCCCTGAGATGACAATAAAAATGATTAAAAAAAAAAAAAAATTAAAGGAACAGTTTAAAAACAAGATAAAAAAGCAAAAAAAAATTTAAAAAAAAAAGCACCCCTGTCCCCCCCTGCTCTCGCGCTAAAGCGAACGCAAGCGTCGGTCTGGCGTCAAATGTAAACAGCAATTGCACCATGCATGTGCGGTATCACCGCGAAGGTCAGATCGAGGGCAGTAATTTTAGCAGTAGACCTCCTCTGTAAATCTAAAGTGGTAACCTGTAAAGGCTTTTAAAAATGTATTTATTTTGTTGCCACTGCACGTTTGTGCGCAATTTTAAAGCCTGTCATGTTTGGTATCCATGTACTCTGCCTAAGATCATCTTTTTTATTTCATCAAACATTTGGGCAATATCGTGTGTGTTAGTGCATTAAAATTTAAAAAAATGTGTTTTTTTTTTTTTTCCCCCAAAAAATGCGTTTGAAAAATCGCTGCGCAAATACTGTGTGAAAAAAAAAAAAAATGAAACACCCACCATTTTAATCTGTAGGGCATTTGCTTTAAAAAATATATAATGTTTGGGGGTTCAAAGTAATTTTCTTGCAAAAAAAAAAAATTTTCATGTAAACAAAAAGTGTCAGGGCTTTGTCTTCAAGTGGTTAGAAGAGTGGGTGATGTGTAACATAAGCTTCTAAATGTTGTGCATAAAATGCCAGGACAGTTCAAACCCCCCCCCCCCCAAATTACCCCATTTTGGAAAGTAGACACCCCAAGCTATTTGCTGAGAGGCATGTTGAGTCCATGGAATATTTTATATTGTGACACAAGTTGCGGGAAAGAGACAATTTTTTTTTTTTTTTTTTTTTGCACAAAGTTGTCACTAAATGATATATTGCTCAAACATGCCATGGGAATATGTGAAATTACACCCCAAAATACATTCTGTTGCTTCTCCTGAGTACGGGGATACCACATGTGTGAGACTTTTTGGGAGCCTAGCCGCGTACGGGACCCCAAAAACCAAGCACCGCCTTCAGGCTTTCTAAGGGCGTAAATTTTTTATTTCACTCTTCACTGCCTATCACAGTTTCGGAGGCCATGGAATGCCCAGGTGGCACAAACCCCCCCCCCAAATGACCCAATTTTGGAAAGTAGACACCCCAAGCTATTTGCTGAGAGGTATAGTAAGTATTTTGCAGACCTCACTTTTTGTCACAAAGTTTTGAAAAAAGAAAAAAAATGTTTTTTCTTGTCTTCATTTTCAAAAACAAATGAGAGCTGCAAAATACACACCACGCCTCTCAGCAAATAGCTTGGGGTGTCTACTTTCCAAAATGGGGTCATGGGGGGGGGGGGTTGTGCCATCTGGGCATTCCATGGCCTCCGAAACTGTGATGGGCAGTGAAGAGTGAAATCAAAAATTTACGCCCTTAGAAAGCCTGAAGGCGGTGATTGGTTTTCGGGGCCCCGTACGCGGCTAGGCTCCCAAAAAGTCCCACACATGTGGTATCCCCATACTCAGGAGAAGCAGCTAAATGTATTTTGGGGTGCAATTCCACATAGGCCAATGGCCTGTGTGAGCAATATATCATTTAGTGACAACTTTGTGCAAAAAAAAAAAAAATTGTCACTTTCCCACAACTTGTGTCAAAATATAAAATATTCCATGGACTCAACATGCCTCTCAGCAAATAGCTTGGGGTGTCTACTTTCCAAAATGGGGTCATTTGGGGGGGGTGTTGTGCCATCTGGGCATTTTATGGCCTTCAAAACTGTGATAGGTAGTGAGGAGTGAAATCAAAAATTTACGCCCTTAGAAATCCTGAAGGCGGTGATTGGTTTTCGGGCCTCGTACGTGGCTAGGCTCCCAAAAAGTCCCACACGTGGTATCCCCGTACTCAGGAGAAGCAGCTGAATGTATTTTGGGGTGCAATTCCACATATGCCCATGGCCTGTGTGAGCAATATATCATTTAGTGACAACTTTAATATTCAATGGGCTCAACATGCCTCTCAGCAATTTCCTTGGGGTGTCTACTTTCCAAAATGGGGTCATTTGGGGGGGTTTTGTACTGCCCTGCCATTTTAGCACCTCAAGAAATGAGATAGGCAGTCATAAACTAAAAGCTGTGTAAATTCCAGAAAATGTACCCTAGCTTGTAGACGCTATAACTTTTGCGCAAACCAATAAATATACGCTTATTGACATTTTTTTTACCAAAGACATGTGGCCGAATACATTTTGGTCTAAATGTATGACTAAAATTGAGTTTATTGAATTTTTTTTTATAACAAAGTAGAAAATATCTTTTTTTTTTTTTTTTAATTTTCGGTCTTTTTGCGTTTATAGCGCAAAAAATAAAAAACGCATAGGTGATCAAATACCATCAAAAGAAAGCTCTATTTGTGGGAAGAAAAGGACGCAAATTTCGTTTGGGTACAGCATTGCATGACCGCGCAATTAGCAGTTAAAGCGACGCAGTGCCAAATTGTAAAAAGTGCTCTGGTTAGGAAGGGGGTAAATCCTTCTGGGGCTGAAGTGGTTAAAAGCTGGTTTAGGCTTCTAGTTACTACATATCATTACTTTTCTTCTGTTTTAAACTGAAGGGAAAAAATGAAAAAGAAACTAAAGTTTGAAAGTGAAACAGAAGGATTCAGGGAACATGTAGGGACTTTCCATGTGGTTAATCAGCTGTTTCTTTCTCATTAAAATGAGCGTTAGAATGCTTCCAGGAAAGGAGAACTATAAGGACTAATATGATAGCATTTTTTTGTGCCCCGACATACAGTTGTGCTCATAAGTTTACATACCCTGGCAGAATGTATGATTTCTTGGGCATTTTTCAGAGAATATGAATGATAAAACAAAAACATTTCTTTCACTCTTGGTTCGTGTTTCACTGAAGCCATTTTTTTTATCATTCAACTGTGTTTACTCTTTTAAATCATAATGACAACAGAAACTACCCAAAAGACCCTAATCAAAAGTTTACATACCCTGGTGATTTTGGCCTGATAACATGCACACAAGTTGACACAAAGGGGTTTGAACAGCTATTAAAGGTAACCATCCTCACCTGTGATCTGTTTGCTTGTAATTGGTGTGCGTGTATAAACGGTCAATGAGTTTCTAGGCAGACCTTGCATCTTTCATCCAGTGCTGCACTGACGTTTCTGGATTCTGAGTCATGGTGAAAGCAAAGAACTGTCAAAGGATCTGCGGGAAAGGGTAGTTGAACTGTATAAAACAGGAAAGGGATATAAAAAGATACCCAAGGAATTGAGAATGCCAGCCAGCAGTGTTCAAACTCTAATCAAGAAGTGGAAAATGAGGGGTTCGGTTGAAACCAAACCACAGTCAGGTGGACCAACTAAAACTTCTGCCACAACTGCCAGTAAAATTGTTCGGGATGCAAAGAAAAACCCACAAATTACTTCAGGTGAATTACAGGAATCTGAAAACGTGGTGTGGCTGTTTCAAGATGCATAATAAGGAGGCACTTGAAGAAAGATGGACTGCATGGTCGAGTCACCAGAAGAAAGCCATTACTACGCAAATGTCACAAAGTATCCTGCTTACAATCTGCCAAACAGCACAGAGACCAACCTCAAACCTTCTGGCACAAAGTCATTTTGAGTGATGAGACCAAAATTTTGCTTTTTGGCCACAACCATACACGCTTCATTTGGAGAGTTGTCAACAAGGCCTATGATGAAAGTTACACCATTCCTACTGTGAAACACGGAGGTGGATCGCTGATGTTTTGGGGATCTGTGAGCTACAAAGGCACAGGAAATTTGGTCAAAATTGATGGCAAGATGAATACAGTATGTTTTTTTAAAAAATACTGAAGGAACATTTGCATTTATCAGCCAGGAAGCTGAGCATGGGACGTACTTGGACATTCCAACATGACAAGGATCCAAAACCAAGGCCAAGTCGACCTGTCATTGGCTACAGCAGAATAAAGTGAAGGTTCTGGAGTGGCTATCTCAGTTTCCTGACCTCAATATCATTGAGCCACTCTGGGGAGATCTCAAACGTTCATTCAAGACAGCCCAAGAATTTCCAGGAACTGGAGGCTTTTTGCCAAGAAGAATGGGCAGCTCTACCATCTGAGAAGATAAAGAGCCTCATCCACAAATACTACAAAAGACTTCAAGCTGTCATTGATGTCAAAGGGGGCAATACACGGTATTAATAACTAGGGTGTGTAAACTTTTGATCAGGGTCTTTTGGGTAGTTTCTGTTGTCATCATGATCTAAAAAGAGTAAACACAGTTGATTGATAATAAATGGCTTTAGCCAAACACTAACCATGAGTGAAAGAAACTTTTTTGTGTTATCATTCATATTCTCTGAAAAATGGCCAAGAAATCATAAATGCTGCCAGGGTATGTAAACTTATGAGCACAACTGTAGTTCTGCCATGACTTCTCTCTCTGGCAGCTTTTATTGAAAACCAATAAGGCCACAAAGCAGGATGGGAGGGCAAAATTAATCACTTCATGATCACAGCATGCCTGTTTAAGTCCTTATACACAATGTGCAGTGAGAAACCTTAAGCAGAAAAGTAGATATACACAAACGTGAATTCCTAGTATTCAGACCTTGCTTATAAAAAAAAAGTGTCATCAAGCGCTGTCATCAGAAAAGTGCTTGTAACCTCATATGGATAAAACTAACAACAAATTATAAAATGCATATAGTGCCTAAAGAAAATGGTAAATTCATCCAATTAATATCCATTCATAAAGTCTGTGCTATCATACATGAAGAAATAAAGTGCAAAATCCAGAGAAATTAAAATATTATTATAAAGTCTCAAATAAAATCAATTGTTGAAAATGGTGTTACACCTCCTATTTTTCTAGTGCTGCAGGTGATCACCCAGTCAATGCTCCACTCCAAGATGAGTAAATAAGCCTCTTACCAGATAATAAGATCTTGTTAGGGTCTGACCTCGCTTTAGTGTGCACATCACTCATTGTGGGTATGGAATATATCTCCCTTCAAGAAGGCCCATAAGGTATTTAATCACTTGGAAACGGTCTCCAGATCACTCCACCAAATATTACTCACACAGGATGATATGGAGCATAGTAATCTAAAGAGAGAGAAGACATGCTCATTGCAAAACGTTCTCGGATAAAAATAATTTATTAAAAAGACATCTACTCGTACTACAAGTCTGATGGAAAAATGGGTATTCAGTACAGATTATCGTCCAGCGCAATTGCGGGCGTGCTGATGTCACCTCCATTTCCTCCACCCGAAGTATATTTTGTCATATGAGACATCGTCACTAGGGCAATGGGGATAGTAGTGCTCTCAGGTGTCAAAAATAAATAGCTTCCTTTAACACAGACACTAGAGGGTGCTGCCACTTCACTGGTTATTCATACTCGGTACACAAAGGCCGCCATTTTACCGAAGTCCGAGGATCTCCAGCTCATGCATTACATTTAAATCCTGTCAAACAATAAATGCAGGTCATTTGTTTTAAAAGGGGGGAGTTTTTCCCCCTTTAATGGTATATTGGTACATAGAATTTAGAGAAAAAAGGTGAACTTATCCTTTTAAGACGTACTTTTTATTGGCTAGCTCAGGTAATTGAAGAGGCAGGTTTTCAAGACTTAGATCTGTCTGTCTACAAGCAATGCCATACAAACATTTCTCAGCACACTTACCAGCCAATAAGCAAACAACACAAAACATTTGACACAGTTTCAACAAGTTTTGTTAAAGAAAATGTTCTTGTTGCATATATTTGCAAATATATCTGGAATTCACACTGCCTCGTCAAAGCCCCTCTATGAACTTTGGTCCATAACTCTAGTCTAGGACCTCATTCATGCAGACTTGTACACCATATGTTGGTCGTTTGTATATACAGCTGGAGTCTGCAGGTTCTGCATGCATGCAGCCCATGTAAGTCTATAAAGTATGCAGTAGCTGCACGGACACAGCTATTCATCCTAATCTGACAGATGTGCAGCACTACAAATACATGAATGTAAATTTCATCAACTTGTGAATTATAAAAGGGCTATTTCCACCCAAAATATGTAACTCCACTATAATAGTGTAAACAAATACTCATGTAAACCAACAATCATATTAAAGTGCCACGTATCATAAAAAAGAAGTGCACACCACAGAAAACAGTAACACAGAATAGTCTATTTACAACTATAAGAAAGTCTGTGCAAATAAATTCAGCAACAGTGACACAGTATCTGGAGCAATCAGTCCATTAGTTGGTGTTGACAAAAGCTCAAGCCTCCAGTGTAACACCCCACACTCTTCATGCAAAAAGGCTTACCAGACAATTTGTGACCCCCAAAATGAGTGGTCGCAAAAGACTTGTTAAATCAAACATCTCCCAGGCAGGAACAATATCTCCAGGCAACTCCTTTCTTCCAACACCATTTATTGTGTAAATGCACTTACAGAACACAGTAGATAGCACAGTGTTGTGTACAGTGAAAACTCCAGGTTGCCAACATCAAAGATGTCCATCACTGCCGCTGATGCCCTACGCATTCCGTCATGCATGACGTCATCTGGGGCTGACACACACGTCACTACCACACATTTACACAGGAAAGCTGCTAGAGGTGGATCGAGACCCGTTGGCTACAGACCAAATTAAAGGAGGGACAATGTGCCGCTTTGCATTGCCTGATTTTACTGTAGCTCCCTATAATTAAGACCTACCGATCCTACTTTACTCAGTAAGGCTGCAAATGCTCCTTACTACCCCCCTTGTGTTTGTAAACAAGTAGGCAGCCATTGCAAAAAAAAAAAAAAACATTAAAACATATAGGATAAAAAATCCAAATTTAATAAAAACAATGGCCGGTTCAGTGTGCCCAGAGATGATAGAGCTTCAAACTACAAAACACTTGGGTGTGAATGGGGGCTACCTGTGAGGTTATGCTTTCCCACTTAATAAATACCGTAATTCTCATTCCAAGTCTGTGTCTTAACAAGTATTAAAAGAAGGATCAGGTTGACAGCCCTGAATTATGCATTTCAAAAACAGTCCAGAGGTAGCAAGGCCTTGTACAGATGAGTGGTATGGAGGAAGGCCAGGAGAACTGCCTGGAGTAGGAGGATAACAGGATATTCAGGTAAGAGGATCCCCATACAAAGCAAAAGAGAGAAAATTTTTAGAGACTGTTAGGTAGCAGTTCTGACAGTGTCCAGCCAGGCAGCTGTACGCTCCAGGGTGTCAAAAAATCTCATGGAGCCTTCATAAACCACACAAAGTTTGATGGGGTAGAGCATGTTGTAGGTGATGCCTTTCACTCGTAGGCGCCTGCAAACTACCTGGAAGATTTTCCTGTGTTGTTGGCTTTCAGATGAGAAATCCAGGAACAACATGACTGAGGTGTTCTCAAAGCAGAGTAGTGGATTATTCTGTGCCATGGATAAAACGTGGTCCCGGCCTCTGTATTTTAGGAACCGCATCAGGAAAGGTATCTAGTGCCGTAGGGACCCAGTCTGACAATTACGCTACATACAGTAGGCTCCTTTTTTAAAGAATGATTCAGCAAAAATTTCAGGACGGTTTCCCTTTGCACCTTCAGGGAGACCCACCACCCACACATTATTTCTGTTAAGACGGTTCTCTGCATCCTCCCCCCTACCTGAGAGTCTTTGGTTGTGGTGTTGTAGTTCCTCTATGGTGGCAGTGTGAGCATAGGTAAAGAAAAAAGTTGTGATCTCCAATAGTGCAGTATGGTGGTTAAAATGCATAAGAGAATACCAGCCAAGCTTAAGGAAATGCACTCACATTTATTCAATTAAAAACAAGCAATATAATATAACAGAGAACAACATCCAGATCAAGTAATGGTACGCGCCACCTGGTTCCTCGAGGTAGAGCCAGGCGGTGTGCATCATTACTTGATCTGGATGCTGCGAGACCCTGTCATGCTGTTATATCTCATTGCTTGTTTTTATCTAGCGGACTTTAGCCCACTGTGGTATTAATCTCTGTATCCATGAAATTTTTGTATTTACTTTGAGAGAGTGGTATTAATCTCTGTATCCATGAAATTTTTGTATTTACTTTGTAAATCTATTTCTAAATGTTGTCTTTGGCCAATGTCTGTTTTTTAAAGATTGTTAAATAAAAGATTTGTTTTATCTTACATTCTCTACCTTATTGACCCCAGCACCGTTTTAAAAGTCCCCGGGGCCATTTTATGGCCTCAAAGTCCCTATTTTCTTTAAACCTATTTTCTGGGACGTGGTGCTCCTGATAAAGTACAAGTGTAATGGAATGTCTAAAAGTAAAGTAATATTTATCTACAGAGACTGTTACTATAGCTTACACTCTGTTTTTAAATTTTTATTTTAAATAGGAACCTCAAAAACAGATAATGTATGTGAAGCTTGTCCACCTGGTTACTTCAGTACTGAAAATATGTCAAAGACCTGCACTGCGTGGACAGAGTATGTTATGTTTCCTTAAATCTGAAACCACGTCTAAGAAAATATTTTCTAAACACGAGACATTTGTATTCTTACTGAAATCTTGAAGTCCTTTATGTATTTCCTTCAGATCTGGGCAGGGTGACTAGTATGGTCCAGGGGTGGCAATGGCGCTCGCAGGTCACCTTTTTTGACGCCTATTAGAGCCTATGGCTCTAATCAGGTGCTTCAAAAACCCACTCCGCTGCTGTAATTTAGGCATCTGGCGCCCGAAAAGGGCAGGGCGCCTGAATAGGGGGTGGCAGCGGCGGCCATAGATTCATGCAATGCATTAATCTATTGGTGCTAGAGGGGGTGGCGCCCGTGTGCCCTTATGGGTGCACCGCCACTGGTATGGTCTCTTGCCCCCTCCTGTAGTTTTCTACAGGCTGCCTTTTATTGGGTGTGCCCAGGGTTGTCATGTGACATTATGGAACCTGCTACAGCCTACCTGACAAGGCCCTCCTTGCGGGGCAGGGAAGGAGAAGTAGGGCAGAGGAGAGATTTAGACTGAGGCTGCACTATTTTCTTCCACTCCACTAGCATGATGTTGCACTAATGATGCCCACAGGTAGCTCCTGCCATAATGCTCATGCCCCCCTGCTTACCTGTTGTGGATTTACCTGGGTCCAAGAGTACTGCCTGTACCCCAATATCTGCAGCCTAGAGCACAGTTCACTAATATATTTGTATTACAGCAGAGAGAGAGAGAGGTATATTATAGCACAGTGCTCAGATTGAGATATTAAAGCATAATTCCTTGATATATTTATATTTCAGCACAGTGTCTAGTGGTGTATTTTAGCTCTGTGCACTGATATAATATAGCACAGTGCACATAGGGAGGTATATTACAGTATGGTGCAATAGGTTGTATTATAGCACAGCATACTGTTGTAATGACATTATAGCACAGTGTACAGATAGTGGAATATGACAGTACAATGCACTGAAATAGTATTACAGCACATGTTATAATGATATTACACCGAAGTGCTAAGGGATGTATTCTAGCACAGTGCACTGGTATATTGGTATTACAGCACAATCCCCATAAACAAGTGGGTAGAGAGGATACCCACACTGCCTAATAGCAAAAAAGACAATAATAACATAGGAGAGGAACCCCTTTATCACAGCCACACCTACTCTACCCTATGAGTACTCTAATGTCTGGGCATTCATGGGAGGGCGGGGCCAAGTTCACTACCATATACTAGCAAATGTGTGCTGTCTGCTTGGCTGTAGACAAAATCACTGCTGGGTCCACCTAATGACCAGATGGGGCCCAGTATGGGACTGGAAGGGCTGCCAGTACCTCCCTACCGGCAGCCCTGGGTGGGACTGCTGGGTAATACAGAGGCGTAACTAGAAACTTCAGGGCCCCGATGCAAGAAATCATAAAGGGCCCCCTGAAAAAGAATGACTTTGACACTTCTTTTTTTTTTTTTTTTTCACTGTACAACAAAGTAAAACATTTCTGTGGGGGGTGGCAACGGTGGTGTTCAGGGGGGAGGGCAAACGGTGGTGTTTGGGGGGTGGCAGCGGTGGTGCCATCCTCTCCCACCACCACCTCTGCCTCTTACTGATCCCATCCCCCCACCACCACCACCGATCTCATCCCTATCCCCCCCATCACCTGGTGGAGTTTGGGATCGATTGCACTGGCAATTTGTCACTTACTTGAATCAATCGATTCCTCCTCAGAATTCCGTCACAGTGCCTCCAAGAATGCCTTTGCCTCATGGGGACTCCTCGCAGTCGCAGAGGGGAGAACTTATTCAGTGTCTGCCCCCGCCTTCCTACATTCTCTCTGGATAGGCGGGGGTGGGGTCCAGAGTTTCAGCTCTGCCTTCTCTCCCCTCAGCGGTCAGCGAGCGAACCCCTCATACCGGCGGGGGGGTGCCCCTCACATTGGCAGATGGGCGGGGGGGTGCCCCTCACATTGGCAGATGGGCGGGGGGGTGCCCCTCACATTGGCAGATGGGCGGGGGGGGGTGCCCCTCACACTGGCAGATGGGCGGGGGAGCCCCTTACACTGGCAGAGGGGCAGGTGGGCCCCCCTAAAGTGGTGGAACTCCAGGGCCCAGTCGCAAGTGCGACTGCTGCGACCCTGATAATTTTGCCACTGATGTGATATATATGTAGGTTGAAATAACTGTGTAAAATTTAGAATTTTCTTTTTATACTGAGGTTCAAATATAGCTTTCTGCTACAATAGTAATTTACAGCTATTTACCCTATCAGAAATATATTTCTATACACTTAATTGTAAATAATGTGCATGTCTCCTGTAGGTGCATTGAGCAGGGTCGCCAGAAGTCTAGTCAAGGAACATCCACCTCGGATTCAGTTTGTGTAGCTGGGAGGTCTCATTTTTGCAAAGTCATCGGATTATGTACATCAATCTTTATTACATTTGTTGTTTATCTGCTCGTCCGTAAAAAAGGTATGTTGGCAATTGCAAATTATTAGTTGCATATGTACTCTGGGATTGACCCCGTTTGCCTCTAGCGGTGTTTCTCAGCCTTTTTTCAGTCAAGGCACCCTTTAAAACTATGTACAACCTTGAGGCACCCCATTCTAAAATGTAAAAAACGAATCTAATGGTTTTACATAATGCATCAACATCCACACATGTAGGGCACCCAACTTTAGAGATGATTTATTCTTTCAAAGCAAGCACACCTTTGCACTTTGGTACTATCTAGTAGTGCAAGGTTTCTATCCCTCATTCAGCTAATGTGATCCCAGTGCTGATGGAGTGTGGCAGGGGAGGGACAAACAAGGATGCTGTGCAGGCGCCTGACGCCCCCCTTGTCAACCAATGATTTAATTGGTTATTAGGACTCCAATGGCTGGAAGGTTATAATGGTGAACAATGAAAACATGATTTTTTTTTTTTAAACTAAAAGGCAGGCTTCATCCACTGACTGGCCTGTATACAGTTTTTGGGCAATTTCTAGGAAACTTGCCAAGGCACCCCTGAGGAAACCTGAAGTCACCCTGGTTGAAAAAGACTGGCCTATAGTATACCATATGCAGGCTGTGCCTTCTGCTTAATAATGCTGCAGAGAGATTTTTGTTTAGATGCTTTTGACAATGCAAGTCTCTAGTTACCCATAGACACAGTATGGCCATTGGCATTGCACGAGTGATCAAACTGCCAAAAAAAATCTTTTTTTATAAATATGCATGTCAGATCAGATCATCATGTTTAGGTCACCTGGGCATGCATTTTTCTCCCTATTTTGGAGGGAGAGGAGTAGCAGCAGGCACCTGTCAAATCCAACTGCCTGAAAATACCTGTTCACGTGGCTAGCATTTAACAATAATTGTTCAGGTAGAGTAAATGCAAACACACATAGCCACATGAAGAAGAATAAAATAATCTGTGGTCACTGTGACAGGAAGTGAAATGACTTGCTCCATTGGAAATAGAGACGTTAGTAAAAACCTTAGAGAATATCTTACCTTTTACAATTACAGATATCAGTTGTAGGGGTCAATTCACTAAGAGATAAATACCACATGAATGTTTAAGTTAAATTAACTTCATTTCACTCATTTCAAAGTAGTCAATTAAAAGTAGTCTGTTCACTAAAAAACCAGCATTATTTAAAGCGGGGTTCCACCCAAAAGTGGAACTTCTGCTCATCGGATTCCTCCCCCCCCCTCCGGTGCCACAGTTGGCACCTTTCAGGGGGGAGGGGGGTGCAGATACCTGTATAATACAGGTATCTGCACCCACTTCCGGGAATAGACTCCTGTGGGAGTCACGCCCCCTCCCGCACTGAGACATGGCCTGACATGTCTCAGCCAATGAGGAGGGGAATCCCAGACAGCCAAGTCTTGCGTGCAACATCGCTGGATCTAGATGGATCTCAGGTAAGTATTGAGGGGGCTGCTGCAAACAGAAGGTTTTTTATCTTAATGCATAGAATGCATTAAGATAAAAAAAATTTCTGCCTTTACAACCACTTTTAATGATTTATCTTATTTTTTGTGGTATTTACATCACATTTTATATTTTACTAATTAATTGACTCTCATTTCTAAAAAAAGAGTCACGTGACCTGTTTATCGCATGGGAAATCCTTTAGTGAATTAAGCCCGTAGTGAGATCTTGTTGCCATAGGCTGCACAGAATGGAGTTGTAGGCTCCATTCACACCTAAGCGTAGCGCAGTGACAGCTGCTGCACCGTGTTTTTATTTTGTTTTTTGTGGAGCATTTTTGGAGCAGCGCCGTTCATTTTAATTCGGCTCTCTCCGCTCCAAACATGCTCCAAAGAAGCTCATGTACCAAATCCTGGCACAGAGTTTTTGCCACTATTTTAGTGTGTTTTGTTGCTCGCAGCAAAATTGCACCGTGTTTGGGGTGCCATTAAGAAATAGAGGCATTGCAAACGCATCCTGCGTTTTTGCCACAATTCTGGAATCACCTTGGTGTTATCGGAGTCATAATGTTTAACCTGCCACTGGTGCATGTACTGCATCAAACTACATGTTCTATAATGAAGTATAATTGGCCTTCTCCAACACAATACATACAGTTCCTATTTGTGGGAACAAAATGATAAAAATTTAGTTTGGGTACAGTGTTGCTTGACCACGCAATTGTCATTTAAAAAGCGACCGCTGAAAGCTGATCATTGGCTTGGGCAGGAAGGGGGGGAGTGCCTGGTATTGAAGTGGTTAAAGGAGTTGTAAAGGCAAATCTTAATGCATTCTATGTATTAAGATAAAAAAAAAACCTTTTGTGTGTAGCAGGCCCCCCAGCACCCCCTAATACTTACCCTGGGCTCCTTCTCTATCCAGCGATGTCCAAGATTCCCTCGGCCGTCAGACTCTCCTCCTGATTAGCTGGGGCACAGCCACGGCACCTTTGGCTCCCACAGCTGTCAATCAAAGTCAGTTAGCCAATCTGTAGCTTAGGAGAGGAGGTGTACATCGCGCTGGACTGACTCGGTCACTGCTGTAGGTTATGTAGGGTGTGGTAACAACAAAAACCTGGGGAATGCCCAGGAAAAAACCCAAGTCTGCTTACTAACCAGTTCGCAGT
Organism: Aquarana catesbeiana; assembly: GCF_042186555.1. Classification (NCBI taxonomy): domain Eukaryota; kingdom Metazoa; phylum Chordata; class Amphibia; order Anura; family Ranidae; genus Aquarana; species Aquarana catesbeiana. The sequence continues at coordinate 179,868,231 of NC_133333.1, forward strand.
AAACCGAATTAACCTGTCTAACAGTATGCGTTAAAAACAGGGGTTTAGTCCGCATGCATTTGCAAACGCATGCGTAAGCCACAGAGCCTCGTCACGGCACCCTGGTATCTGTGGTACCTAACACTAAAATGTGAGTGTCCCCACAGTGGAGGCACATGCATTCTGATGGATAGATGAGGGCAGGTGGCTGAAGGAGAGCCTACCCCTTCTTAAAGGTACAGGAACACACCAAAAACCCATCAAATAGCACAATGGCTGCAAAGGTGTTGGTGCGTTGCTGGACCAATACAGACACCAACGTGATAACAAAAACTTGCCACCGCCCTCATCTATAGTTGGCTATCGCAGTAAGCGGCATGGAAGGCTAAAACAGGTAACAACAAAAGCCTGGGGATTGCCCAGGAAAAAACCCAAGCGGGTTGTAGGGTGTGGGCATGTGGGAAGAGTTGGTTTCCAGAGGTTCGTGCCCGGTTGGAGGAAAAGGTGGTGGGGAGCCTTGTTAGGGCCTGGGCTGCTACCTTGGGGTACGGCCTTGTGGTCAACTCTGCGTTTGCTTGGAAAGAAGTGAAAGTAAAGTAGCGCCTAGTATCCAGTAAATGCAGGTATTAAAGATGTTTTATTTGAAGTTTATTTGACTTGGCTCGGGTGCCCCCATAGCAAGCTGCTGCTCTATGGGGGCACTCGTCAAGGAGGGAGGGGCCAGGAGCAGAAAAGGGGGACTCGAGAAGAGGAGGATCCGGGCTGCTTTGTGCAAATCCACTGCACAGCAGCGAAGTTTAACATGTTTATTTTTTTAAAGCAAGATTTTACAATCACTTTAACATTTTTATTTTTTTTCCATTTTGAATAGAATATGGTCTCTTTCAGACCTGTGGTAAACATAACATCTCCTGAAAAGCGATCTGCAGTAGATGGCTTTACAGAAGGTTGTAAACCATTGGCGTTTGGGAGGCACATTTGTTTTGTTTTTTTAAGACCATGTTTACACATACTGCAATGACCTGCATGTTACTTCACCGCATGAATGCAGTTCACTGCTGGACACACAGAATATCATTTTTTTTTCTGTCCTATTCACACTGCAACACAGTACAGAGGTGTGGTGTAGTGAGCTGCGATAAAATAGACATGCTGCATTTTATTGCAGCGTACAGTACAGGATTGCATGTATGACAGCAACACGCATAGCGCTGCTTTACAGTGACATGACTGAAGTGTCACTTTGTGCATGTCTAAAGTTGGCACAAAAAGAAGAGGGAACTGAGTAATGCACTGAAACACACATCACACAGCCCCTACCACCAACTCACTGCAACTGGAACCAACAGCGGCTGCACACTAATAACTGCTGCTGTTTAGTATGCCGCAGCTGTCCAGTGGGAATGGGCCCTCACTCTTAGTTTTAAATAGCCGAACAGCCATTTTACATTGTGGGAACCTGCCGCAACCAAGAGCGGAGCATTCAGCACGTGGTTGTTCTGCAGCCCCAGTGAACTCAATGGGTGAGTTTGAGAGGAGGTTCTGCCTTTCAAACACTGCACCCCCAAGTTAAAAATGCCCCAACTTCGCAAAACATTGTGGCTGTGGCATATGTACAGCCCCATCCAGCCACATTGCAACAATTTTAATGGGCGGCTGGGGAGCAGTAAAAGAGCTCAGCCATGTGTTTTTACCACCTTTCCCCCCCAGCTGCCCATCTAAAAGAGCCCTAGAGGAGGGCTGTCAGGTTTTTCTTTTTTGCCATCTATGTACCATTGGGGGAGATTTCCCTTCCTTTCCTGTCCCATGGCCAAAACAGGAAGTGAGAGTGAATCCCTTTGTATCGCCAGAACTATTGTCCCCATTTAGAAGTTTTCCCCTCTTTTCGTGTTCTGGGGACAACCCAAAATGTGTACGTTTTTTTCACTTTCAGTGATAACGGTAAACGTGACAAATAGAGTGAATCTCCCTAATGGGGGCAACAATAAAACTGACAGGAGTTGTAATCCCTCTACACTCTATCCAAAACTGAAAAAAAAAGTTTTGCCTTTAGTTATACTTTAACCACTTGCTGACATGTTGAACATAGAATAATGTCCTGTCAGCAAGTCGGTTATAACAAGCGATGGTTGTTCAATAAAGTGATCTGGGTGGTTTTACAGCCACCCACTCACTTTTACAGCGGTAAAAAAGGGTCAATTTGTGCTTGATTAGCTGCTTTGGAAAGCAGGAGAGACATAGGGGGTCTAATAAATTCCTGATATCTTCACAATTGAACTTGTCACCTTCCCAAAGCTTAAATTTAAAAGCACCTATGTCACCCATGCACATACACACAAGTGCAAACATGCTCATAGGTCCTACACGTGTATGTAAACAGCGATTGCAGCACATATGTGAGGTATCACCGTGAACATCAAAGTGATAATCATGAATGATGGCCCTAAAATTATTGCTAACTCTGAACTGATGACCTTAAAAGGTGTCACCTATTCAAAACTTTAGGTACCATAGATTGTTGCCTTTTCACAGGCTGGACAGGGTACATGTTGGATCTATGCACCCAACTCCTGCCTGCATTTCAGATTTTGAGATGCAGCTGTGTCCATGGAACCACTCTGTCCACATCCAACTCTATAAGCTGCCTGAATACAGTTCCAAGGTGGAAGCACCCGCAGCAAAAAGCAACTTGGTATGGAGGGTAGGTTTCAGTGCTCATCTAAATGAGCCTTTAGGCATCGTCCAGGTTCAACGGCTACTTCATGGACCGAGATGCTGACTCAGAGGTTTCACAGTCATGAAAATGCTGGTGCCTGTACAGTTTTTTTTTGTGTGTTCACAAATGTCTGACACAAAGCAGCCCCTTGCTGCAGCCTTGTACAAAGTTATAATGTTGCAGTCTGATCATGGGCTGATCAAAGCTTTTTCAAAATATTAACACACATAAATTGTTAACATTGTTTACAGCAAACCAAACTTTCTTTATCGTACATCATAGGACACAGAGCCTCAAGTAATTACTTGGTGGGTTATGGGCCTACCTTCAGGTGTTGACACTGGTATAACCAAGACAGGAAGTTGACTTCCCTATATAACCCCTCCTCCTTCCAGGAGTCCTCAGTTTTTTCGCCAGTGTCTAAGGTGTTGGTCACGAGTGAAGATGTGCTCTGAGGAGCTCCAGGGAGGGATCCATGCTGGATTTAAAAAACCTCCACAACAGGATCCATCCTCGCCACTGAGGCCATAGGATGGTACCCGGGCCTCACATTGAAGAACGAGGTTTTGCCTGTAAGCTTCTCTTTGAGAGCTGGACCCTAGGAACCAGGACTCTTTTTGGTTTTTCGTATTACCTAAAGTTGTTCCTGAGGGGTGCTATACATGGTCCAAAGGAGCGGAACCCCTTTAAAAAGGGCCCCAGTCTTTGAAGGTTTAACTACGCTGCCCGTCGTGATGGGTGAAGGTTGGATCTGTCTGTTGAATCAGCAGTATCCTGCAGCGAGGATAAGGTAAGGGAAGAGGCTGGGTACTGTAAAAGGTGCCTATGCTTTCCTTCCATCTTTTTAAAAAAGATATGCCTTTAAGAAAGTCTCCTCTAGATGGAGTAAAGTTACACATACCTTACTTGTTGCCTTAAACAGCTCTGTGTCAGGCTTGAAACAGCCATGTGTGGGCCCAGCAGCAGAGGGGGGTTCTTAATGAACAAAGTGAATTTCTTAGAGGAATCAAAGGGATATAGAGTTTCTGGCTGTCAGTAGATGCAGCAGCATGAAGTATATATGTTGTTTTCAATAAACCACTTCATCTAAAGGACTTGCAGGTAGATACAGCTATTGTCTTTTAAGATGCTGTATATCCCTTCCTCCACTAAGAGGCATGCTGACAAGTTCCTCTAGTCTAGAAAGATAAGCGTCAGCACCGGCCCTTATAGACACTTATTGTGTTGCGGTTTTTACATATAAGCCTGTGATCAGGCAGCATTTATTTTGTAACTCACACCGTGCGTTCGCCTCGGTGATGCCGCCTCCTCCTCATTGACTGTGATAAATAACAGCGCGCGCGTGCACACAGATTACTTTAAAACATCCACACAGCTGAATCCGGAGCTTCACCTGATGTCTGTAAAGAGTTGAGGGGGCGGGTCCCGAAGGGGGCGTGTTTTTTTCAGGGCGGTGCCATGTGTAAGTCTTAGAGACATCCACACAGCTGATCTGTTCACAGATAGATGGTGCTAGGGGCGGAACTCTAAGGGCGTCAATCAGGATTCTCACCTGATGGCTGTAACGAAGTAGCTCATAAAGAGTCTGTTGCAGCCACGGCCACATCACACTAACAACACAGCATCGCTGGGCACGTAAGAGGTGTATCACAGGCATTTCCAGCACAGGAAATACATAGTTGCCAACAGTCCCGATTTTCCCGGGACAATCCCGATTTTGGGACCCTCGTCCCGATTGGAGAGTGTCCCGAATCGGGATTTTCCATAAGGAAAATCGGGAATGTTGGTTTTTTTTTTTTTTTTTTTTTTTTTTTTTTTTTTGGAGCAGCGGGCTCCAGCAAAATGGCGGCCGGCGCTGCCGCTCTAGCTGCCTCTAGTGGAGAGGGGAAGGGGGCTCGATCCGTGCAGCCAATGAAGCGGCTTCTTTGGCTGCACGGCCCCTCCCCTCTCCACTGAAGCGAGCAGAAGACACGGCGCCGGCGCCGTGTCTTCCTGAAAGTTCCCCAGCCCCGTACTGCGCAAGCGCTGCGCCTGCGCAGTACAGGGGGTCCGCCATTGCCGAGGGGAACTTTCTCGGCAGAACACCGGCCGCTCCTCCACTGAGCGGGGGCCGGGCTGCACTAACTGAGGGGGGGCTGCACTAACTGAGGGGGGGCTGCAGTGAGGGGGGCTGCACTAACTGAGGGAGGGCTGCAGTGAGTGGGGCTGCACTAACTGAGGGGGGGCTGCAATAACTGAGGGGGGGCTGCACTAACTGAGGGGGGGGCTGCACTGAGGGGAGGCTGCACTGAGGGGGGCTGCACTAACTGAGGGGGGGGCTGCACTGAGGGGGGAGGCTGTACTAACTGGGGGGGGCTGCACTGAGGGGAGGCTGCACTAAGGGGGGGAGGCTGCACTAACTGAGTGGGGCTGCACTGAGGGTGGGCTGCACTAACTGAAGGGGGGCTGCACTGAGGGGGGGGGCTGCATTAACTGAGGGGGGGGCTGCATTAACTGAGGGGGGGCTTCACTGAGGGGGGGCTGCACTGAGGGGGGGCTGCACTAACTGAGGGGGGGCTGCACTGGCGGGGGCACCTGATGCAAGGACAGACTCTGGCGGGGGCACCTGATGCAAGGACAGACTCTGCTGGTGGCAGGCGACGTGGCTAGTGACACGCTCAGGGATCCCACTGATTCTGCATTATGGTGAGTTGAATGATTTAATTTTATATTACAATGTAATAATAGAAATAATGCGCTTCAATCATCCTGACACCATAACAACCATGGTGCCGGGATGATTGAAGCGTTAACACCAGGTGTTTGGAGTATCTTTATCTGCTGATTGTTAAACTTTCTAGAATACACATATTTCTATTGTTGTGTAGGACCTGGGGCTGCTGTCCCGTCATTCCCCTCTCCCCCTTTCCCTCTCCCCCTTTCCCTCTCCCCCTTTCCCTCTCCCCCTTTCCCTCTCCCATTCATCTCAGACTCTAACCATACCCTCTTGAGCCACGCCCACTTTCCGCGTAAGCCACGCCCACTTTCCGCGTAAGCCACGCCCATTTTTCGCCGCGGCGCGCTTCGCGCGCCGCAACTATTATTTTTACTAGGCCACGCCTACAAACGAATGCCCCGCCTCCTAATTATTGATTGGCTCCGCCTACAGCAAAAAAAAGTGTCCCACAGATTTTTTTTTCAATGTTGGCAACTATGGAAATATGATTGTTATCAGCAGTTAAATACTGATTATATGATACTTGTCTTGTGAATTTTTATTATAGGAGATAATTTGTTACCTCTGTTTTTTTTTGTACCTTGTATTATGACTTCCAAAGCTACTTTGAAGGTACCTAAGGTGCCACCCCCAGGCGCTGGGAAACCCAGTCATGCCGCCATGCTGTCATCCTCTCCGGAGATACCTGACATGGCAAGCCAGGATGAGTCATTGGAAGCCAGCGGTGGTGCAACTGCTTTACACACTTCAGCCCCTGTATACGTGACTGAAGATGCATTTTCCTCAGCCTTGCAGGGCCTAGAAGGTAGATTAGCGGATCTAATCGCAAACTTCATCCAGGTGGATAGGAAGCGTCCTAGATCCCCCTCCCCCACCTTAAATTCTTTAACAGTGGAGGGTCCAAGGGAATTGTGGGAACAAGATGAGGTATCTCCCTCAGATAAATTGGAGGAAAGACAAGCCAGTTATTCCTCTGCTGAGGAAACAATTCTTGATGTGTCAGTTTCACAAGCTGAAGTTCAGAACCTTACCGAAATGGTTCGCTCTGCTTTCATGTTACCCCTAACAGAGCTAGCTGAAGGTCCGGTTTCCTCCCTGGGTTCCCTCAAGCCTGTGCAACAATTGCATGCATTTCACGTCCACGCTTTACTAGAAAAGCTTATTTATACCGAATGGGATCATCCAGATAAGCATTTTCCCCCTCCAAAGAGATTCTCAGTTCTCTATCCTATGGAGGAGAAGTTTACAAAAAGATGGCAAGTTCCTGCAGTTGACGCTGCGATTTCCAATGTGAACAGGAGTTTAACTTGTCCAGTGGACAATGCGCTTATGCTTAAAGATCCAACAGGTAAGAAGTTGGGAGGCGCCTTGCAAGAATATTTTAACCAGTTTTCCTTTTAAGGGAGAGCGACTATTTGGCGAAGGTTTGGATAAGTATATTAGGACAATCTCTAGCGGAAAGAGTACTCTTTTGCCAGTTAAAAGAGGATATAGACGTCCTTCATTTAAGCGCACCTTTTCCCCTGCGCCAGGTACATCCGCCTCTAGGCAGGGGCGACGGCCTCCACCGTCAGACTCTAGAGGAAGACCTCAGGGTCAAACCCAGGCACAAAGGAAGACCTGGGGCCACAAGCCTGCAAAGCAGAATACCAAGGCCTCATCATGAAGAGGCATCTCCCCTCACCAAGGTGGGGTGAAGACTTCTGGGGTACTCAGAAGTCTGGCAAAGGGAGATTCAGGACAAATGGACTCTCTCCACAGTCTCTCTAGGATACAAGCTAGAGTTTCGAGAGTTTTCACCATCTCGTTTTCAGAGATCGAACGTTCCCAGAGATCCAGGGAAAAAGCAATCCCTATTGCAATCAGTGATAAAATTACCAAAGCGCTGAAGTGGAAAATAATATATAAATTATGTGAGAATATCTTAATAAATGCCAAAATAATACAGCTGCAATCAATAAGTGAACCACACAAATTGTATAAAAAATATAAATAAAGTGATGCGCTCGTATTATCCAATTGGTATCACACTAAGTGTTGTGCTTACAAAATATTTCTCAAATAAGGGAATACATTATGTATATTAATCTCTTAAAACCTTGAGCAGTAAAACCTTAAAAAATTATAACTTTGAAAAATATAACTTTAAAAAATAATAAATGTGTTCCGAACCTTCATACAAGGTTCCCTTGATAGTGAAAAACCGGGACCTTCTTCCAATAATTATTATAAATCTGTGTTCATGTGAAATGTGGTTAAAAACTTATGCACCTTAACCGGTTCAATACAGGGCATTTTCACCCCCTTCCTTCCCAGGCCAATTTTTAGTTTTCAGCGCTGTCGCACTTTCAACGACAATTGAGCGGTTGTGCGACGTTGTACCCCAAAAAAATTTACGTCCTTTTTTCCCCACAAATAGAGCTTTCTTTTGGTGGTATTTGATCACCTCTGCGGTTTTTACTTTTTGCGCTATAAACAAAAGAAGAGCGACAATTTTGAAAAAAACACAATATTTTATATTTTTTGCTATAATAAATATCCCATTTAAAAAAAAAAAAACTAATTTTTTTCCTCAGTTTCAGCTGATACGTATTTTTCTACATATTTTTGGTAAAAAAAAATCGCAATAAGCGTATATTGATTGGTTTGCGCAAAAGTTATAGCGTCTACAAAATACGGGATAGATTTATGGCATTTTTAAAAAATATATATTTATTTATTTTTTACTAGTAATAGGGGCGATCGCGATTTTTTTTTTTTCGTGACTGCGACATTATGGCGGACACATCGGACACTTTTGACACATTTTTGGGACCATTCACATTTATACAGCGATCAATGCTATAAAATTGCATTGATAAATGTGTAAATGTGACAGGCAGTGAAGGGGTTAACCACTAGGGGGACACAAGGGGTTAAATATGTTTCCTAGGGAATGATTCTAACTGTAGGGGGCGGGGACGTACAAGGGGAGGAGACCGATCAGTGTTCCGCTGTACTGGGAACACAGATCGGTCTCCTCTCAACTGACAGGACGTGGATCTGTGTGTTTACACACACAGATCCACGGTCCGGCCCTGTTAACAGGCAATCGCGGGTGCCCGGCAGACATCGCGGCCGCCAGGCACACTCACCGGGTCCTGAGCAACCCAGCGGGCGAGAGCGCGCGCCCCCTAGGCGGCCGGGAAGCCCAGGCCGTCATATGATGTCCACCCAGGATGGGAGATCTCATCTGTGGACGTCATATTACAATACGCGGGTAGGGAAGTGGTTAAATAATGATTGTGATTAGTCCACTAATTAGAAACAAAATGATACCTCCTCTTCACTTCAAACCAGGGCTTTGTGAGTTAAGCTTGGATGGATTAGCGGTGGATATACTAGATCCTGTTCATCCGCCGGCATGGATCGGTTAATCTTATAGCTTCTAGCGGTCCTCCCCAGTATGAAACATAAGATTGGGAAAAAATACCATTGCACAAATATAAGCCAAAGTACATGTAAAACAAAGAACCAGATACTTTCACTTACATGATCCCTTTAACATTGATCGCATTTCAAATAGATGGTCAGTTACATTCAGCTCTGTGCTGCTGCTGGTTCAATCACAGGCTCCTTCTCCCCGCGTGTATCGTCACTAGGCACGTGACTTTTTCAAGGGTGCTAGTGTGTGCCATTGTGCGATCTCAGAGATACATAATGTTTTATTTGTTTACACAACTTAACCTCCCTGGCGGTATGATTCTTTCTGATTTTAGGTGCTGAAAGCGGTACAATTATTTTGCATGGAAATTTGGCGTTTTATATTGTAGGCCTGTAATTCTTAACAATAACACACTTAAATCTGTCCAAACAAGAGTCTAGTAGATATCCCGGGTATGATAAAGTTTGAAACACAAAAACATAAATTATAATATAATAAAAAAAAAATAATAATTAAAAAAAATAAATAGTAATAAAATAAATTTCCACACGATTCACTATCGCTCAATTCTGCAAGTGTTCTAATTTACTATCGCTGTTTTCTAGCTGGTCTAAAGCCATTTTTGACGTAAAGGGACACTTTTTGGTTGCTATGGACAATCTCCAGTTTCCAGGCAGAAAGAACAGTATATGCAATATAAAACTGCATGCAGGGCATGGGCCAGAGCACTGGGGACAAATGGGATGTGAAACGATTTCATACAGTACTGTAATCTGTAAGATTACAGTACTGTATGTGTTATGCTTTTTACATTTTTTTGAATTTGCCGCCAGGCTCCGCCCCCGTGCGTCGCGACGCTCGCAGGGAACGGAGCCTGGCACAGAGAGGCTTCGGAGGAGGACGGAGCCCACGGACACTGCGGGGGACATCGCAGGATCCCGGGGACAAGGTAAGTAAGGAGGCACCAGGATCCTGCGATGCAATCCCGAGTGTGGCTCGGGGTTACCGCTAATGGTCCTGAATTTTAACCCCGAGCCACACTCGGGAATACCGCCAGGGAGGCTACCATACCATTTATTTCCTTAACATAAATATGTATATAGAGACACATAAAAATTCCCTTACATTTAATTTTGCTATTGGACATTTACTATACATTATTAAAACAAAATTTAATATACATTAATTCCCCTTCATTTTAAAAAACCCATCTATTACTAATTCCGCATTAATTAATGCATTTTCACTACCATTTTGGGACTTATTGTGGAATAACCCCAACAAATCCCAAAAATATAAAGTGTATAAAATTGGATATAAAATCTATACATGTTGTAACCAATTTTTTAGGAAAAAGTAATAAATTAATAAAAATTGAAAAGTATTTTTTTTTTTTAAATTTAAAACCACTATAAATACATATTAAATTATCAGGAATCAGCAATAAAACAGTTAAGATCAAATTCAATATTTAACCCCTTTGGAGCAGATACCCCCATATTGTATATCCATTTGGATTCTTGCTTGCTTAATTCCCTTATTTTATTACTGCCTCTCCAATGGGGTTTAAATTTATCTATTGCCCAGAATTTTAATAACGCTGGATTTTTGTCATGGCATGATAAAAAAAAATGCCGTGACACACTATGCTTTGGATAGCCTTTGATAATGTTTTGTATGTGTTCCCTAATGCGGTTCCACATCGGTCTTTTGGTTCTTCCCACATACTGAAGTCAGCACGGACATTGTAAAACATACACCACCCCCTCAGTCTTACATGTCATAAAATCATCAATCTGATATTCTGTGTTACTGGTCGATTTAAAATTGGTACATTTATGCCCATTTTGTTTTGTGTTTACGCACTCATAACATCGTTTACAAGGATAAAAGCCTTTCCTTTGGAAAAAAGTTAATTCTTGTTGTTTTGGTGGATCCATAACATTTTTTGCAATTTTTGTCTCTTAGCGTGGGTGCCTTCCTGTAGATAAACTGTTTTTTCCGGCAATATATTCTGCAGTTGTTGATCAGCAAGAAGAAGTGGCCAGTGTTTCTTAAAAATACGTTCAATCTGTAGGTGTTGAGTGTTAAAATCCATAATAATTGGGACATCTTTATATTGATTTGATTTTTTTGGTTTATCTTGAATTAATTCGTTCCTGGTAAAATTTGATACCGCTTTAATTTTTTCCCTAATGAACTCCTTATTGTAGCCCTTTTGAATAAACTTATCTCCAACATCATTTGCCTGTTCCAGGAATGTGCTTAATTCCGTGCAATTTCTCCTCAGATGTATGAATTGTATACAAACTATAAATACCGGTCAGAGTGGCCACACTAGCACCCTTGAAAAAGTCACGTGCCTAGTGACGATACGCGCGGGGAGAAGGAGCCTGTGACGCTCTCGGTAGAGTGTAGTCTGCGTGTGATTGAACCAGCAGCAGCACGGAGCTGAATGTAACTGACCATCTATTTGAAATGCGATCAATGTTAAAGGGATCATGTGAGTGAAAGTACCTGGTTCTTTGTTTTACATGTACTTTGGCTTATATTTGCGCAATGGTATTTTTTCCCAATCTTATGTTTCATACTGGGGAGGACCGCTAGAAGCTATAAGATTAACTGATCCATGCCGGCGGATGAACGGAATCTAGTATATCCACCGCTAATCCATCCAAGCTTAACTCACAAAGCCCTGGTTTGAAGTGAAGAGGAGGTATCATTTTGTTTCTAATTAGTGGACTAATCACAATCATTATTTAAGGTGCATAAGTTTTTAACCACATTTTCACATGAACACAGATTTAAAATAATAACATTTATTGGAAGAATGTCCCGGTTTTTCACTATCAAGGGAACCTTGTATGAAGGTTCGGAACACATTTATTATTTTTTAAAGTTATATTTTTCAAAGTTTATAATTTAAAGTTTTACTGCTCAAGGTTTTAAGAGATTAATATACACAATGTATTCACTTATTTGAGAAATATTTTGTAAGCACAACACTTAGTGTGATACTAATTGAATAATACGAGCGCATCACTTTATTTATATTTTTTATACAATTTGTGTGGTTCACTTATTGATTGCAGCTGTATTATTTTGGCATTTATTAAGATATTCTCACATAATTTATATATTATTTTCCACTTCAGCGCTTTAGTATTTTTATCACTGATTGCAATAGGGATTGCTTTTTCCCTGGATCTCTGGGAACGTTCGATCTCTGAAAACGAGATGGTGAAAACTCTCGAAACTCTAGCTTGTATCCTAGAGAGACTGTGGAGAGAGTCCATTTGTCCTGAATCTCCCTTTGCCAGACTTCTGAGTACCCCAGTACCCTGAGTACCTATTTTTTAATCCCTATTGCAAGCATTAGACCGATTATTGGCTCAAGGGGTAATCATACAGATTCCCAAACAAGAGCAGGGTTTGGGGTTCTACTCAAACCTGTTTACGGTACCAAAACAAAATGGGGATATCAGACCAATTCTAGATCTACGGAATCTAAATCGGTTCCTGAGGATCCGCTCCTTTTGCATGGAGTTGATCAGATCAGTTGTTTCTATCCTACAAGGAGGAGAACTTTTGGCATCCATAGACCTCAGAGATGCATATCTGCATATTCCTATATTTCCTCCTCACCAGAAGTTTCTGAGATTCGAAGTAGAACAAAGGCATTTTCAGTTTGTAGCCTTGCCCTTCGGGCTAGCTACAGCACCTCGGGTATTCACAAAGGTACTAGCCCCACCTCTAGCAAGGTTAAGGGCACAGGGCATAACTGTCTTGGCTTACCTAGACGATCTATTGTTAATAGACCAGTCGGTGGCCCGCTTGAAGCAGGATGTAGCCATTACAAGCAGTTACCTGGAGAATCTGGGTTGGATTCTCAACCTGAGGAAATCCTCCTTAAAGCCATTAAAAAGGCTGGAGTATCTGGGCCTAATCATAGACGCAGCCCAGAAAAGGGTGTTTTTCATCCCGCAAAGATCCGCTCCATACAGGAGCTGGTGCGGATGGTCAGGTCAAAGAGAAATCCCTCAATACGTCTTTGCATGAGGTTATTAGGTAAGATGGTGGCTTCATTCGAAGCTGTTCCCTATGCCCAATTCCATTCGAGACGGTTTCAAAACAGTATCCTGTCTGCTTGGAACAAGACGATTCAAGCTTTAGATTTAACAATGAGGCTGTCCCCAAGAGTGTCTCAAAGCCTCACTTGGTTACTAAGTCGGAACCTGCTGAAGGGAAAGTTCTTCAGACCAATTGTTTGGAAAGTAGTCACGACAGATGCCAGCCTTTCAGGCTGGGGAGCAGTACTAGAGAAGACGACTGTCCAGGGACAGTGGTCAAGAACCGAAAGAGCCTTGCCCATAAACATCCTGGAGATTTGGGCAGTGTATCTGGCTCTGAGAACCTGGACTTCCAGGTTAAAGAATTGTCCTGTCAGGATCCAATCGGACAATGCCTCGGCCGTGGCATATATCAATCATCAAGGGGGCACCAAGAGTCTCTCAGTCAGAGAGGTGAACCAGATTATAACTTGGGCAGAAAAGAATGTCCCATGCCTATCGGCAGTTTTCATTCCGGGGGTAGAGAATTGGCAGGTGAACTACTTAAGTCGCCAGCAATTATCCCCGGGGGAATGGTCTCTTCATCCTGAGATTTTTCATGCGATTTGCCAAAGATGGGGGACTCCGGACGTAGACCTTCTAGCGTCCAGGTTCAACACAAAGCTAGTCAATTTTGTGTCCAGAACAAGGGACCCACTCGCGTACAGGACAGATGCGTTGGTGACCCCATGGGATCAGTTTTCACTGATCTATGCATTTCCCCCAATTCAGTTGCTACCTTGACTTCTTTGCAGGATCAGACTGGAAGAAAAGTCGGTAATACCGGTAGCACCAGCATGGCCCAGAAGGTCATGGTATGCAGAGATAGTAAAGATGGCAGTGGAGGGTCCATGGCTCCTCCCACTAAGGCCAGACTTGCTAGCACAGGGGCTGATATTCAATCCTACTTTACGAACGCTAAGTTTAACGGCCTGGCTATTGAGACCCACATTCTGAAGAAGCGTGGGCTTTCTAGGGCAGTTATTTCTACTTTAATTCTAGGACGCCAGCTTCTAGAGCTATATATTATAGAGTCTGGAAAGCTTATGTATCCTGGTGTGAATCCAAAGGTTGGCACCCTTGAAGATATATTATAGGCAGAATTCTTGCCTTCCTACAATTAGGCGTAGAGATGAAGTTGGCCCTGAGTACTATTAAGGGCCAAGTCTTAGCCTTATCAATTTTATTTCAAAGACCACTTGCTACGCATTCTTTAGTCCGGGGTTTCATGCAAAGAGTGATGCGGATTAATCCGCCAGTTAAATCACCCTTAAGCCCTTGGGACTTGAATTTAGTTTTGTCGGTGTTACAAAAACCGCCATTTGAACCATTACAGCATATTCCTTTAGTCCTTCTGACTAGGAAGCTGATATTTTTGGTTGCTATATCCTCAGCAAGGAGAGTTTCAGAATTGGCTGCTCTTTCCTGTAAAGAGCCATATTTGATTATTCATGAGGACAGAGTGGTGTTACGCCCTCGTCCAGGCTTTTTGCCAAAAGTGGTCTGAGGTTTTTCACCTGAACAAGATATTGTCCTGCTGGGTTTTTACAAAACCATGTTGGTTATTTATGAGGACAGAGTGGTGGTACGCCCTCGTCCAGGCTTTTTGCCAAAAGTGGTTTCAGGCTTTCAACTGAATGAAGATATTGTCCTGCCATCGTTTTTTCCAAAACCATCTTCCAAGGAAGAAAGGTCACTACATTGTCTTGATGTGGTGAGAGCAGTGAAGATCTATTTAAAGAAAACTGCTCAGATTCGGAAGACCGATGTCTTATTTATTCTGCCAGAGGGTCCTAAAAAAGGACAGAAACGTCAAAATCCACTGTGGCTAACTGGATTCGGCAAGTTATGATTCAAACTTATGATTTAAAGGGAAAGATTCAAGTTAAGGCGCACTCTACCAGAGCGGTTGGTGCTTCTTGGGCAGTGCGTCACCAGGCCTCCATGTCTCAGATCTGCAAGGCCGCGACTTGGTCTTCAGTGCATACATTTACAAAATTTTATCAAGTAGATGTAAGGTGGAATGAGGATATTGCCTTCGGGCGCAGTGTGCTGCAGGCAGCAGTATAATTCCTCAAGGTCTGGGGGTGCCCTACGGGTTGTGTCTCCCTCCCCTCAAGTAGCATTGCTATGGGACATCCCACCAAGTAATTACTTGAGGCTCTGTGTCCTATGATGTACGATAAAGAAAATAGGATTTTTAAAACAGCTTACCTGTAAAATCTTTTTCTTGGAGTACATCATAGGACACAAAGATCCCGCCCCTCTGTTTTATGGGGTGAGAGTATATTGCTTATATTGCTTGGCTACAAAAACTGAGGACTCCTGGAAGGAAGAGGGGGTTATATAGGGAGTCAACTTACTGTCTTGGTTATACCAGTGTCAACACCTGAAGGTAGGCCCATAACCCACCAAGTAATTACTTGAGGCTCTGTGTCCTATGATGTACTCCAAGAAAAGGATTTTACAGGTAAGCTGTTTTAAAAATCCTATTTTTTTGCATGTATACCTAGAAAATGGTTGAAAAAAAAAAATATACATTCATTTTATATTGACAACAAATGCATTGTAAAGTTTTGCCACTTTTGTATTGTTCGAAAATACTGTATCATTCTATACCATACGCTGGAGTTTTTCCTTTGTGTAATTAAAGTATAATTTTTTTTTGCCATCCGTGTCCCATTGGAGAGATTTCCCTTCATTTCCTGTCCCATAGCCAAAACAGGAAGTGAAAGGAAATCCCTCCAAAGTGAGGGAATCTCTTGCTGTCACCAGAACTAGAAGAAAAAATATTTCCCCAGCTCTGGTGACAACCCTAAGTTTGGAATTCTCTTTCACTTTCACTCTTAGTGATGATGGTAAATAGGACAATAGAAAGGGTGAACCTCCCATAAGGGGGTTTAGACAGAAATAATAACATGATAGGAGTTCTAATCCCTCTCCACTCTATCCAAAACTTAAAAAAATGCCTTCAGTTATACTTTAACCACTTACATAATTGTAATACATTCTTTCTACTGTTCTTCCTAGTACAGTAAAACCTTGGATTGCGAGCATAATTTGTTCCGGAAATGTGCTTGTAATACAAAACACTTGTATATCAAAGCAAATTTCCCCATAAGAAATAATGGAAACTCAGATGATTGGTTCCAAAACCATTTATTTAGTCCTTCAGCCTATTGTCCATATTAAAATATTATAGCAATGTGACTTCAAGGCAACTTCAGGGAATGCCTGTAATGTTGGATCCAAATCACATCAATTAAGATGAGGATCTGACTTGGGGCTCATGCACACTGCAGCTCAAAAAAAAAAAAAAACAGCTGCTTTTAGGCTCCATGCACACTGGCTTAAAATCGCTGCTTCTACAGGCGTTTTGTGTTCTGCCCGTAGAAGCAGCTTAATTTTATCCTATGTATCCATGCACATTAGGACGATTACAGGCATATTTTGAGCTCAACGTTTAGAGGCAGGATTGTGTTTCTGATTGGAGCTTTCTGGCAGAAAAGAAGTAAAACTCTTCTAAACTTTGTACAAAAAAAAATACTATAAGAGCATTTATTTCTGCCAAGTGAACTGGAGTTTTTTAAGCCCAGTGTGCATGTAGCCTTACAGGCATTTGAGCTTTTATTTCAGCTTGAAGAAGCTTGTACTTTTGTGTGCTCTTGTGCACATTTTTATTGAGCTTTTTTGAGCATAAGTGTTTTTCTCCATGACCCCTCCTTAACTGCTTCCCAACTGGCTCAATCAAAACTGTGGCAGAATGGCTCTCTTGGGCAAAATCCGGTATGGGTACATCCTTCCCTTTAGTGGCCGCCAGAGGGCAAGCGCACGTAGCACGGTGGGGGACCCGATGTGCGTTTTTTTTGTTTATAGCGTAAAAAATAAAAACTGCAGAGATGATCAAATACCACCAAAAAAAGCTCTATTTGTTGGAAAAAAGGACGCAAATTTTGTTTGGGTACAGCATTGCATGACCGTGCAATTGTCAGTTAAAGCAACGCAGTACCAAATTATAAAAAGTGCTCTGGTCAGGAAGGGGGTAAAATCTTCCAGAGCTGAAGTGGTTAAAGTCTATGGGCACAAGCTGGATAGAAGTCGCCTTCAAGTAGTACAGGAAACTTTTCTAAAGTCTGAGCGACTTCAGTAGTGCTAATTAAGACCGCTCTCATTGACTAAAATGGGATTTCACATGTCACGCAACTTAGTCTCACAAGTCTGATTCCAAGTCTCCGCTCGTATTGTAAGACCTCGCTTGTTTATCAAGTTAAAATTTATTTTAAAAAATTTGCTCGTCTTGTAAAACATTTGCAGACCAAGTTACTTGCAATCCAAGGTTTTACTGTAGATGAATAAATTGATACAGTTTGTTGTAATGTGGATATTATACAGTATAGGCTTGAGATTGGTCCTGTTCTCTTTAAAATAAAATACTCCTAGTGAATGTAAAGTCTATTTGAAGCCCAGTTTAATTTGTCTAAATACATTCCAGGTGCATCAAAACAAAAGTCTGTAACGTCTTAGGGCTGGTTCACACCAGATGCAGTCCAGTGCGTTTTATTCTGCATCAACAAGGCATTCACTTGCTGGTGATGTGAAACACATGTTGGAACATTCTTGCATGTCTTTTGGGATTGTCCGGCCTTGCATACCTTCTGGCGACTGGTCTTTAGAGATTATACATCACACAACAGGTTTCTCCCTGGTGGATGATCTGGCGGCTATCTTTCTTCAACTGAACCCTATGTCGAGTAAACGTTACAGGGAATCTTTGCTTCTGCAGCTACTAAATGCGGCTAAGGCCTGCATCCATAGGGGAAGAGAAAAGTAGCTCACATCCAACTGTGGGACAGTGGTTTGCCAGAGTAAATGATATCCAGAAAATGGAGGCTCTTATGGCAGCCCTTATTGACAAGATATCTGAAGTGAACCAGAAATGATTTTATTGGAATGACTTTAGGTACTCTTCCAGATACAATTAATGAAGAAGTTTCTTGAGCCCGGGTTCACACTATAATGCGCTGCGGACCGCACAGGAGCGCTGTGCGTCCCTGTTCACAGTTTCAGGGACGAATCAGGGCCGATTCTATGCCTGAATTCGGCCCTGAAACGCAGCCAAAGACGCACAGCGTTTTTGTGCAGTGCGCACCGCAGCCGCCCCGGAGATATGTGAACTGGCTCCATAGGGAGCCAGTCACATTCTCCTGCTATGCGAATTAGAGGTGCGGAAACGCACCTCTAATTCGCATAGGTATGAACCCGGGCTTAATGTGGCTGAAAGTTGTCAGGTGTGTGACCAGCTCTACATACAAATAATTGTGACCTGCTTATTTTTTTTTCATTAGAAAGGGCAACGGAGCAGAATAATCTACACGAACCGCAAGATGAACCGAGTAAAAAACCAGAACAAGAAAAAGGTTGTGGAAGTAGTGGGGGACCGGATAGATAAGCATGTGTGTAAATATGTACAGTATATAAAGATGTGTAAACATGCTGTATGTGTGTGTATATGTATATGTGTGTGTGTGTGTGTATGTATGTGTGTATACACACACACACACACAGTCATGGCCAAAATTGTTGCCACCCCAGAAAATTTTCCAGAGAATCAAGTATTTGTCACAGAAAAGTATTGCAGTAACACATGTTTTGCTATACACATGTTTATTCCCTTTGTGTGTATTGGAACAAAACAAAAAAGGAGGAAAAAAAGCAAATTGGACAAAATGTCACACAAAACTACAAAAATGGGCTGGTCAAAATTCTTAGCACCCTTAACTTAATATTTGGTTGCACACCCTTTGGAAAAAATAAGTGAAATCAGTCGCTTCCTATAACCATCAATAAGCTTCTTACACCTCTCACCCGGAATTTTGGACCACTCTTCCTTTGCAAACTTCTCCAGGTCTCTCTTATTGGAAGGGCGCCTTTTCCCAACAGCAATTTTAAGATCTTTCCACGGGTGTTCAATGGGATTTAGATCTGGACCAATTGCTGGCCACTTTAAAACTCTCCAGCGCTTTGCCATCCATTTCTGGGTGCTTTTTGACGTATGTTTGGGGTCATTGTCCTGCTGGAAGACCCATGATCTCGGACGCAAACTCAGCTTTCTGACACTGGGCTCTACAGTGCGACCCAAAATCCTTTGGTAATCCTCAGATTTCATGATGCCTTGCACACATTCAAGGCACCCAATGCCAGAGGCAGCAAAACAACCCCATAACATCATTGAACCTCCACCATATTTCATTGTAGGTACCGTGTTCTTTTCTTTGTAGGCCTCATTCCATTTTCGGTAAACAGTAGAATGATGTGCTTTACCAAAAAGCTCTATCTTGGTCTCATCTGTCCACAAGACGTTTTCCCAGAAGGATTTTGGCTTACTCAAGTACAATTTGGCAAACTGTAGTCTTGCTTTTTTATGTCTCTGTCTCAGCAGTGGGGTCCTCCTGGGTCTCCTGCCATAGCGTTTAATTTAAATGTCGACGGATAGTTCTCGCTGACACTGATGCTCCCTGAGCCTGCAGGACAGCTTGAATTTCTTTGGAACTTGTTTGGGGCAGCTTATCCACCATCCAGACTATCCTGTGTTGCAACCTTTCATCAATTTTTCTCTTCCATCCACGCTCAGAGAGATTAGCTACAGTGCCATGGATTGCAAACTTCTTGATAATGTTGCGCACTGTGGACAAAGGCAAATATAGATCTCTGGAGATGGACTTGTAACCTTGAGATTGTTGATATTTTTCCACAATTTTGGTTCTCAAGTCCTCAGAGAGTTCTCTTCTCCTCTTTCTGTTGTCCATGCTTAGTGTGGCACACACATAGACACAATGCAGTCTAAGTGAACTTCTCTCCTTTTTATCTGCTTTCAGGTGTGATTTTTATATTTCCCACATCTGTTACTTGCCCCAGGTAAGTTTAAAGGAGCATCACATGCTTGAAACAATCTTACTTATCCACAATTTTGAAAGGGTGCCAAGAATTTTGACCAGCCCATTTTTGGAATTTTGTGTGACATTATGTCCAATTTGCTTTTTTTCCTCCCTTTTTTTGTTTTGTTCCAATACACACAAAGGGAATAAACATGTGTATAGCAAAACGTGTTACTGCGGTTATATGTAAGTGACCTGGAAACAGGTGTTCCTTGTTTACTTGCCTCTTACCAATACGGAGGGCCCTATATCCTAATAAACATTTTATTATCATATTTTCCAGTTTTTTATGCATCTGACTCCTGATGATTTGTTGAAAGCCAAGAAACGCAATCCATTACCAACTAATGGATGCTTCAATTTGTTTATCAATTTTTTCCCATATGTATCAAATTTTTGTACCAACTGTACCAATATTGTTTATTACTTTATTTACTTTGCACCAAATATTAAATATTTTTTTATATGAATATTAGTTTGTAAATCCTTGGTGATTACACTATTCAGTCTATATTATTGCATATTGATATTTTTATACCATGGACTATTGATTTGATACTGTTATCTAAATTAACCCAAATTCATCCTCAAATAATTAACTACCATCAACTCCTTGATATGCCTCATTCAAAGGCCCGTTCAAAATTCCAGTTTCCTTTTTCTATGTGTTACTGCAATACTTTTCTGTGAGAAATACTTGATTTTCTGGAAAAACTTCTGGGGTGCCAACAATTTCAGCCATGAATATATGAATAAATAAATATATATATATATATAAATATATATATATATATATATATATATATATATATATATATATATATATAATATTCCAAAGCCAATCTAAAGGAATATTGTTATTTGATTTAAAGAAAAGCACTTGTTGGAGGTTTAATTTTTTTTTTTGGAATAATTCTCCTTTAAGAAGGTGTTTTAGAAGGTGTGTCCTATGCCTACATA
Source organism: Aquarana catesbeiana (assembly GCF_042186555.1). Classification (NCBI taxonomy): domain Eukaryota; kingdom Metazoa; phylum Chordata; class Amphibia; order Anura; family Ranidae; genus Aquarana; species Aquarana catesbeiana. The sequence continues at coordinate 179,889,070 of NC_133333.1, forward strand.
CTTTTGCTAATAGGTGTCCCTTATACCCATCTCAAAAAGTTGGGAGGTGAGACATTGCCCCCTGAAGTCGCCCAAAGTAGTGCAGGAACTACTTTTGGGAATTGTGGCGTCGCACCAATTTGGACAGTTCCATTGCAGTCAATAGGCGCCAATTTGACATGTCAATTCAGAGCTATATGAACATGGGTGAAGTTGCATAGATATGAAAGAAAATCACGGGGGACAACTTTTCATGTGACTCTGAGGTCCAATGCTGCATGAAAAGTGACCCAAGTGTGAAAGTAACCGAAAGAGATTAATTGATAACACCTTTGAATAAGGCCCCTTTTGCGCTTGTGCGACCTTAAAATTGCAAAGCTTTGCATGACTTGAAGCAATGTCTGTGTAATATTGTGGTGTATGGACCTCAAATCACATCAAAGTCAAACCAAGGTAGTGCAGGGACGAATTTGCCCCACAGAATGCACAAGTGACAATAGGGCCAAATTCAGAGGCGTTATCCTTGAATCTCATTTACACTGCTGCGACCTGAAAGTCGCACTATTTTGCTGCCACTTTGCCGCTGCAACTTGGCCCCAACTTCTGGGAATGCCTGTGTAATATAGCGACCTATGTACCTCAAGTCACATGAAAGTAGTACAGGGACTACTTTGAAGTTGGTGCGACTTAAAGTAACACAGATATGAATAGTTATCATTGAGAATCATGGGGTACAACTTGTCATGCAACTCGGAGGTGCAAATTTGCTGGAAAAGTCGCCCAACTGTGAAACAAGTCATATATATTTTAATAGAAAGGAGCTCTCATTTATATTTGCATAGTCCTTACTGATTTACATCAGCAGAACAAATGCAGGAAGTAATGTGTGCAAATGTGTGGTGATGCTAAACAAATCAATGAACCCCACCCACACCAAATCTATACCACATCCACCCCCACACTGAGTAAGTACATATCCTACACTTACCCGGCAAATCAGCAGCACCTCCTCTTTGCTAAAGAAGGACCTCGCCATGTCCACCTAGATGGAGATCCTGACCAGCACAGGAACTTCCGGGTGATTACAATGACTCATTTCCGGGTCAGAAGGTGAAACCACGCTCTTTTGATCCCAACCACGATTAGTATTTTTTATTTTCGTTTATTTGCAGATATGCAAATCTGTATTTCTACATATGATATTTGAAGGTAAACTTAAGGGAGTTCCATAAGAAATGGTGTCCCTGGGATAGCAGCAGGTGAATTACAAAGCCAAAAAGGCCCAGTTTGAGCTCTGGTTCACACTGACAGTGGGAGGAAATCGTTCAGCTGACACATTTTCATTCCCACATGTCAGTAATGACTGCGGGGGCAATATCAGAGACATCTGTGCAGGTTTCTACAAATCGCACCCCAAAGTCACACCAATTAAAATGGTGCAGTTGCCACTGATTTGACATGTCAATTTGCACCAATGTGAACCAGAGCTGACACATACAACACTGCCTATCCACCAGCTGACTTCATTACCTGCAATTCTCCACAGCTGATATATATAAAGATTCTAACTTTATCACTTACTTGCAGGTGTGCTGAAGCCTAGGTTTACATTGGAGCGATTTGTCATGTGATTTGATAGATTAAATTGCAGCCTATTAGCAGCAATGGCACTGTTCCAATCGATGCGACACAGATTTTACAGCGTGGCACCAATATGCAAAAGTAGTTCCTACACTACTTTTGCCAATTTCAGGTGTGACTTCAATAGACAGCTGTGTATGTAGCCACACAGATATCTATCAAGTAGCACCTGAAATTGCGCTGACCTTGCTACTTTGAAATTGCGCTACATCAAGTGAAGTAGCGTGATTTCAAAGTAGCATCAATGTGAACCAGGGTGCAGAGACTAGTTTTTTTGGTGCACAAATACATATAGAAATAAGATATAAAAAGATATCGCACTTCCCCAAAACCACCACCCCCAAAACGAATTTAAAGAAAGAAAAGAGAAAAAAAAAATAAACACCATAACAAACAAGCTCAATAAAGTTTATAACGGGCAACACATCAAATTTTTATCTGCAAGATTATAGAAACATACTTAACAGTCATTCTTACAAAGCATTCCAACATAAAATTAAAAAAGGCACATGTTCAAAATATAACACCCACCACCAGCCCACAATACACACACACACACACACACACACACACACACACACACACACACCCCCACACGTGACCATGTTCTGCTAGAAGCTGCATTTCCGTGTACATGATTAAGCAATGAGATCAAAGAGTAGAAGGTCAGCAGATGCTCACAAACCATGTTTGCTTGGCCAGACAGGAACAATACACACACAACATTAACAGCATGGCCACATAAACTCACTTTTGATGGAAAAAATGCACAAGAATTTCAGCAAAAAAACAGCCCCTAGTTGGGCGTTTGACATCATGCACACTATCATTACTTCTCCCCCACAAATCACAGCAAAAAACCTGGCCTTCTCAGGCTAAATGAACCCCCCCTACTGCAGCTCTTTATATAAGAGAGGTTGTATTGTTAGCACACTGACACATGCCCACCAGTATCTTTCAATCTGTCTCTTCGTGTATGTCTAAAGTGATTGCATCTGAGGGGCATGAACACATAATACTATTCGCAACTGTGTTAGCCCTTGGCTATGTGCATCAAATCTCCAACTACAAGCCAAAGATCGAAGTCCATTTGCATCCACATAAACAAAGCAACAGTTTTCTAAGCATATGTACCTGTGCAATGTAAACTCTACAATTTGAAATGTCCAAGTCCCTGGGCATGATTAGTGCTAACAAACATTAACATCAGTCCCTGGCTACAATGAGCTTCCAATCTAAAGTCCAAAATTAACTTTCTTACATTAGAGACTATTTTGACAGGAGACAAATAAAACACCATCATGTTTTTGGATTGTAGTGAGAAACCCACACAGGGAGAACATATAAACTTTGACACAAGCATTTTAGCATGTTGGGGAATTGAACCAGCAACCCCAATGCTGCTAGACAGAATTGCTACCCACTTAGCCACGAGGCAGCCTCACACATGTTCTCTGCATCGCTGTGGTGTGAAACCAGCCCTAAGCCCATAGCCATGCTCAGTGTCACAAGCAATATACAATATATTGTCCGAAGTCTTGGGACGCCTGCCTTTATATGCACATGAACTGTAATGGCATCCCAGTCTTGGTCCATAGGGTTCAATATTGAGTTGGCCCACCCTTTGCAGCTATAACAGCTTCAACTTTTCTGGGAAGGCTGTCCACAAGGTTTAGGAGTGTGTCTATGGGGATGTTTGACCATTCTTCCAAGTGCATTTGTGAGGTCAGGCACTGATGTTGGACGAGAAGGCCTGGCTTACAGTCTCCACTCTAAGTCATCCTTAAGGTGTTCTGTTGTGCTGAGGTCAGGACTCTGTGCAGGCCAGTCAAGTTCCTCCACCCCCAAACTCGCTCATCCATGCCTTTATGGACCTTGCTTTGTGCACTGGTCCAAATCATTTGGTGGAGGGGGGATTATGGTGTGGAGCTGTTTTTCAGGGGTTGGGCTTGGCCCCTTAGTTCCAGTGAGAGGAACTCTTAAGGCATCATCATACCAAGACATTTTGGACAATTTCATGCTCCCAACTTTGTGGGAACAGTTTGGGGATGACCCCTTCCTATTCCAACATGACTGCACACCAGTGCACAAAGCAAGGTTCATAAAGACATGGATGAGTGAGTTTGGGGTGGAGGAACTTGACTGGCTTGCACAGAGTCCTGACCTCAACCCAATAGAACACCCTTTTGGCTGAATTAAAGTAGAGACTGCGAGACAGGCCTTCTCATCCAACATCAGTGCCTGGCCTCACAAATGCACTTCTGGAAGAATGGTCAAACATTGCCATAGACACACTAAACCTTGTGGACAGGGCTTCCCAGAAGCTGTTCTAGCTGCAAAGGGTGGGCCAAATCAATTTTTAACCCTACGGACTAAGACTGGGCTGCCATTAAAGGTCATGTGTGTGTAAAAGCAGGTGTCACAATACTTTATCTGGCAAGATTTACAATGGTGGTAGAACCCTCCTACACATAAATTCTACATTTAGACATAGTTATAGGACCTGGAAGATGAGACAACTTCTCTACATGAAGCAGCATGTTTGGGATTCAAACCCAGATGCTCAGCAGAAGTTCTAACCTCTAAGCCACGGAGCTGCCACATGTGAAAACCTCCTACACATAAATACTCATAAATACTGCATTTCTTTGGACAAACAGGTGATGGAATTACATTATTTTTCTTGATTTATTCTGTGATATTTGGTGGTTCTTTGTGGATGAGTGTATACTGGTATTAGTAATGAATAGTGATATTATCCTCAAAACTTTGGGAATTACATTTTTATTTCTGATGTTGGTACACATATCACATTTTTTTGGCTCAAATTATGATTATTTGGAAATAATAAAAAGCACAAAAAATTGTGACTCCATTTAAATTTGCATCAGCAATAGTATTGTTTGTGGTTGTAAAGACACCTGTGTGAGTTTGGGTAAAGATTGTGAGATGGAGAGTAACAAGTGAAAGTGACAGAGAAAAATATATTTCCTGTCGCATTATGGCAGCATACACTTTGGGTTGTGACTCCGCCCCCACAACCTGATAGGACCACATAACTATAAATTGCAGAGAAGGCCCCCCCGCCCCAGTATTCTCTTACTTTTCCTCACCTGTCAGGACTGAATGGATCAGCACCCCCTTACCGCTTCGCCCCAGCCAGGTTCAAGCCTCTCCTGGGTGGAAGTCCTTGCCTGTACAGCCTCTAAATGAGCTAGATGGAAGGAACTCCACTCTGGTGGTCTCAGGGGTATGTCAGTGGCTACATTACAAGCCTTAAACAGGCTTAGATGTTTTGCAGCGGCCCCCCTACCTTTTTTTTCCCTTCACTGGGTTTTCTGAGCCCTGTAGTGCCAACGGATGTGTCTTCAGCATGCGCCGGGTGCCTCGGCGCTTCCGCACAGTACGCAGTCTCTGGGCGTCTTCCTCGTTTTGCCAGCTTCCAAAATGGCGCTGGGCTTCACGCCGCGCTAGGGTGACATCATTACAGCGGCGACTGCGGCAGATTTAAAAAGCCCCAAATCCCTTTTTCTCTGCTTCTGCCTGATTCTACAGTGTTTGACTGCTACCTTGCGCTGCATCTTTATCTGGTATCTCCCCTCTTCTGGGTAAGTGGCCTATCTGGTGTATGCTCTCTTCCTGCCTTCCTCTGCATGTCTTTTACTCCTCTGTGCCTCTCCTAGGTGGATTCACTATTTTTCTCTATGGAGGCCGCTGCCTCAGCAGATCACCGCCAGCCTAATAGGTAAGGGGGGAGGACCTTTTTGGTAAGTAGTGAAGATTGAAAAAGAGAGCAGGAATCTAACACTGCCTAAACTGGTCAGCCCTATCACGTCCTCAAGATCATCAAATTCAAGACGCAGAGAGACCTCACACAGAAGAAGCCGCTCCGGTCACAGGCTCAGGCCACAGGGGATGTCGCAGAAGAAGTCGCTCTAAGTCCTACTCAAGCCATAGCCATTCCTATCATAGGAGATTCCCTACACGCAGACATACGTTGCCAGCACATCACCCCTGTCCAGCCAGGAACTCCTGCTGGATATGTGGGGCTATTGCTCTTCCGGATAAGCTGGCCTGTCGCAGATGCTTCGATGAAGCCACTAAAGGAAAAGAGGCGGTCACCAGGGAATCCATTGGAGTCTCAACCCCTGATACAAAGTTTACAGCTCAAAGTGCCTCACCCGCTCCTCCCAGTACGTCAAGGGAACAAGATTCCCCGTCTGACAATGAAGAGCTGGAAACATCAGCCGGTTTTGATTTCTCGCTGATAGAGCCTTTTGTGAAATCGGTCAAAGAGGCGATAAACTGGGACGAACCCAGAGACCCACCAGAAACGAAAAAAATATTTCCCAAATCTCATAAGAGACCCAGAGGCTTTTCCGTTCGACGAGTTGGACGAGCTAATTAAAGAGGAGTGGCAGAAGCCTCCAACACCGCTGGAATTTCCGTCTGGGCTACATCTTTCCCCCCCCGACTCCCCTCATAGCAAGGTTCCTACTCAGGCTCAAGAGATCAACGGCATCGGTAGTAGCTGTGATTCCCTTTTGGCCGAGGAGGCCATGGTTCACTACCCTCCTACAGTTGAGCACATTGGATCTGCTTCCTCTCCCGTTATCAGCAGACCTGCTCTCTCAGGGTCATCTACTTCATCCAAACCCGGAGAAGCTGCATCTGATGGCTTGGAAGCTGAAAGGGCTAGATTTCTAGACCAGGGCTGCTCCCAGAAAGAGGTAGAAACCTTACTCCAGGCCAGAAGGCCTACCACCAACAGCACCTACAGGAGGGTCTGGGGAAAATTTTTTTACCTTCGCACAACAGCAAGGTTGGGACTCAGCCTCTCCATCAGCGTGTCAGATTCTGGAGTTTCTGCAGTCAGGCCTGGAAAATGGCCTTGGTTCAAAGTTCAAGTGTCAGCCTTATCCGCCTTGACCAGAATCAAGTGTGCTCAGCATCTCCTTGTTATCCAGTTCCAAAGGGCTTGTCTAAAATTAAGACCCCCCAGAAAGCCTTCTTTCCTGGTCTGGGATCTTTCAATTGTTCTGAAGGCCCTGTCTAAGGTACCCTTCTTTCCACTCGAACATCTCCCTTTGGGAGCTAACACTAAAAATCTAATTTCTTATTGCCATAACATTGGCTAAAAGAGTTTCAGAGATGCAGGCCTTATTGGCAAAGGAACCTTACCTAATCATCTACCCAGACAGGGTGGTCCTAAGGCCTTCAGATCGCTTCATCCCCAAGGTATCCTCCTCTTTCCACTTCAACCAGGAAATTAATCTCCCAGCTCTTGTTACGGAGCAGGGCAATCCTCATCCATTAGACGTCACGGGTAACATCTTGGCATACCTTTCGGCAACCAACCCCTTCAGGAAGATGGAAAACCTTTTAGTCATCCTGCACGGCTTTGAGAGGTCAAGCCGCATCTTCTCGCACCATCGCTTCATGGCTGGTGAAGGCCATCAAGAAGGCTTACTCGCTAAGTACATTGCAAATACCTGAGAGCTTAAAGGCACACTCCACCAGGGCAGTGGCAACCTCCTGGGCGGCCTACTGCATAGTCTTCATGTCGCATTACAAGGTGCATTCCGCTTGTTTATCGACAGTGGATTGCAGAAGAACTGTTATCCAAGCCAACTCTTCTATTCTTTGTTAATAAACCTATTTTGCATTTCCACCCAGTCTGCGAGTTATTCCCCAAAGTGTATGCTGCCATGATGCGACAGGAAACCGGAAAATTGTATACTCGCCTTTCCGTATTTTTCCTTTCCTGTCGCATCTTCACGGCAGCATACAGATGCCCACCCTTCTGAGGTGATATATATACAGAGAATACTGGGGCGGGGGCCTTCTCTGCAATTTATAGTTATGTGGTCCTATCAGGTTGTGGGGGCGGAGTCAAGCCAAAGTGTATGCTGCCATGAAGATGCGACAGGAAAGGAAAATTACGGAAAGGTGAGTTTACAATTTTCCGGTTTTATCAAAACATTCCACATTCTAGCATTCTTAAAAACAAAATAAATGAGAAAAAAAAACAAAATAGAAGCAGCAACATTGTTGCAAGGAACATTTATTTCAGAGAAAGATGCATTTCATTTCAACATTAAAAGTATTTATTTATTGTACCATTAGAATCAATGGCTGAAACTTGTATTGGACTATAATAGCGCTGATTTTCAGTCTCAAAAACGCATTTTAGCCAAGCGCTTATTTTCGTATTTACTATAGCGCCTGGTAAAAAAAAGACACTTGAGCTAAAATGAGAGCTATTTGCAGGTCTGAGCATGAGTTGTGTTTGCACCTAGTTGTACAAAAACGGGTAATTTATCTCTTCTCAGACTTTTAAAGATATTTCAGTGTAGAAATCACCTTTTCACACAGTTTAAAAGCAGATTATCTTTAAATAATATACAACTTATTTCAGTACCATTTAGGCAATTATATCATGCTCTAAACATTTCCATGTGCAATTCTCCAGCTTTTAGCAGAGTGAGGATTTGGGCACTATTTAGTTTCAGGGAACTGTAGTACATACGATTTTGGGAGTATTTTCTCACCAGCGCTATAGTGAATACTATTTTAGCACTAATTTGCGCTAATTGCCTTAAATTAGCGCCGCAGTGCTATAGTAAATGACCCCCAACTGTATATATATTGTTATTATTTAAGGTACTTTTATAGCGCTGTCAATTTACGCAGCGCTTTACATATACATTTTACTTTCACATCGGTCCCTACCCTCAAGGAGCTTACAATCTAAGGTCCCTAACTCACATTCATATACTAGGGCCAATTTAGACAGAAGCCAATGAACCTACCAGCATGTCTTTGGAGTACACACACAGTGCGCATTATTGCATTATGTTGCATTGGAAAGTCGGCGCAACTTTGGAGTCGTGCAAGTGTGAATGGAGTCTTAGTGGGACAAAAATGCACCAAACAGCAGGACATTGGTGTGCACTATTCACATGATTTCAAATAGATTGTGTTAACTGCAGAAAAATAGGTTACTGGGTCCTTTCACAGTTGTCTGTCTTGTTGGGATTGAACCCATATGTTTCCTTGCACAAAAATGCATTTAAAATAAAAAACAGATTTATGAATGTGTGGTCAGTTCACACGTGTGTGCTGCAGCCTAACGTATTCTTAAAAAATAGGACATAGCATTTTTGTATGCTTATGCACACTAAGCATGCCTGTTGAAATAAATGGACTGAGTGTTTCTTCCTCCCTTTTAGGCTGGCTTCACACTCATATAAATGAGCTGCTCTACAGCAATGCACGTCAATGAGCAACATAATGCACTTGCGTTAGTGCAACACTCCAGAACAAACGTGTAAATGAGCCCTTAATATGCATAAAGAAAAACACACTTCCTTGGTAAATGTAACACAGTAATTGTGTCGTCCAAATTTTCTTCCTCTAGGAAGTAGCAAGGTTCCAAAAACCAAGACCTACTCATGCCCTAACTCCTTGGTGAATCGGTACAAAAAATGTTTGTCTACTGCTTTTGGTGTTCTTTCCATTTTGGTGAATCAAACATGTTTGAATTGATCTGTTCAGTTGTGATTGAAATTGCTAGAAAATTTCAATGTCCAGAATGGAAAATCTAAAGAAGACTGTATAATCTGATTGTATACAGCTTTAAAGATTGTAAGTTCTCCCACCTTATGAATCTGAATGTATAGTCTTGGTACAATCTTTATTACATTGATCAACATCTGTGTAGAGCCTTCCTTTTTGTCATGGCAGATCTTGAGTTCAGGTCTCAAGAAAACCCTGCTAAAAATGTATGTACCTACAGCATATGATAGATTAGCACGATCAGTCAGTTATAGAAAGTTTTAAAGAAAGTAGTTTGCATCCAGGGCAGAGCATTTTTTTACCGTATGCCTGCTTGTCAAAATAATTTTAGTTACAATCATGAAATGAAACCAATAATATTACTGGACTAAAAGCAAAGCAAACATCAAATATTGTACTGTATCTTCACACTAATTGTCATTGGACTAATGTCCTCATACACTGGTAGTCAGTGTTGAAATGCCCCCTTACATTGATGGTAAAGGGGGAGACACATATATTTGGTCAGTGGGTGAATGCTCACAGACAAAAGCTACTCCCTTACATTGCTAATCAGTGGAAACATTTGGTTTAGATTAGTGGAGTAGTGTGTAGAATAGACCTCTTACATTAGTGGATAGTGTAAAATAGACACCTTACATTGGTGGTCAGTGTAGGTGAGAGATCAGTTTGTCACTGCGGAAGTAATCCTTAAGAATCCATGGAAGGAGCTTAGGATTCAACTAAACATTGGTTGTGAAAAGGCTCTTCTATAGGACTAAATCTTTATTGTATGATTTTCCACTTTATGTCCATCTGCCTTATTACCTAAGAAACTAAATAGCTCTCCTGCATTTGTACAGGTAATTACATCGCCTCCTAATCATTTGCTTTAACACTCAAAATACCGCTGCGCCGCAGCAGCTGTGTATTTTCACTTGACATGTCATTTAATTTTTGCCATATGGGTACAGCCTGAGCAGATGCATGCCCTTGCTTGTGGGTGGTAGGAAGGTGGTAAAACTGTTGTACAAACACTGTCCCCTTGGCTGTCTGTCTGAATAAGCCCCAGCAGTTAGTTCTTTGTAATTGTAGTGTGTTTAAAGGGATAAAACATGATGAAATATGCATGTATTGAAGATATGTAATAAATATGTATTTTTATATTTTACATTGACATACACTTTAACCCCACGTTATCTCCACTTAAACCCCAACAAATACTTCTTTTCTTTCCATTTCCCTTCACCTGCCAACGTTTTTAAAAATTTCTGTTGTTGTGTTGTCACAATTAAAAAAAAAAAAAAAAAGTGTAAGAAATTCAATAATTTCATCTGCAAAAACCACCATGCTTTGTACTAGATAAAAAAAAATGTTATTGTACTTATAAGTTTTACATATTTTAGAATAAATTATTACTTTTTATTTACAGTGTTAATGCTTCAGATTTAAAAACAGTCACTGGTGCAGCAGATGTGTAAAAATTTCATTCCTGTCATTTGTCAAATAAGTTTGTAATAAATAAAATATGACCAATCACATGAACTGAGTAAACCATGAGATGAAAAAAAAGCATAGTGTTAAAGGGAAGCTGTCGCTATTTAAAAAAGTGAACAGAAGTCCTCACTACAAAAAAAAGCAGCACCCCTCCCACTAGTCACATTGCTGAACTCTGCTGTGTTCAAGAAATAACCTTCATCTCGACGACACAAAGACAACGTATCATTACCCTCTCCCTCAAGTCCTCGCTCTGCACTAGAGTGCAAGAAACTAAATTTCAAATTACTCACACGCTGGTACCTGACTCCCTCCAGACTGCAGAAATGTTTCCCATCCACCTCTGGACGGTGCTGGCGCTGTTCAGGGGACGAGGGAACCCTGATCCATATCTTTTGGTCATGTCCTCAGTTGAGGAACTTTTGGGAGGAGGTCAGGCGCATTACCCAAAAGTTCACAGATTATACCATCCCTGACGATGCCGCATTTTTTTCTCTTACACCTTTCCACGATCCCCATCAAGGCATACAGGAAATCTCTTGTACGTCATTTACTAAACACAGCAAAGGGGTGCATTCCCCTCCTTTGGAAACAAAGTCCCCCCCCATCCATAGCATTGTGACTACGTAAAGTGGAGGAAATCAAGAAAATGGAAGATCTGATTTTTACTGCACAACACAAACAAGAGGCCCACAAGCAGACCTGGGATATCTGGAACATCTTCATCTATTCTGATGAAGGACAACACTTACTAGGATGTTAATCCACCTCTCTATGCCTCACAGGGCCTTACCCTCATAATTCACTAACTCAGCTACCGCCAGGTCTTTTCACCCCCCTTTCTTCTCTTACTATTTCCCCTTTTAATTTTTTGTTTTCTTATCCTTAAGAAAAGTGGAAAAAGTTGGCGAGGAATGCCCTGACATTATGTTACTTGAAATAAACTTTGTTCCTAACAGATGTGTGCTCAATCAGAGATGTACACATGCTCTAATGCTCAAGCTTACACATGTAATGTTATCTGCCCTATGTATATCTAACCTTTGTTGAATTCACTGTAATCAAGCCTGTATTTGCACTAATGATTGTACTTTGGGGTCTTCGCCCCTGTTTGGAGTTGAATAAACTTTATATTTGAAAAAAGAAATAACCTTCAGCATGTAGGTGGGATGCAACGTGGTGCGTGGCAATAATTCACAGTCAGGTGCAAAATAAAACTTGTGTTGAAGTGATGCAGCAACAGTTCACAACAAACCCGGTGGGACAGCTACTCAGCTGGACACACTCAGTTTGCAATAATGTGAAGAAGTAGGTTCCGGCCAAATTGACAGCGCCTGTTGACAGGGACAGAATGTGGCCTGGCCACCTGGTGCCAAATCAGGAAGGTATTCAGAGAGATGTGACCCTACGCATTCCCTCATCAGGAACCTTTCCTTATCGCTAGTGCTGTCCCTAGCAGACGGGGTAACTCTACCCACTTGCAAAGAGCGTGCTAAACCAAGGGACCCCAGGGTCTTAAATAGATTCTGCCACAAATAAGATGGCTGCCAGAGTCACAAGGGCAGCCAGCATCCAATCAGATCACTCCCCAGTGACTCAGGAATCCATAGAGGAACCCTTTTCCCCATGACTTCCTCTCCCCCCTGCATTGCCGCTGTGGTTGTGCACCACCTGCAGTGTAGACAGCAGATTGCATCTACCTAAAAGAATCTGACAAACTTCCAGAGGTGTTAGAAGCGTTTCGCACTACACTTCCACCCACCCCAACATTTCTATAGCATATAGTGGTACATACGGTCTAGCAGAAGGAACCACAGATTAAAGCAAGGTGGCTATACATCTGAAACACCAGAATGGGCCTAAACAGGGAACAGATGACACACAAGGGCACACATGGAAAGTTCATTACCAGATGTTTATGTCAATGTACATGGGAGGATAGTGTAGGCAGGCATTGCCGATGTCACTTATCACATGGGAGAACTACAGCAATTAGGAGGTTTTCTTGCTTGCCTGGGGACTATTGGCCGATGGACACCTGTCTGCCACGATCATCAGATCAATACTCACTTAGGCTCGGTTCACACTAATGCGACATAGGATCCGACTTGTGAGAACCCAAGTAAGATGACATGTGAAATTCAATGTTTCCCTATGAGAGCTGCCTTAACTGATACTACAGTCTGTCCGACTTTAGAAAAGGTTCCTGTACGCCCTTGTTCACACTGCGACGGCTTCAAAGTCACGCCACTTTGAATCCGATTTCCCTGCGCAACTTCATCGCGGCTTGTATACGACTTCTTTACCAGAAGTCAATGCAAGTCATGTTGAGGTCGCACCAAAGTAGTGCAGGAACCTTTGTCTAAGTCAGGGCGACTTGGGTCGCACCAATTAGAGCAGTTCCATTGCAATTAATGGGGTGCGACTTGTCATGTGACTTTGAACTCTAATGTCGCATGACAAGTCGCGGAGTGTGAACCGGGGCTATGACTTCGGTCCGACATTGAGACGACTTCAATGCCACAAAGTGTAAAGTCACATCAAAATCAGACTCCAAAGTTGTGCTGAAAGTTGCTCGACTTTGGACTCGGCCTAGTGTGAACCAAGCCTTAAACCAGGAATGTTAGATTGAGAAACTGAGAAACTGTTATCTCACCTCTGTTGGAAGGGATTACAGTACACCTGTAAGGATTAAAAGTGCTGTTGTTGGTTGTAATATGTGTGCACTCTGTGCCTTCCCTGTGTTATAAAAGAATGTGATTCCAGAGCACATGCTGAACACTCTTAACATTTTTGGTGGCAGAGAGGAGGATCGGTTAAGTAAAATGCATTTCTGTCCTCCAGACCTAAATGAGCATTCAACCCTTGCAATGCAGGGGCATCCCCACTGCAAGAAAGCATTTTACATTTCCTGCAGTTTGGCTTTAAAGTGGTTCTAAAGTCACAAAGTTTTTACCTTAAGGCTGGGTTCACACCTATGCGGATTGGATGCTGTTTTCTCCGCATCCAATTCGCATAGCATTAGAATGTGACCGGCTCTCTATGGGGCTGGTTCACATATCTCCGGAGCAGCTGCAGAGCGCACTGCACAGAAACGCTGTGCGTCTTTGGCTCAGTTTCAGGGCCATATTCAGGCAAAGATTCGGCCCTGATTCGTCCCTGAACCAGAGAATGGGGACGCACAGCGTTCTTGTGCGATCCGCAGCTGGTTCCAGTGTGAACTGAGCCTAAAAAAGAAGTATAGAGACAGAAGGAAACAGCAGACTTGGTCATTGTTCCCGCAGTTCTATTTACTCTTAATTATCATAGATACTTATTTCCACTAGATAGTACAGTTTATTGATGTTTTCTCCTGACGACTTCTAGGAATGTTCATACAGTCAACTGTTTTTAGTTGAAAATGTGTGTACTATGCATGTTGTTTTCTGTGTCCTCTTGTATACATGTAATAACCGGTTGTAGCCCGTTGTGGGTATTAATAAAAAACATATTTGAAAAAAAAAAAAAAAGAGAGGACAGAGAGAAGTATGGGAATGATTTTATTTTTTGAATCATACTTACCTAGGTGGATGCAGCATCGGCTGTCCCCGCCGGCCCTAACACTGAGAACTGAGTGATCAAACACTGCCGATCACTCGGTTCTCAAAGCTCTATGGATGCATACAGCCCTGCATGGGAGCACACCCCCTCAGCCTACGGCTTGCTGGCGCTTGCAAGGAAGGAGGCGAAGAGGAGCAGACAGTCCCGGCAGCAGATCTCAGAAGGGGAGGTAGGAGACCACTTTGTGCAATATCATTGCACAGAGCAGGTAAGTAGAAAATATTTTTATCTTAATTTAAAAAAAAAAAATGCCCTTAAAATCACCTTAAAGGACAACTAAAGGTTCACTTTTTTTTTTTTTTAAACAAACATATCATACTTACCTCCTCTGTGCAGTTGGTTATGCACAGAGTGGCCCAGATCCTCCTCTTCTGGGGTCCCCCAGCGACGCTCCTGGCTCCTCTTCTCGAGTGCCCCGTCGAGAAGCGCTCTCCCTCGGGGCACCCGCGTGGGCGCGCTCCCGTGTCCTGCTGCTGCATCCATTGACACAGACAGCAGGACTCGGCTCCACCCCGGCTCCTGCATCATTGGATTTGATTGACAGCAGCCGGAGCCAATGGCTGCACTGCTATCAATCTATCCAATCAGGACCCGAGAATGGCTGGAGCAGGTGTGCTCGTCCCTGGGCAGGAACGATCGGGCTCAAGTAAGTAAAAGGGAGGCTCTGTGGGGCTGGTGCATCACAAGAGGTTTTTCACCTCAATGCATAGACTGCATTGAGGTGAAAACCGTGAGGGTTTACTACCCCTTTAACTAGAAACAGATTCCTTCATGTGAGTTTTGCTGCCTAGGTACTTTTGAAATAGCAGGAAAACTGCATCTGAGAATACAACTATCCAAAAGAAAGAGGAAGCAGAACTGCAACTTTGTAGCTAATTTGAAATTCACACATCAGGACATTTGGGACTATCTCGGCACTTGGTAATGACTCACAGTTGAGAAAAACATAAAAAGTATAAATTTTAATAACTACAATACAAAATTACAAAGTAGTATATACATGCAATATTAAAACCAAATGTATACGCCACACTGAACACAATTACTGACGGGTAGAACCCACAAAGTTTCTGTAGAGGGGGGTATACAGGATTTTTTCCTCGACCGGTTTCACGGTCAGAACTGCTTCTTCAGGAGGGATAGGTCTATAAAACAATTGGTAATCTTTAATTTGTAAACAATATATTAAGGTAAATAAGGTAATCACAAAACAACATGATACAAAAATAATAACAGGATCGAAGACTGGCTCACCCACTCAGGCAGGTTCAATGGGATAGCAGGACCCAACACAAATCCCCCCACGGAAGACATGGGGGATTGTGAACAGATTCTGGTTAATAGATGATAAAAATGATTATTTGGAAGCTAGGAAGTAAAAGCGGTGCACACCCGGGTGAGATGAACCGAGAATATGGGAAACTGAAGTGATAATGATAAGAATTGGAACAAAGGAAGGGGGACAGAGGGGAGGGGGGAGAAAGAGTAAAAAGTAAGATACCCCATGTACCCCTCCCTCTCCTGTGTCATTGTGTCCCTGCGAGTGGTGCAGGGATGTGCCTTTCCATCGCCCCCTGCACCTCCTCCTCCCTTGTGTGTCAACATGTCCCTGCGAGCTATGCAGGGATGTGTCTTCTCTCACCACCCCATATGTTGCTTCCTCCCCTGTGCCCGCATGTCCCTGCGAGCCTTGCAGGGTTGTGTTTATCTTTCTCACCTTATGCCAACTTTTGCCCCCTTGTGTGTGTAGCCAGGGGCGGACTGACCATTCGGGCACTCGGGCACTGCCCGAGGGCCCCATGCCGCTAAGGGGCCCCATCAGGGTTGCCAGCCTCAATAAAACCAGGGACAGTATGTAAAAATCTGTGTTTTATTAAAAAAATCCCAAGATTATAGCTGCCCCGCCTTTCTAGTACCTTTTCAGTGTGTATACTGTGTGTGTATATTGTGTGTCTGTGTGTGTATACTGTATGTGTGTGTGTATACTGTGTGACCCCATAATCTCCTATTGCCTGGGGGCCCCATAATCTCCTATTGCCTGGGGGCCCCATAATCTCCTATTGCCCAGGGGGCAGGGGCCCCATAATCTCCTATTGCCCAGGGGCCCCATAATCTCCTATTGCCCGGAGGCCCCATAATCTCCTATTGCCCGGGGGCCCCATAATCTCCTATTGCCCGGGGGCCCCATAATCTCCTATTGCCCGGGGGCCCCATAATCTCCTATTGCCCGGGGGCCCCATAATCTCCTATTGCCCGGGGGCCCCATAATCTCCTATTGCCCGGTGGCCCCATAATCTCCTATTGCCTGTGGGCCCCATAATCTCCTATTGCCTGGTGGCCCCATAATCTCCTATTGCCTGGTGGCTCCTATTGCCTGTGGGCCCCATAATCTCCTATTGCCTGGGGGCCCCATAATCTCCTATTGCCCGGGGGCCCCATGAGTTGTCAGTCCGCCCCTGTGTGTAGCACTAACTCTCGGTGGAGCTGCTGGTTTAAGCGGGCTTGTTACCTTCACTCTCCTTCCCTCTGTTTTACCGGCACCGGGTCTAGGGGTTGCGTTGAGTTTACCTCTGGACGATACACGCACCAACACTTGACTACGTTTTCAATGCTTTATTGAACAATTTACTAAGGAAATAGCAGGAAAGAGGCAGAAGGGAAACTGCAGAAGAAACTCAAATATCTTCTTGTAAGGTTCTTGACAAATGTCCTGGTAGAATTTGGATATTATAATAGAATGCGCTCCCCTCGTGGGACTCACTCTTTGCTCGCCTGGATAGGCCTCTCTCACTTGCCTAGCAGCCAGTACATAGCACAAACAAAAGTCTCTGCCACAGACTTGTTTGGGATAAACCCGTGCGATCCTCTACCACAGGATGTATTGGTTTTTCTGCGATGAACGTCAGTCACAGTGCTTGACCCTTTAAGCCAACCCGGCAACACTATGCTGTAAAGTTACTTTTTAGGATGCGTCCTCCAACCGAGTCACCAGGCCCCTCTCCAGACCAGCGCTCCGCATGATCCTTCCATGATGGGTCCTCCCCTGGGATCTCCTCGGTTGTCCAGCTTCCTCCCTTTGGATAGACAGCTCAGGACCATTCCTCGGCTGCTGTGGTAGGCCCCAGACAAGCTTCTGGGCCCACCCCTGCGCCACAGCGATGTGGGCCTCCGGAATGGAGGACCACGAGATTGCTTCTCTAACGCATACCTGTCAGCCAGGAGGGCCAGCAGGTGACTGTTAAACGAACCCCACAATATGGCGTCTGTCCCATAAATACCCTCGCCCAGAATGCATCTCAGAGGACCACCTCCACCGAGTTGTCTCCGGGACAGAAGAGCATCCATACGCTTCGACACATTGCATTTCCAACACCCACCCCTTCTGGCCTCCAGAGCTTTGACCCCATCCATGTCCCTGTCAGTAATTGTGTTCAGTGTGGCGTATACATTTGGTTTTAATATTGCATGTATATACTACTTTGTAATTTTGTATTGTAGTTATTAAAATTTATACTTTTTATGTTTTTCTCAAATGTGAGTCATTACCAAGTGCCGAGATAGTCCCAATCTTCAACCTTAGGTGTGCATGCGCGAAGAGGCAGTGGCAGCAACTGCCTTCGCGCCACCACCCCTATATCCCCTTAATTCTTTAATACCGGGATGATGGCACCGATATTTGGTTTCTGCTAATGTTTAATTGAGGCTATTCTCTTTTTTCATGACATCAGGACATTTGGTGTGTTTAAAAAAAACTAACTATTTCTCAATGTACCCTTAAGATTATTTCAGGGAGTAATTGTGACAGTTTAATTAATTTTAAAACAAAAAGTCTGACAAATATAAAACAAACAAAAAAAAAAATCAGTTAATATGTTGTTACATTATACAGTAATACCTTGTATTGCGAGTAACACAGTTAAGGAGCGTTTCGCAATATGAGCTATTATTTTTTTAAAGTCCTGACTCGGTTTGCAAGTCTTGTCTCGCAAAACAAGCAGGATTCAAGCCTCTGGGGTGTGCAGTGTGCCAGAGGTGTGGGGGCGTCGGTGACAATCGGAGCTGTTCAAATGCACTCAGAAACACTTATAGAAATACTCACAAACACTCGGAAATACATTGTTCCTGTGTTTCCAAGCCTTTCCGAGGGTTTCCAAGTGCATCCGAGCCGTCTTCGAGTATTTTTGAGTCTCTCCGCCGCCCCCCCACCTCTGGCCACATGCGGTACTGCATACAATAGAAGTCAATGTGGAACGAATTATCTTTGTTTTCATTGACTTTTATGGGGAAACGCCCATTGATATGTGAGTGCTTTGGATTACAAGCATTCTCCTGGAATGGATTATGCTCATAATCCAAGGTTCCACTGTATAGGCATAGAAGTCTCCAGAAAATAGGTATAGAAATTAAAGACTACTGGCAATAAATCAGGGGTGGATTGGGGGGGGGGGGGGGGCAATTGTCCTGCTCTGATTCCCCGTAAAAAGGCTGTACCACTTTTGCCACAGACATGCCTCAAAGCTTCCTGGTGAAGAGCAGTAAAAAGTCACCACCGATGTCCTACCAGGTGCGGAAAGAGGACGAGGACAAAGCCCAAGCCGCCCCCCCGGCATGGATGGTGTATGCCGTGTCTGAATAGAGGTTGGCTCCGTGCCCCACTGGAGGCTCTCTTTCCCCAGTCAGCCCCAACTGAGCCTCCTCGGCTCCCCCGCTGCCCCTGCTGGCTAGTTTGAGAACCCAGACTAAGTGCAGCAAGCCAAATGGATTAGAACTTCAGCTTCGGATGGTTGCAGAAGGAGACAGGGAAAGTGGGAGGGGGGCTGAGTCGCTGCACCATGGGCCTCTGGATTGTAGTTGCCCCGTGGGCCAAAAGTTGCCAGTCATCCCCTGCAATAAAAATACAAACTTTAGGAAGTACTCTAAACTGCAGGTCATACTTGGCAAACATTAGATGTCAGAAAGTGGTACATAATGTGATGAAGACAATTATAAGATTTATTTACAGATTACGTTTGAGAAGAGTGTAAGCCTAGGTTCACCCATACCACGCTGCTCTTTTGCAGACATGCAGGGGTACCATTCATTTTTAATGGCATCCTCATGCATCGGAAAAACATGGCAAGTTTTTGGGTGTGTGAAACCTCATGGTAATACTCCATATTCCCATCGCACACGTTCCTGGATAAAGTTCTAGAAGATTTGGGTGCTGCAGCAAACACCAGCTAGAAACTGGTTTAGAAAGTCACAACGAGGATATTTGCCAACACACCACAGATCATCAAGTAGCGTCCAAGCGGATTATTTTATTGAAGCATGATCACATCACAGGACAGGTAGTGCAACATTTCAGAGGCACGCAGAACCCCTAGTCAGGCATGCCATCACATGCCTGACGAAGGGGTCCTGCGTGACTTCCGAAACGTTGCACTACTTGCTCTGTAATGTGATCATGCTACAATAAATCAGTTTGGACGCTACTTGTTGATCTGTGGTGTGCTGGCAAATATCCTCATTGAAACCTCATGGTGTTGCAGCATCATGTGGTTCCATGCAGCCACGTTTTAAAAAAATTGTCAGGGACTTTTTCCCTGCGTCTCCCACAGCTACAGCAGCCAATTCAGTAATAAATAATAAATGGACCTGCACAGATGTGAACCTTGCCTAAACAGGAAAGTATCCTCTTTCATGTGAAACAATAACTTAAAAAAAAAAAATAGAAAAACAGTGTTATACTGTTGTTTTATTTGGCTAAGTATTCATAATGTAATCAGTTATACATTGCAAGGTTTCAAGGCCAATATGATATTATAAGAAGCAAAACTTTTGCGTAAAAACCAATACCCCGGACATATATTGCATGCATATGAGAAATTGCTTCAGTAGGGCATAACAAAAACAAAACAGGAAAAGAGTAAGAGTAAAATAGAAAATGAAATAAACTAGAATTAAGAATGAGGAAATTAAACAAAATAAAGAAACAGAACTGCTCTCTACATCCATGTCTATGAATTGGTTTTCATGTAATATTTAACAAGACCTAACAGGGAATGGGTCAATTTACAAATACAAATAATGAAATAATACTCTTTAGATGAAATTCTTATTTACATAAATCTGAAATCTAACATTTACACTGATCCACCATCCTACCCTGATGAGGGCCACTGGTAAGTTTTTGGCACTAAGTTCACCATTATTTAACCACCTCAATACAGGGCACTTAAACCCCCTTCCTGCCCAGACCAATTTTCAGCTTTCGGTGCGCTCACACTTTGAATGACAATTACTCATGCAACACTGTACCCAAATGAAATTTGTGTCCTTTTTTCACACAAATAGAGCTTTCTTTTGGTGGTATTTAATCACTAATGGGTTTTTTATT
Source organism: Aquarana catesbeiana (assembly GCF_042186555.1). NCBI lineage: Eukaryota > Metazoa > Chordata > Amphibia > Anura > Ranidae > Aquarana > Aquarana catesbeiana. The sequence goes on from NC_133333.1 coordinate 179,909,723, forward strand.
TTTTGTGCTATAAATAAAAAAAGACCGTAAATTTTGTGAAAAATTGCCTTTTTCTTTGTTTTTGTCATAACATTTTGCAAATTAGTAATTTTTCTTCATAAATTTTGGCCAAAATTTATACTGCTATATATCTTTGGTAAAAATAACCCAAATTAGTGTATATTATTTGGTCTTTGTGAAAGTTATAGAGTCTACAAACTATGGTGCCAATCACCGAAAATTGAAAACATCTGATCAAGCCTTCAGTACATCAGGTGAATCTCATTTCTTGAGGTACTAACAAGTCAAAAAACTACAAATATCCCCCAAATAACCTCTTTTTAGAAAGTAGACATTCCAAGGTATTAAGTAAGTAGCATGGTGAGTTTTTTAAGTTGTAATTTTTTCCCACAATTCTTTGCAAAAGGAATTTTTTTTTTTTACAAAATTATCATATTAACTGGTTATTTCTCTCACAGAGCATATGCATACAACAAATTACACCCCAAAATACATTCTGCTCCTCCTCCTGAGTATGGGGATACCACATGTGTGGGACTTTTACACAGCCTGGCCACATACAAAGGCCCAACATTGAAGTAGCACCATCAGGCGATCTACGAGCATAAATTGCACATCTCATTTCTCAACCACCTATTACACTTTTGAAGGCCCTGGAGCACCAGGACAATGGAATTGCGCACAAAATGACCCCATTTTGGAAAGCAAACACCCCAACATATAATCTATGAGGCATAATGAGTCTTTTGAACGGTTATTTTTTTCCAGAAGTTTTTGGAAAATGTGGAAAAAAAATAAACGCATTTTTTACACAAAGTTCTCCATTTATAAGATATTTCCAACACATAGCAAAAATGACACCCCAAAACACATTCTGCTACTCCTCCTGAGTATGGGGATATCACATGTGTGAGACTTTTACACAGCTTGGCCACATACAGAGGCCCAACATCCAAGTAGCACCATCAGGCGTTCTAGGAGCATACATTACATAGATAATTTCCTGGCAACCTATCATTTTTGAAGGCCCTTCATATTTCTAACACATAGCATGTACATACCAAGAATTACAATCCAAAATAAATTCTATTGCGGAAAAGGTAAAAAAAAAGTATTACCTGTGCTTTTAGTAGTGTCCACAGAAGAGAGCACTGGTCCAGGCAGCAGTCAGGGATGTGCTTAGCGACAGCAATAGTAATTATCCAAGCAGCAGGCAGGAATATTGTCTATAGTCAGCACAAGGATATAGTCAGCACAGCCAAAGCATTTGTCCATAGAAATTGTCCAGGCAGAGACAGCCAGCACAGCCATAATATTGGTCCTGGTACACTGTTACCTGCAGACACTCATTATTGTACCACTCTCCAGCCCTTCATAAACATACTGCCTCTTGCTACAGCTAATTATTTGCATAGTCCAGGTAGCAGGCAGAGGTGTGGTCCGTTCAGGCGGCAGGCAAAGGCATGATAGCAGTAAGTCAGCAGCAGGCTGAGGGCCGCAATCGGGTAAGACCTGTGCACAGGGGCACAGGGGTAGAGGCTTCAACCCACCCAAATCTCTATGAAGCCTCCGGACTCCAGACCCTAGTCCGGAAATTACAAAACCCTGAGAAAACAAAAAAAATTGTTTTTTCCACCCGGAAAAACTATTCTGGAGCCCCTCACATATGTGAGACCCCTGTGTACTACAGTAGCAGGGCAACAGATCAGTCCAAGTGGTAGGCAAAGGCATAGTCCATAAAACAGGCCAGGGTCAGTTCACGTGCAAGCAGTCCAAGCGGTAAGCAGAAGCATAGTCACAAAACAGGCCAGGGTCAGTTCAAGTGGAAGCAGTCCAAACGGTAGGCAGAGGCATAGTCACAAAACAGGCCAGGGTCAGTTCACGTGCAAGCAGTCCAAACAGTGGGCAGAGGCATAGTCACAAAACAGGTCAGGGTCAGTTCATGTGGAAGCAGTCCAAATGGTAGGCAGAGGCATAGTCAAAAAGCAGGCCAGGGTCAGTTCATGTGGAAGGCAGTGGCATGGTTATTTGGGGAAGCATGGAAAATGGTCAGCACAGATGATGAAAATGGGGAAAATATGGGCTAATAATTTAGGGATGTATGATAAAGTTCGAAGCATTCACCAATGCAAAGGCCAGGTTGGGAGGGACACTGGGGACAATGGAAGCTGGTATCTTTTCGAAATCCTCTTCTGCTGCACACGCGACATCTTTTTTGCCGTCTTCGGCCTGCTTCCGATGGTGGAATGTTGTACGGGAAGTGGCGTTCATGAAGTCGGCTAACAGCATCAGAGCGAAGGTCTTCTGGGGGGGTCTTTGTTGATAGATGAGGGACGTGACTACTACTTCTATGAATTTTAGGAAGGGGGCGGGGCTTTCTGTGGATTTTGTGTAGACTATGTAGGAATTGTAAACGGCCAAATGGATGAGATAAATTGCTACCTTCTTGTACCAGAATCAGGACCTCCTTATTGACAAATAGGGCTGAATCATTTGATCATTGAAATCCACCCCCCCCATGTAGAGATTATAATCTTGGACACATATCGGTTTTTCAATGGGACCTCGTCTTCGCTGAACTACAACTGTAGTGTCATCATGAATGGTGGACATCATGTGCACGTGTTATCCTTCCACCTCGAGGCCAGCACTTCATTGCATCTCAGTGTTGCTCTTTCCCCCCTTTGCAGATTTTTGTTTACTATGCATTGTGGGAAGCCCTTCATATTTTTTCTTGAGGTTCCGCAGGCCAGGGTTTTTTTTGATATATAGGTGTCTGAAAAGGGGCAGGCTGGTACAAAAGTTGTCAAGGTATATATGATATCCTTTTTTTAGAAGTGGGTAAACCAGGTCCCATACGATTTTTCCAGTTGTGCCCATGTAGGCCGGGCACTCAGGGGTCTGGAGCTGAGAATCTCTTTCTTCATATATGCAGAACACATACAGATATCCCGTGGCTCTCTCACAGAGCTTGTAAAATCTTACTCCGTATTTGGTATTTGGCCTTTTTGTTTTATTCCTAGCCGGCCTGAAAATGGTACCAGGGACTCATCCACACATATATGCTTCTCGGGGACATAGAGTTCTGCAAATCGTTGGGAAAATAAATTTATCAGTGGGCGAATCTTATATAACTTATCGGAATTTGGATGATTGCGGGGAGGGCACTGGGTGTTGTTGTTAAAACGAAAGAATCTAGTAATCATCTCATATCGGGACCTGGGCATTGCGGCAGAATATATGGGCATATGGTGGATTGGGGTTGGTGGACCAATAGGCATGTCCTTCATTTTTTTTTGTAAGCCCCATGTTTAGGGTGAGGCCCAAAAACAATTTTAACTCCTCCAAATTCAAATCACTCCACTCCAATGGACGGGCATAAGATTATTGGGGGTTGCTGGCAATATACTGCTGGGTATACAAATTTGTCTGGTCCCCAATGAATTGCAGCAAAGTGTCGGGCAAAAACAGGTGAAAGCAATCGATCTCTGTGAAATTTTGGGTGTTGGCCTGCACACCTGGCTGTGCTGTGAAAGGGGGAATAATTTGTGATCCCGAGTTGGAAGGCAGCCATGTTGGGTTGGCAAGACCATCTGGCATGTATGTAGCGGCCCTGGCTCTTGGGGGACGTGACACTCCATTAGTTGGGGGAGTTGAATTTCCTGTGCTGGTATTCAGGTGTGATGTGGCAGCACTGGTACTGGGCCTGGGCATTTGTGCGCTGGGCCTATCGCTGGCGGCAACACTGGTGCTGGGCCTTTGTTCCTGGGCCCTATTGCTGGCGGCAGCGCTGATACTGGGCCTTTGTTCCTGGGGCCTATTGCTGGCGGCAGTGCTGGTACTGGGCCTGGGAATATAATCCTGGTTGCTGGCGGCTGCCTGGTTTCCAGAGTGTCGTGCCCTTTTAGGAGGGACCCATTCTTCATCCGAATCATTACTACTCTCGATCGGTTCAAATGCCGAATCTGATTCGGAATCAGAATTGGAATTGTAATCTGATGAGAACTCCCTGGTGCTCTCATCAGTCATGGAGAGGATCTGGAACACCTCCTCACTAGTATATACGCTTTTGGACATGGCTGTGTGGCGGGTAGCTGTGCGACGGGTGACAGATGGGTGGCAGGTGACGGTCACTGATGGGCTGTGCGATGGGTCGCAGGTGACGTTCACTGAGAGGTGATGATGGTGTGATGGGCGATGGTCACTGATGGGTGACAGGCGATGGTCACTGATGGGTGACAGGCCACGGACGGTGATGAGTGATGGTCACAGATGGTTGACAGGCGACGGTCACTGATTGGTGACAGGGCACGGTCACTGATGGGTGACGGGTGCACCGCTGATGGTCACTGATGGGTGATGGGTGGCAGGGCATGGTCACTGATGGGTGATGGGTGACAGGGCACGGTCACTGATGGGTGACAGGGCACAGTCACTGATGGGTGACAGGCCACAGACAGTGACGGTCACAGATGGTTGACAGGCAACGGTCACTGACAGGCAACGGTCACTGATGGGTGACAGGCCACGGTCACTGATGGGTGACGGGTGCACTGCTGATGGTCACTGATGGGTGACGGGTGACAGGGAACGGTCACTGATGGGTGACGGGTGACAGGGCACGGTCACTGATGGGTGACGGTTGCACCGCTGATGGTCACTGATGGCAGTCTCTTATGTGACAGGTGCACTTTTATGGGGTGACTGTTGGGTGACAGATGACAATTGGGGGGGCGATGGGACAGGTGTGGTGTTGGTGCAGACACTACTAAAAATAGATCTGTAACTCACTGCTCCTGGCTCTTCTCTCTTCACACTCGAAACAGTGTATGAGGAGAGAAGAGCTGGTAACAGCTAGTGACAGCTCTATGTTTACATTTAGTGATCGGCTGTGAATGGTTCACAGCCGATCACGTGGTACACAGCCCTGGCCAACGGCTGTGTACTATCGTCGGTGACGAACAGTGTTCCCAGGAACACGCCGCCACCGACGTGCACGCACAGCGCGCTCACGATCACGCGCATGCGCCGTGCAATGCGGGGAGTTACCATTCGTGATCGGCCGCTCACGTGGTAAACAGCCATGCCCAGTACTGTCGGTGGCGGCATGTCACCGAGACACCGCTCGTCACCGACAGCACAGGGCTGCGCGCATGCCCTGTTTAAACGGGCTCATGTCATATGATGTCCGCCCAGAACACGTGCCTTACCATCCCGCCGTCATATGACAGTGGGCGGTAGGCTAGTGGTTAAAGCTGAAAATTTGGCAGTTATAAAAAGGCACACATTAATTTAGATTTGTATTAACACGTTATTAAATGTATTGTTTTATAATGAAAAACAGTGTAAGTACCTCAGCTTGATTTTGTATCAGCCTCTTACAGTCCATTGTAAGGCAGAGCTCAGATTGGGAAAGATAGAAGCAACACAAGGAGCCAATCAGTTGTGCTGCAGTGCTCGTGTGCTAACAAGAAACATGTTCATGGAAGGAGACAGCAGAGTGACAGGGAGATGACCTCATCAGTCTGCTGCTCCTCTGTGTGGCCGAGCTGCATAAATCTCAGGGCTAAATGGATGGAAATACACATGCTTCGGCAGATAAAACATATCCTATGAATGTATTTCTTCTGTGTATTTAGCTGTTTGCCTCTGGAGTCCAGCTTTAACATGGTTCTGACTGTAATATACACCCTGTTCCAAATTATTATGCAAATTCTATTTCAGTGTCACAAAGATTAAATATTTTGTTTTTCAGTTTAACTCATGGATGGCATTGTGTCTCAGGGCTCTTTTGATCACTGAAAACAATCTCGGACACCTGTGATACTTAGATTGCCAGGTGAGCCCAATTAAAGGAAAAACTACTAAGGCTGGGTTCACACTGGTGCGACACGACAGCCGTCCTACTTTGGATCCGACTTTGCCCTGCGACATGAAGCCGGCATGTGTCCGACTTTCCTTGAATGGGGATCCGACTTGGATCCCTGCCAATGCCCGGCACTGTGTTTGGTATGAATCTTTAGGGGGAACTCCGCACCAAATTTTAAATAAAAACCGGCATGGGTTGCCCCTCCAAAAGCATACCAGGCCCTTGGGTCTGGTATGGACCTTAAGGGGAACCCCCTACGCTTAAAAAACGGCGTGGGGGCCCCCCCAAATCCATACCAGACCCTTATCCGAGCACGCAGCCCGGCCAGACAGGAATGGGGGTGGGGACGAGCGAGCGCCCCACTGAACCGTACCAGGCCGCATGCCCTCAACCCTGGCCGTTGGTTGTCGGGTCTGCGGGCGGAGGGCTTATAGGAATCCGGGAGCCCCCTTTAATAAGGGGGCCCCCAGATCCCGGCCCCCCACCCTATGTGAATGAGTATGGGGTACATGGTACCCCTACCCATTCACCTAAGGAAAAGTGTCAATTAAAAAAAAAACACAGTACACAGGTTTTAAGATTTATTTATTAGGCAGCTCCGGGATCTTCTTCCGATTTCAGGGGGTCTTCTTCCGACTTTTCCCGGTGTTCCGCCTCTTTTCCCGGGCCCCTCCACTATCTTCTTCCAGCTCTTTTGCCAGTGGGGGGCCCGGTCTGTCGCCGCTGTCTCGCCGCTTCTTCTCTTCTTCTCTTCTTCCGATGTTGACATGATGCCCTCTCCGGCTGGAATGCTGTGTGTGAGCTGCGGAGCCATTTATATAGGCGGTGAGCCCGCCCCCTTGTGACGTTACAGTCCCAGCATGCGCAGGGACTCTGGGGTCACGCCCCCTTATGACGCCAGAGTCCCTGCGCATGCTGGGACCGTGACGTCACAATGGGGCGGGGTCACCGCCTATATAAATGGCTCTGCAGCTCGCACACAGCATTCCAGCCAGAGAGAGCGTCGTGTCAACATCAGAAGAAGAGAAGAAGCGGCGAGACAGCGGCGACAAGACAACGGCAGCAGACCGGGCCCCCCGCTGGCAAAAGAGCTGGAAGAAGATAGCGGAGTGGCCCGGGAGAAGAGGCGGAACACCGGGAGAAGTCGGAAGAAGATCCTGGAGCTGCCTAATAAATTAATCTTAAAACCTGTGTACTGTGTTTTTTTTAATTGACACTTTTCCCTAGGTGAATGGGTAGGGGTACCATGTACCCCATACTCATTCACATAGGGTGGGGGGCTCCCGGATTCCGATAAGTCCTCCGCCCGCAGACCCCGACAACCAACTGCCAGGGTTGTCGGGAAGAGGCCCTTGTCCTCATCAACATGGGGACAAGGTGCTTTGGGGTGGGGGGGCCCACAGCGCACCCCTCTCCCCCAAGGCACCAACCCCCTCATGTTGAGGGCATGCGGCCTGGTACGGTTCAGGAGGGGGGGCGCTCGCTCGTCCCCACCCCCATTCCTGTCCGGCCGGGCTGCGTGCTCGGATAAGGGTCTGGTATGGATTTGGGGGGACCCCCACGCCGTTTTTTTCGGCGGTCGGGGTTCCCCTTAAGGTCCATACCAGACCCAAGGGCCTGGTATGCTCCTGGAGGGGGAACCCATGCCTTTTTTTATTTAAAATTTGGCGCAGAGTTCCCTCTCAAGATCATCTGAGCACAAGTCGCATGCTGAAGTCGGATCATGCGAGACGGCGATCCGACTTTGATCCGACTTCAATGATAGTCAATGGACTGAAGTAGGATCAAAGTCGAACCAAAGTAGTACAGGGAGCATTTCTAAAGTCGGAACGACTTGTGTCGGACCAGTTAGGACGGCTCCCATAGGGAAACATTAAATTTCACACGTCATGCGACATGAGCTCCCAATGTCAGAGCGTTTGTCGGACCAGTGTGAACCCAGCCTCAAGGAGGTGTTCCACATTATTAAGCAGAGCACCATTTTCAAGCAATATGGGGAAGAAAAAGGATCTCTCTGCTGCTGAAAAGAGTGAAATAGTTCAATTCCTTGGACGAGGTATGAAAACATTAGATATTTCACAAAAACTTAAGCGTGATCATTGCACTATTAAGAGATTTGTGGCTGATTCAGAGCACAGACGGGTTTCGTGCAGATAAAGGCACATTGAGGAAGATTTCTGCCAGATCCATGCATCGGATCAAGAGAGCAGCTGCTAAAACACCATTACATAGCAGCAAACAGATATTTGAAGCTGCTGGGGCCTCTGGAGTCCCACGGACATCAAGGTGTAGAGTCCTCCAGAGTCTTGCAACTGTGCATAAACTTTCCAATCGGCCACCACTAACCAATGCTCACAAGCAGAAATGGCTGCATTGGGCAGAAAAATACATGAAGACTAATTTTCAAACAGTCCTGTTCACTGATGAGTGCCGTGCAACCCTGGATGGTCCAGATGGATGGAGTAGTGGATAGTTGGTGGATGGTCACCCTGTTCCAACAAGGCTGCAACGTCAGCAAGGCGGTGGTGGAGTCATGTTTTGGACCGGAATCATGGGTAGAGAGCTGGTCAGCCCCTTTAGGGTCCCCAAAGGTGTAAAGATGACCTCTGCAAAGTATGTGGAGTTCCTGACTGACCACTTCCTTCCCTGGTACAGAAGGAAGAATTATGCTTTCCGTAGTAAAATCATCTTCATGCATGACAATGCACCATCTCATGCTGCAAAGAATACCTCTGCATCAATGGCTGCTATGGGGATAAAAGAAGAGAAAGTAATGGTGTGGCCTCCATCCTCCCCTGACCTCAATCCTATTGAGAACCTTTGGAGCATCCTCCAGAAAAAGATTTATGAGGGTGAGAGGCAGTTTACATCCAAACAGCAGCTCTGGGAGGCTATTCTGACATTTTGCAAACAAATTCAAGCAGAAACTGTCCAAAAACTCACAAGTTCAGTGGATGCAAGACTTGTGAAGCTGCTATCAAATAAGGGGTCCTATGTTAAAATGTAACATGACCTGTTAAAATGTTTAAAAAGTAAAAATGTTTTTCAAAGTTTGATTGAAATAGCTTTTGATTTCAGTAAATATGCTGCAAACACAACAAATGACAATTTTCAGTTCTTTACAACCTATAACTATAAAGTGTTTTGAAACTTACTGTGCGTAATAATTTGGAACAGTGCATTGTAAGCTTTTTTTATTTTGAAATAAAATCATTAGGAGGTTTGTTCAATAAAATTTGAATTGTACACTAAATAGTTGATAACATGAGAATTAAGCTGACTGTTGTTTACATCAATTATTTAGGTAAATGAGAAAAATATCATAATAATTTGGAACAGGGGGTACAGTACATTGTACTTAAATCTAAGCTTCTAGCCAATGAAAGATTTGTGATGGTGTTATACTAGTTCTCTTAAGCCAAATCAACAAACACCAGTTCTCATTTTTTTGCCCTAGTTTTCATAAAACATCAGGCAGAACTCCACATATTGGGCAAAAATATCCTTTCATTGGCAGTGTTTGAGGCTTTTCTGAGGCAAATATAACTCTGATAATGTTATGTATAATCAATCACCAATTTCTTTGACAGAACACTGAAAAAACTATGCCATGATTAGAGAAATTAAAGTTTAGCAACAGTGTGTACAAACATATTGTTCCTGTTCCTAATTTGTTACTTTCCACATGACATGACATTTCAAAGAACTGGTCTGTTTCAGAATAACTTGACTGCTTATAGGAAAGGAATGTGGCCCTTCCAGTAAATAGTAGAGCTGCATGATTCTGGCTAAAATGAGAATCATGATTTCTTTGCTTAGAATAAAGATCGTGATTCTCATGGTGTAACATCTTCTTTCACATTATACAAAAAAATTGGGCTAATTGCTACTGTTTAGTTTTTTGTTTTTTTTTAATTAAAGTATTTTTTTTTTTAAATTGCGTTCGAAAAACCCCTGAGCAAATACGGTGTGACATAAAATATTGAAAACACCACCATTTTATTCTCTAGGGTCTCTGTTAAAAAAAAAATATATCATGTTTGGTTGCTCTAAGTAATTTTCTAGCAGAAAATAATGATTTTTACTTGTAAGCAACAAATGTCAGAAAAGATTTGGTCTTTAAATGGTTAAACTTCCCTTATCTACACGCAGGAGTTCTTTCCTTTGATAAAATAAGGAAAAGATACTTTGTTTCTACTTATTCCCCTGTTGTAATAAAACTTGGCAGGCTGCCTGGATTTTTTTTTCCAAATGTGAGAACTCTGCTCTTGTTAGAAAGATCATGACATGCTATTTTGAAGACAGGGAAGGGAAAAAGATCGTGATTTCGATTCTTAACGATTCATCGTGCAGCTCTAGTAAATAGTATATATAAGTCCATAGCTTCCAACTGTCCCTGATTTTGAGGGACTGTCTCTGATTTGGGACAAAGTCCCTCTTTGCTCCTCATTTGTCCCTTATTTTGGTCTGATCTATATAGCTGTATATAAAATGAGCTGTGTGAAGTTGGCATCCCATGTTTGTAAAACCTGAATAAAAGTATACCGTTCAATTGTGCAGCGCTTGTGCTGCAAAAATGAGCGTTTGTGCCGGTTCGGTTTCTGAGATATTAAACATTCAAATTAATGCAAGCCCCGCCCACTTTGCACCCCATGTTGCTGAATTTTAAAAACAAATGCGCCATTCATTTGTGCCGCGTTTGTGCTGCAAAAATAAACGTTTGTGCCACTTTGGTTTTGTAGATATTGTGCGTTATATTTGCTGAAACCCTGCCCACTTTGCACCCCATGTTGCTGAATTTTAAAAACAAATATGCCATTCGTTTGTGCCACGTTTGTGCTGGTCTGTGCCGCAAAAATAAACATTTGTGCCGCTTTGGTTGCAAAGATATTGTGCGTTATAGTTGCTGAAACCCCGCCCACTTTCCACCCCATGTTGCTGAATTTAAAAAACAAACACACCATTCATTTGTGCTGGTTTGTGCCGCAAAAATAAACAATTGTGCAGCTTTGGTTTCAGAGATATTGAGTGGTATATGGTTGTCAAACCACACTGACTTTACACCTCCTTATTAAATCTTACATACAACTAGATTTATTTGTTTGCGGTTTGTGCAGATTTGGTGGATATTGTACATGATGTTTTACTTCACATGCATAGTTTTGCCACCCCCACAGGGATCCCCCCCTTCCGATTCTCTAGCCCTGACTGGAAGAACAGATGGAGGTGCAAATCTGGGGAGGGGGCGGGCATATCTGGCCCTGGCTCTAGTGAGGCAGAGCCAGCTGTCAATCAGGCTGGAGGGTGGATCTCGACAGTATTGTCGCTATCTGTCCGGACTGCATTGCGGCTCTGCTCTGTCAGGATATAGTGGGCAATAGCCCGCCACATGCACATGAGTTTTTTTGTCACAGAAGAACATACTATATGTCATCTTGTGAACAAAAAGAGAACTAAGGCCAAAAATGTTTGGGCCATAGTTCTCTTTTAACAAAAGTTTAAACCAGGTGTTAACCGAGCAAAACAGCACTCCAGCAAATTCTCTTATATAAGTCAATTCTTGTTTCAATTGCTTTTTTTGAAAAACATCTATGTCAGTAAACATTCTTTTCCTGACAGACTCCATGGCAGACTACATGTGGGAAATAACTAGCCAAACCACACGGGTGGGTATGCTGATAAAAAGAAGTTTAATTCTCCCCGTCATCCGACTGGATTCTTAAACCAAAGATCGAAGAGGATAGATAAGCAGGTTCTATGCAATAGTGTGACATAAAGGTATTAATGGAGGCCCATGAGGCTGCCTTGTAGATGACATCAGGAGCCACATGCCGGGCTGCTGCCCATGAAGCCGCCATACCCCTGGTAGAGTGTGCTGTCACCACCTCTGGAGGAGCCAGGCCCTTAGCCTTAAAAGCCTGCTAGATAGACTGGACGATCCAGGTCGCAATCGTTCTGGACGAAGCCCGTTTCCCCTTGTTGCCGGAGTGCAGAGCAAAGAGGAAGTCGGAGCGTCTAAAGGAGGAAGTAACTCGTAGGTATTCCTTCAGCATTTCGCCTACATCCAGAGGATGAACTTCAGAGGAACCTGGGGTCCTGAATGTAGGTAGGACAATTTCTTGGTCCTCATGGAACACTGAGGAGACTTCGTATTTGAGCCGAGCATAGGGATGAGGACCACCCGGTCTGGGAAGAAAGTCAGGAATGGTTCTTCGTGACCCAAGGACCCAATCTCAGAAACCCTTTTAGCCGAAGTGATGGCTACTAGAAAGGCAACTCTTGCAGAAAAGTCCTTAATGGAAAGCGGGGCAGATCCTGCGGTGCTTAGTCCAGACAGTGAGTCGAGGACCAGGGGAAGATCCCATCTGGGGAATCTTGGTCTTCTTTGGGGCCTGAGTCTTGTTGCCCCACAGAAAAACTGCAGAGTTAGAGGGTGAACAGCCCACGATGTACCAGAGAAGGCTGTCAAGGCAGAGACTTGGACCCTGAGAGAGCTGATGGACAGAGACAGATCTAGACCAGATTGAGGAAAGCTGAGAATATCCTGCAATTCCCGGATCCCTGAATGATCTTTCCATAGAGGATGAGAATTTGACAAACTTGGCCCAAATTCTCTCACAGACTTTATTCGTGCTTGCCCTTATCAAGCCCATGAGGGTAGAAATTACTCCTGAGCACACCTGGGAGACTCCAGCCTTTCCCTCTCAAGAACCAGACCATCAGTCTCAATAATGCCGGACAAGGATGCAGGACTGCCCCCCTGAGAAAGAAGGTCCGGCCTGAGAGGAAGAGGTAGTGTGTCCCGGAGCTGAGCTGGGTCAGGAGGGGAAACCCTGACCTGTTTGTCCCGTAAGGTGCTATCATCACCACCTCGACCGCCTTCGCTTGAAGCCTCCATAAGAATATGAGGATCGGGAACTGGGAAAAGGCGTACAGGGCGCCCTGTTGGAGCTTCCACTGATCTTTTAGGGCATATATTCCGAAGGCCTGGCTGCAACGGCCCCGAGTGTAATACTTCTTGATTTTGAAGTTGCAGGGGGATGCAAATAAATCTACTTCGGATTGACTCCCAAGGACAGGATCTACTCGAACGTCTGCGCATGCAGTGACCACTCGTTGTCCAGTTGAGTGCGCAACAGGAAGTCTGGTTGGACATTCTAGACTCCAGGGACGAAGACTGCTAAAATATTGGCGAGATTTTTCTGAGCCCAGGACATGATGGGCTTGACTTCTTGGAGCAGAGTAGAGCTCCGAGTGCCCCTCTGTCTCTTCACATATGAGACCGCTGTGGTGTTGTCCATCTTCAGTAAAACTGACTTCCCCTTCAGGAGATGAGTGAAAGATTGGAGGGCAGACCAGGCTGCCCGTAACTCCAGGACATTCGAGCCCGAGTTGTGAAGACAGGCACTCCATTTGCCTTGAGCAAGTTCTGACCCGCAAAGGGCTGCCCAACCAGCACCACTGGCATTGGTCAAGACCGTGACCCACGAGACGGGGGCGATGGAGTGGCAGGTGAGCAGATTTCTGCGCTGGAGCCACCAGAAGAGGCTGTTCCTCATCACTGAAGTTACGTGAATGGACTGACTGTCGTCCCCCCGAAATCCATTGTTGAAGAAACCCTATCTGAAAAGGGTGTAATCTCCCCAGAGACCACTTGACCCTGGGGGTCGTAGAGACCATTGTGCCGATAATCTTTAAGCATTGTGAGGCTTTTAGGTGTGAAGAGCTCGGAGCTTGTGAGATTCTTCCTTGAATGACTGGAATCTTTTCCACAGGGAGGCAGATGGAACTCTCTACCGTGTGGAACTAAGTACAGTATATCAGCCGCTGGACTGGTTCCAGATTGCTTTTTCTCAGACATCCTGGAAGAGAAGCAGACGCGTCCCCACCTGACTGGGCAGGCCCAAACTCAAAATGGCTTTCGTCCACTGGATGCCTGGCTCTTAGCGGGCTTCTGGAAGGATGCCTGTTTCTGCTCCAATTCCTTCTGATATCTCGGCCAGGCCTGTAAGAGCGTGCTTCCCTTGATCGCTCAGTACTATGTCTTCTGTGCTGAGGCCTTTTCTGATTGAACAGATGCCTAACCTGAGGTAGGAAGCCTGACCTCCCACATGTGGCCTGGGCTATGGCGCTATCCAGCTTGTCACCAAACAGCGAGGACCCTTCAAGGGGATCCTACACCAGGCTGCTTGGATGCTGGGTCAGCGAGCCAGGGGCGCAACCACAAGGCCTGCTTGGCCGTGACCGAGGACAGCATAGTCCGGGCCGACAGGCGGATAAGGTTGATTGAAGCCTCCCCCAGGAAGGCCACTGCCAGCTTCAGCTCCTGGATTACCAAGCCCCTGGCTAGTTCTTCTGAGACTCCTCTGATCATGAAGTCTACAGTCTCCATCCAGACCTCCATGGCCTTGGACATGGCCGCAAGGGCCAAGGCGGGTTTGCAAGCCATCCCAGCTGACTCGTAAATTCTTTTAAGATCTTGATCTATTCTTCTCTCAAGCCCATCTTTGAAAGATACTGCATCTTCCAGAGGAAGAGTGACACGTTTAGCTAGTCGCATCAGAGCTGCGTCTACAAGGGCAGCGTTTTTCCAGATATTTCACTTCCTCAGCCTTGAAGGGGTATAACCTGGAGGTACTACTTAACATAGAGGTCTTCTTATCTACCTTGCTTCCATTCCTCGTCAATAATATCTTTTATTTCAGAAAGGAGTGGAAAACTGGAATGTTCTTTCTCCAGATGCTTAAAGAATTTCTTCTGTTTAGCTGGGGGAGTAGAAGAGTCTTCCCACTTAAGGGCCTCTTTGATCGCTTTAATTAGTGGGGAAACCAGGGTGAAGTCCCAGCCTCCGACAAACTCATCTTCCTCCATCTCGCTGTGCGAGGAATCAGGGAAGGAATCATAAGGCTGGAATGGGCCCGGATCCTCCTGGGCCTCGTCAGCCAGGGAGCCAGATAATGTGGTGGACTGGCTCCGCGTGTAAGATGTACCCCACTCTTTGAGGGATCGTTGCACCACCCATATGACCAGCGTCTCCATTTGCCAGCTTTCAACATCTTTTTCCCGACCGCCTTGGCATAACAATAAGGTCACCATAAGGACTTGACTTCGTTGTGGCAGTGGGTGTGGTGTTTGGAGGAGGAATGGTAACATCTCCTTTGTTGGGAGGAGGAATGGGAACATCTCCTCTGTTGGGAAGAGGAATGGGAACATCTACTCTGTTGGGAGGAGGAATGGGAACATCTACTCTGTTGGGAGGAGGAATGGGAACATTTCCTCTGATGTTGGGTCCTAGACGGAGAGTCACGTCTGGACCTTGATGAAGAAGGTGGGCGTTGCGGCCTGGCATCTTGGACAGTAAGCTGATGGGCTGACCTGGAAGGGCTAAAAAAGGGAGAAGGGAGAACGTGACATTTAGGGGATCGGTCCATCTGCACGTGGACCTGGCCCTCCCCTTCTCATGCCCCACATACCTAGACCGTGAGGGCTGGCCGCACGGAGGCGGTGATCTGTCCATGGCACAATGGCGGACGAATAGAAGGCGATCCTGCAGCTTTGTAAGAACACTCACAGGTCCTGGAACAAAGGAGTACAAATAGCAATGCAGCTTCCCCTTTAAGAGTCATCTTAGCCCCCTCTTTTACCATAGCCCCAGGCTAAAGCTAACCATGATCTGGGAACCTGGGACCTGAGGAGCTGACGCAAGCTGCCTGTAGTAATCCTTAGAATGACAGGGCTCTCGGAATTCAAACATCCCCACCGGAATGACGTCACTGCCGTGCCCGGACTGCGCCTGCGCAGTGGCGATCTGCCGTAGAGCGCCTGCGCGGCCGCTGGGTCCCCTACCGCGCATGTGCGAAACCAAGCCGAGGCTTCGTCCGGGGATCACACATGCGCAGTAGAAAGCCAAAGCCGCGACCCGAAAGAAGGAGCTGAACCCTGGAACGCACTTGAGTCATAGAAGCAAAAAGAGAAATAAGAAAGCAAGGCACATGGGGGGAAAACAAACAGGGACCTTTTACACAAAAACTGCTGCCATGGAGAATCTTCAGACCTGCCAGCCGTTCCACCGAGCCTGGGCATATGAAGGCCGTCCCCACCACAGGACTCAGGGGCCTGGAACCACACACCTGCCCATGGCTGGGCCCTGGGCTATCTTGAAACTGCCCGGCATCAACTTCCACGATCAATTTTGGGCATCCGTAACGTAAGTGCATTGAATTGTAGGTTTAATAAAGAGGACAAAAAAGGAACGCAATCTCTAGTGGTGAGCTCAAATTTATGGGACTGGAGTCCTATAGCATTGGGGAGGAGGCGGGGTTAACCCATACGTAGTCTGCCACGGAGTCTGTTAGGAAAAGAATGTTTATAAATAAAAGCAAATAAAAAAAGAAGCGACTTATACTGTATAAGAGAATTTGTTGGAGTGTTGTTTTGCTTGATTAACACCTTGTTTAAACTTTTGTTAAAAGAGAACTACTGTATGGCCCAACCTTTTTTGGCCTTAGTTCTCTTTTTGTTCACAAGATGACATATAGTAAGTTCTCCTGTGACAAAAAACCTCATGTGCATGTGGCGGGCTATTGCCCAGTATATCCTGACAGCGCACCGACAAAACTGTCAATATCCACTCTGCCCCCTGATTGACAACTGGCTCTGCCTCACTAGAGCCAGAGCCAGACCACTCCCCAGATTTCCTCCTCCGTCTGTTCTTCCAGTCAGCGCTAGAGAATCGGAAAGGGGGGGATCCCTGTGGGGGTGGAAAAACTATGCACGTGAAGTAAAACATCATGTACAATATCCACCAAATCTGCACAAACCGCGAACAAATAAATCTAGTTGTATGTAAGATTTAATAACGAGGTGTAAAGTCAGTCTGGTTTGACAACATATACTATTCAATATCTCCAAAACCAAAGCAGCACAAACGTTTATTTTTGTGGCACAAACCGGCACAAACAAATGGCATGTTTGTTTTTTAAATTCAGCAACATGGGGTGCAAATTGGGCAGGGGTTTCAGCAACTATAACGCACAATATCTCCGCAACCAAAGCAGCAGAAACGTTTATTTTTGCGGCACAAACTAATGGCACATTTGTTTTTAAAATTCACAACATGGGGTGCAAAGTGGGTGGGGTTTCAGCAACTATAATGCACAATATCTCCTCAACCAAAGCAGCACAAACGTTTATTTTTGCGGCACAAACCAGCACAAATGAATGGCATGCTTGTTTTTAAAATTCAGCAACATGGGGAGCAAAGTGGGCGGGGTTGCAGCAACTATAACGCACAATATCTCCGCAACCAAAGCGGCACAAACGTTTATTTTTGCAGCACAAACTAAGGCACAAATGAATGGCGCATTTGTTTTTAAAATTCAGCAACATGGGGTGCAAAGTGGGCGGGGTTTCAGCAAATATAACATACAATATCTTTGAAACCAAAGCGGCACAAACGTTTATTTTTGCAGCACAAACGCAGCACAAACGAATGGTGCGTTTGTTTTTAAAATTCAGCAACATGGGGTGCAAAAGTGGGTGGGGCTTGCATTTAGTTGAATGTTTAATATCTCAGAAACCGAACCGGCACAAACGCTCATTTTTGCGGCACAAATCAGAACAAATGCGGCACAAACTAATGGAATATTTTTATTCAGGTTTTACAAACATGGGGTGCCAACTTCACACAGCTTATAAAATGCACTACTTATCAATCAAAAAGTGTTTCCCAGTGCTAAACCTTTCATCCAACTTTTAAATTGCTCCATTTATAAATTTCAAAAGCCAATATAAAGGAATGATAGGAGGTTAAAAAAAAGCAATTGTGGGTTTAACTAATCTTTTTTAAATGCTCCTTTAAGGGGGGTATGGCAGGGGGTGGGTGTGTCCTATTCCTACATAAGTTTGCTAGTAGGTGTCTCTTGTTCCTATCTCAAAAAGTTGGGAGGTATGTATATAACTAGGCAGAGTATTAATACATTGATATTATTCCACTGCACTGGTGTTATCAGGTTTGGTCACTTTTCAAATAGCCAATATAAGACAATCATTCAATCAACCTGATGACGTCACACAATGAAACGTACGTCGAGGCATAACCTCCGGTCACGTCACTTCCGGGTCCCTGCCTTCCAGTTCCTATTATTGGTCAGTGGAACACGTGCCGGCTTCAGGGCTAGAGCGGAGCAGCGGCGTTCCTATTAGCACCCACGCGGACAGTCCAGTGCCGGAGTAGCCACTATAACATGTAAGCAGCTTGTGAATGTTTTAAAAGTTTGTGTGCAATAAATGGTATTATATGGTTCCTCTCTGATTTATGGTGACATGGCGAAGTGGAGGAGTGTTGCTCAGGATCCCTGACAGGAATAAGAAATCTTAAAGGAGACTTGTTATTCAGGTGATTCTTGACCTTCTTTTTAGTTAACCACTTTCCTACCGCGCATAGTCATATGACGGTGGCAGGAACCTTTGTCCCTCCGTGCCGCCTTTATATGACATCTTTTCTTCCTAAGCCTCTAGGGGGCGTTCGCGCGCCACCAGCGGGCACTCGCGATTGCCCATGAACACAGCAGGACCGTGAATCTGTGTGTTTAGACACACAAATCCACGTCCTGTCAGAGGAGAGGAGTGTGGTGTGTTCCCAGTACAGAGGAACACCGATCGGTCTCCTCCCCTTGTGAATCCCCGCCCCCTACAGTTAGAATCACTCCCTAGGAAACATAATTAACCCCTCGATCACCCCCTAGTGTTAACCCCTTCCCTGCCAGTCACATTTACACAGTATTCAGTGCTTTTTTTATAGCACTGATCGCTTTATAAATGTGAATGGTCCCAAAATAGTGTCAAAAGTGTCCGACGTGTCCGCCGCAATATCACAGTCACGATAAAAATCGCAGAGCGCCGGCATTACTAGTGAAAAAAAAATAACAATAAAAATGCCATAAATGTATCCCCTATTTGGTAGACACTAGAACTTTTGCACAAACCAATCAATATACGCTTATTGATTTTTTTTTTACCAAAAATATGTAGAAGAATACATATCGGCCTAAACTGAGGAAAAAAATCTGTATATAGGCAATAATGAATCAATTAAATTAGATAAATATATAAATAGACAATTATAAATATATAAATATATAAAGTGTCTCTTCAGTATTGCAGCAGCGCTGTGCACCCCAATTGAACAGGGTCTCTTTCTTAATCTAATTCAGAAAGTTCAAACACGGATCTGATAGCCACCAATAAATAATCAAGATGTATTCTGTGAGGGTAGTAATCCTTTCACCAAGCGATACACCATGTGCTGGGGTCCCCAATGAAAACTCACTCACCAGAAATCAGATCAATAAGAGCCTTGATTAATAGTAGTAAATCTGCATCAATATCCAAAGCGACCACCAGATGTCAGTATTATTCCCAGTAGTTCCAATAGGATATGTAGAAGAAACAAAAATGCTCACATAGCGTGATACTGCTAAACATTTTTATTTGAACCATCCAGGGACGTGTCGCACAGGAAGTGACACATGCGCTCCACCAACCGAGGAACCAGGAAGCGTGTGACTGTGGCTATACACACAGGGAGCGCTCCTGACAGGTTTTCACGACTGGAGGACGCATTCAGGCACAGTGCACTTTGTTATCTTTGCTCAATGTTTAATAAATTTTGGTACGCATGGTTTTAAGGGGATGTTTGGATGGTTCAAATAAAGATGTTTAGTAGTATCACGCTATGTGAGCATTTTTGTTTCTTCTACATATCCTATTGGAACTTGACTCCAAGTTCCCACAATTAGCCGCTCAGAATGAATTCATTGTAGACTTGCTACAGTTTATGCTGGATAACAACTGCTTCCAATTCCTTAATCAATACTATAGACAGATAAGGGGCACCTCCATGGGGGCACCATGGGCACCAGCATATGCTTGTCTGCACCTAGGGCTATGGGAACGGGAGCGCGTTTATCCCTCGTCTATGTACCTCGGCCACTGTGTCATGTGGCTGAGGTACATAGATGACGTGATTATGCTATGGGGGGGCACCCCCCGGGAACTGCAGTCCTTTATTGACGAACTGAATCTGAATGACCTAAATATCAAACTGACCTTTTCTTTTGATTCTTGTATCCTGCCATTCCTTGACCTTAAGATTCAGATCAACAATGGCCAAATCTCCACAAAAACGTTCAGGAAGGATACAGCAGCCAATACTCTGCTTTTGGCTACAAGTCACCATCCGAGGTCCCTCATTCACGGAATCCCAGTGGGGCAGTTTTTACGTACCAGACGCAACTGCTCAGAGGACAATACATTCCTCCTGGAATCCCGCGAACTATATGGGCGATTCCGTGAGCGAGGATACTCACATGGATGTATCAGAAAAGCGAAAAAACGTGCGTACCTTACTGAACGATCATCCTTACTTTCTAAAAACAAACCTGTCCAACAATTAGACAAAACCACCTCTCCCCCAATAAGGATCATCACTAAATATGGGACACAATGGGGGCAAGTCCGTAAAATACTTAATCGCCATTGGCATATCCTAGCCGAATCCCCTATATTGGGGAGAATAGTAGGCAGCAGACCTTTAATGACGGCAAGAAGGGCCACAAACTTGAGAGACAACTTGGTCCATTCGGAATATACGAGACCTACCAGACGAAATTGGCTCACTAGCCTCCCTCCCCTTAGGGGTATGTTCCGATGTGGCAGATGCCACATCTGCAAATATGTAGACAAGACGGACAGGTTTGCCAATTCGGACGGCACAAAACAATTCAAAATCCATCATTTTATCAACTGTCGGTCAATGAGGGTCATATATATGCTCACATGCCCGTGTGGTCTTATTTACGTGGGCAAGACCAAAAGACAGCTTAAAGTCCGCATTGGCGAACATGTCCAAAGCATATTAAATAAGGATGATGAGGGACCTCTATCACTGCACTTTCTGGAGAAACACGATGGTGATCCAAGTGGCCTTAAATGTAAAGGTATCTATAAACTGAATTTGCCCCCAAGGAGAGGTGATTTTGACAAAGTGTTATATCAAAAGGAAAAAATGTGGATATTTATGTTAAAAAGCATGCAGCCACGAGGCCTGAACAATGAATGCAACTTATCTGTTTTTTTAGAACCATAAAGGATAACTACTATTGCAAAGCCCCCCTAACAAGGGGCTTGTGGATATGAATGGGGATTCTTCATATGATGGGACTGAATTAGGGGTCCCCATGACTGCCGTCTATCTGTATATAACCCCTTTGTCTGGACCAATAGGTATTATTAGGGATCTGTTACCAAAAACCTCCATTTAATTTTTATATCCTCTATTAACTAGGCATGTGTAGTTTCCTTACTTGCATATATTAGCTACCTGTTTTACCCTTTCTGTTTACAATGTTATTCTAAAAAATAAGTGACTACTCTCTAAGGGTGTATCTGCACTAGGTGTAATGATGACCTCTTTGTGCTACAAAATTGCTACATATATTTTTGTATCCACTAAATAGTGTAATGTAGCAACTTTTTTAGAATGGTTATATTTGGTAACTTAATATGATAGGATTACTTCCCCAGAAGCCCAGGAATCTGGGTGTAGGACGGTATTGAACCAATGATTCCCTAAACCATTATCCCTATATGATCTGCCTATGATTAATAACTATAATCAGGAAATCGCTACCAAGAAACCTTGTTTAATGTTTTTTATCCTTTATAAACATTGCATATGAAGTTTCCCTATCCTTATATTAGAGCTGCCTGCACTGATCTATTTGTTCAAAAAACCATCTATTTAAATAAATGATCAGTTTTCAGGTGCATACATGCACAGGAAATTGATCTGGGTTTTATCCGTTATGAACGGCTACACCTATTCATCCATCCATGTATCCACTAGGCACTGTAGCAATTTTCAATAGATGATTTGTTTATAAAAATTTCCCTAAACGATTTGGGATTTTTTTATATAGTTTTATTTTATTTAAACTGCTGGTGGTTACTTCTGGTTACTTCTAGTTACGTTGGTCAATCTAAATAGGAAGGGCAATTCCCCTACAAAACCCAATATCTGAAATGATTCCAGATACATAGGGGGTTAAATTCTGAATGTTCCTCTGCACTATGTGTGACTATGCACGGGTGAGTGATATCATGAATGATTAATGCGCTGTGGACTGCTGACCAGTAGTAATCAATTGAAACTTGATTGAAATGACGATATATAACCTGACTGACACACTAATGCGCATGCTCTGAGGAAGCTCATATTTAGCGAAACATGTAAGCATCATTAAGGTGATATCCACAAGAAGGATCTACGGATGGCCACACACCTTTAATTGAATTGCTCTCCAAACCTCTCTCCGTACTGACCGTGGAAAAGCATCAGAGCCTGACACTTGCGGCTCTCGCAGCGGGTATAGCACCTGTCATAGCATCAAGGAGATGATGTCCGTATAACCAGCTGATGAAGACTGACATCGCAAATTGTGGATGATTACATCGAGACCACCAAAAAGGGATCCCCCTGTCCAGCTTTAGTGACAGCGTTCTACAGTTCGCTAAAGATCTTTTTAAATGTCGATATCTGCACGCTGATCCCGCTGACACTTGGCATGATGTGACGCTTCCTGGTCTGCTCCAGCCTACGGTAAAATCAGATTTATCTCCAATATATTACATAGATGCTACTCTTTACATGCTGTGTTACCCCACTGCTGGCTATTATTGAATTGATCAGATTACTGACATTTGGTTCTACTTAAAGCCGCAATTGTCTTAAGCTAATCTCACGGAATTCATTTGGAATTGTTTCACCACACCTGCACTTTAAATCTTTTCATGAGACTGCTTTAATAGTGAATAAATAATCCATGATCGGGACTGCCTATGATGATCCAACACGTGTATCACTATTACTGACAAATCCCATAATCATCGGATGAGTATCCAGACAGACTTGACAAGCGACTTTGATTGAATGGTGTATGTGGATGTGAGTATGAGAGGTCGATGAGATTTATCTGCAAACTGGTGGCCACCAATATTTCCTTCAGACATGAGGTCTTTTTAATGTGTTCTGGGAATAAGGGTTGTTGTTTGACATTTGATTTAGATGTATATGTTTAAACTTTGGATAGTTAATTGAATAAAGATTTATACCTTTAGTACCGGTTTGTCCTTACAGAAGAGTTTCTTTGTGCTTGTCACGTGATGTTTCTATGATTCAACAATAACTCAGAGGACAACTAAATCCTGGCGTCTCTGATTTATAACCATTACCTGAGACGCCGGATTTAGACGGTATAATCGGGTTTAATCCCCATTAGAGGTCAGGGCCAATGTATGGCCACCTAGCTTCCTAGAGGGAGATCCGGTTTGGTATACAGGAGTAGTTGAGACATCCTTTTGCGCCTTTCTTCTTTTTTTTTTCTGATATTTGGCATAATGCCTTGAAAGGTTATGTTTCGTAAACCCTCGTTTGATGTTAGCGACATGTTCAGAAAGGCGCACGTGAAGTTCACGTTTAGTGCGACCAATATACTGTTTCGAACAGGGGCATTGGATAAGATAGACAACATATTGAGTAGAACATGTTATGAAGGACTCTATGTTGTATATCTTACCCGTGACTGTCGAACTAAAAGTTTCACATTTCCTGCCCCTGAAAGAATTGATCTGGCAGATCTTGCATCTATGACAGGGAAAGAAACCCTTCATATTTTGAAAGAAGGAGATGGTACGTGGAGGGTCGACCACATTTGAGGCTACACTGTGTCTTAGGGAGGGGGCCCCTCTGTAAATCAAAACTGGTTGGTCAGGGATGACAGTACGAAGTACTGGGTCATTCTGAAGGATACTCCAGTGTTTACGGAAAATCCTTTTGATAAGATAATGCTGATTGGAATAGCCCGTGATCATGGACCACTCAAATTTATTAGTAGGTCCAAGATCTCGTTGTCTATTTCCCCTCAGCATCTGAGATCTATCCATAGTGGCAACCCTGTTAATAGTAGTATCAATATCGCTCTCCAGATAGCCTTTGTCCAAGAATCGTTGTTTTAATAATGCAGCTTGTGAATGGAAGTCTGAAATGTCGGTGCAATTGCGTCTGATACGTTGAAATTGACTTTTAGGGACAGACCTCAGCCATGATGGATGATGGCAACTGGAGAGTGGTATGTATGCATTTCTATCCGTTTCCTTGAAATGTGTGTTGGTGGTTAGATAACCATTCATAACCGTAATGTTTAGGTCAAGGAAATGGATATTCGATTGGCTAGCCTCAAACACCAAAGAAATGCCTTTGTTGTTAGAATTGAGTCTGGAGAAGAAACTATGGAGAGATGTGATATCTCCGTCCCACACAAGAAGGACATCATCGATATATCTTCTCCATAGACGCAGTTCTTTGGGGGGGTCGGTGTCTATGACTTCTTTTTCCCACCTGGCCATAAATAAATTGGCCAGGCTGGGCGCAAACTTGGCGCCCATGGCTACACCGCAAGTTTGCAAGAAAAAGTCACCCCCAAACCAGAAATAGTTATGGCTTGTAGCGAATTTGAGAAGAGTCATAATAAATTGTTTTTGTATTGATGTTAATGTTGAGTCTTGATCAAGGTAATAATTGACTGCCTCAAACCCTTGTTGGTGGGAAATAATAGTATAAAGGGAGGCTACATCCGCTGTGGCTAGGATGCAGCCATCTCTCCACTCAAAACTTTCAAGTAAATTGATGACTTGGGTAGTGTCTTTCAGGTATGAGGGAGTCAGAGCAACCAGAGGTTGAAGGAAGTTGTCTACATATCTTCCAATTCTTGCCGTGATGGAGTCTATGCCGCTAATAATCGGGCGGCCGGGTGGATTAATCTGGTTTTTATGTATTTTAGGTAAGTAATACATAACTGGGACCCTCGGAGCTGAGGGGACCAGGTATGTTTTTTCTTTTTTATTCAGAATACCCTGTTGATGTCCCCTATCAACCAGGATCTGAAGTTCTCTTTTATATTTTGTTGTTGGGTTGCATGCTAGGGGTAAATAAGTGGTACGATCAGACAAAATTCTGTTCATTTCCTCCAGATAGCTGGATTTATCTAAAATAACTACCCCCCCACCCTTATCTGCAGGGCGTATAACTATTTCATTGCGCTCACAGATCTAAAAAAAAGAACCAAAAAAAAGAAAACAGTAGATATTAGTGGTGTTTTCAATTTAAGTCAAGTACAGTTATCTGAAGGTGAACAAAAGGTCCTCAGTTTAGGCCTCAAGTTTGCACCCCCACACAGGTTGAATAAATTCGAAACTTTCATTGATATACATAAATTCATAAGGAAGATTAACATTAAAAGACATTTCATTCTTAACCCCATTGGTAACCGAAGTCAGATTGTATCTACTAATACACTTTCTTCCTCTGTTGCTAATAGTTCCAATTCCACGGTAAATACTAATGGTAATTCTATTAGACATACCAACTTCTCTAACGCCTCATTATTCAACCCCCCAGGCTTTGCTGCCCCTTCGATACAGGTCTTTAAGGAGATGGTCATTAAAGATCTGATGTCACTTAATGTCCCAAAGTACAATACCAACAATGACCTTCAATATCATCTTAAACAGATCTGTGAGCGCAATGAAATAGTTATACGCCCTGCAGATAAGGGTGGGGGGGTAGTTATTTTAGATAAATCCAGCTATCTGGAGGAAATGAACAGACTTTTGTCTGATCGTACCACTTATTTACCCCTAGCATGCAACCCAACAACAAAATATAAAAGAGAACTTCAGATCCTGGTTGATAGGGGACATCAACAGGGTATTCTGAATAAAAAAGAAAAAACATACCTGGTCCCCTCAGCTCCGAGGGTCCCAGTTATGTATTACTTACCTAAAATACATAAAAACCAGATTAATCCACCCGGCCGCCCGATTATTAGCGGCATAGACTCCATCACGGCAAGAATTGGAAGATATGTAGACAACTTCCTTCAACCTCTGGTTGCTCTGACTCCCTCATACCTGAAAGACACTACCCAAGTCATCAATTTACTTGAAAGTTTTGAGTGGAGAGATGGCTGCATCCTAGCCACAGCGGATGTAGCCTCCCTTTATACTATTATTTCCCACCAACAAGGGTTTGAGGCAGTCAATTATTACCTTGATCAAGACTCAACATTAACATCAATACAAAAACAATTTATTATGACTCTTCTCAAATTCGCTACAAGCCATAACTATTTCTGGTTTGGGGGTGACTTTTTCTTGCAAACATGCGGTGTAGCCATGGGCGCCAAGTTTGCGCCCAGCCTGGCCAATTTATTTATGGCCAGGTGGGAAAAAGAAGTCATAGACACCGACCCCCCCAAAGAACTGCGTCTATGGAGAAGATATATCGATGATGTCCTTCTTGTGTGGGACGGAGATATCACATCTCTCCATAGTTTCTTCTCCAGACTCAATTCTAACAACAAAGGCATTTCTTTGGTGTTTGAGGCTAGCCAATCGAATATCCATTTCCTTGACCTAAACATTACGGTTATGAATGGTTATCTAACCACAACACACATTTCAAGGAAACGGATAGAAATGCATACATACCACTCTCCAGTTGCCATCATCCATCATGGCTGAGGTCTGTCCCTAAAAGTCAATTTCAACGTATCAGACGCAATTGCACCGACATTTCAGACTTCCATTCACAAGCTGCATTATTAAAACAACGATTCTTGGACAAAGGCTATCTGGAGAGCGATATTGATACTACTATTAACAGGGTTGCCACTATGGATAGATCTCAGATGCTGAGGGGAAATAGACAACGAGATCTTGGACCTACTAATAAATTTGAGTGGTCCATGATCACGGGCTATTCCAATCAGCATTATCTTATCAAAAGGATTTTCCGTAAACACTGGAGTATCCTTCAGAATGACCCAGTACTTCGTACTGTCATCCCTGACCAACCAGTTTTGATTTACAGAGGGGCCCCCTCCCTAAGACACAGTGTAGCCTCAAATGTGGTCGACCCTCCACGTACCATCTCCTTCTTTCAAAATATGAAGGGTTTCTTTCCCTGTCATAGATGCAAGATCTGCCAGATCAATTCTTTCAGGGGCAGGAAATGTGAAACTTTTAGTTCGACAGTCACGGGTAAGATATACAACATAGAGTCCTTCATAACATGTTCTACTCAATATGTTGTCTATCTTATCCAATGCCCCTGTTCGAAACAGTATATTGGTCGCACTAAACGTGAACTTCACGTGCGCCTTTCTGAACATGTCGCTAACATCAAACGAGGGTTTACGAAACATAACCTTTCAAGGCATTATGCCAAATATCATGATAAAAAATTAAAAGGTACCCTGTTTGTAGCTATCGACAGAATACGTCCCCACTGGAGAGGGATTAACATGGTCAGATCCATCTCTAGACTCGAGACCAGATGGATCTTTGACATGGTATCTTCCAGACCGCAAGGGTTAAACGTGGAATGGGATATAAATTGCTTTATAAACAATGCATGAAGTAACACACCACTGTTTGGCCCTTTGCATTTTTTATTTCCTCTTCTTTATAATTTTTATGAATTTTAACATTTTAACGATTTTTTTCTTTTTAGTTGAGATTACGTGGTTAATCCATGTCTTAATTATCAATTGAGATCCCCTCCGTATTCCCTTTTCCTTTAGTAAACTAGCCTTTACTTAGAATCAGACATGAGCAGACTTTCATTTTATGTTATTTTATTATTGTCATTGTTACGGCAGGTGCATCGGTTGTGCCCGTTTCCCTTCCTGTGTAGAGCTTTATTCCATTGATCTTCTTTATCTCCACAAGATGGCGATCTTCCTTTTTATCACTTCCTGGTTATACATAGGTTCACTATTAACAGCCAGAATTCAATATGGCTCCTTTGGATTCATTTCCATTTCTCACATTATGTTTGCCAGTAGTCAAAATGGCGCTCTCTATGTATTTATATGCCCAGACGTGATGATCCGTCACTCGGCCAATCCCCAGACGACGTCCTATCGTGACGAAACGCGTAGGGAGGAGCCTACGACGGTGACGTCATCACGTTCTTTGAAGGGCTTGAACACAGGAAGTGAATCGCGGTACACGGAGACGCCGCCGCTCTGCTTGTTTTTTCTACATGCTGCATATCTTCTGCAATATTGTAAGTGTGACTCCTTGTTTACTATTAAATTTTTATATCATACAATGTTGCGCTATGGAGGTGTTCTCTTTTGTATTTTCGGTCTGATGGAGTGTTAGAACTACCGATCCCGTATTGTACCTTGAGTTTTGGGAGACCATAATCCCTATGCTGGGCGAGACTGCCATAATAGCAGTCATCGCCGTCTGGTAAGCAGACTCTACTCACACACGTTTTGGTGGATCATATCTAGGCACCTTTTGTCACAAACCTCTCTTGGATGGGTGTTCTTCATTTATTTACTTTATTTGTGGACTTATCAAGAATTTTTGGACTTTTTTTCACATACATTTGTGATTTTAGTTTCATTTGTTATTTATAATATGTTTTTTCACTAATTGTTTTACATGTCACTTGGTGGAACTCAATTTTAACTTTTCACATATGTTATTAGCGCTGCACTTTGCTGTTTATTATTTATTATAGCAAAAAGTAAAAAATATTGTGTTTTTTTTCAAAATTGTTGCTATTTTTTTGTTTATAGCGCAAAAATAAAAAATTTCATATGGGTACAGTGTAGCATGACCGCGCAATTGTCATTCAAATTGTAACAGCGCTGAAAGTTGAAAATTGGTCTGGGCAGGAAGGGGGTGAAAATGCCCTGTATTGAAGTGGTTAAAGAGGTCCTGGCTATTTGGTGAGTGGCATTCCGATTGAGTACTATCAGGTGAACAAGCAAGTGTTGCTGATGTTTAAAACAATATCTCACATTGAAGAATTAAGAAGTTTCCTTTTCAGAAGAACAATTATGGACTATATTTAAAGGACTTTATTATTTTTCACTATTTGTAATTATTGTTGGTTTACAGCACATTGCATTTTATTCATATTAAGTTTAGTAATGGTTTTCTAACTAAAATAAAATATTACTTGGTCACTAAGCACTATCCAATTGAGTTTAGCACCTCCTCACTTTAAAATTAACTATTAGTCATACCTGACCACTTCTTAAAGTAGTTGTAAACCTCAAGCTTGTACTTGTACCTATAGGTAAGCCTATAATAAGGTTTACCCATAGGTAGTGTAAATATCTCCTAAACATGCACCGTTTAGGAAATAGTTACTATATATGCAGCCGATGACATCATCGGCGCAAGCGCTCTGAAGGAATGGTCACCCAGGCCATTCCTACAGAATCCTGTCCGTAAATGATGGCTCCCCCCGCGCATGCGAGTGATGTCATTGCGGCTCCAGCCAGACACACAGCCGGAGTCCGCAGACACGAAAGGAAAACAGGTGAAGATGGAAGTAGCCTCCAGCGATGAGATTGCATCACTGGAATGCTTCGTTTTCAGGTATGTTTCACATAAGGTGCTATTATCGCACATTGTGCTGTCCTACTATCCCTTAGCTGACAGCCAGTTAACAAAACAGACAGAAATGGCGTTGTGTTTTATTCCAAAACTGAATTTACTTCTATCAATAGTTCTGTAAACTGCAATACATTCAGAGAAACTTAGAATTACAATATGTATTACAAGTGACACTTTGCAATAAGTACAGCATTAAATATTAGTATACAGAAAGCTTATATTTAAATCATATATCAAACACATAACAGTGCATTCAAAGTGTAAAATGAACTTTGGGAAATAATAACAAGGCTTACAATCTCCACGCACATTGAAATGGACAGAGCCCACAGAGCCTTGAAGCTTAAAGATCAAGCGTCCAAACCTAGAGACATAATTTGTAGAGTGCACTCGTTCGCGTTAAAGGAGGACATCATGCGCAAGGCCCGGGCAATTAAACCTATCCTTGTGGACGGCACTCCGATCCAACTCTTCCCTGATCTCTCCTGGATCACCCTGCAGAAACGCAGGCTACTCCAACCACTCCTTCACTCTCTACAAGACAACATCATCACCTATAGTTGGGGATTTCCTTTTAGCCTGACAGCTACACATGCCGGGAAGACGGCGACGCTTCGAGTACCTGAGGACGTTCGTTTCTTCTGTGAGACTCTTAACGTCCCCATCCCAGGCCGGGACATTATCCCCCCTCCTCCCCCCCTTCGACCGGCTGGCAAAAAGTCCCTGCGAAACGGAGAAGACAGCCCCCAGACACCCCCCGTATGAGCCCTAAACACCGGCCTACCTGAACACTACCAGGGCCATTTATCACCCTTTTTGATCCATTCTTTTTTTTTTTTTTTTCACAGTTGACGGGCCCGCTCCCGGAGGGACACATTGACTATGCACAGTTTACCACAGTTGGTCTTTGTATGTGCGATGGCTGCATTAATTGGGTTTCCCTCCCTAGGTGGTCAATCCCCCCCAAAGAGAGACGACCGCTGTTCCTCCTGGACGCTCGGTCCTCCGGGGTCTGAGCTGCCTGGTCGAGGTCCTGGCCTCCCTGGCATCTGGTCCTGACACGGACGACCCTAAGATTGTGGCCCATAGCCTGCTTGTTTCTGCCCACAGGTTCAAAATATTGCTTACAATGACTAGTATTGTCCTCCAGCTTTTGTTTAAGTATTTAACCGCTTTGTTTCTCAGCAGGTTTCTAGATCATGGGTACTGATTGGACTTTTTTCCAACACTACCCCCCTCACCTGTTTAGTGATTTAAAAGTTCCTGTCTAATTACTACTTCCCCCCCCTTGCCCCTGTAAGACGATGGGGGTAACATGGAACTCTTGGTCTACAGATAGACCCTTATTTCTTGTGCTGACTATAGTACACTCAGTTTATTTTGTTTACATGTTTTTGTCTCTCCTCTTTCTATTCTCTCTCTCGTGGCTCTTCTCTCCTGGGCTCCTGTATTATCCTATAGGTGGAGGATGCCATCTCTGGTCTCAAGGCTCATCTCCCTGGACTCATAGGCTGGATAAGTATACCGCACCTCAACACACACTTCTTCATCTTCTCCCGCTCACATATCAATCACAACATGGTATGGGTTTACTCACATAATGTCAAAGGCCTTAACTCGAATTTTAAACGCCAATTAGCACTACAAAGTTTCAGGGACTCTGGAGCAGAGGTCATATTCATACAAGAAACACACTTTAACAAAACAGGCACCCTGACGTTTGCGTCGCGACTATTCCCCACGGGGTGCCTAGCCTCCAGCACTAAAAAGAAAGCAGGGGTTGCCATCCTGATTAAAAAGGCATCTCCATTCACTCCCACTTCCTCTTACTCTGATCCCCATAGCTGTTTTTTGATCCTCAGTAGCAAATGGCAACACTCTGACGTAACTTTCTGCAACATTTATGCACCAAATGTGAACCAGATGCCCTTTGTGACTAAGGTGTACAACCGCCTTTTAAGAACCAGACATTCCTTTTTAGTTGTGGGAGGAGATTTCAACCTTCCGTTCTCCCCCACTCTAGAAAGAACATACCTCACCAAAAAAATCCCCTCTCCGCGCCTCTCCAGACAATCCCGGCAATTCCGTCAGGTCACTCGCAAATTCGCTCTGTTTGATGCATGACGCGTAGAACACCCAACGGAACGTCAATACTCCCACCCATTTAGCACACACGCGCGCCTAGACTACTTCTTTGTTAACCACTTGAGCCCCGGACCATTATGCTGCCTAAGGACCAGAGGTCTTTTTCCAATTTGGCACTGCATCACTTTAACTTTTAATTGCGCGGTCATGCAATGCTGTACCCAAACGAAATTTGCGTCCTTTTCTTCCCACAAATAGAGCTTTCTTTTGATGGCATTTGATCACCTCTGCCGTTTTTATTTTTTGCGCTATAAACGGAAAAAGACCGAAAATTTTGAAAAAAAATGATATTTTCTACTTTTTGTTATAAAAAAAATCCAATAAACTCAATTTTAGTCATACATTTAGGCCAAAATTTATTCGGCCACATGTCTTTGGTAAAAAAAAAGTTAATAAGCATATATTCATTGGTTTGCGCAAAAGTTATAGCGTCTACAAACTAGGGTACATTTTCTGGAATTTACACAGCTTTTAGTTTATGACTGCCTATGTCATTTCATGAGGTGCTAAAATGGCAGGGCAGTACAAAACCCCCCCAAATGACCCCATTTTGGAAAGTAGACACCCCAAGGAAATTGCTGAGAGGCATGTTGAACCCATTGAATATTTATTTTTTTTGTCCCAAGTGATTGAATAATGACAAAAAAAAAAAAAATATTTACAAAAAGTTGTCACTAAATGATATATTGCTCACACAGGCCATGGGCCTATGTGGAATTGCACCCCAAAATACATTCAGCTGCTTCTCCTGAGTATGGGGATACCACATGTGTGGGACTTTTTGGGAGCCTAGCCGCGTACGGGGCCCCGAAAACCAATCACCGCCTTCAGGATTTCTAAGGGCATAAATTTTTGATTTCATTCCTCACTACCTATCACAGTTTTGAAGGCCATAAAATGCCCAGATGGCACAAAACCCCCCCAAATGACCCCATTTTGGAAAGTAGACACCCCAAGCTATTTGCTGAGAGGCATGTTGAGTCCATGGAATACTTTCTTTTTTGACACAAGTTGCGGGAAAGTGACAATTTTTTTTTTTTTTGCACAAAGTTGTCACTAAATGATATATTTCTCACACAGGACATGGGCATATGTGGAATTGCACCCCAAAATACATTTAGCTGCTTCTCCTGAGTATGGGGATACCACATGTGTGGGACTTTTTGGGAGCCTAGCCGCATACGGGGCCCCGAAAACCAAGCACCGCCTTCAGGATTTCTAAGGGCGTAATGTTGTGATTTGACTCCTCACTACCTATCACAGTTTTGAAGGCCATAAAATGCCAAGATGGCACAAAACCCCCCCAAATGACCCCATTTTGGAAAGTAGACACCCCAAACTATTTGCTGAGAGGCATGTTGAGTCCATGGAATATTTTATATTTTGACACAAGTTGCGGGAAAGTAACACTTTTTTTTTTTTTTTTTTTTTTTTTGCACAAAGTTGTCACTAAATGATATATTGCTCAAACATGCCATGGGCATATGTGGAATTACACCCCAAAATACATTCTGCTGCTTCTCCTGAGTATGGGGATACCACATGTTTAGGACTTTTTGGGAGCCTAGCCGCGTACGGGGCCCCGAAAACCAAGCACCGCCTTCAGGATTTCTAAGGGCATAAATTTTTGATTTCACTCCTCACTTCCTATCACAGTTTTGAAGGCCATAAAATGCCAAGATGGCACAAAACCCCCCCAAATGACCCCATTTTGGAAAGTAGACACCCCAAGGTAATTGCTGAGAGGCATGTTGAGTCCATGGAATATTTTATTTTTTGACACAAGTTGCGGGAAAGTGACAATTTTTTTTTTTTTTGCACAAAGTTGTCACTAAATGATATATTTCTCACACAGGCCATGGGCATATGTGGAATTGCACCCCAAAATACATTTAGCTGCTTCTCCTGAGTATGGGGATACCACATGTGTGGGACTTTTTGGGAGCCTAGCCGCATACGGGGCCCCGAAAACCAAGCACCGCCTTCAGGATTTCTAAGGGCGTAATGTTGTGATTTGACTCCTCACTACCTATCACAGTTTTGAAGGCCATAAAATGCCAAGATGGCACAAAACCCCCACAAATGACCCCATTTTGGAAAGTAGACACCCCAAACTATTTGCTGAGAGGCATGTTGAGTCCATGGAATATTTTATATTTTGACACAAGTTGCGGGAAAGTAACACTTTTTTTTTTTTTTGCACAAAGTTGTCACTAAATGATATATTGCTCAAACATGCCATGGGCATATGTGGAATTACACCCCAAAATACATTCTGCTGCTTCTCCTGAGTATGGGGATACCACATGTTTAGGACTTTTTGGGAGCCTAGCCGCGTACGGGGCCCCGAAAACCAAGCACCGCCTTCAGGATTTCTAAGGGCATAAATTTTTGATTTCACTCCTCACTTCCTATAACAGTTTTGAAGGCCATAAAATGCCAAGATGGCACAAAACCCCCCCAAATGACCCCATTTTGGAAAGTAGACACCCCAAGCTATTTGCTGAGAGGCATGGTGAGTATTTTGCAGCTCTCATTTGTTTTTGAAAATGAAGAAAGACAAAAAAAATGTATTTTTTTTTTCTTTTTTCAATTTTCGAAAGTTTGTGACAAAAAGTGAGGTCTGCAAAATACTCACTATACCTCTCAGCAAATAGCTTGGGGTGTCTATTTTCCAAAATGGGGTCATTTGGGGGGGGGTTGTGCTATCTGGGCATTCCATGGCCTCCGAAACTGTGCTAGGCAGTGAAGAGTGAAATCAAAAATTTACGCCCTTAGAAAGCCTGAAGGCGGGGCTTGTTTTTCGGGGTCCCGTGCGCGGCTAGGCTCCCAAAAAGTCCCACACATGTGGTATCCCCATACTCAGGAGAAGCAACAGAATGTATTTTGGGGTGTAATTTCACATATTCCCATGGCATGTTTGAGCAATATATCATTTAGTGACATCTTTGTGCAAAAAAAAAAAAAAAAAAAAAAAGATTTGTCTCTTTCCCGCAGCTTGTGTCACAATATAAAATATTCCATGGACTCGACATGCCTCTCAGCAAATAGCTTGGGGTGTCTACTTTCCAAAATGGGGTCATTTGGGGGGGGTTTGAACTGTCCTGGCATTTTATGCACAACATTTAGAAGCTTATGTCACACATCACCCACTCTTCTAACCACTTGAAGACAAAGCCCTTTCTGACACTTTTTGATTACATGAAACAATAATTTTTTTTTGCAAGAAAATTACTTTGAACCCCCAAACATTATATATATTTTTTAAAGCAAATGCCCTACAGATTAAAATGGTGGGTGTTTCATATTTTTTTTTCACACAGTATTTGCGCAGCGATTTTTCAAACGCATTTTTTGGGGAAAAAACACACTTTTTTAAATTTTAATGCACTAAAACACACTATATTGCCCAAATGTTTGATGAAATAAAAAAGATGATCTTAGGCCGAGTACATGGATACCAAACATGACATGCTTTAAAATTGCGCACAAACGCGCAGCGGCGACAAAATAAATACATTTTTAAAAGCCTTTAAAAGCCTTTACAGGTTACCACTTTAGATTTACAGAGGAGGTCTACTGCTAAAATTACTGCCCTCGTTCTGTCCTTCGCGGTGATACCTCACATGCATGGTGCAATTGCTGTTTACATTTGACGCCAGACCGACGCTTGCGTTCGCCTTTGCGCGAGAGCAGGGGGGGGACAGGGGTGCTTTTTATTTTTTTTTTTTTTTATTATTTTTTTGCTTTTTTATCTTATTTTTAAACTGTTCCTTTCATTTTTATTTTTTTTTAATTAATTTTATTGTTATCTCAGGGAATGTAAATATCCCCTATGATAGCAATAGGTAGTGACAGGTACTCTTTTTTTTAAAAATTGGGCTCTATTAGACCCTAGATCTCTCCTCTGCCCTCAAAGCATCTGATCACACCAAGATCGGTGTGATAAAATGCTTTCCCAATTTCCCAATGGCGCTGTTTACATTCGGCGAAATCTAAGTCATGAAATGCTCGTAGCTTCCGGTTTCTTAGGCCATAGAGATGTTTGGAGCCATTCTGGTCTCTGATCAGCTCTATGGTCAGCTGGCTGAATGACCGGCTGCATTTTCAGGTTCCCTGTTGGGACAGGAAAGCCAGAGAAAAACATGGAAGACGGTGGGGGAGGGGGGGGCATTCCCTCCCACTGCTTGCAAAAGCAGTCTAGAGGCTAATTAGCCGCTAGGATTGCTTTTACATGAAAGCCGACCGCTGGCTGAAAAGAATGATACCAAGATGATACCTAAACCTGCAGGCATCATTCTGGTATAACCACTCAAAGTCCAGCAACATACCAGTACGTTGCTGGTCCTTGTTAGGCATATATTGTAAACTTTTTTTTCATGCAGCCTGTGGGCTGAACGAAAAAAAGATATTGATCGGTGGGTATGCCCACCATTAGAATACCTCCCTTCATCCACCCACTTCTAATGATGGGCATACATGCACCATTTATATATGCCGAAGCATGGGGGCATCCTCCCGCAAAAGGCAGGAGCAAATTGCTCCTCCACCCACTGCTGCCCCCACGCTTCGGCATATATGCTGAAGTATGTAACTGTGGTGGTGAAATCACCTCCGACAGCGCTGGAGTCACGGCTTTATATATCGTGGGAGCAAACGCTGTTGCTGTCAAGATAAATAAATCCGCGCTGCAACTGAATGGCGTACCTGCTAAGCAAATGATGGTTAACAATAAAACAAAGTAACATTACAGTATAACAGTAATGCCGCGTACACACGGTCGGACTTTTCGTCTACAAAAGTCCAACGGACGCTGACGGACTAAAGCTGGCTGGTAATCCGATCGTGTGTGGGCTTCTCCGGACTTTCAACGGACTTTTTTAGCCTCAAATCCGACGGACTTTAGATTTGAAGCATGCTTCAAATCTTTACGTCGTAAGTACGACGGACCCCGAAGTCCGCTCGTCTGTATGCTAGTCCGACGGACAAAAAAACGACGCATGCTCATAAGCAAAAACTAAACGGAAGCACTCGGTCTAGTAAAACTAGTGTTCGTATTGTAGGTAGCACATTCATCACGCTGCAAAATCTGTGATCGTTGAATGCAGCGCATTTTATTTCTTCTTTACGAAGGCTCTATAAAGAACGAAGGTGTTTTGCTGTTCATAATCAGAGTTCTCCCAAACTGATTTCTGGATTCTTTTTCTCTTTGATCTCATGAATGATATAGTATGCATTTTAAAAACAATGTTTCCATACTAATAATACTTTTTCCCCTTTTTTTTTTTTAGGTTTGTAAAGTTACCACAAAGAACCCATTATTCTGTTTTTTTTTTTATAGTGATTATTTTTTAGTTTTTAGATAAAGTTA